>NC_142622.1:33182659-33807659 GCF_059453375.1 Lepisosteus platostomus | reverse complement strand
GTATTTGCAGCTAATGGACATATCACCCTGCAACTCACAACTGCCAGCCCACTGAAGCTAAGCAGGTGTGAGTCTGGCCAGTACCTGGTTGAGGGACCTCCTGGGAAAAACTTAGGTTGCTGCTGGAAGAGGTGTTAGTGGGGCCAGCAGGGGACACTCACCCTATGTGAGTCCTAATGCCCCAATATAGTGACAGGGACACTGTACTGTATAAAGGTGCCGTCCTTCGGATGAGATGTAAAACCAAGCTCCTGACGCTCTGTGGTCATTAAAAATCCCAGGGCGTTTCTCAAGGTGAGTAGGGGTATAACCCTGGCATCCTGGCAAAATTTCCCATTGGTCTTCACCAATCATGGCCTCCTAATAATCCTCATCTGGCTTCATCACTCTGATCTCCTCCCCACTGATAGCTGATGTGTGGTGAGTGTTCTGGTGCACTATGGCTGCCATCGCATCATCCAGGTGGGGCTGCACATTGGTGGTGGTGGAGGGGAGTCCCCATTACCTGTAAGGTGCTTTGAGTAGAGTGTCCAGAAGAGTGCTATGTAAGTGTAAGGAATTATTATTATTATTATTATTATTATTATTATTATTATTATTATTATTATTATTATTACCAACAGAGGTTATCATTAGGAATGGTACAGCACACCATCATGCCTGCACCGCAATGTTGTTGCTCTGGTTGGAAGATGAGAGCAGTAAGAGGCTGTTATACATCTTTCCTGCAAATACTGTAGTAATACTTCCTTCTGAGAAATGTAGTTCAGTTATTGAATGACAGTTCTAAATCTTTGGAGTTGTGGGACTTTTCACTCGGAAAACATGACGTGAGATGTCAGTGATGAGGGCTGTACTGTAGAATTCTTGACTTTCATCACCATTAATGCTAGTGTGCCTATATACTGTACTGCAAATTTAAGGTCATCTGTTTTCAAGTGTCTCTTGAGAATTATTCCATAGAAATATGCCTGTTTTATATTTCAGACCTAACCTTCAAAGCTCTACTGCATAAATGATTTATCGTTGATACCATTTCATATAAACTTCATAGTAACCTACTTTATGTTAAGCAAAATTTAAGATCTGAAGTTTGATTTGGAATAAATTGTGATTTTTCAGTGACATCTAACCTTCATATTCTTGCGTAATGTGTGACAGCACCTTCCTCTTTTCTTCATTTCTTTCATCGTGTAGACTATGCAAGTGGTAAAATGTCGTTGAAAGAACACGCACACATGAATATGTATGAAGTCAGTAGCAACCTGGATTGCAATATGTAGGTGTTTGGATGTAGGTGTAACCTACTGTACGTTGTTCGGATGTGGGAGCACCACGGTGTGTTCTTAAAAAAAACTGATCTGCAAAGTGAGTTAGAGCTCAGGGAATAGTTCAAATTAAGTTGGAAGCCTGGGTTATAAGGAGGCTAGACAAAAACAACACTGCATGAACTATAAGAAGTGATGCGGAGTCGGTTATTAGCACTGGCGGTCTCTTAAAAAACGTGTTTTTTTTTTTGCCTCACTTAGTTTTGTAGGACTGTTCGAGCATAAGCTGCACCCCCTCCGTTTGTGTTTTTTTAACCAGGTTTAGTTTGCCCTTCCGTGTGGATGAACCTGGAAATACAGTGTAAGACGCAATATCCTTAAGATTGTTTTAACAATCGCCAATTGTGTATTTATGGGTCTGTTTGCGGCTACAACAGCTGCGAACCAAATGTGCGCCCTCGCTTGGGGAATGCGGGTGTCAGTCAGTCAGCCAGCCAGGCAGGGAGATTCAGGCTCAAGCTATCGACGTCTGGATCACTTGTGGGCTCCCGTGAGAGCACCCTCACCCTCACCCTGGGGACGCTCGAATATAAATCATTCAGGTCTTCAAGTCTTATATTTGTGAACTTGTATTTCAGTTCTTGCTAAATTAAATTATATATCACGTTTCAAAACGTTCATACACTTTTGTGCATTGTCATCAAACCTTTGGTCATACATTAACGTGTCGTAATGTTAAAGAGAAATGGGATATCGGGGGGGTGGGAGGGCGTTGATACGTATTGTTTTTACACTCATTCGTTTTTTTTAAATAAAATATGATATTAAAAGCGTTTATCGCCGTCGAAAATGTGAAGGAGAGGTTTCGCAGCAGCCGATGAAGCCCAAATACTCCTAAATCCTTCCCTTTGGTTTGTGTAACACTAGACGGTCAATGGGCTGTCCCTCTTAGTGTCTTCAATATCAGTCTTCCTCAGTGGCTTTTGCGATCGACTCTATAAAGACAACGAATAAAACGATTGTTTGCCGACCCATTATAACTGTACTATTATCTTTACATTCACTAATATTTTAATTACACCAATTTTAAAACTTGCCGGAATAAAAGTCTTATTGCTTTTAGAAAATCGACAATGAGCTTGGTGCCAGTCACACATATTTCCCCAAAAAATAACCAGAATTTATCTGTGGGAGGAACTTCATCAGATAAATAAACGGAAAACACGCCCCTTTCCGTGGTATAAACAAAGACCTCCAAGGTACTGTATCGCAAGATAATTGTATTTGGGTAACACTGAAGTTGGATATAATACAAAAAAACATTTCGCCTCGAACCCTTCTAGGCATGTTGGGAAACAGCGCAGTTAAAATGAATGGCCAAGCTGAGGAGCCGCAATGACAAATGAATAATGTTAAGAGGCTGCAATTTAAAACCAAGAAATACAATACCTGCAAAAACTGAAATCAATCGGCGGAGGGGGGGTATTATGCGGTCTTCTGAATCTGAACACGTTTTAAAGTTTTGGACAGACACGCTTCGTTTGGCACCAGTCTGGTATCAGAATACAAATGCACCAAAACGATGGCATTAAGATACGACTTCAAAGGGATTTAATTCATCGCGACGCTCTTTAAAGTGGCAGCAGTACGGACGACAAAGTTCGCAGTACTGGCAAAATTGCAATGTAACTGGACCACATTACAAGAAGGGACACTAGATTATTCAATTGTCAGCGCTCGTTGCAATGTAATTGGTCAATGTCCCTCACGTCGTTACTCGGAGGACTCTAACCAGCCAGAGGAGGAGGAAAGAGGAAGTGAAAACATCAGCAGAAGCTGCAGAAGCCGAGGAGAGGGCGAGCGATATAAACTCCGGACATCATCTCTACAATCGTGAAGCCGTCGGCTTGTTTATACAGGTTAGTGGCCGTAAATGTTACTCATTCACAAAAGTGCCAGCTATTTGCGGGACGAAGCGCACGCACATGCCCTTTCACAGTTGATGTTTTCATTCTGTTGGGAGGGGGGTTGCGGTATGTGATTTACATAAAAATGTTTGTTTCGAAACTGTACTTGTTAGTGTGTATCATAGTACAGTAATTATTTATTTTATAGCGGACCGTAGCGAAATGCGCGCACAGCGTGCCGCAAAGATGTATTATTTCACTTGTGTACCTGGCAGAATTATTCCTCTTATATAGTCCACGCACAACATTTGTTCAGGACAATGTGCCTTGCTGATACCCTTTTAAACTATGCAGACATATTGCATTACGAGCAATTTTATCTTTAGTTACTCGATTTGAGTCAACTCCTAAGTACTTGCTTAGAGTTTCCAGGATGAGCACTTAGGTGATTTGTCAGAGATTGAGTTGAAGTAATCACCAAATAGGACAGTTTACTGCCGGGACAGAAATGTGACTTTTCGCGTGTATCGGGCGCAATGGGTTGGTTTAGCGTGACTGAGCCTCAATAAGAGACCGTGTTATTTAACAAATACCTTCATAAAGAATTATTACTGAAGTATGAATGGGTTTTAGAATTAGCCAGCTGACTTTTGTGTTTATTTTTATTAAATGAATGAGTGAAAAAAGAAGTACGTCACGTTCAAAACGCGAATATGTATTGTAGAGGCAAACGTACAGCACAAAAGTTCACATTGTATTGTATTATAATACTTGCACACGAATGCTTCAAACAAATATGTTACTAAAATGCCACGGATTTGTAAAGAATGTTTTTAATCGGACTCGTAATCGCTGGTGGAATTACAGTGTTTTAGTACCGGTGAACATTAACGTGATTATAGGCATCAAGCCTTGCCTTAATTAAAGGCTTCTTTCTTCAAACATGAGCTAGGAAATTAAAATAAATAAAGAGGTGGTTTCATTCATCTAGTTTGCGTTAGACTTTAATATGTGCTTTTCAGTTTGCACATTACTTTCTATCCATCCTACTAAAGTGTTGGATAACTTGAGGATGCTTTCTGTCTGGCAGTACTGTAGAAAGTAAACTGGACAGTATTGGATTACAATATATAAAGTCTTTATTATATTAACGTACCCCTTTATAGTAATAGCATTTCCCAACGTCAAAATGACTTGCTCATTGCGTGTTGTTTCGCTTACCTGCGTGTGCTTAAAACAGCAATAAACCCATATCTTTGCATGTTCCATGATGTATGGTCCAATGTGTTTATTCCATACAAAGCAACATTTTACACCCCAGTCTCGTTCAAGTTGTAAATGCTTTGTGAAGAAATGAAACCTCAAACCATTGTACATACCTAAAAAATTCTAAATGTATTTTTAGAATCCAAAAGGCCTTTCAGTGTACCATTCTTGAGTGTTTTTAATATCTGTTTAATGATACCCTTAGTATAAAATTGTAATTGTCCTCAGACGTGTAATTTGATGCTGCTCCATTTTGAGGTTCCAGCGTATTGTATTAAAGAGAGGGAGACAGGATCGTTCCCTGCCCAGACAGTAATAAGTAACTAGGCAGTGACAGCCCATTCATTTCAGAACTTCTCCCATTGTGAAACTGGTGTGGCCAGGAGCCATGGCGACCACACTGGCCTTCCTCAGAGAAGGGCGTGGGAGTTGTAGTAGTTGAAGGAAGAGGAGCATTGAGTGTGAAGGCAGTTGGACTTCTTATTTTCAGTGCTCAAAAATCAAGAAGTCCCCAGAATCTTCTGTCCGGGGGAAATAAAAGACCATTTTCTTGAAGATGCTCATAGAAGAAAACCCTTTGGCCCAACTTCATATGTCTGTGGGGCACCTACTGTAGCATCGCACTACGCATTTAAAAGGCATCATGTGGAACGAAAACTCGAGCACAATTTCAAAGGATACCTACGAAAACTTTGAAATAAGCTGTTGTATACACATAATGCAAGAGCCCTTTTACATTTCTGTCACGCATTCTGAAAATGTTTTGGGAGATTTGGAACATTGTGAACGATATGCTAGGGCTTATAACTAGGCCAAGCAGTGACCCAGGTTGAAAAACAAATTTCTCATCTTTTCCTGTCCCTGGTTTGTTCTCATCCGCAGTGTTTGTTTGTTCCAGGCTTGAAAATGTTTTTCTTAATTGCAGTTGAAAATGAGATCTAATAGTGAGCTTTGCCTGATTAGATGAGTATCACTTTGATTATTAAGCTTTGCCAAATATCAGGCTTGAAGCTGCTTTTGCTTCACACTGTGCACAGATGTGAGGCTGACAGTGTGGGAGCTGAGAGGCATTTCATAAGCGTTACAGAGTTGTCATGCCTCCTCTGAAGTGGTTGAAAGATTAAAAGTAAACTTTTATGGGGTTTTTTCACTTCAGTTACCCCATCATGAGGTCAAAGATGGCTTCTCTTTGAGTACAATATCGAAGCCGTGTGATGCTTACTATTGCAAAATGATTAATATTTCTATGGAATACTAAAAAATTTAGTTCTTTTGGATGGTGTTCATCTCCTAGGCACTACATTTAGTTGTACACGTAGAGTTACATGCTGTAGTAGCTGAGTCATTTGTGCATGTGAAATCAATATTACAAGATACTTATATGTTCTTAACGTTGTCTAAATTATAAACTAAATTCTGTACTCCTCTTTCTTATTTATAACTTCTTGGCTCTCTTTTGCCATTTGGACAGCTAGATGCGGCAATAAAGGTTTAGGTACCTTAGCATTTAATGAAGCCTTTCAGCTACGTGTGAATGTGATGTTCATAATTGAATATGCTGGAAATCCAGAGATGCTTAAAAAAACCCTTTTCAGAGTCTATAGAAGCACACCTGAAATCTCTGGCAGGGTGGTGATGCTCTCAAAATTATACAATTCACACGAGGGAAAATGAATTCGTCGGTGAGGACAATGCATAATTTTCTTTTGATGGTGTGAATCTTTTTTTCTGTTATTAATCATTAGATGTGGAATACATTAACTTAAAACGTCCAACACCTCCTTTTCGTGAAAGTAATATGAATTCTGAAAGAGATTTAGTAGAGTATCATTACACCCTGACGTCTTGGTAGCCATTTTGGTTTACTGCCATTGTTCTTGTCACCTGCGGCTGAACATTCTGTACTGCTTCCAGAGATGCAGTGGTACTCTTGACTTTGAAACAAAACCTCAAGGATGTTGTCCTTTTTAGCGTTTTTGTTAGGTACGAAAATCATTGAAGTCCTTGTGGTTGGTTTTTCTAATAACAGTTACGGAACTAATTATTTTTAGTGGACAATTTCAAATTAGTTACAGTATGTTATTGATTTAATCGCCAGACGTTATTTGATTGTGCTTCTCTCTGGTGTATACCAATACTGATAATTTAACTGAACGACAGTTTTGACTTACATATGACCTGAAAGGAGATACGCTTGCAGATGGAACAAAGTAAAGGATGCATTTGAGGCGAATGTTCTTTTGCACTTCAGTATCTAGTGCTGTTTTTTATGGGTGTTTTTTATGCAGACTTTGAGAGGCACACTTTCCTGTGAAGTCTCTTAAGGGATTGAATAAATCTACTATGGTGGGCATTATCTTAAAGAAATTGTGTATGGCTAATAAAGTGATCTTATCTGATCTTAAAAGATTAAGATGAAGATTTGTTTTCATCACCCTAAATTTGGAACGTTCTTTGTCACTCTTGACATTACATTTGTTGAATTCATACAGTGCTACTCAGACTTTCAGATTCTGCACTAAATTTGTGCATAATGATGAGAAAGGTGTGGTGGTGCATTTGTAACCATTGCTACCTCACAGTGCAGAGGCCCAGTGGTTCAATTTCAAGGGTACTATCTGCTTGGAGCTTCTATGTTCTCTCTGTATTTGAGTGGGTTTCCTCCCACAGTCCATACTGGTAGGTTCATTGGCTTCAGGGAAAAACTGTCCCTCGTGTGAGTGTGTGCCTATCTGTGTTTGTGTCTTTGTGCCTGTCCTGCGATGGACTGATGTCCCATTCAGGGTGTATTTTGTCTTGCGCCTTTTGCTTGTCAGGATGGGCTCGAGCTCCCCCCCCCCCGGCCCAGAAAAAATGGATGGATGGGTGAATCTACTTCATAGAAACAGAATGTGTAGATTGTGTGGTGCACAGCTTCTGTTCTGGTATTTGCTTTGCCTGAGCTCTTACCTGCCTGATTGAATTCTCTCAGTCAGACAAGTATAACATTCTTTCACAGGTCCTGAGCAATTGTAGAGAACAGTACATGCTGTAAGATCTGCTGGGAGATATTCAACCAAAGCACTACAAGTGCAAATGAATGTTTTCAGTAACCAGACTGATGAGCTGTCTCACTGGGTGTGTTCAAGAGAGAAAATAACTGACTGGGAACATAGAAGTGGTTGCTACGGGGAGGTCATTAGGTTTTATTAGAAAGATGTTCAAAAAGGTATTTAAATTATTTATTAAGGAAATGATGAAAGCCAAACTCTGGCCCGTCCTGCAGGTATTCTTCTACACTGAGAAACGCTGCTTAGAGAATGTGTTTCCTGACATTCATGCTCATGGAATAAACTCTAAATTCTCACTCTGACTCCCCCTGATGGACAGGGCAAGACTGTGTTGCAGCCTGGGTTGGGCCAGAGTCTGTAGCCCCTCACAAGATGGCGGATGATAAGATGAAGGACATGACAGTGCGATCACATAACACAGTAGAACACAGATGAAATGACAATTAAAATGCAGTGGGAAATCCAAATACCACCATACAATGCAATAAATGGTTATTACAAAGGAAGACAGGTGGGTATAAATGTGTGCCGTCTATTCTGGTCCTCACAAGAGGTCTAAAGATGGGGGAGCAGTGGCACTGTGGCTAAGGATCTGCGCTTGTGGCTGGAAGGTTGCCGGTTCAAACCCGTTGCCGGCAGAGGAATCCTACTCCACTGGGCCCCTGAGCAAGGCCCTTAACCCCAGCTGCTCCAGGGGTGCCGCATAAATGGCTGACCCCGCGCTCTGACCCCAAGCTTCTCTCTCCCTGTCTGCATGTGTGTCTCATGGAGAGCAAGCTGGGGTATGCGAAAAGACAAATTCCTAATGCACGAAATTGTGTATGGATAATAAAGTGATCTTATCTTATCTTAAAAGATGAAGATGAAGGTTTGTTTTCATCACCCTAAATTTGGAATGTTCTTTGTCACTCTTCACATTACATTTGTTGAATTATATGGTGCTACTCAAAATTTCAGATTCTGAACTAAATCTGTGCATAATGATGAGTAAGGTTTGGTCTTTCTTCTTTCATCATGAAAGAACTCTAAGCATCCTTTCATCTTCTAACGGCTTCATCCAGTTCAGGGTCTCAGGGAAGCAGGAACCTGTCCCGACGAACAACAGGTGCACGGGCAGGGCACAGCCTGGCTGAGATGCCAATCTATCGCAGGACACAAGCACAAGCAGACACAGACAAATATGCACAAGCAATCATGTTTACTTTTTATTTGTCACTTTGAACATGTGGAGTCACTGTTGTATATGGAAAATATTAAATTCTTGAAAGTGTTGTGTGACTGTAAGCTTTAAAGCAACAAAATGTGAAAATTGTACAGGGGTCTGAATACTTTTGCAAGGTACCAAATGTACTGAGTCAGTGTAGGTTTTTTTTATTGCCTGAGCTCTTTAGCTGTCCGTCATTCTCAGACAAGCAACGATAGAGTTTGTTGTAGCTAGCCTATCACCAAAATGCGATTACACCAAATCACTGTCTTAACGATGCTGCTCAATACAGATTGACCCAGGTTGTGTTTGAAACTGTAATCTTCAAACCAAACCATAGAGTAGTTGTATACTTGTGTTCCTTGTGCCTTAAATGTTTCTGTATTGTTAAAGCATTTTTAATTAGAACAATACGTGTCGCAGTATTTGGAGTCACCTCTGATTCTGTTGTACTGAGTTTATTGAATGGCATCCTCTGTTCAATATTGCAGTTAAATAGACATAGACTTAACATGAGCTGTTGTTAAAATCGCTCGGACAAAAAAAGTTTTCTTCCATACACAGAAAGAAGGAATTCCATCCAGTTGAGCTGTCTTGTAGTTCTCAGTTGGCAATATCCTCACAACATGACTGCCTGCTGCACACTTTGTTACAGAATTTGGACCGTATAATGCCAAATCTGCAAACAGTGACAAGATTCTTTATGTCATCATGGTTTACATTGTAACGGAAGAGAACTGACAATGTTTTCTTTTTGTTGTTGATGTTATTTTAACCTTCAAGAAATGGAAAGCTTTTCAGCTTGTCTGGCAGTGACAAGGTCAAGCTAACATTTTCATAGCTGGATGAACTACACTTTTTTTTTTTGCAAGTGAAGGGAACAAGTACAATAGTTCTTTTTTTTTGTCCTCAGAAAGCACAACTGTATTCATAAAAAGGGAAATACCTTGAGTGGTGTCAGGTAAACTTTCAGAGTTAATTTACTTCTTACTCCTTTCTTTTATGTAGAAATATCAGTTCCTGGTTCTCTAGCTTTGTTTTCATTGATCCCTGTACATGATCTGTGAACCGCGGCGACAGTGACATCATTGTGGTGACCCTCGTTTTAGAATCACAATAACCTGGGTCATCAGCACTAAGTGGGTGTTTTGGCTTATACCGACAAAATAGAGCTATACTGACTGTCATAAGATTCATTTTTTTGTTTTTTCAAGACAAACAGTACCATGTAGTTTCATTTTCATTTGAATTTGAGTATCATTCATTATCAGTGCATTTTTTGCACGTCTAAAAGTTTAACAGAATTGCTAAACTGTCAGAAAGCTTAGTTGTTTTAAATGATATGAGAGAGAGACTTGTGCCTGCCCTGTCCTCTACAGGTCTCATCAGTGCTTCTAAAAGAGTTTTGATTTCATAAAGGAGAAGCAGGGGATATCTGCCCTTTGATTTAATTAAAAAGTACGGTAAATGATATGGTTTTTTTATATTATGAAACAAAATAAGGGCAGTTATTGTAATCCACGTGGTTTGTTTTGTTTTTACACAAGGGTAGCAAAGTAGGGGGCACCACTTGGTTAAATAAAACAACAACCCGATGATATAATAAGCCAGAGTCCAAGTTATTTTAACGCGTTTTGCCAGAAATGCTGAACGGTTGTGAAACAATATTCTGAATATGCTTCCCTGAGCTATCCTTGCAAACAAAACCCATTAGTCCCATGACTCAGTGGTGAGACCTGTCGGGGATGTAAGCGAAGCAGCATTTCTGGGTTTTGGAATGTGCCCAGCGTGCTGAGGGCTGAGGGCAGAAGTGTGAAGTATGGGCCACAGCTGGGGCTTAAGTATGTAGTTCAAGGAGCCACTGTTGACGTTGTGGTGCTTGAATTTAGTGCCTCTGTTCCAGGTTCCTTGCGTCATGGTAATGTGACTTATAAACATCTGCTGCCCACAAGTAATACCTTAACCCGTGGAACTAAAATGCTGCAGGCTTCACTGTGTTGAACTTTTAAAGACTTTTGAAAGAGAATGGAAGGAAAGGCAGGCTGTACCAGGCTCGTGACCATGAAAATGCTCATAAACTCGCAGTGTTCACAGTGCCCAGTTTAGAAGGACAAAGAGAATAGTGTTCCTGTGGACAATAAATAAACACTGCCTCAAACTACAGTTTTTCTTGGTTATGGTCATGGTGCAGAACTGCACGCTTATGATTTGCTGCTTCGCCAATAACAGGATTAGTGGGGCAGCTTAAAAGGTCACTCTGTTTCACATACCTTGAGCATTGAGTAGCCATTTTGCTGACTCCTAACATCTGTAGTTGAATCTTATGTTATGCAAATCCATGACATCTGATCCGAGGGCCCCTGGAGGACTGCGGAAAAGAGCTCGGCCTTGGGCGAGCTTCAAAATATGTCAGTTTTTGCATGATTTAAATGCAGTTATATCCACAATTTCAGATATGTGCCTAATGGTTTTTAATTTTTTTTTAAAGCTTGTTATAAATTTTGAATGAGGCATAATTTGTCAGGGTGTTTCAGTGACTCGTTAAGTTGTATGTACAGTAAACAATGAAATGATTTGTCATTTAAAGGACAAATGTGATAGTAGAGCACTGATATACCATCAAAGGTTACAAAGCTCATTTTAAATCTCTCCTGGTGCAGACAGTTTTGAACTGTTATAATGCACAATGTTATGCAACGCTGATCCGAATGTATTTTAAGAACAGCAGTTCTGCTCTTTTATGACCATTGCATTTCGGCATGGTTGTGTGTCTTGACTGCAGTAGCAAATAGTTTGAATTCAACAGTGAAAAATTCTCTGGCTTAGGTATGCCCGTGATATCTGTTGTTGGGCAACCACAATATTAAATGTACATGATCGTAAATAAAATGGTCCTGTCAACTGCTATGTCTACATCATGCGTAATTAGCTATTGAACTGAGCAGCCATTAAAGTCTGAAGTCTTATGTTTAAGAATCGTGCTTGCCCCAGGGGAAACAAAGATTAGTTTAATTAAAACATGTTTGGTTTTTAATGTAATGAGGCAAGTGCACCATTAACTTATCAGATTAAATTATCATGTGTAAGTTCTACTTTATTTTATTGCGAACAACTGTTGAATTGATTGTGTCTCCCGTGTAGATGTTAGAAGCTTGTTTTGTTATTAAACAGTCTACAGGAGGTGTGATGCAGACCTTAGGTTTAGGGGAATCTCAAGTTTGCAGGAAAGGCTTAATCGGTTCATAGTGCTGTACTTTGTAATATTTCCTTTCAGGGCTAGATTTAAGTTTTTGGTCTCCATTTGATTTATTCTCTGAGAAATAATAAAGATAAATACATTAATCTGGAGATAATTTATGTTTTTGGGAGACCTAAATGCACACTGCAGCAGTTCTTAAATGTAGGCCTGATGCTCTGCTTCATTGCAGGTACTGCTGTGCAGTGCTGGAGCCAAGCTTTCAAAGTGGATTAGCCTCTTACAAAATAACATTACATGTTCACACCCTTCTCCAAGTGGATGTTGACTTAAACAGATTCAGTTCTTATTTGTTGCCTTTTTTTCCTTTTTTGTGACGCTGATATAAAAGCGCTTTTATATCTTTTAAAATGTTTGGGACAGGCAAAAGGGAACTGTTCCTGCTTCTAAATGCAGAAGTGAGAAATGGAACTTTTCAAGCAAAGAGGCCAGTTAATCAGCACTGTGAATTGCAGTGATTTAGCCACTTTCTCATTAGTGAATCAACCCTTACAGAGGATGCTTTTGTTGATTCACAAAATGTTGTACAGGGGTTATTATCATTTTGCCAGAGTTTTGTGAATTCCAGACAATTAGGTTTAACCTAATTTGAAAAAGTAAGTTAGAATTGTCAGGCCTCAAAATCAGGTCGGTTATAGTTTTTCATATTGAAATTTATATTTATGACAAAGTAACAGTGTACTCACTCACTCGGTGGCAATAGCTTTGCTCAGAGCTGCTCTCTTCTGCATTGTTTCAAGTATGCATTTCCAGGATTTAAGGAAGCAAGTCCTTCCACTTCCTTTTGGATGAAGAAGATTCTGCTTAGGTAGGGAAGCATGCGTGACCATAGATTTCGGAAGGAAATCAACGGAATCATGGGAAGCAGTCGTGTTCAAAGAATTTACATAAATTGTTTTGTGGTGTGCCGTTTCAGGTATTTAAGTGAGTGAAGTGGTTTCTTCTGCGAACCGCAAACCCAGATGGCTGGAAAACAAAGTAATGCCCATGTCAATACTGTTGGGTTTCTGTGCTCTTGAAATTAAAAATAAGGGAGGCACAATGGTTAGTGTTGCAGTCTTGCAGTGTTGGGGCACTGGGTTCAGTTCCTGAGGTGTTATCTGTGTGGAGTTTGTGTTGCACTGCCCCACCAGGACAGTGCAGGCAGGAAAGTGGGTATCATAGACCCAAGAGCAAGGGCGTCACCATCCAGGCAAAGTGGCTACCATGCTCCAGAATGGACTTGGCTTCAAAGGGATGGACATGAGATTGAGAACTGGGGACGGGACAGGGCTCTCTGCACCTGGAGGCTGGGCTGTGAAGGCTGGACGCGAGACGAATGTCGTCATGGTGGTCTACGGGGAACGCGACAGGAACTGGGCTGAGGAGGGCGTGCGTTCCTCCAGAGACCAAGCCAAGCGCGTGCTGCCAGGATGGGTTACAGAAGGCACACCCTGGACCAGGCCAAACAGTCCGTCTTCTGGGAACCAGAACGAGAGCGATGTCCCGAGGTTGAGGAAGGGGAGAACTACCGGGGTCAGGAATTGTGTTGAGTAGGTTTACTGAAAGGGCACCCTGAACCAGCCTGAGCTCACAGAGGACTGGATCCAGAGCAGAACCCCAGTCTCATTGCCACACTGTTCAAACTGGATCTGTTCTGGAAAGCACCGCAATAGATGGGCCCCAGCTGGAGTCATGGCACGTCAGGAAGGGGAGAAACAACAGGAAATGTCCAGGCAGGCAGGGAAACAGGAACAGGGAAAAGGCAAGGAGGACTCCAATGGGAAACACTGGATGGTGGTTCAGGAGAAACATGGTGCCAGATTGTCAAGGAGCACCTGCTGCTGTGTGCCTTCTCTCTACTGACAGGTGCTCCTAATATCATTTCTCCTTCGCTATTGGTGCAGCACAGGCAGGAAGGAATGGCCACTACATCTGCACATACCCCACGCCGTCACAGTAGGACTGATTGTAGCAATTTGTATATTCTCCTCATGTTTGTGTGGGTTTCCTTCTACAGTTCAAAGACATACTGGTAGGTTAATTGGCTTTGGGAACATTGGCCCTGGACTGAGTTTGTGCGTTTGTGTCTGTGTGTGCCCTGTGATGGACTGGCATCCTGTCTAGGTTGTATCTTCGTACCTGTTGTTTGTCCGAATGCTCTCCAACTCTGCAGCGGCCCTGTATTGGATAAAAGCAATTAGAAAATGGGGGTATGGCTGTGTTGTTGTGTATTATTTTGATATTGAAGTGAGTGGAGTGTTTTCCTTTTATTTTTACACGTAGTTGGGTGCCGCATGGCTGGAAAACAAAATAACACCCAGATCAGTACTGGTGGTTTTTGTGCGCTCTTGAAATGAAAAATCCTAAAATATTTGTGGTAGGAATAATGACAGTGTTTAGAAACTTACAAAAGCGAAATGTCAAACAATTATTTATGAAGAAAACATTGTAGGCCTAAAAGTGTATGCTAACAGATTTCCTATAAAGAAGGAATTTCTGGTTGCTAAGGATTCAGGGCACATTGACAGCAAAGCCATTGTCAGAGGATAAAGTTTTACCCTTTCGTGGTCACATTCTATATAGGTCATATTGTAATGTGTCAAGGACACAACATTCTTAATATTCTTATCTGTCTGGCAAAAGTGGTCATTAGGTTGAAGCTTATACTTTAAAAATGTTATACTTTTCTTGGTATGTGGCCGTCGTCAGATATAATCACATAGGAGCACTACAAAATAATGATTTTTTCAACACAATTGTGTGTTAAGGTTTAATTACCAGACACTCTTGTTCAGCTGCTCAAATAAATGTCTCTGTCTTGTGAAAGTCTGGCTTTGGCAGAGTATTACTGTTAAATTAGGTCTACTATTTGTTGTTGCACAATTTCAGCAGTTTGTATGCTACTTCCCCTCCCAAGCACCTCCTATGAGACGACAGACTTGAGCTTTTTATAAGCAGACATTACGCTGAAAACAGAAATAGACCAGTCTCCAGGGCTGCCTGAGCAGGTCATTAAAAAGGTACATCTATTTGAGCGGAATAATGTAGCTTAAAAAGACCATCTTTTTGCTTGTAGACATCAAGGGTCACCTGCTCGTTTTCAGGGTGGCTTATTCATAAAAAGTTTTGTTTTCAGCTGTTAAAGCCAGAGGTTCAGACACACAGCCTTCTTTGTGCACTCATGGATATGTAGATTTTTTTTCACGTGTAAATTTGATCCAGACTTTCAATTTTCCAAAGTGTATTTTCTGATGAATATTAAATTGTTCAAGTAATGGACATCTTCAGTACCCACACTTTGTCATATATTTCACACTTATGAAAACCTTTATTTATTTTTTTGCTGTTGGATGGTTACTTCAGTATGTGACATAGGCAGAAATGGCAAAAATGTCACATCATGACCAGTTGCCTTAGTGATCAGGTTTGAGGGCTTAAAGTATTGCAGTAAAAATCCTTTTTCCAAAATAATTGATCTTGACCTTTTGTTTCTTCAAGAACTGGTAGGAAGGATGTACATTACCTTTCAGTGTTGTGATGTGCTGTGAGTACAGTATGTAGTTGCTATGAATTATGGGAATGTACATTAATTATCCTGTGCTGTTTCACAATATTCGAAAGCAGAACTGTCTGAATAGACTTTTGTTTCTGCTTCATGTATATAAAGTCTAAGTTACCAGCCCCAGATTGCTGTTTAGGAATTAGGAGTCAATTTAAATTGTCAACTTTTAGCATTGTGAAAAGTGTTCCACGTAAGACACATATACCAGTTATATAGGCATTGCTAATGGGGAAACGCTTGCTCACTGGTGCTAAATTCTTATACAGTACACCCTCAGTTTAACAGACTAATAAGGGGGCAGGGATGGGTTATTGCCAAATGTTTGTTAACATTTTTTCAGTCCCAAAATACTCTTATATGAGAAAAATACATCCACTACGTACAGTATATATGCTTCCTGGCTATGTAAATACATAATGGCAGTATGTATTAATACATTACTGTACTGTTCATAGAAATATTCTTTATTGTATTACAGTAGAGTGTACCCTCACTTTATCAGACTAATAGGGAAAGGGAGAGTCTGCTTTTACCATCTGTCTGTTAAATTACCCATGAGATATTTCAAGCTAAAAAAACACTTTTATATGTGAAAAAAAACCTGTCATGCGTAAACCACGTATTAGACTACTGTAAGATCATTCATTATATCCTTGAGGACCCTTGGTCTCCATGACATTCCAACAACTACAGATGTCTGTATAAGCCGTCAGCATTTGCACACAGTAGTGCTGAGATCCTTTCCATTGCTGATTTTACAGCTTGCCATTGATGTCTAGTTCTTGTATACTTGGCTATTTTCCAGGACCAAACAGCATAAGAGACCAGTCTCATTGGCATTGTACGGTTGTGATAATACGATGCCTACATCCACTCATTTTCTAATTGCTGTATCCAGTACAAGGTGGTGGAGGAGCTGGAGACTAACCTGGCAAGCAATGGGCGCAAGGCAGGATACACCCTGGATGGGACGCAAACAGACCCAAACACCGACACTCAGACCATGGCCAATTGTCCCAGAAGCCAAATAAGCTATCAGTTGGACTGAAATAAAACCGGAGCACCCTGAGGAAAGAGCATTCAAACTCCACCCCAGGTCTGAATTGGACCCTCAGGTCTGCAAGGCACCACTGTTAACCACTGCACTATCATGCCTCTTCATGATAGCTTCATCTTGGATGAATTTCTTCAGCTTCTTACCGAACAGACCTATTACTTCAGTGGGTGCACTCAAAGCTTCTCCATATGTTCTTTTATTCATTATTCCATGATGTTTGCAAAATCGCCAAAGCCATCCGTTATTCCATTTGAAATTCAATTTTGGGTGTTCGGCCAATCTGTTGGCTGCAGATCGCAATTCAGCATCACAGATGTTCCTTTTGTGGACAAAACTGCCCTTTACCAGAGTAGAGTTTAGTCTGTTGAAAAGAAGTCTGTTACAGTGAAGGTGTACTGCGTACTGCGTACTGCGTACTGCGTACTGCGTACTGCGTACTGTGTTGGGGATGAGCCTTGACCCCATGGAGGTGGTGGCTGAGAGGAGAATGCTGACCAAGCTCACAGCCATCATGAACAACACCTCTCATCCGCTTCATGGGACTGTTACTGGGCAGCGGGGCACTTTTAGCAACAGACTGCTCCAGCTACAGTGTTCAGGGGAACGTTTCCGCAGGTCTTTCCTCCCGGCGGCTGTCAGGGTGTATAACGCTGCCCTAGGCTAGGACTGTTAGCCCTTCATTTGCTCGTCTATGGACAGCATGTTTGCTCCATTGTACTTTTTGGACAATCAGTCTGTATAAACCTATGCACATTTTGCACATATTTTATTGTTTTTACAGTGACTATGATCATCACATTTTGCACACACCTACGTATTTATTATTTTATTTTTTTGTTGTCTTTTGTTTTATAACTATTCTGATGTCTGTTTTTGCTTGTCTTGGGCTGGACTACTGTAACACATCAATTTCCCTACGGGATTAATAAAGTATTATCTATCCATCTACTGTATAAGCAAAGCAGAATTCAAAGCCTACTGTATATAGACCTGTTGCAGGTTAGACTATAGACTGTATGGTCAGACAACCTGCCAAACAAAGCCTACAGAGGTGCCTGTGTCGCCTATGATTAGGTGCACTTAATTAGGTTATTTGTGAGAGGTTAAAAGTGCATTATAAACAGAACCTCATGTTGTTAATGGGTTTGGTTTAAGGGAGACAGCTTTAAGGTCTTTTGTCCTGTGACCTGTGAAATCTCTGCAATAAAACGTCTGCACTTTATGACTCTTGTTCTGAATCGTAATTTGCTCAGATCCCTAGATCCACCTTATTCAAGGGTGGTGTCTGTCACGCGTGGGTTCTGCTTTAAGCATTGTGAAATATTGAGAACTAATTAATGGTTTTGATTAAACATTTTTTTGAGCGTCTTAGTTATGGAAAGAAAATTACTATGTTAACACAACAGCTTCTAAATCTCGATGTTTTAGTAAGTGCAGTCCCCTTGTTTTGTACAGCTGTATATTCCGTGTATGTTACTATCCGTTCAAAACTGTGTTTATCGGCCTTGTGTCAGGGTCCCCTAGGGTGCCTTCGACACTGTCAAAAGGGGTTTCCTGAAGCAAAGGGAAGCCTTTTCACCTCAGTTTTAGTATGCACAATCTTCATGCACTGTGGGCTCTTGACAACACTTGCGTCAGGTTATTGAATGTTCAATCATGCTTTTCGTGTCTTGTAATAAAACAGTTTTTGGAAGAATTTAGCTTTTTTTCTTGATTCATGCTGAGGGTTTGTTGTGTTTTATAATAGTAAAGCCTTCCCCCAGCTAGAACATTTGACAGCCCCTGATTTAAGGGACAGTCCAGCTTTGTAGAGCAGTGTAAGAGGCACCTGTAGTAATCTTTATACTCTGCATTATGCTGTGGTGCTACATGCAGTGAATTAATCTACGGTGGCAGAATCCATTCTCAAGGGAGCTTACTTAGCTGGATGGTAGTTTGATGTACAGATAACAAAAGGGGCCTTTCATCAGGATTCTAAAAAAGTTCTGTATTCTGAACAAATGTTACCGAGTTGACTGTGCAGAAGTGGAATGATAGAGCATGTCACATGCTGTGTGTTTCCATTGCTTGTGTTGTGTTGACACATCTTCACTTAATTGCCTTTCATTGACCCTGTAGAAGTCATGATGTGTGTTTGGAGTGTTTATGTAGAACATGAAACCAAATTAAAACGTTGTAATGAGGAAGCAACTACAAAGTGTCCAAAAATGAATTCATGCTAGAGATCATCCCTCTGACTAAACATGAAGTAAAAGATTAATGTGGTTGAAATAACGGGTAATTACTGTCCTTAAGACGCTTGCTAAATTTAGTCATTTATGTCCGACTTACTGAACTCTGGAAAATTTTTAATGATTTCAATTTGCCAGCCATTGTTGGCTTTTATTCAGTGAGAATTAAGCTCTAGGCTAGTGCAGTGGTAAAAATTTGTACTTTATTTTTTTACAAAATGTATATGGGAAAGCTAATGGAGCACTAAGCATTCAAATGTCACTCCAGTGATTCAGTGCATCATGATGTGTAATAAGAGTTTTATTTTATTTTTTTCCTGCAATTCCCTAACCCTCAACTGTACTAAAAATAACTGCTGCATGCTGTTAGTGGCAGAGCTAGTTTCACTTAGGTAAACATGCTGCAGTAGAATGCTGAGGACTTGCTGTGGGTTTTATTTGCAGGTTGACTGAAAGTATTGTCTTTCTTTCAACTGAGTATAGATTTAAAGATCCTGGAAAAAGTGAAAGAATAATGGTCAGCTCCACACAGAATTTCAGAACAGGATAAAAGAAGATGTATCGATCTGGTGTGGAGAGAAATCCTGGGCAGAAGATAGGAGGGGTTATTTTATATTCCCGAATCAGGTAGTAAACCATTTTGTTACTTTTTGTCAAGGATGTTTATGTGTAGCCGGTGTAGAAAGATACCATCCTCATGTTAGGTGATGGGTTTGGAATACTCTACAACAATGGAAACTCCTGCTGACACAGCAGTTGATTGTGAAAAATTGACAAAGTGTTCTGTATCTGGCAGCTCATTCCATTGTAATCCCCAATATATATTTTTTCATTTTATACTTGCCTTACTTTGGAATTTCCAATTCGTTTCATATTGCCTGCATGAGGAAGGGTTAGGTGGGCTCTTCTGACAGGCAGCTACATAGTGCCTGACTGCAGGATTAGCACTCACTGCAGAATTGTAGTGTATCTCACTGACACCACTGCTAACCTGCAGGCATCTAGAAGTAACAGCCAGCCCAGATCTGATATCACAACATCTGGATTGTAGGACTCAGTCTGTGAGTGTCTTTATTAGTTAAGCCAATTGGGAACCTTCCTGTGCAAAGATTGAGAAACTGGAATGATTTAGGGGGTTTTGGCTGTCTTGTTTGTCCCTGTTTGACTTATGGGTGTTGAAGAACAGACTTATGTAATGAAAAGAGAATTATGCAGACCTTTTTTTTGTTTGTAATAGGGAGGTAACTACAGTATGACGATACTCTGAATGCTTCATTCTGTCTAATGTGTTGGGGAACACAATTTCAATGTTTCCTCTCTGCACTTTAACACAGCTGGACTGGTGCAGAATATTTGGTGACTGAAGTTATATACTTGACATCAGGGTGACTTAAGTTCTTTCTGAGGTTAATGGATTGCCTGTTTATTATCAATCAAATATTTGCTTGTTTTCAGTTCACTGGAATATTGAACTGATTTCAGTGGAAATAATCCAAAAACTGTTACGTAAAGGTTCATTTGATGGGGTGAACATTGTCTGTGTAGGCCTTTATTATTTTCTTTATTTTTAATACAGAGGAAACTTGGGGAATATTATAAGTCTGCTAAGGTACATCCCTTTATATTTAAGCTGAATTACTTTTATGGGTTATCTGAGATATATAAAGAGAATAGTTGTCCTGCTTTATTCACTTGGCATGTTTTGTGTTTTTTACATTTTTAAGTTTGTGTTTCTGACCTATGCTCAGAGAAGCAGACAGGGAAGTAAAAAAAAATGGCTTCCTGTCAGTTTTTAGTTTGTCGTTTCTTTTAATTTTGCCGCTCTTTGTTTCTGTGGCAGGCCCGTTTCCTTGTCGTGTGACGTTCACCTACTTCCTATTTTAGTTAAACCTTCTCTTTCTGATGCTGCTTTAAGTAGCAGGGTGCTGTAGAGCTTCTGACAGAGACTTTTCTCCTGCTGGACACGGCTTTTTAAAGCCCCGTAATCTGGGAAGAGACAGGTGAGTAAAATATGGAGTCATACACCTTGGAATATCTTGTCTATAAAAGGATTATTTGAAGATTTTGGGTTCACCAGCAGAAGAGATAAGGAGAGAGGATCTGCAAAGCTTTGCTGCTTGTGACAGGATATCCTGGTTAGTTCACATACCCACTTGCTTCTAGGCAGCACATAGACTTCAAGTTGGCTTCCTCTGTAAGGTAGGGTGTGGTTTTGAGTGTCTAGATTCTTTTGCGGACTGTCTAAAACTCCATTACTAAAGTGTTTGACGATAATATCTTAGTAAGGTTAATAGTGATACATTTTTTTTTAGATCTGATTCTGAACGTTGCATGAACCCATGTAAATGATGGGCTTTTGTTCCGTTCTCTTCTCTTCCTTTTTAGTCTGGTTAAACTTGTTTGCAGACTCCGTGGGGGGAGGGTTTCTTTGGCGCTGGCATATAAGTATCTACCTGTAGGGGATGTGATAAGATGCTGCGTTTTAAAGGGTGATATCCTTAGCTTCTGTATGTATTTTTTGGTCGGTCGTGCTTTCAGCATTTGTTCTGAAAGCTACAAAGCTTACAATTAGCTTTGTATTCAGTAATGCTACTAAATACTACTACTACTGCTCTTTTAAGCTAACAAAAAATCTTTGCAGGTAGGTTTTGTGGACTATTGTTTTTCTCTTTAGCCAAATGTGTCCTTGTTTTTCCACTGAAGGCATTTGAATATTATGTTTCATGCAGTTAAGATGTGTCTTAGGTTTCAAGCGCATGGTCAGTGGCACAGTGTTGAGCTATACTGCAGGGCACAGCATTATACAGCAGAGTATTGATGCCTCAGTTCCTGGAGAGAGCATTTAACTGTAAATTATTAAATCTGAGACAGATTGTTTAATTAAATCTGGAAGTGGTGGATATTTTTATTATCTGAGGAAACTTTTCCTCAGAAACCTAGATAACCAATAAGGTATTTATTAATAGACAGTGAAGAAAGACATTTCACTAGTTAAGCTGTGGACATCGTAAGCCACAACCTGTTTCTGGTTTAATAACGGTATACTCTGTACCTCACCAGGGTGAGAACTAGAGCACATTTCCTTTAGTGATTTAAAAGCATTTCCTGCTGACGGGAAGAACTGGAGCATATTCAAGAGATGATGTGCTGCTTTTTTCAGTCATAAAATTGAAACAGTGTCTGCTTTTTGTGTTGTAGGAGCCCCAGTACTATTTGTAAAACGTTCTCATAGTGACAGAATTAACAGAATAATAGCAAGTATTGCAAGCTTTTCTAAATAAAAAACAATGCAATGATATTATCTCATGAGTAATTCCAGGATAAAATATAAATCAATTGACAGTTTTTTTTAAATAGTGTTATTTCAGTTGTGAAAAATCAAGTCTTCACTTTGCATGATCAGGGGTAATGTCATAAAGCCAAGACGGTAATAGATCATTGCAGCTGTGATTTCAGGAACACTACGTTTTAATAGAGTAATTTTATTATGCTTATTTTGTTGCATTGACAAACTGATGGAACAGTGGCATGTAAAATTTATTAAGGGCTCTGATCTTAACACTTCGGTGATTCATGAACCTGTGCACATTGATGGGATGGGCAAGTGCTGTGATGGTTAATACTGCTAGCTCACAGTGCTGCATTTGACTCTAGATTGTGATGCAGGTTTGGGGGGTTCTGCTTGTTCTTCCCATGCATCTTTTGCTGGATGATTTGGATTCCTCCTATCTTTTGAAAACATGCTGGCTGGTTAACTCCCTTCTGACTGGTGTACCTCATGGTTCTGTCCTGGGTCCCCTCATGGTCTCTTTCAAAACCTGTTCCCTGAGATGTCTCCATCCCTTTCCGTGGCCTTTTATAATACTTTTAGGCTGCTGATATTCAAATCTTCCTCTCTTTTCCTCCCTCTGATACTCACGTCTCCTGTTGGAAGCACCTCCTTTTATTCCCTTTTTCTCTTCCTTGATGAGTCTGAACCTGATCACTCTCGATCCCTCTCTTAAATGCCCCGAGTACCTTTCTTCTCTGGTAAGCCCCTGCCATTTCTTCTTAAGCAACATTAACAGAATCGGCCCCTTCTTTACCAACAATTCTGTACAACTCATTATCCAGGCCCCATTAATGTTCCACCAATATTCCATTCTGTCTGGTTTTCCTGCCAATAAAATGCACTTTCTTCAACTGAACTGGATTTTTTATAGCTCAAACTTCATATTTCTCTATTGAATCAGACCCTCTGATGTTGCAGTATCATGTCCAGTGCCCTGTTGTTTCTGGAATAGGCTGCAGGTTGCTGTAACCTTCCTGAGCAATAAGAGACTTTCTGAAAGGGCAGGACTGGATGCAGTATCTAAGCAGTACTGCTTGCATTGTGAAAAGAGAAAGAAAGTAATGACGGCAATGTTATCTCTATCTGCTGTTTCTGGATTAATCCTGTACAGACTTGACTCATTCATGCCACCAGCCAACCGGGACAGTGAGATTTGTGTTTTGCTGTTGTACTGTTAGACAAGTGCTTTTATTTTTTACTTATTTTTAGTACGGCTTTTAATTTGCTGTGTCATTTCCACATTGTCTTTGCCTAGACTAAAACAGCAGAGTTGCACTTGAAATATAGTCTCTGTAAGCATGAATTTGCAAAATCAGTTAAAAGATAGATGGTTGTCCTTAATTGTAGCTGCTAATTGTTTTTGTACCCAACCAGTTTTGGAAACACATTTTATTTTGTGTCTCATATAACGGCAACAACGTCTGTACTTATGTGGGGAGGATGTAGAAGGGCAGAGAGTCTCTTTAACATCTCAGACCCAACCAGTCATTTGTCATTTGACATTTGTCATGCATTTGTCATCATTGAAAGCCTACAGATCAGAGTGAGCCAGTGACATAACCAACCCAGGCTGTGCTGAATGAAATCCATCCAAAATCCGAAATCAAGATCTTTCAGTCCTGTAAATAGTAATAAAATTGTCCAATGTGCATTGTACTGTATTATGGGGAAATCATCTCTAGTATCTCTTTTACTTGCTTAACATAGGTAAAAAAAACTCTCGATTTTCTTTTAGCTGTTTGAACTGTAATTAAGTTTAAATGTTCCGTTTATTTTTGTTTTGCCATGTGTCAAGTACAGAAAGTAGATAATTTAGAAATCATTATTAGAAGATTATTATAAAATAGGAATCATGTGCGGGGTGTATAGACTAAATTATTTTTTCTTTCATATAGTAAACATTATTAATCATTAATTCTCTTTATGACCTCTAAATGAAGATGAATGGAATGATATTTAAAGAGCTGCACAAATATTTGGAGTCGTAGTATCCAGTTCTCTTCATTTCTTACTGTGTTACTATTTCCATTATCCTAATTTGCACCTCTCCGATTTAGACGGGGTGAGTGCTTTGTTTCATTGTTTAATAAAAGCAAAATCCTAGAATTTAACATCCACTTCTGTGTGTACTTTGTGGCATGCTGAGGAATAAGCTGATTAAGAGGTACAAGAAGTAGATTTCTTTTAGCGTTTTGATCCTTGGATACGTTTCATCTTAAAAATAGCACACCATATAAGTGTTTTAATACTGAGTCTTGGAACTCTTAGCACTTTGAGCTGTGATTCCCTAATAACATTTGAGCCACAATATCAAGCAAGAGATGGCAAGAATTATTTCATTAGATGATGTAATTAATGAATTCATAGCTGCTGAATCACACAGTTATGTTGTGTTTGATGTAGCCACAGACCACCTTCACATAAACGTTTAAGAAACTTTACTAATGAGACATGGCCTTTCATCTCATCTTGCTCTTATGTTTCCTACTGCCTTATTTCTCCAAGGATGTTGTCCAGCTGTTTCTAGAAGAATTGCAGGTATTGTGCTTCAGCAATACACAGTAGTTGTAGTTTGGTCCAGACCCCTTAAATTCCTTTGTCTAATGAAGTGCTTCTGATTTTAGTGCTCTTTCCTTTCACTTGTGTCTTCAGGTCCATATTCACTATCCACATACTATAGTAAACAGTCAGGATCTGTTCTGAACATTTTTCTAAAAATATAGCAGGCGATACTTTGGTCTCGGGAAAGATGAGGGGTAGGATTACAGTATGGGTTATGATTAGGATCATCATGAATACCTGTTTATCCGTTATATTATGGAATAAATATATTTCTGGAAAAATGTTATTATACCATGGCTACAAGGTACTCTGGCTACATCCAGTAAGTCTACATTCAAATAGATTATCAAATCTGTAACGTCAATCTGTGAAGTTCTACAACAGCTGGTGTTTGTGCAGCAGAGCTTTTGTATTGCATTTTCCATACTTAGCCTATTTTTTGTTTCCTGTCTGCCTAAAAAAAAAATCTAATATTGTTCTCAGATTCTATTAAAAATGAATCAAGTTTTTGGAGTTTGATACATTTTTAGAAAAGCAGGGTTAAACCTTCCGGAGGTCAAAGTGCAGTAACTTCAAAGCATTGTGAGGCCTGGCAAAGATTGAAATATTATCATAAGGATGGCATCATTACAGCTGGGTAGATGAAATGAGTTCAGAACATTTCATACCACATTTAATAAACACTGTAACACTCGATTTTTTTACCTTTTTAGAATTAACTTTTTAAAATTCAGCTTTACTACTTATTGTCACGTTCTGTCACGTTCTGTCCTCGTCTACGTCCTATGTAATTTCTGGTGCATCGTGTATATCCGAGGAAATGGATCTGCTTTCTGGTTGTCCTTTTCCTCATCATTTAATATCCTTGCACAGTTCAGGATGCTTGACCTTCCCCTGTGCTGAAAGCACAGCTATGAGCATATGATTATGACGAATATTATTACAATGATTAGGCAGAATAGCCTAGTTAATCTCCTATGGGTTTTCTAAATACCTACCCGAATGATGGGACTGTACAACTCGAGATTCACACTTATTCATTCAATGACTTCATTTCTTGCTTTTAATGAATGTGGAGAGAGCATATAAGAACACGAGTAACAAACAAGGTAACAAAAAAGGCTACAAAAGAGAGGAGATTTTTTGACTCATCTGCATCTTTTGAATTTTTAATGGATAACAGTCTCATCCATCTTTGTCTTGGAAAGAAACCAGTATGCCTATACAGCTGTGAGCATGATGAATACTCCAAAATTTTTAGTATAACTCATTCTAGGGTTATATTACTGACCTCTGTGCATCCATGCACTATAGAGGGTTAATATCTCTGTAGGGTATTTTGAACTGAGCTGGATATTTCACATTCTTTTTCTTCCCACAGTATATACAGAGAAAAAATAGAATCCTGAGCGGATAATCATGTTTTTATATTCCTACTTACAGTAGATCACCTTTCAAATAGAAAAAGCCTATATACTATGGTAGCCTATATGCATTAAAGTGTAAGCACATTCACACAGTAGTCACCTCAATTGCGGAATGATGAATTAAATTTGATGTATGGTTGTTACAAATGCACGCCTCTCCTGTCGCGTTTAAAATGCCTTTGGTGAAATTGCGAAACGCTGTTGCGACAAGCCATAAGTATTCCAACGCTATTTATATCTTTTGTATCATGTGACCGGTTTTCACTCATTGTTTCCAGGTTGGAACAGAATATCTTCTTTTGTTGTTTGGACTGAAGCCACAAAGCAAAAAGGGGTTTCTGCTCGAAAGAAAATAAAACATTGTATATCGCTCCTGCCTTTATTTAGCTAAATAATGGAAAAGGAAGCAGGATTAAACATTGATGTATTGTTCATTGGAGAATTAAACTGTGGGTTTATAGTCTTAAGGAGCTGTCAGATAAATGGAGTGTCATTTATTGTTGCAGTTATACAGGTGCAGTCAGATTATGCTCCGCTTGTCCCATATGAAGATACTAGATTGTTTTTCATCTCGTTTATTTTAGTAGAGAACTTTCATTGCCCACACTTTTAACTGCTGTGATGGCATAAGTACGCAACTATATGGGTTGACCTGCTAAATCTGGAGCCAGTAAAACAGATGGTGAGGAGGTAGTCTCCTCTGAGCAGTAGTTCTGGTGGTGTGAATTCAGTGTTCATGGAGAATTTGAACTACTTACAGTAATGAAGTTCATTGCTCGGGATGACTCAATGGAAATAAAAATGCACAGCAGATACGGGTAATGTTTGTGCTTCTTAAAATCCCTTTTGTCTTAGCTTTGCTTATACTGTATTACCATTGAATCTGCCTGTATGCTGAATGTTTCCAATGATGCGATTAGGACAGTATCGATCATTTCTTCCCTTTTCTAATGCCTGAGTGAGCTGAACTGGAAACTGCTGGGGGAGGTGTCTGCTTTTTGTGAATTGAGAAGTAAAACTCTCATGTTACCTTCATGAATTATTGAGCCGTTACTCTGCAGACTTCAGCCCATATTCCAACAAGGTCTAATTGTTTCTGTGCTTGTTTTGCCATTCCTAATGATACTCCTATTAATTTGTCCAGAGTTTGATATTCACCATGCTTGGCACCGGGACTGTTATTGTCATGCTCCCTGTACCCTTGATTAACATGAAGGTTTTTGAAGAGAGCATGTGGCCTCTTCACTGGAATGCGGAGATAAAATACGGTGTGTGTGCTGTCTGTTTTGGCTTTCATCAGATCTCTTCATACAATTTGTATTGCTGCTTGTAAATGCAAAAGCCAAAAATGCCATTCATGCAGGACATCCCAAAAATATCAATGAATTGAAATAGTTCTATAAAAACAAATACCCTCAGATTGCTGTTCAGGACTGATTAGCAATTTGGTCGAGGTCACTGCTGCTAAAGGAAGTTCCGTTACTGAGTCTAAAGGTTCACATACCTTTTCCAGCATAAACTGAGTGTCTGAGTAATGTGTTCAATATAGATGAGAAAATGTATGATTGTGTTTTATTTGTTTAATCAGATTGTGTTTATCTGTTGTTTTGACTAAGATGAAGATCAGATCGCACTTTAGGAGCTATTAATGCAAGAATACAGATTCCGAAAGGCTCACACATTTTTTCACACACCTGTATTAATCAAGAACATACAGTTCACCAATGACATGCCATTCCACCTAACTAGCTTGTTTGCTTTTTAAATAGCTAATTGTACAGAGGATCTCAGACAGCTATATCTTGAAAGCCTTTGAGGAATCTGATTATTTCAGTCGGGTTCCTTCGTAGTCTTCACTGTTCAGGATTTAAAAAAAGCATATTCCTTTGAGCCTTAAAATAGATCTGGTTGCTCTTCTCTATACTGATTCCAGATCAGAAATATATTTTTTTTTTTTATTGTGGTGACTATAGTTGAACACAATATTCTATTACCAGTACATTTTTACAATGTACAATTTTAATATTATATATTTTTTATTAGATCTTGCACGATTAACTTCATATCCTAATACTATTATCCTTTTTATGGATTCCTCACATCCAGAAAATGGAAATATCTACACAGATGCCTAAGTATTTATCTTCCATTGCTTTTCCAAGCTCCGTCTTTTACCATTTTAGATTTACAATTCATTTTTGCTGTTTGCATTTGACACATCTATGTTAAAAGTCATTTGCTAAATGCAGACCAAGTCTTTAATTACTTGTTTTTTGGATTTCACAGCTTTTGCAGTATCAAAATCTTCCAAAACCTTCAGTCTTTCGAAATCTATCATCTTTCAGCTTGACTCGTTTCCTGATTATACCAGAATCTTTGATACACACTAGGAAGAACAGTGCTTGCAATGCAGATCACTGTGGTACTACACATAATAACACCTCCATTTATGTGTATTCAGTTCTCTTCTCTTTAGTCTCAGGGATTATTCCAGATACAGTACATGCATTCCATTGAATGCCTACTGCCTGCAATTTGAGAATTAATCTTTTATGAGGAACTTTATGAAAGGCTTCTTCTCATAATAAGATATTGTTTTAATCCATGTTGCTTGATTAAGAACTATTGCAAGCTAAACAAGACCTTGGAATCCACACTGACTATCTCCTAGAATCCTACTGCATAATGGATGTTATTCTAGTTTATTTTAGGCTACAACTATATCTGTGGAATGATCATTAAATGGAACTAGTATATGATCAATTTTGAAATGTAAAAAAAAGAACAAATACATTTTGACATGTAATGGTATTTAAGCATGGCTGAATTAATTTCTTAATTTAATTTAATTTCTTAATTAATTTCTTTGCCAATCCTGCCAGTTGTCCTGCCAATCAAAATGGGGGCATAATTCTCTCACTACCTTCACTAATGTATAGGGTGCTTATTTGGTTAAAGTCCAGTGTATTGATTGTATAAATCATGCAAATGAAACAAGCATAGTCCCCTTCAGGGGGACTGAATTGTATGCTGTATTAGGCTCATCTTCCTGTAATTATCTTAAGTGTGCGTTGAAAATAAATAATCATTATTACCTAAGCAGTTACACCTTAAAATTATTAAAATGAGATTAGTCTGTTAACTAGGCACAGAGAGAAAAACTGGAAGCCAGAAGACAATTCTGGTGTATTTGCAAAGTTTTTGTTACAATAAAATTTAAATCTGTGTTAGAGGGTGATGCTTCAAAATGTGTCACATATCTTTAACTGGGTTAGTTTCTTTGGGATAAGCAATTCTCAAAAGTGAAAAGTTCCTTTATAGTTGTCAGTTAAATTAAGCAAGATTATACGATGGAGTAGTTCCAAATCTGTTTCAACTTGACTAATATTTTCACTGCTGTTCAGTGTTTTTGAATTATGTGTCATTGTGGATGGTATCCAAGGTCAAGCATGATTTATAGGTTGTTCATCATAAGATGTTTTGGAGGTCATAGCCGTGCACTTAATGTTTTATTTGAAGCTGTTTATCTGCCTTATGGATTCTTGTCGAACGGAGAATATGTTTGAAAATAAAACATTATATTATTGTCTCATATTTAAAGCCTTAAAAGGTTGTCCTTTAGGGGTTAATTCGAAAAATAAATTGTAGGCTCCCTGTTAGATTGTAATTAAGGATTTACGGTGCTCTACGGGTGCTGTTCAGAATATTGAATTAGTATCATGTTTAATAGACACATTTTTATTTTTTCACTGGTTGTGTTCCATTTTAGACTTTTTTCTTTGTCAGAAACCTGACAACCTATTTTTCACAGGTAGACAATAAAATAGGTTGGTGTAAATTACCAGGGCACCCAGATGGCTCAATTAGTAAAGGTGCTAACTTGGAGCACTGTGCATCTGTGTGCCAAGCCTGGGCTTTTTAGTTGGATAGAAAGGACTTGGTAGTGTTGCAAAGGACTTCTGGGCTCAAAACATGTAGCAAATGATTAAGATGTGCAGGTCTTTATTCTCTCTGTGTGTTAAAGGAAGAGGATTGATTAAAAAAATTGGGAATCTCAATTTGGGTGGCTATAAAATAGAAAACTGAACTCTCCATTAATGGTTCCCTGCTACAGTATTTTTGTATTAATGCATACCGTATGAGCTCCCTATAATGAGAAGCATTGCAAATGTACAGATCAGGAGGGGGTCAGGAAAAAACTAGAGGTGAAAATAAAATGTCTTTATATGTACTGTACAGCGGCAATTTAAACAAAATGAGCAAATGCTGCATGGTGGTTATCACTGCTGCCTCACAGCTCTTGGATCCTGGGTTTGAGCTGAACCTAAGCTCGTTCTATGTGGAGTTTGCATGTTGTCCCTGTTTTTGTCCGTGCTCTGCTGGATAGGTTAATCAGTGTCTGCCCTCTGCTGCTGGGATAAACTTCAGGTTGCTGCAATCCTTATTAGGAGTGTACAGCTTTTTAACGATAGATGGAAATAAATATTTGCATAGTAGATATTTAAATGGAAACAGCAACAGGATGTCCAGAGAGAAGGCAAATGTTGAACATTAAGGCAAATCTTTAAGTGAAGAGGCTGCAGGTGTCCTCTGAGCCTGATTAATCAGCTGCTGTCAGGATTCTGACTAGCTAATACAAGAAGCTTTAATTAGTGTATTGAGAGGTATTTAGGTACTATCAATACATTATATATTGGAGAACATTAAGTATTGTGTTCCAGTTTCTGGTATAAGGTAAAGATAAACTCTTGTTCAATCAAAACTTTTAAGTCTTCCTCACTTTGAGATAAAAAAAAATCTGTTTATTTATGCAAAGGAAGGGATTGCTAAGGACTTCACTTAAGCAGTATAGAATAAGGCACGTACATTATTCCTTCTACATGTATTCCTTTTAAAATGCCAATACTGATTTTGTTTTCTGCAAATCTACTTTGGGATCACCAGCTTTATTTTTGGTTGGCAGGAGACTTGTCCAGCTGTGCGCGTTTGCCTCTGCTTGGGGAATCCTGATCAAAATTAGGTAATGCACTCCGGCTCAGCTGTCCTAGTATTCGAAGTGATTTTCATTAACGTTACAGTATTACAATGTAGTTTAGGGGTTAGCACTTCTACTGTTTATCTGCATGCCTAATATATTCATGTTTTGTATTAATTTTATTCATGGTCTGTATAGTGTGGTGTAATTAATGGGATATCAAACTGGAATTTATCTAGGTATATTCGATATGTAATACAGATCATATTTGTTGCACCAGCTGGCTGTGGTACTCTTTTTCAATAGCCAAACTGCTGTACAGAAGACCATGTGTTCATAATCATTCCAGAAAATCTTTAGTTTACAGTTTTTTTTTTAGTTTGGCACAGAGAGAGGACCATTCAGCTCCATTTTATCTTACACAGTGTATCAGGGCCCAGAGAAGCAAGCCAGGACTTCCAGCTTAACAAATGCTGCATTATTTTTCAATTGTCAGAATGGAGGCTGTTTACTCTGTTTATTCAGTACCAAGAGACTGGATCAAGGGCATTCAGATTTCCATTTTGTTTTGCTTGCTTCTGCATTTTGTAACTTAATCTGAAGGAATTCAGCATCAGATGAGATCCATCAGGTAAATCTGAGCTTTTTTTTCCCCCCAAAGACGTCAAACATTGAAGCAAGTCCTTTTAATCAAGTCACAGATGAAGAATAACTGCTTTTTTGGCAGAATTTATTTTTCAGAATCAGTCCCTTATACTTGTAATATACTATATTACATTCTCAATGGTTGACAATAATGAGTGACCATATCTTGAGTTGTCTTGCTCTCCAATCCGTCATGTTCAATTGAAACAAGGGCATTTCACACATATTTCCAGTAACCACAGAACAGTTTTTTAGCACTTTAATTCTGAGACATTCTCCTACTTAACATATTGCCATTCTTCAAGGACAAACTAATACAATTCTTTTTTTTTATTGAAGATCCTAAAGAGGAAAAATGAAATTGTCCAATTTTTATTTCTGATATCCAGCATACTATAAAGTTTCTACCCTTATGTTTTAGGTGATTAAAAATGATGAAAAGCAAATATAATACTATACAATTCATATGCACTACTGTACAGTTAGTGTTTTTCCTACAAGAGGGGCATAGTCTTTATGAAGCCAAAATATAAAAACTTTAAATTTAGGATTCCTCTGAAACAAGACTTATTCAAAAGTATAAATAATGCTTTATTTTACCCAGTGTTGAAACCTAATGTACTTGAAGGTTTGGTTATAATATGCTTTGTCCCAACTGCTTTTTTATGTTATTACAATCTATAAATATCAGATCTTTCATCTGAATCCAGGTTAGTCTTGAAAAAAGCCTGCTTACAATAATGTGAACAGCAGCTACAGCATTGCATTGATTGATAAGGATATGTTTGATTTGTTTTTTGATTGTACTGATGTTTTTAGATATCAGATTATTTCTTGAGGGCAAATAAAACTTTTAAAAAAGGTGTGGTATCCTCATTCAAGTAATGTAAAACGCCAAAGTATTTTTGTGAGACTACAGCTACAGCAAATGTTAAAAGCAGTACTAAGTCTTGGCCACACCCTGGAAAAATCGATGTAATGTTGGAATGAAAATAATGGTGCAACATATTTATGCTACTTTTCCGTTTGGAACTTTTTGAATCATTCTTGACAGATGGTATATGTCTACTCTATCTTCTGTCTTTAAACATTTGACTAAAAAATCTCTATCCTGTAGGCTATTTTCTCTTTTGTCGTGTTGAAAGTAGTGTTTTGCAAAGCAGGCACATTGTCTAATTATGAATCATTAAAACAAATCTGACTCTTGGTCTACTAGTTACAGATACTCTAGTTGTCCTTGATTTCAGTCTGGTTGGAAAGACATTTTTCACACTGGTGCTTTGTTAAAAAATGAACAGGAACATTGCAGAAAGCAGTTTGGAAGTCTATAGGTCTATAGAAACCCTGTCCAGTTCTGACTGACGTGGGCCAGTGTGTCTGCAATTTTTTCTGGGTCTTCTTAAAGCACCTACAGCTAATGAGCTTGGAAAAGTTGGGAAATAGGTCCAGTTAACCCAATGGAGAGATAATATACATTGGTAAAAGCTGTATTGAAATTGAATACTGCTGATACAGTGACCTTTCATGGATAAGAAGTCTAGGAGATCTGTCTGTACATATTCCAAGAAGGAATGAAGTGAATTGAAATATTCTAAAATCTGTCAATAAAGACACATACACTTCACATTCCAAAGCATGTTTTAATATCCAATTTACTGTAAAGCAATTGCTATATGTGCGTGATGAAGAAGTTAAACTGCCTAAAACCACAGGGGAGAAACCACAGTGCCTTCCCAGAGGTTATTTTCTCAAGATAAACAAGAACAATTTCCTCAGTCTGTCTTACCTTGTGTGTCCATGCCACATTGATTTTAAATTTAACATGTTCCCTTGTTTTCTTCAGTCTGAGGATTTTGGGTTTCTCAGATTATGCTCTGATTATTGTTTTGGATTAGTCTGTGCCTTTGTACTATGAAGTTTCAGTATCAGATTTAACTTATTTCCTTAGTTATTAAAGCCAGATGTTTGAGTTTTTGTTGCTGCATCATCCTAGGTCCTTCTGCGTAACAATGATGTCGGTCTGGCAATGCACATACAGTATGACATGGTGTTGTGTGGTTAGGTGATTATATGTTGATTGGTTTTGTGTACTTAGAAAAGCAGAAAAACTGTTGTTTGACACTACGCTTTTGACAAATGTACGTACGTCGCTATCCATGTCCTCTTAGGTTATTCCATTCTTTTTTTTACAGGACATGTAAAGTAAGTTATTATGATTTTGTCTAACTTGTTAATCCTATCTGTGAAATGCAATTTTGTTTTGAAAATTTATTGTGGAGGAAGAGCTAACAGGATATATATATACTGGCTTCAGGCAGTGTGTTTGAATGATCTGTGCCTGTAGTGTTAGATCATTGTTATAAGTGCTGAAGGGTACAGTATGATAATTTACTGGAATGAAGATAACTGTAATACATGTACAATGATTTCCTGTAAATTCCCACATTTGATGTAAGAGTTAAATGCTTTTAACTTTCATTTTTTTCCGTCTTTCCTTTTAATTCCATTAGTTTGTTTTGTTCTATTTCTGGAAGACAATAATGTTGTTGGGAACATTTGACTGTTTCTTCTATTTTTTTCTTCAGATTAATTCTAGTATTGTGAAATCCGTGTTCTGTTGGGATGATTGTTCGATTTCACCCTCTTACACTCTCTCTGCTCTTCTGACTTCTGTAGCTCTAACCAGAAAGATTTTCACAAATCAGGTGATCCAGGCCGTAAAGTCAAACAACTTCATTCTTTTTAATAATTAATAATTCTTATCTTGGTCATAAGGTTAGAATAAACTAGCCACGTAACGCTATTGCTTCAGGCAGTGACCATGTCTTGAGTTGTCTTGCTCTCCAATGCGTCATGTTCAATTGAAACAACATATTATTTCCAGTTACCACAGAACATCCTTTTAGCACTTATACAGTTTTAAAACCTATACAGTGTAAGTGAAGGGGCATAAAAATGACAATGTTGTTGTACATTAGCAAATCATTCTCTGTCTGCCCTTTGTACATCCTGGTGCGGTGGCTAAGGCGGTGTGGTGGCTCTGTGGCTAAGTATCTGCCCCTGTGGCTGGAAGGTTGCTGGTTTGTATCCCGTGGCTGGCAGAGGAATCCTACACTGTTGGGCCCCTGAGCAAGGCTCTTAACCCCAACTGCTCCAGGGGCGCCGTATAAATGGCTGACCCTGCACTCTGACCCCCACTCTGTCTGTGTGTCTCATGGAGAGCAAGTTGGGGTATGCGAAAAGACAAATTCCTAATACAAGAAATTGTATATGGCCAATAAAGTGATCTTATCTTATTATCCTAATGCTAGATACATGAGTACTTACGTATTCTTAGTTTCTATCAAGGTCTTTGTTGCTCATGTTGAGTTAGTACCTTTTTTAAAACTTAAATCAAGGGTGTGCAAATGCCTGCCAGACTTTGTATTCTTTTAATTTTGAATTGCACAGGTAGCAAAGTTGAGTGAGAAGAATGTTCGTTGGCGAATTCCTTTGTCTTTGTCGCTTTCCTTTATTGCACAGTAAGATTGATCTTTTTGAAAAATGGCAGCATGGTGTCACACAGAAAATATTTCAGTTCATGAAATTTGTTTGGGCTGTGTAGAGATGAGGTTTTGTAAAAAAGAAAAGAAAAACGTAGGCCCTCCCTTTTGGGGTTTTCTTCGGCAGTATGTCTACCTGTAAACCAACTACAATGAAGCTCTCTTTGTTTCCTTTGTTTACCTGTAGACTTGGATGAAAGCGAATCGCTCTTCAGTGTGAAGATCATCTTGCTGCCCGTGGCAAGCCTTCCACTCAGCTGCCATGCCACCACCGGCTGACATAGTGAAGGTGGCCATTGAGTGGCCTGGGGCCTTCCCCAAGCTCATGGAAATCGACCAGGTGAGAGAACTGGGGGGCGTTAATTTGCATGTTCATTTATTTTCATGAACAAAATCTTGCATAGCCTGTGGCATGCTGGGAAGCTGTGATGTCATCAGTGTGGGCCGGGCACAGAGGAAGGGATTGAGGAGACAGTGTTGTTGTTGCCGAGCCACCTCTCAAACACCAGGCAAATATACAGTAGATTAAAACAAAGACTAGGCTGGTCTGTACTTGGTTGGGGTCTTTCAGACCTATTTGAAAAATCTAGGGCACTCATTGTAATGTTTTGACCTTCTAGTCATAGGAACATTTACTTTTTTAAAAACTGCATTTATATAATTGCCTATTTTTTATCATCTCCAGATGAAGAGGTGTTTTGACTTATTTTAAGCATTTGACTAATTTTTATGGGCCATCATATCTGTTTCTTGGCTTTGGTAAAAGAACAGAATTTGTCTCACGTTCTTTGCTCTATTTGCTTATCGATGTCAAGTCAATACTTTGTCTTAATTCATTTTAATATAATTCCATTGGTCTGCACCTCACTATTCCTGGATGTACATTTAATTCATAACTGAAATCTGAGTTGTTTTTTGTCATCAGTGATTGATAGTTTTATAGTGCAGGGGGTATTTCTTTGTTTTATCATCATGTTTATTATTATGTCCCATTAAAATAATTACATTAGTAACTCAATTATTTGAGGATCCCTCTAAGCCGAAGCCTGCACAGTTAAGCATTCGACATTGCGATCTCCTTTTTAACAAAATATCTGGAAGCTCATTTTGAGATGACAAAGATATTGTTCAATATGCAGTATTATAAATACTTACAGTGGGCTAATCATTCTGTTCAAACGTATATTGTAGGTGTTTCTTTGGATTGTGCCTTGCAGACAACAACATTTGCTACTTAACTTATGTATTATTAAAATTGCAACAGGAATATTAATGATGTATAATTAAGCCTTGTGGGAATGTTGTTTTTTCCTTCACAGTGTTTTTTCCTTCATCCCTTTTTTAATACATGTAAAAAATGCAAAATATGTGATCTAGTAGAACTTTTGTAGTTTCGAAGTGAGCTTTTTTTTGTTGCCAGTCAGTTTTTTTTTTTTGACAGCTTCTTTAGCTTGCCTATCATTACAGCCTTCAGGCAACTATCTGTGTGGTCAAAAATATCCCCATTGCTACTCCCTGCTGTTTGGCTTTCTGAAAAGCTTTTGAGATTTCAAGGGGAACCAGAGAATCAGCAGTCTAGTGTTTTCCCTCTGTTCTTGCACTCTTAGTGGCATCAAAAAGGATGTCCTTTCTCAGAAGTCATCTACAGTTCCAGTTTATTCGCTGAAGGGGCTCTCTGTTTTCAGAAGCCTTTTTTTTCTTTCTATTGCTCATACATCAGAATCAAAATAGGTGTCAAGTGCAAGTTGTTGAATGCCTCCATTTTCTTTAAACGTAAAGGGCTACAGGGTAATTTGAGTGGTGCAGTCTCCTCAGTAATTAAAGCAACTTTGCCTTAAACATTGGGTACAGCTAACTTTGGGCTGTTTTTCTCTCTACAGAAAAAGCCCCTATCATCTATTATAAAAGAAGTGTGCGATGGGTGAGTAATTTATGGGGTTCCATCTTTTTGTTATTTAATAAATAGGTCGCGGTTTTTGACAAAGTTTATTTTTTCTTTTCAATATTATCCAGCTAGGGATGCTGTTAATAAACCCGTGGTACTGTATACACTGTAGATATTTTTTTCAATACAGATTGTTGCACTTCTGAAACTTTAAAAGGAACTGGGTCTGTACGATATCTGTGCAATTTTAAGAATGTATGACCTGTTATAATGATTATATTGTACAACACTATACACGATATACTAGACAAGGTTTATAAGCCTGGTAACTCACAAACCTCAAGACACTTGGAACAATTTCATTTTAAACCCTTAGTCAGGTAATTTGTGAAATTATTAACAAATGTAGCTCTCAGAGATCACTCAGCACTTAATGTCTTAATTGAAGGTGTCCATGCTTTTAAAACTTGAGGATTTACTGTGTCCTGTAAGAGTTGCTGGACTGTGGCTGTCCAGGACCAGTTTTGGCTATCCCTTTCCAGAGGTGGCTGTGAACCTCAGAACAAGGCATTTCATCTAGACATTGACCAGCTCAAGTGATAGCTCACCTTCGTACTTTTTAAGTGTACAATTCACTCCTGATGATTACCAGCACAGGAGATGACCCTGATCCTCAGACATTTTTCCTTTAACCCAGATTTGTGTATCGTATTCTGCTGCTGGTACAGATTGTGTAATCTCTTGAGGAACGAGGAGTAACCTCGGTGTCTTATACAACTCCTTTTGCACACTAAATCTGCTGCGCCTGACTTCCTCTTAAATACCCAGATAGATTTTACGATAAAATCCTGTTCCTGACCCTCTTTTGATGTTTATGCTGAAAAGCGCACTGAACCTTCTAACACAGGTGGCCTTGCTGTACTGTACTGGGATGGGCTCATATAGAACAGTTACATAAAATGTGACTCAATCAGGAGCTATACATCGACGCTCAATTAAATGAGTGGAAATTTCTGCAGACTGTTCCTATTCTGTCAATTCCGTTTGTTTTATATTTCATCGACAGTTGAACTATTGGCACAGTTCCCAAATAAACCTGTCTGCACAATGAAGTGAACTGCTTAAACTGCTGCTCTTCACTAAAAATGCGTGGCTAAATCTCTAGTGTTCACTCATGTGGCTCATTATGGGTTTTGGATGCTAGTGTAAAAATCTCTTTGAAATGCAGATCAGTGCCCATCTTATACATTTCGAGCAGTTTAGGATGAATGCCCAGTCTTTTGTGAGCATTGTGCTTTCTCCTGTGTTCAAAGAGCCAAACCGTGTGGAGAGCACAGACCTGCGCATACATTATACTACTTTTAACTGCAAGAGCATTCACTATAAAAAACAGAAATTCAGGTGTCATCTGAAATTGTTGCTAATATCTCTGATTTCTCCCTTTGATTTTATTAAGATTATGTACATAATCCTGACAATGATTTTATGTTTCTCAGGTGGTCACTGGGTAACCATGAAAACTTTGCTCTGCAACATGCAGATACAACCAACTTTTATATCACTGAAAAGGTAAGCTTTTCAGCTTTTCATGGCTTTTTCATTATTTTAAAAGGTAAGCTTTTCAGTTTTCTCTCAGGTGAACTAAATAAACGTTTTGCTGTGTTTATAACTGCAGATTAAGTTTATATTCCTTATTAGTGCCAAATCTAAATGCAAAATTCATAATTGATCACTTTTACATTCATTTCCACTGGATGCCACCCTTACTCATTAATTACTTTGATTTAGTTAGCAGCTTATTTTCACTTTGTAGAAGTGGCTTTGTAGCTTCTTTTCTAGTCTGTGGTATTCTTTGGCATGATTTTCTAAACTGTATCTTCAAGCCAGCCCCTATATTCCAGTTATTAAAGAGAAATGTTCTTGAGTTTTATTTTTAATGTTGTAGTAGACATCCCTCAGGGCCTGCGAGGATTATCTCATTGTACTGTACTGTATGTCTGATAATTTCATCAAGTGACAAATTGCTAAATCGCAAACCAATAAAATATGAACTGAAATGTCCCCAGAGGTCTGTTCTGGCTTGAGCAAAACTCTTAATAGTAATTTGGCAGAAAAAAAAATGGGTTGAATGAACAGGAAGAAAGAATATTACAGAGGATATATCCGCTGTAATAGAAAGGATGAATCTCCCTCTCGTTGCCTTATAAATGGCTTTCAGAGTCGATTTTGTATACACAAAATTGCTAATTAAGAAGTTAATGATGTATTTGCATGTTGCTTAGACATTGGCTATTAGATCCGTTAGAGAATGATTATGATGGAACCAAAGTTGCTGAAGGAAAGATTCAGATTTTCCATCTGCATCTGCTCCCCACATTATTTAAGGGAGCTTTTGTCCTGTACCAGTGCATGCGATTGAGGACGCTGAATAGAATATTGTTCATTAAATTATACTGATTATGCTACATATAGTTCATATGAATTAACTGCTGATTAATACGAATCCTTGACGAAACAGCTTGACAACTTTCTCAGATTCACAAGCTAGTAGCTTCAGGATATTAACATTCCTTTAGAAAACTGTGAAACATATTTTAATACCCCTGAGACAAAAGCTACTTCTCTGGCTTGTGACAAAATAGTATTTGGTGAATGATAAGCGTTATGATTTCTGCCACTGATGTACATGAATGAATAATACTTTGTTGTTTTTTTTCAGAATCGCAATGAAATAAAAAATGGAGCAATTCTGCGTTTGACTACATCTCCTGTGAGTGCTGCTTTTGTTTGATTACTATAAAAGCCCTATACTCTGAATACCCTAACTATTCTGTTATTCCAGATTTAAATATACATTTTTAATTTCCACATATGTGCATGTATGCAGAGCCCTGAGAATCATGAACTGACTTCATATTTTGTTTCCATGTAACAGATTGAGTCATAACCGTAGTTCGTAAGTTTATCTCTGATTGAATGCAAAGAACACAGCTTGCAGGCAGATGGATTATAATAGAAAAATCACGTGGGCTTTCATTTTTGTTGATATAACAACAACAAGGGTTTGCCACATGTCCATGGTTGGTAGGTTTCTCGAATTTTATCAGGTGCAAATAATGCTTCTCCAAAGCTGTTTTTGGTAGAATTAAATGATAAAGTAAAAGTACTTTTTAGGTTCTGTTTCTAAACAAAATCAGTGCAGTCTTTTGTATTAATGCATTTCTTTTCCATTAATTACCAAAAATGGCCAACGTGTTGACACAGGGCTTAGCATTGCTGCCTTGTAGCATCGGGGTCCTGGGTTCAATTCCTGGAGTTCTATCTTGATAGAGTTTGTATGTTTTCCCTGTATTTGCTTGGGTTGCCTCTAGGAGCTCCATTTTCCTTCCACCTTTTTTTGTGTGTTAAAATGCAAAGCAAATTTAGTGCCACCTTATTTTGTACATGTACGATATGTGAGGTTTTGCAGGAAGCAAAAGACGACTCGCCGCCTGTATGCAGCAATAGAGTTTTAGAAATACTCCACTACCCCTGAGTAAATTAATTGAATTTAAAAAAATGCATTTTATATTAATTACAGAATTTATCCAAAGACTGTATTTAGGTCAAATGGAGTCCTTGGATAGTTATTCTTTAACATGTTCAAAGATCGTGTAATTTGTACCCCATGAACCATTCTGACCCTATGGAAGAATTTACGTACTTTTAAACACCAAAGTAAACAGAATGGGAAAAATGTTACCACAGGACAGACTAATTAGGACAATTTTTTTTAAAAAGCTAAGGCATTGAGACATTTTTGTTATGTATATTTGCATATATACACACTTTACTGTCCTTCTTATTAGAATTTACCGTTGGTGTTCAATTTAAATTAGGTCATGATGCATGAAATATCCTGAGGTAAGATAAGTGTGCTGATATTAATTCACATGACAGCATAAAAAAAATATTTACTGAAAAGTAACATGCAATAATATATATATACATATGATATTTTTCTAATTTAGGTTTGATTGTGTGGTTTGTAGCATGGGGCTGAATTATTGCTGATCCCTCCATTCTTTTCTAGACTCTGAGGTGTTGAAGCAGTCATGCTAACTAGGTTTTTATATGTTAATTTCCTCAGTCATATCTGTACTTTTAATGATCATTTCAATTGCTGAAGTCTTAAAAATCTCAGAATTTACCTTTTAATTAAAATGTCTTGTTCTTTCCTTGGTTGTTGATGTGGTTGTTAGATATCACTTTACAGTATTTGTAAGGGTTTTTCATCTGTTCACCTTAGTACTTTGTTCTCGATAAATGTTTATAGAAGAGCATTCTAAACATTCAGAGATGAAGAATTAGTTTTAATAGCACATTTAGACCAATATTTAGAATCATTTTAACGTGTCCAAGAAATTGAAAGGTAAGCACCTTTTGTTTTAAATTAATTTCTAAGATGGAGTAAAAAATATTCTGCTAATGTTCTAATCTTATTTTTTGGCATAACCCTTGATAATATAAGAAGTGACTCTGATGTGAAATATTTAACTTGTAAATCCATTGTAAGAGAAAGCAATGCAGGGAGTTGAATTACTTGGAAAGAGAACATCCTGCTCTACTGTGTGGTTTCAGTGTTTCAGGGCTGTGTTACTTGAGACTTAATGACAACATTACTGTAAAATAACTAGATAATACCAAATTTTTTCATGCATGTTAAAGTTTATAAAAAAAACTTACAGTTAAGAAGCAATTACTTACAGCATCCTGATTAGTATCTCTAATTTGCTAATGATTTCTATAGCATGCTTAGGAGCTATTGACTACAATTCCTAATTTCAATATGCGGTAATTATACATTTAATTCTTTATGTAATTGAGTGGCTATACTTTGACGAGACCCGAGGTGGGATTTGTTATGTTGTCCATCCTGTGTAATGTTGTCCTCCGAGACATCAGGTAGCATCCAATCAAGAACACAAGCTAGGATACTGCAGGCAAAAACACAAAATATATTCTCCGCCTTCTGTTAAAAAAAAGAGAACATACTTTTTAATAACCTTCTTCTCGGTGAAAAGAAAAAAATATGGTACTATATAGGTAATAAAAGGGGTGGCATAGTGGTAACATTGCTGTTTTGCAGTGCTGGGGCCCTGGGTTCAATTCCTGAGGCGCTATCTGTGCAGAGGTTATATTTTCACCCCACGTTTGAGTGGGTTTCCACTGGGTGCTCTGGTTTCGTCCCGTAGTCCGAAGACCCACTGGTAGGCGAATTGGCTTCAGGGAAGATAGACCTTGATGTGAGTGTGTTTATGTCTGTGTGCTGATGGACACAGATGGACTGGTGTCCTGTTCAGGGTGTATCCTGCCTTGCCTCTCCTGCTGGGTGTATCCAGCTGGAAGGCCTGTTGCTTGCTGGGATAGGCTCCGGCTTCCCTGCAACCCTGTATTGGATAAAGTGGTTAGAAAACAGATGCATGCAGTTTGGTGTTAAATATAGGTGATTGCCAACAACAAGCGGCGTGTTGGTGTAATGGGTTAGACATGTGCCTTGCATGCTGGAGGTCGGGGGTTCGAACCCAGCTGTCAACATGAGTTTTCTTTGCTGGGCGGGGCAATAGCACTGTGACTAAGGTGGCTGGAATGCTGCCAGTTCAAATCCCATGGCCGGCAGAGGAACCCTACTCCGTTGGGCCCCTGAGCAAGGCCCTTTAACCCCAACTGGTCCAGGGGCACCGTATAAATGGCTGACCCTGCGCTCTGACCCCAAGCTTCTCTCCTTGCCTGTGTGTCTGTGCGTCTCATGGAGAGCAAGTTGGGGTATGCGAAAAGACAAATTCCTTATACAAGAAATTCTACATGGCCAATAAAGTGATCTTATCTACATGTTATCCCTTGTGGATGAATGAAAGTATTCCATTTTCTGTTAAAACAGCACCTGTTGTAATGCTTATGTCATCACTGATACAGACTACTTAATCGATCTAATCAGTGCTAATTTAAATAGTGAGAAAACTTCATTCTCTCATTCCAAGAAGATTCTGCGAACATCAAGCTCAACATTTCTGTAATGAGAACACTGAGGGGGATGTTTCAGGGTTTGCCATTCAAGGTATTTCTAGAATTATGCAGCTGTTTCCATCAGCGTTTCGGATTAGAAAAGCAGACCCCTTGCTACAATGATCCCTGGAATAACGTCAACTTCAGCCTCGCGGGTGGAGAACCGCTAGCCCTTGCTGACTTGCTCTTCTCCGTGTCGCTGCTGTGATTTTCAAGGCTCAAACCGCACAGCAGCTGCACGAGAGGATACAGTCCTCCAGCATGGACGCCAAACTGGAGGCCCTCAAGGACCTGGCCACTTCGTCCCGTGACATAACCTTCGCCCAGGAGTTCATCAACCTGGACGGCATCTCCCTGCTCACTCAGATGGTGGAGAGCGGAACAGAGTAAGTCCAGGCTTCTGTGATTCTATGGGCAGTGAGAATAGAGGATCTCGGGGAAGAGCTCAGTGTTTTCATATTGCTGAGTTGCCCAGAACGATTGGAGGAGGGGAACAAAAGATATTTTGGAAGATTTTCCCTCCTCCCTTCCTTTGGTCTCCGTAAAAGTATTAGATTAAAGGTACGGTGATCATTTAAAAAAGGATGAAAGGGTGGAGAGCAGTAGATGTGTATTTTCGTAGACAATTTAAATGATTGCATTTGAGCCTTTGTGATAAACTGGTGTCTCGCCCAGGATATGTCCTGCCTTGCACTCACTGTCTGCAGGGATAGGCTCTTGTATCTAGACACTGTGTTGGACTAAAAGGTTATTCAGAAAGGCTGGATGGATGTTTGAGCTAATCCACAGTTTAAGTCTTCTCTCCAGTACATGAAAAAGGAATCTTGTTGCTTGGAAACACCAGGCATCAGTTTCCTCTTTTTTTTTTAACACTACCAGGTATGACAAATAGAATGGTTATTTTTGGATAGACTTGGATTATTAAAAGACATTTACTGGAGTACTGCAGCCTTTTCAAATCAATTTTGAAAACCTAGTGGGTCACGTACATTTTCAGGTGAGTTCTGTCAGCAGGCAGGAAGATTAATTTTTGATCACCATTAAAGTCAAGTGTGACAATCTGAGTACGTAAGCATAGAGCATAGGGAGGAACATTTTAAAGAAAAAATGTAAGTGCTTAAAGCCATGTTTCACAATTGTGGAGAGTTTACTAATGCATCGTGGTTAACACCATTCCTTTTACCTGCAATATTGAAAATGTTAAAAAGGGACGTGATATTATTACTCTGTGCAAGAACTGTAATTGTGTGCTTAGCCATAACTCACAAAGTAAAGCAGAATTTTTTATTTGTGATTAAAGAAATGCAGTGTGAATCAACAGATGCTAACTTCCTCTTAAGAAGAATCCAGATAATAATGGTAGGATTCTTCAATGGAATAGTGGGCAATAAGGTTGAAATTTTGATGGCAGTTGGAGTTGATGGCAGAAATGTGCTGTAAGGTGTGTTTGCCTTCAGTTCATCACTTCAGTATAATGTTTGAGCTGCCATTATACAGTAAATGGTTTTGCAAGCAGAGGTAAGTAAAGCAGTAAATGAAGTAAATGTCCTAGAAATTTCTAGTATAATTCTAGAATTCCCGAGCAGATTAAAAGTACATAGCAGCACATAGAAACTATACTGTTCTGTATTATTAAAACCAAAACAGTTGAATAATTTAGCATATGCTTTGAAGCAAAGTGACTTAGAAGACATTTGTGACATAGCACCTTGTCTAAACAAGTCCTTTTACTTTTTTTATAATTCACTAATTATTGCAAAGTAAACCATATTATGACATTCAAATCTCAAAGTATTATGCAGTCCATTGGATATTCCTGATCGAAAATTTGAAGAAAATCAATGATTTTAACAAATCAAATATTCTTAGTGTATTTCAGTAATGGATAATAGACACAATGGATGAAAAAAATAAAAAACACTTAAACCATAATTCAATTTGACAGATTTACTAAATACTTCAGATTAGATTGTTTCCCTCAGATATCATAATTTGTGCTCAGAAAATAGACTGATTAAATTCTGATCCTAAACGAACTAATAACAACTCCCTGTCTTTTCCAGATCTACAAGACATACAATCTGTATTTTTGCGTGATTTGTATTTCTGAGAGAAGAGTATAAATCAGGAATGTAATCACAATAAATGCAAAACTACACATTTAAGAGCCCTCTAGTGGGCACTGATAAATTGTGAACAAATATATGATGAATAGGTAATTCTCTATGCTGTTATACCATAAGTGTGTAAAGTACATTACAGATTTAAGTACAGGGCTCTCTTTGAAATTATACTTGTTTGATGTACTCAGTTGTAATCTCTCCATCTATATGTCTACACAGTTTTCTAATTGCCTTGCTGACAGGACACTTGAAAGTGCAATACTTGACTTTAGGATCTAATATTGGTAATGTTTCTAATTGGATTCTATCTACTTGTTGATACGTTATTGGGAAATTGAAAGCTGTTTTGACTGAATGAAGTACAAGTACATCACATTTTGCTTTTTGCAATATTGCAAGGTGCGTATTTGCTTTTTGCAATATTGCAATGTGTGTTCCGTATTTCATTGGAGTTATATGTCATTTAAATACTTTGTTGGTGTTTAATGGAAGAATTTATTGCTGTGCTTCATGATGAACTGCTTGCACGCACTTTTACTGCAAATGTCTGCTATTCACGAACTGGTTCCGTTACCCATGAATGATTAGTAAAATAATGAAACAAGGTTTTTTCTGAAGAGCTGTTTTTTTCCCCTACAGGTACATTGTTCAGTTCTTATGTGAAAGTTTCCTCGAACCAGTTTTAACGCAGGAATTAACAAACAACTATCTACAGCTTTACTGTTAGTCTAGTTCTAGAGTTTTTGGATTTGCCTGAGGTCCTCATTTAGGGAATATTACAGTATGCCGAATTAAGACACTTAAGACACTGAACAAATTAAGGAGAAATGGTTCAATGTAACTTTATTTTTGTGATATTTAAAAGGTTGGTCTTGATGTATTAATTACAAGAAACAAAACCTCTTATTATTCTTTAAGTAGCACCAGTTCCAAAATGCTGTAACATAAACCATTTTGGTTTGCTGACCTCCTGACGTGAAAGTTTTTAAATTTTTGCAGACGATATCAGAAACTACAGAAGATAATGAAGCCCTGGTAAGAATTCAGCTGGATAATCACACTGCCTAATACTATTGTTAATCTACTTACCAATTTGCATGTTTGGTTCTGGTACTGGTGCTTTAAAGGGAAAAACAAAATTGCTGCAGTCTTTTAATCTTCAACTATGTTCCTGTTTCCTTAATAATTTATCAGCATTGCTCCTTATTTTGCATGTGGTAATGGGCACTATTTTTTTCTATTTGAAGACCTAGTTTCTATATACAGAGCAATATGTAATGTGTAATTTCTTTAACTCTGCCGGGAAATGATGCTAACTAACAAAGAAACATTTGCATTACAAAACTCAACACATTACTCCAAGGAATGCAGGGGATCAAATAAAACATATGATTTTACTATGTTGTTTCTGGGGGGGGGGTTAATAGGTGAGATGTGTTCTTGTCAGTTATCTTGGTCTCAAGTGTAACTTTAATCATTCATGTATACTAGTTCAAGAATAGAATTAATAGAATAAATAGTTTTCTTGTGTAGGGTGTAGTGAACTACTGGGACAGAGTGTTTGGTCAACCTACACAGATACTGCCTTCATTATACAAATTATACAAATACAAATTTATAGATTTATAATGAATATATAATCCACATTTTAATAAAGGAAATTCATTAAAGAGGATACTTTTAATGCTTACATGGAATTACAGATCCTTGAGTTTTTCCACGCTGTTCTTATGACAGTCATCAATAATGTAGATAATTCCCTATCATTCGTTTTGGTTTTCTTCTAAATTATTTGCTGTAGGATTTTTAGAAAACAAAATCCCATAATTGGCTGTTTGTCAGGGATTGTAAGTATATGAGCCTTTTGTGTAATGGAAAGAGTGTTACTCTACGCCCCACGCTAACATTGTTTTACTGTATAATAATAAAAATCCACCCTGACCATTGCCAGTAAAATTTGAGCATAACAGGGGGCTGCTGAATGCATTATTCGAATGTTTTATGTCCTGTGTGATCACCATGTCATTTCCAGCTATTCTGTAACATACAGCAAGATCATTTCTGCTTCCAGATCATCCAAATTCAGGTGTACATAAAATAGAAATGTGTGGTGCAACTCTAACTTTCAGACTTTTTACTTTGATAAAGCATGAAATGATCTGCCCACTGCCATGTGCAAAAGCTTACTCACAAAAAGCAGCCAATCAGTACTGGGACTAATTATTGTGTTAAATAGAAAAATAAAAATAAATTGCTGTGTGTTTTAACCTTTGTCGTGCTGCATTAATGCATCCATCAAATGTTGACTTGTTTTGTTCTTATTGTTTTATATCTTTTTATTGGAAACCAATGTAAAAATAGCTTATAGATGCTGTATGTTCAGCTGGTATTCATGTCAATCTCCTGGGTTTGCCACAAAAACATAAGATAGAAAACCATCTATTTCAAATGTTTATTTTTGTTATCTGTAACTCTTCATTTAATATTTTAAATGATTTTATAAATGTACACTTGAAAGTGCTCTTTAGATACTATGTCTCTGTCTCCACCTGTATACATTACCCCTTCCTGCATGAATTGGTCAGTATCGTTAGGCGTTTTCATTGAAAATACAGGGAGGGCTTCCCTGATATAAGCGCTGGCTCTGAGCACAGGTTGAGCTCTGTGATCTACAGTAGGTGGTGTGAGAGCTTCTAGAATTCATGACACTAGCCAGCAGTGACTGGCTTTCCCCAGGTGACGGCTCGCCACTGTCTCAGCTGTCTTACCTCCTAATGAAATAACTGCTCTTCTGGGCGCCTGCAAGCTTTCCCTGATGTCAAGGAAGAGAATGTGCCACTCCTTCAGTGGACACTTTGCCTCCTGAACTGAAACTGTGGAGCTTGCAGAGAGCCGGGAGATGAAAGGTTTGATGGGTGGGTGAGCTCAGACGCCCTCATCTGCTCTTCTCCATTCTTCCTCATTCTCCCTCTCCAAGAGCCGAGTCGTCAAGACGCAATCGGTCATTCCAAATTGAGCCAGTATACAAAATTATACAAATAATTGGCCATTTTGTTTTCTCCTAATGCTTTCGAGAATTTCGTTATTTAGGCTCATCTTGTGTCATAGGCAGTGAATGTGAAAGGTGCAGTTGTAGGAAGACAATTTTAGAATATTTGGCATTCTTTTGCATTTTCCACAAGTGTAACTGTGGAGAGGGAGATTGTCAACAATGGGAAATATGTAAACAATGTAATTATAAAAAATAGAGTTACAATGCAATTGTCATGTTTTATTTTTTACTGCTCTCTGTATCAAGTTCTGTCATATAAACTGGTGAATGTTTCCTTTACAAAAATATGTTAATAGTGGCTAGTTATTTCATGTAAAATGCGATAATGCTCTGTGTTAACATGTATTGCTTATCTCCTAATAAGGTTGTTTATATCATCTGTGATTTGTTTAGACTTCATTTCTTAACTTATTAATCTCCTGTTAAGCGTGCTCTAAATTTTAAATATACCATCCCAGTGGAATGTTCCAGGCAATTGAAAGTAAATGCTCGCAAAAGATTTTTCACTTCTCATTACTTTAAATTAGGTGTGAATTCAATGAGACTCACAGGGTTTCACAATAAAGCTTCAGCACCATATTGTGGTTCCTGACAATTTTTCTATTTAAAGCCCTAGTTTCTATATACAGAGCTTATTTCATATTACATGTTACATATTGCTCTGTATATAGAAACAGAGAATTGTTAAGCCTTATAATAATCTTGTTTTGCTGTTGTAGCTAAAAGTACAGTACGGTAGCACCTTAAGGAGATGCAACAAAATTATGTAGAACACGTGTAGCAGAATATGTAATAAGTAAGAACATGAAAAAATAAAGGTGATATAAACAAGGCTTTTGTGAATGCAGTCTTAAGTAGCCTGCTCCTGTGATGTGTATTGTATATTATGGTTAATTGTCATATTCAGCCCTTACACCTCGGCCCAACCATACCAACCTCTATTAATATATGTATATGAAACTTGGACCAAGCTTTGTAAGGACAAAATATAACCAGAGAAGTGTGGGGTGAGAAAGTATATCTTAAAACGTCAAAGATCGCTACAGTATGCTGCCGAATATAAAATAAGGAGATATGCTATGAAGATTAATGCCTGCAGGTGGCAGTGTGGCCTATAACATTGGCAAGTGCTAATGACACATTTGGCCATGGGAGGTCACTAAACAACATGAGGAAAACAGAATGAGGTTTAAGGATTAAGCAGAAGTTTACCTGTCAAAGAAAACAGCATTTCACTAAGCTTAATACTATTTTTCAAAAAAAGAGGTGATGCACTGTTTGGATTATTGTATAGGTGTACATTTCTAAAATAAATATGGAAAGCATTCTAGGTCATGTAGCATTCTACATGACTTGAAAACTACCTTCTAACCAACTAGGTGAAATCGTATGTACATTTCCTCATTATTTCCAGTTAACTATATTGTTTGCTTTTAATAAATGAATATATAATAAGTGCATAAAGATAAAATATAGAACAGAAATTGTTTATTAATTCAGCTTCTTAGGCATCACCATTTCGAAATAAGTTTATTTCCGCATTTTCAGTTGCACTTAATCCACTGAAACGCTGAGATCTGCACTGTGAAGTCAGGGGGAATTATTCCAGATTTGAACTTCCCCATCCTTCTAAGGGAACTCAAAGGAAAACAAAACTTTCAAAAAATGAAGGTGTTTTCCAGTTAAGATGAAATACGAAAAACAAGTTGTGTTGATTGATTTTGGAGGTTATCTAGTGCATTCTAAAATTATTTTCTGCTGAATGTGAAATTGTTTTAAATGAAAATACTTTCAGTCCCAGCATAGAGCTATTTTACACTGTTCAGTTTATTAAGGTTGCCATTTTAAAACAGCCATTAAAAAAACAATAGGGCACCACAGTAGTAACAACACTAATTATAATACACGTTTTGCCATGTAACTGCATATTTTTTGCTAAATTTTATAGTACTATTTTCACTATTAAAGGGTAGGGTGACATCTACATTATATTGCTCTGATCATTATTTTTCCTATTTTAAAACTTTTTTCTAAACAGCCACAACTAAAACAAAAATGGATATGCAATTTACTGGTCTGCAAACATAATTATATACTATGCACTTGAATGGCGACATTAGGAGATACAATCTTAAGTTAATTGTCAGCAGTAACTCAATTAAACATAATCATAACCTCTTCTAACAGTGTTACACATTGCTCAGTGCTTATTTCTATAAAACTCTCAACAGCCCTGTGTTCTGTACCGAATCAGAAGTCCTAAGTAATAAGTGAAATTGTTAAAAAAATATTTTTGACTCTACCTTGTGATTATACTCAAGGACTAACCCTGCTTGGATACTTAATTCTTTTGATCTGGTATGTTTACTAATAAGAAGATAACCATGCATGGGAATGCAGGCTGGCTTAATTTCTGTGTAAGAATTCTCCCTCCCCCCAAAACAAACTTCCCGCCATGCAGTTGTGTGCTCAAATGGCAGCACTGGTCAGTCTTACCCATCTTTTGAAAGCTTGGCTTCTTGACAACTGCCCCCTTTGTGCTTGGCTTTGCTGCTTTATGTTTCAAACAGAGATGACGCTATTTGCTGTTGTGTTTTGTTTCTTCCAGCTTTGGAGATATGTTATCATTTACACTGACGGCTTTTGTTGAGCTTATGGATCATGGCATTGTCTCCTGGGACACTTTCTCTGTTGCCTTTATAAAAAAGGTACGTGTACTAACGGAGGTCTTGGTACTGTAACTTTTGTCCGACGTTTATCAATGGAAAATGCCTTCTTATCATTGAATAGTTTCTGCACATTGAACTAAATCCTCTAAACCTTCTCTTAATCCCAAAAAGCAATTGGTAGAATTTATGAATTGCCAAGATTTTGAAAAGCTATAGAAAGTTGGATTGAAATATACATCGTGGATTTGACAGTGCAAGTTCACAGCAGTACATTTAATGTTATAGCCAAAACATTTAAAATAGTGGTAGTTTTCTGTGTTAAAAAAAAAATTACACCTTTATTTTTGTATCTTCTTTGTATTTATGAAGTTCTCAGTTGCCTTTTTGCTCACTGAAATGTTTTCTTTGTGAATTAAATTAGAAAAAACAACAGCCTTATTGACCAGCATGGTTTCTGACCACTTGTACTGTAAGTCCAGGATATTTGACTCCAAGAAAACTGCTGGTTGTATGGAAGCTTGGTTCCTGTGTTATTCCCAGGTTTCTATAGCCTCGGATTAGTGGTTGATGGATCAGGAGCCAGATGTTTTCTGTACAGGAGAGACACCATTGAGGACTGGTTGATAGAAAGGGGAGCTCTGTGCATCCTAAGAGACATTTGTTAACTTCTAGTGAAAGTGCAAAAACTCAAAACGTTCTTTATTCATTTTGAAATGGCCTGCAAGTCAAAACCGTCCAGGAAAAATTAGGCCAGTCATGAATTTTAGAGAAGTCAGTTTTGGAGCCTTGAAGGTAGTGGGCTGGTTTTACTTGGATGAGGCCTGAGTAGTATTTGCTTCTGGATTTTTTTATAAATAAAATTCTTACTGAGCTATGGTAATTGATTAATCAAGTGAATATTAAATTTAATAAAATGGTTAATTTTCCATACAGAACCCCTAATGTTCTTTGTTGGATTTCTTTGGCACAATTATTATTTCGGGCTTGCTCTACAATGAGAGGGTAGAGTAGTTGTGGGATTCGTGGAAGATAACCTGCCAGTTGTTTCTGTAATGAAAAGCAGTCCCTAATATTTAAGTGTTTTCCCCTGTTTTTTAAAATGCAGATAGCGAGTTATGTGAACAAGTCATCGATGGACGTTGCTGTACTGCAGAGATCTTTGGCCATTCTGGAATCCATGGTCCTGAATAGCCATGATCTTTACCAGAAGGTGGCACAGGAGATTACAATTGGTCAGCTCATACCTCATCTACAAGGGTGAGCTTGCTTTGTTTTTTCCATATTCACCAGTAAACTATGTACTAAGTCTCTAGATTTCTTATCCAATGTCTTTTTATTGTATATTTGATTTCATGCACCTTTTATGCGTTCAGAAAGTAATGCTGAGTATAAACCATTTCATCATAGTTTATTTCTTTAAAACCACAAAAGGCATGCATTATTTGCTTTACTCCTGCTTATATGCATTACTCCTGCTGGGATTCTGCATGGGTTTTTTTCCAGTTTGCTCCAGACAGATATGGACCTGAATCAGTAATAATAAGCAAGTGAAACCGAATCCCATCAGTAGTGACAATTTGCAGCTGTATAAGATTAGAAGCTCTAAGTCTACAAATTTGTAAATAGGATAGGTAATTAAAATACTTTTTAAAATTTAATTGCTGAAAAAGTCCGAAAAGATTTGGCATATGTTCAGTGGACCAAACTTGATTGTAACAACCACTGCAGCCATCTCGTACAACAAGATCAAACTGAGATTTCTTGTAGGATATCGGTTTTGCACATCTTAGTCTGAAGGTTTTGAAGAAATCAGAATTTTATGGACAACATCCTTAATTCACATTGTCCAATCCAATCCAATGTCTGGTTTCTGTGCTTAGATTTGGTACTAACCATAAAAATGAACTGCTTAATCAAAAAACAATTTCGGCAGTACAAACAGGCAGTAAATCTGTCAGTCTACCAAATCCTAGTTGATTCAGTCATAATATCCCTGTTCCAGCCGTATGGAAAATTACTATAACACAGATATCAACAGTTATAAATTTAGCCTTTCAATGTAGCATCAAATTGTGATTAAATGCCTAGATGAGCTAAATACTGTACATAAATCCAATGTCTATTCTTTTCTATTTGTTTTCAGTAATTTCTTTGACATGCATATGTAGTATAAAATGCACATTTTTACCAGTATTCAAAGACAAATAGATTTATCCTTTCTCGTGTAAAAATATAGAGTAAAGATCAGAAACATTTGGTCTTTTCAGGTTGTTGTAATGAATTTCAGGTTGTTGTAATGATTTTTTTATACTGTGCTTAGAAGTTAAGTGGTTGAAGATTGTGACTGAACATTATTGTGTCTTCATTGCAGGAATGATCAGGACATTCAGACATATGCTGTTGCTGTAATTAATGCACTGTTCCTGAAAGCACCAGAAGAGAAGAGACAGGTACCTGGGATTTTATTTCTTACCATTGTTTACTGCGTGGGTCAAGCAGAAAATTAAAAATGAACCCCAGATGAGTCAACCAATTTACTGCCTCCTAATAAATGTAATTGAATGAAAGACATGCTATTTTAAAACCTTCATCAATCATTTAGAACTTCTTCACATTTCATCCTTTTAACCTTCTGCTGCTTTGTTAGTGCTATCTTAATAATGCAGAGCTATCTTTAAAGAAATACTGGGAAATATATTATACTGGAATTTATGTAATTCCTTTTGATTCCTGCTTGGCTTATGGAGGTGAGTTATGTAGCTATTCTTCCTTGTATGTTGTAGGTTTTTAGAAGGGATTAAAGTAGAACCTAAGTGTTTTAAAATAATTTTATCAATATTATTAACATAAGTATTGTAATTGAGTGAGTCTAAAAGTTTTTGGAGATGCATCTGCACAACACTCTCCTGGAACTGTCCCATCACTGTCTGGTTGTTATGAGGAGAGTAACTGTAGTGATAAATATGAGACTTGAAAAATGCAGCTGAAGCTAAACTTGAATATAATGGTGAGGACATTGAGTAAAGATAGACGGTATTAAAATTTTGCAAACTGCAGGTGAAATCTGCAAAACATCAAATGAATATCATTAATACCATCTTGTATTTAAAATGGTTCCCTACTCCAATTCAGGTTGAATGATTCGGTAAGCCTGATTCGTGGAATCCAAATATGCTGTTTTTCAACAAACCTTAACAAATAAATCATAATTGTAACAATGTTTTTTATTGCATTTTAAAAAGCTGTGTGCTCAAAAAAAAAAGCAGTTAAAAGCTGTTGGAGTTACACTATATCAGCAAAATGCCTTACTGTGTTACCCGATCTAGACTCCATTAGTCAAGCAAGCAAAAGCAACAGACCTATGAGGTAGCAGGATCACCTGAGTTTGATTTTCATTATCACAAAATTTGGATTTTTAGTACATTTCAGATTAAAGTGGCCTTTTAAGTTGTTCTTTGGTAGGCAGTTATTTTAGTCTCAGGCAGATCAAGTGGCACATTGCACACTTAGAACCTTTTAGTTTGTATAAAATGTTGTAGAAAGATTGTATTAAACTTTCAAATGGTGATAAATGAAATGGTGTCCAATTTCTGGTTTTCAGGTTTCAGGCTGTTTAATTGGGCTTCCAGTTATTTGTGTATGCATTACTCCCTTTGCTTTTATAGACAGCATACAGTAGTTTGAAAAAGGGTTTCCAGTCTAATGGACTGGGAGTATGCAGTGCAAGTATCTTTTCCTCACAGTGCCATTGGTGAAGTCATTTTCACATTGGGGTGTGTCACATTGATAGCCACTGCCAATGGCACACCTGAGCACAGACTGCCCAGTGTGCATCTGTTGGTTATCCCCCACAGTTACCTGATCTTTGGCACAAGATGTTGCACACAGTGAAGTGGAGATCAACCAAGGGCAGCTTTTCAGACACTTCGTAAACATCTTACAAGAAATATACACAGTTATATTTTTTAGGGTTTTTTTTGTTTCTTATACTAAAATCTTGCAGCTTTTGTTACTTTGAGTTACAACTAGCACATCCTTTTTCACTGAAGACTCCAGTGTTCAAGAAAAGCTTGAATCAGCTCACGTGGAAGTTTAGAATTGGCACTTTTTCCAACAGGCTGGGCCCGATCTTTTCTTCCTCTTCCAAACTCTGGAATTCCACCTTTTTTCTCTGGCGGGGGCTGACGGGCACTGTGTGACAATGAAGGTCTTTAACTCTAGCACTTAGCCCTCTGACTACTGTGCCAGTGCCAGGCGGGTTGGGAGACTGGAATTTCTCAGGAAGGTTTCCAAAACAGCCTGAGCAACCAACTTTTGAGCCCTTGTGGCGAAGCTGTGCCACTGGAAAAGGGGATTTAAACCCTTCTGCAGTATTTCCTCTCATAGAGCTTTATTTATTATTAAGTTATGGACAACATGGTGGCACAGTGGTTAACATTGCTGTCTTGCAGAGCTGGTACCCTGGGTTCAGTTCCGAATCTGGGGTGCTCTTGGTGTGGAGTTTGTATGTTCTCCTAATGTTTTTGCACGGGTTTTGTCCCAAAGTCCACTGGTAGGTTCATTGACTTCTGGGACAAACTGGCCCTGTTATAAGTGAGTGTGTGTGTTTCCGTCTGTTTGTGCATCCCATCCAGGGTGTATCCTGCCCTGCTCTTGTTGCTTGCCAGGATAGGCTCCGGTTCCCCTGTGACCCTAAATTGGATGAAGCAGTTTAGAAAATGGCTGGATTATGATGTCATTATTTATAATAGCAGCTAATTAGCATAGTAATCCATTAACATATACAAGCAGAGAGTTAACGAAAACGTAGGCCTATAAAATAGTGTACAGAAAAATGGGGGGGAAATTTGCATACAAATTATGTAGGACATAGCTATTCCTTTAACGATTTACTCTTTAAAAAATTACCCAAATTTTGAACCTGGAGGTATTTAGTTTATTCAGAGCAATAATCTGAATGTACTTCAGCAAAGAAAGAGGCTAACTTCCTGAAGGGTCCACTTTTTCCACTTTCTTCACAAATTTCTTTGCTCTAGTTTTAAAGCGCATAATTTACTGCCTTGCCTTGTAATGACTTATCTGGCAGTGTACAGAAGCTCAGCAGTGAAGCACTTGCTTATAGACAGTGGAGTAATACATTTCCCTGATGAAGCTGCCAGCATCCTGGCTTTACTGATGAGAGCTATAAAGCTGTTCAGCCAAGCAGTACTTGTTTTCTTTTTATTTTGGTTTTAGTGACGTCAAGGCAACTAAACCTTTCTCTACAGGTATATGGTCCAATTACTGTAATTCCAAAGAATTCTACTGTATAAGATAAGATCACTTTATGGGCCATACACAATTTCTTGCATTAGGAATTTGTCTTTTCGCATACCCCAGCTTGCTCTCCATGAGACACACAGGCACACAGACAGGGAAAGAGAAGCTGGGGGTCAGAACGCAGGGTCAGCCATTTATACGGTGCTCCTGGAGCAGCTGGGGTTAAGGGCCTTGCTCAGGGGCCCAACGGAGTAGGATTCCTCTGCTGGCCATGAGATATGAACCAGCAACCTTCTAGCCACAGACGCAGCTCCTTAACCACAGAGCCACCGCTCTGTGTGTTAAAGGGTGAAAAATATTGTAGGATTTTGAAAGAGGTGGAGAGGTTTTCTTGTCCATGGCGTTTATCGCTTGAAAGGGTTTATCGCTTCTTTGCTTCCTGGGTCGCTTGTAACTTTGTCATGATCCCTAGCTATTCTGTATACACCTGGTAGACCTCTTCTTAATAGTCTAGGAGTAGAGAAACCTACTTTAAGAGTCAAATGTCTGCTATATATACACAAGATGGAGACCACTTCATGCCAATTTAATCAGGGCTTATGACTGCTTGTTCCTATTTGACTTCTACTCAAAAGAAAACTGAAAGTTAGGATGTTTTGCTTATAAATTTGGGGCATTTTTCAAAACTTCACACCAGAAAGATAACAGCTAAAATAAAGAATATGGATGTAAAGAGATCCCCATATTGGATAATCAATGAGTATAGTATGTCAAAGTTTTAGTGCAGTAGCATAACTATCCTGTGCAGTAATGTTTGTTTGAATAAATTATGAAGATATAGTTTTGTATTTTTTAATATGATAATCATTCCTAAATTCCTTATTCAAAATAGTTTTTGCTAGTAAGGAAACTCGTTCTTTGTACAGCACACATACAGAGCACTGAACCATTTTTATGTTTAGACTGTTTGAAGATAATAACTCAAAAACGGTTATATGAAAGTCAGATGGACTGCATCAGACACAATCAAGCAAGAAAAAGAAAGTTAATAACTAAATAAACTGGCATCTGTGGGCTCTTTGGATGTAACAGACAATTAGACTTGTGGCACTAACTGCGTTGTTAAGAGTGATATGCTTGTCTTTCACAATAGGGAGTTGTCAGTCTGTAGTAAAAATATGCCTGCATGCATGATCTTGACTTCTATTTGCTCTGTCATAAATTCCTGTTGGTTTCACTTGGAAAGGCTTTGGGATTTGTTTCTAATAAAAGGCTTTGCTGCTTTTCTCTCTCTTTTTTTTTCTGCACGCTTTTCATTAGCTTGATGTGGAGGACAATGTGAACATCCTCGATTGTCCTCTTACAGTAAGTTCACTGTGAGAACAGTCTCTGAAACTCTTCTGCGGGTCACCTGCTTCTCTTTTCTCTTGCTGTGCAAAGGCTACACATTGCATTTCATTTCAGATCACCAAACTGTATTGGTGTGATACCACAAAATGTGACCAAACTAAAGCTATAATGAGTATGCTTCCTTTAGAAGTGTTTCTTATGTCACAGTAACAATGGTTAGGAGCAGTAATTACCATAAGAAGTGTTTATGCATTTCTGATGTCAATTTGACTCTTTTATCATGTCTGTTGGAGAAAGGACCGTCTCTGAGTATTAATAAAGATACCAGATCATATCAAAAGTGTTAGTATTTTTATTAGTCCTAGATAATTACATTTTCAGCATTTTCCCCATCACAAAAAGTACATGCCCCACAGATTTATTCTGATATCCTATAATAAAACATGCAGTATTGTCCTAGTGCAGTTATCATTCAAGGGATCATTATGCTATATATGAGTTCAGATGTGTATTACTGTTATTATTAGTGCTGTAAGTGCAGTTTGGATTCAGGACTTAACTTTCTTTTTGAAAAGCAGCTCAACTTTGTATATTTAATTTCTCCTTTGTTTCATTAATCATAACAGTGATGAGTTTCGTGACATACTTTTAATCCAGTGGGCTCATTTTGAGGTTATATGTCAGTGGTTCCTGATCTTTCCCTTTTCCCAATGAAAGCCATAACTGTCTGAGATTAATTAATGATGTTAATTAGTTAACTGAAGGAGTTTGTAGATAACCAGCTGGCACCATTTACTGTACTTTCAGCTCTTTATATTTTGCTTATTAGTTTATTCCTAAATTCAATACCAACAGTGTGCTACAATGAATCTTTCCTTTAGTTATTCCAGGACACAAGGAAATAACAGCCCTTCTCCTACTTCATTGTAGCCTTTAGTACTATCAGAAATGACAGAGACACTCTGAGTTTTATTTAAATTAAATTTTATGTTATAAATATGTATTCAATTATTTTAAAATATTTAATGATTTTTAAAAAAAATGTATTTTGTTATCAGCATGCATGTGAAACATGAGATTTTACAACTGTCAGTCCTGCACCTTAGCTGCAGGTCTATTTTATTTATCTTTTATTGGTTTTCTTTTATCCTGTGTTAGACTTGAGTCTTCAGAGGTCCCCACACTTTTTTTTTCCTATTACTAATAATTGGTTTTCCTGTCTTTGTAGGAAATGGCAAACATCTTGGCACAGAAGCAGCTCCGATCTATTATTTTAAGTGTGAGTGGAAATTTACTTATCTTCCAGGCTAGAGGTCTATAGTATGTTTAAATTGATTTTCATGCTTAATAAAGGTGGTTAATCATGGTTATAAAAAAAATGAAACAGTATATTCACTTGCTTTCAAGTGTTTTTTTTTAGATAATGTGATATACTGTACTATATCTAACAATTCCACAGATTTCTCACTATCTCAGACTGAACTCATTAAGTAAAGTCCTTGTTTTTGTTTTATCCGCAACGTAACTCAGGCATATTGAAACCGGCTGAGGACTGGAGCAAAAAGCAACAATCTTACATTTTCACCTATTCCTCTCTTCACTGGAAGTAATTCTAGGCTCTGCTTGCTTACCACTGACTATCAAACTGGTCTGTAACAGATAAGGTGGAACTGTATTTACTATGTGAGCAGACATAATTTTTACCAGAATTTTAACCATCTCACTGATCTGTATTTTTGGAATATTCAGCAAAATCAAGGGGAAGGTCATCTAGATAGTTCTTCCAGGAGCTTTTTGTACATAAGCAACTCTTGTCTCCCACATGAATCTGGAGCCGGTGGATGCTCTTTCACAGTGTTCCTAATGCTGACCCTTTGTTCTGCAGCATGTAATACGAAGCAACAGGTCAATTAACTCTGAGATGGCCCATCAGCTCTACGTTCTTCAGGTTCTTACCTTCAACCTGCTGGAAGACAGGATGATGACAAAGATGGATCCTCAGGATCAGGTATGGCTACCAAATATAATGCTCTTGTTTCCTTTTATATTTAGTCATTCAATGAAAATACTTTTTTTATATCTGTACATAAAGCTGGCAGTTACTTTCAGCTCTGTAGTGTTGGTTTTATGCTTTTGCTTATTGCAAAAAAAGAAACCTATTTCATTTTTGCTCCTTGGAGGTAAAGCATGCAAGATAAAAAAGAAATTAAACAAAACAGGAATGCACAACGTTTGGCATTGCACTGGAAATTGTGGGACACAGTTGATAATTGTATTCAAGTGCATAATTAATATGTTACAGCAATCTAAACGTTAAATGCTAAATTGTTTCAGATGCTTAATAATTTTTCATTTTTATCAGATTGTCTTACAGGGAAAAATATTTTTTCTCTCAGGGAAAAGCACTGTTATAACAGTACATCTTCCAGCTCGTTCAGTTGTTAGAGCTGTTCTGCCTGTAGAATTAAATGTATGCTATCACTGGCTAGAGAATTTGGAAGATGTAGAGCCAGTATAAATTCATATACACTGTAGAAACAAAAGAAATCCTGTTTGTACTACCTTCCCAGGTATGTGCTATGTTACCTTTTCAGGTTATTGCAGTAAAAATTGACAATGATACAGTGGGACAAAAGTTGAGTTCCTGCTTACTTAATTCTTTCTTCTTAAAGTTTTATGAAGTCTTCTACAGACAATATCGGATTAGTTCTGGCTTCCCATTCAACGCCTTCCTTTTTTGATCTGAACCAGCACGAGACTTTTGCAAAAATGCAGTGGAATGTGTGGAGCACAGTATGTTGACACATGGAATGTCTTAATGTGTTTTGAAATTGATGAATTCTTTCCATATCTCTGATTGTTTAGTTTGATTTCACAGTACAGCAGGAACACATAACCGCAATCAGTCCAAGTTGCTGCTTCTTATGAAATATTTGCCTTTTCTTTTCAGGCCCAAAGGGACATTATATTTGAACTTCGCAGGATTGCATTTGATGTTGAGTGTGAACCGAATAACAGCGGCAGCATAGAGAAACGCAAATCTATGTACACCAGGGACTACAAAAAGTTAGGCTTCATGGTAAGCATCCTTGGCGCATTGGTTTTCTCACATCTTCTGTTAGATGTTTTCTTCAGCTGTGTCAGTCTGACTTGTTCCTTAAAATTTTAATTTGTTTGCACGGCTGTGTTTGTAGAGCTTAAGTTAAATAGTTCTTTAAAATATCTACCAACATTCTGTGTGCAAAAGAGATTGGGCCAAAAGAGACACGTCCTCCGTTGTGTAACCTTGCAAACTGACAATAATAGTAGAAGTCTTCCCAACTGAAGAAGGCTCCACGGCCGAAACGTTGTGTTCTCTTTCTTCTTTTTTTCAGCATGGAATAAACCTATTACTTGTTCCTTTGCAGCCTACGCATGCTGACGCAGCTACCCACCTGATAATAGTAGAAGTACTAATAATCACAGTAAGGAGTAGAAATGTCTTCCAAACAGTTGTTGTAAGGGAGGCAAGTCGCTTTTCAGGCCATCAAGGCCCATGGGAGGAATGGGGGGACTAGGGCCACTATTTTTCTCAACCATCCGACACTGGAGGTGGAGGTGATGTGGTCAGCATCACACTCCGGCCAGCCTATTATCCCCGGAAGGATTAGCCCCTGGTACTCATTTGGAAAGCAGGCTGAGTGGACCTGGGAGCCGTCTGGAAGGAATTAGAGCAAGCTCCATCAGCCACAAATGTCATGTTCGTAGTGATGGGTGAATCATATAAAAGGTTAAAGCAGTGAGAGGTCACCATTATTCAAGAATCAGTGTATTACTTAACCATCTTAAGCATTATACAAATGATTTGCTGCAAGCTGTGGAGAAACAAAGACTGCATATGTCAAAGAGGAGGTGTATAGGTTTGTGTAGAATCCACTGCTTATACTGTATAGTTGTGACCCAAGAATTCTCTGCAAACAGAAAAGGTTTGTGTTAGACCTGTAGCAGAGATGACAATAATGACGAACATTAAGAATGCAGGAGATTCTGTGGTGTTTTTAAACACAGTTGTGCGTGTGATTGTCTCTCATTGTTTTTCTACCCTGTTTGGTATTTTAGGTACTCTTGACTAGAGGGCAGTGTAGCATTAGTTTTTAATGTGTGTGGTAAGAACTAGCTAGGGATTTTTTCTGTGTTGGGTGTGGTGTTATAAAAGCATCAATTACAAGTTTTGGTTGGTGAGACAGTGTATGATAGCCTCTGACACAATCTTGTTTACTATGGCTGCCCTGCTGAGGGTACCATTGTTAGCTGTTGTCAGAATGATTGAGTGCCCTTCACTTTCTATAGATAGCTTCATAATGCATGACCTACTTTGCAGCTTTCATTTACTTTATTTTGCATCACTTATATGCAATATTTTAAGTATCCACAGTCTCTCTGTGGCACAGCCAGACACTGCGCAAAATGTGGAGTGCACTGTAAGTCATTTGTCATCAGTAAGTGTTAAAGGAGCCTTGCCATATAAAGCTAGCAGAAGTATAAAAATTGATAAAGAATCTACAGAATATATTCCTTTTATTCCATTGTGTTAATTGTTTCATTATTTTGATCATGATTTTCAAATAGGCTCTATAGCCTGAAAAAAATCAAGCCTAAGACAAAACAGCACTTTATTGTCAACCAAGAGGTTGTCAACTTCACTTCAACTGTTCTCTTTATCAAATACAACTACCTAAAATATGATACTGTGTCAAAGAGAGTGTATAGTTTTTAGAACTCTGTTTTTTGTATTCTTCTCTCTTCTCTGTACCTTCCTGTTCATTTAATCCACTGACCTATTGTATTATTTTGAAGGAAAAAAGTCAACTCAGTGGTTACTGCATTCAGGAATTAAAAACAGGACTGAATGATTCAAAGATCTGCTGGAAAGCAAACAATGCTGGTACTGTTAATTTGTACACTTGCTGGTCAGTTAGGAGCTCCCTATGTCTTATGCCTGTATCTGGTGAGACACAAATATCTGCACTGTGTATGCAATCACTTTTCCGAAAGAACTAACGGGGTTAAGCTGCTCAGCTGTTTAAAACATCGGAAGCCAAATGTGAGATACTGAAGGAATAGAAAATGAGAATTGAATTTGTTGTTGTCCTCCAAAACACCTACATTCCACTATAAGCGAATTATACAACATTGCATAACCAGAATGAAAACCTCTTTAATTACTGACGAGAGCTCAGCAGGTTATTTATTTTATATCTTGAAAAAACATTTTTTAAAAAGTTCAGAAACAAAATAAACTCTACAGTTATGGAGCTTTGAACTCTAATCCTGTGGAATGATGTAGAAGCATTTCTTGCCTTGAATAATGTGGTTGCTCAGGGTTTTGTTTTCTGATTATAAAATGCAGACCACTTGGATTACCATCATTATTGTACAGTATTTTTAGCAGAACTCACTTTTCAAGATGTTATAGAGACAAGCAATTTATGCGATGACACAAAAACATATGATATATCAGTATTGAGAAAATCCTAGAAAGCAGTAAAACAATTAAAAAGCACATGATGAGTCTTGGATGAAATAGGGTGACTGTCCTTTTGTAAATTAAAGCATTCATTTATCTTTTCTAAAGATATGACTTTCCAAAGAGTATTCAGCATATTTTTACTTAATTCAGCAGGATTGTTAAATCCCGTCTTAAAATAATCATATATGACCCCTTCAACTTCTGTGCTTTTTTCTTCTCTCAGACCTGTTTCAGGACATTTAAGATTCGGACACACAAATATAATTAATACATGTTACTTCTCTTAATGTGTGGTTGAACTCTGAAATGACAGGGTATTTTCTCCATGATCATTTTGTGAGGAAATTAAATGAAAAGAAAATTTCCTTTAGTAGGCCCTCATCCATGGTAATTCTTACAAAGTTTCTTCAGGACTAAATATGTACAGTACCATCTGTCTTACATCTCTAATGGAGGCTACTGCTTCCTCAAGCTTATACTGATTTTTTTTTAGATGTTAGGTGAGCTATTCTAAACCAGGAAGCTGACCACAATTGCTTTGACAGCACTTTCTACTTAAGTCTGCTACAGAATCAGAATGATCAGAGCCCATTCATTCTCTGCCCTTGTACCTCTGTGCCGGAATGAACTACCCTTAGAAATTTGAAATGTTCAGGCCCCGACTACTTTACAGCTCCCGTTCAAGACTTGTCTGTTAAGACAGCGCCTATGTCTAATTCTCCTCACTGAATTACATTCTTCAATCACTCTTACACTCTGTCTCACTAATGTAATGTGACTTGCGTGTTGCACCTATTCGGTGGCAACAGGAACTATGTACTCTTAGGCTGTCTTTCATCAATTTGCTCGACCAAAGCATTTGCATTCCACTTTCAATTTGTTTCGGTCTTGTTATTATTTTGCAAATTTGTTCTTGCTGTAATTAAATGATTGTCTCTTCTACTTACCTAAAGTAACGTCAATATATAAGTAAGAAGCACTGGATAAGGGCATCTGCTAAGCAAATGAACGGTTTCCGATAAAAGGTCAGCAGCAATTTCATTGCAGGTTAGAATTCCAAATTTCACTGCTTTTAGAGGCATTATGTAATCAGAAGGCACAGAGCTGACAGACTACAGCAGACAAGCCTGTAGCTGTACCAGCAGGCCATTTCTGGGCCATGGTATGGAGGCGTATATGGAATGGAAGATGAGAGATGCTGTACTGAAAAATCAAAATCAATTTGTCCTTTCATGAGCTGCAACGCTCGTTTCTTGTGGAAATTGTCAAACTAAAATGTCTAAAGAAAAATTGCTTTCTGAAGGCATTTTCACTTTCCGTTTTTCATCTTTTGTTTTCTCTGTGTGTGTGCGGCATGCCATCCGCTACTTGTCATTGGTAAAAGCTCGACTAACATTAACAAATTCTTCTTAGCTGTCACCTCAATAAGTTCTGCAGGCTGATGGTAGCCAAGAAGAATTTCATGGCTCTGTCTCTGATAAGTCATATTTTGTAGTTCTTTGTTTTAATGTGCTTTTTTTTAAACCCTGTGGTGCACATTTAGTAAGAAACAGTTTCAGGCCAATCTGTGTGTTGATATATGCTCTTCAGACATCTTCCTGATATCACTAATCACTCTTTGTGTGTCCTGTTTAATTTGCCTCTGATTCCAAAACAGCTGTCTAAGGAATGACTTGCAGGGAGTCAAAAGCTCTGCACAGACAATCCAATTTCAGTCTTAATCAGGAAGACAAGCGTGCAGAGCAACTGCCTCATGAAAAAAGTTTGCGTTGTGAATTCAATTCAAATTCTGTTTGTATCAGGGCAATTGGTTTTCAGGCAGAGGTGATGTTTTCTCTACAAACCTCTTATACAACACTTTGTACAGAAGACTTGAAGCATTATTTGTTAGTAACTGGTAATGGATACAAAAAGGGAACTTTATGATTTAATTTAAAATGTTCAGATTTTGCAGCCTTTCAGTTTCAGTGGTTTGGTGAACTTTTATGTAAGATTACTGTTTACAGCTAGCAGATCATGGAAAATTAAATCCCTCTAGACACCCTTTTTTAAATCCCTAAAACGGCATTGACTCTCGTTAGTAACTAACACATAGAAAACAAGGGTAGAAAGTAAAGTGGCTGTTAAGTAGAAAGAAGCCACAATGTCGATGAAAGCCTTAAAACTGGACCAGATTCATGATCAACTTTCTGGAAGCAGTAATTCTGTCAACTGACAGAATAAATGTGTCTTCCTGCAGGAAGGACACACTCCGTTGTCCTGTTGGAAGGTGCACTTATGTGTATGTGAAAAACAATTTTTCTCTCATGATATATGTCTAATCACTGTCACCCTAAAGACAGCTATTTGTACCCGGAGAGGCATGTGAAATACCATCTTGATGTAAATAATGCAAATAAATGATGATATGTATGGATACCGTGTATCTATGTAGGTTAGAAGGACATATTTTATTATTGTAGCGATTGTTCGCAGATGTCCTTATCCAAGGCAACTTGTAATGTACAGTGTACAGGTATATGGAGATAACATTAGAAAAGTACAAGTATTAATTATTTCATTCTAATAAGAATTAACATAATGATTAAGGTTAGCATGCATTCAAGGATAGAATAGAGAGCTGTAAGGACACAAGGATACTTAACTCTACTTAAAAAACTGCAATATTAAATTTCCTATCATTTGGTTAAGGACATTCACAAAATGAATGTAAATATTGCCGTCTTACATATACTTGGGTATTATGTAGTTAAAAGTGACTTTTCTCTGTATTATTGATAACTTAAATAGTACACAATTAGATGATAAGAACTCTTTTTACTTTTTTTTCTTATTTTGGCTTGATCCAGACTTTTAATTTTACAGTAAGACAAATGAACCATTACATTTAATTTTCTTGTAAAATTAAATTATCTTTAATGAACTCTTGTTACAACTTATTGCACTTATTAATGTGTTCCTTACTGATTGAATTTACTTTTATTAGTAGTCTGTGTTAAGTGTTAGACTAAATACTTTAAGAAGCATAATGTTTTACCTGTAAAGCTAATAAGGGCAGTCAGTTCTTCAGCGGTGTTGCACATACAGTACGATACATGACATGTAGCAAAGGCTCTAAAAACATGAAAGAAAGTTAAGAGGACATTTCAGACTTTTGTTCTTAACATGATTGTCATTTTAGCTGGGATGTTCTGACAATTTTTGTTCTAAAAATAAAGCTGATGTTTTCCCTTGTTTTTTTAACATTCTGCAGAAGAACAAGTAGCTAAAACCTCACCATCATTCGTTATGTTTTCCGATAACACTGTTGTCTTTAGCAAACATCCTTTTTCTACCCAGTTAATTTCAAAGGAGTTATTACTACACATCACTGAGAAAAACCCTAGAAAATGTTCTGTCTTTTATATTTTGCCTTTCCTACCTGTGATTAAGTTTGAGCAATTAGAGGAAGAATTAAATGAAGAAACATATCACTGACTTGTTAGAATTATACTGTATATTAGGAATTTTCCAAATGCTGAGTTATGATACTGCATAAAATGATGTAACTGTTCCTAGCAAACATATTCAGATCATTCCTGTTAGTGTCCCATTTTGTGAAATCACAAAAAGGTGCAAGCACATTTTTTAAATTAAAATTGTATTTAAAACGTGAAAGCTCAAATTGAAGATTGAAGGGTAAGTTAAGTAAATGTCAGCAAAAACCAAAGAGAGCAATTAAATAAAATGAAATATTTTAATTGCATAAGCATTCAGACCCATGAACTCAATATTTGGTGGGAGACTCCTTTGGCAGTAATTACAGCCAGAACTTTTGCATGGCATGGTGCAATTTTTTGTCATTCTTCTTGGCTGATTGGCTGAATACCAAGTTGCTTGGGAATTGCTTATGGACAACAGTACTCAAGTCATTCCACCGAGGTCAGAACACTGACAAAGCCACTCAGTGACATTCACTTTCTTCTTATTTTTAAGCCATTCTAGTGTAGCTTTGGACTCGGGTTGTGGTTGTAAGTCTTCAGCAGGTTTTGAGTTTTTCCCTTTACTTTGCTCTGTTCATATTTCCTTCAGTCTTGAACCGTCACCATGACTGACCGTAGGGGTAGTGTTGACTGTGAGCATTAGTTTTGCCGTGTTAAATTGCTGTTATTAATAAAAAATGTGACAATGTATGCAAGGGACTGAATCATTTTGCAAGGCACGGTACATGTTCCATATGCAAAGTTAAGTAATGTTTGAAAATAATCCCCGTTGTCTGAAACCTGTTTTGTCCCGAGCCGTGCCCCACCTTCGCTCGGCCTTATTCTCTGCCTGATGCAGAAGTGCCACTGTGTTTTATAGCGGATTAAAATTGAATAAGAGGAGGACAGATGGTGACTAAAACATGCTTTTACTATCAGATTAAGAGCGGCTTGTGAACACTTTGGTGGGGGCTGGGGATGCTGTGTTGTTTCTGGTTTTGTATTCATTTAATTTTTTTTTCTCCTAGAATCATGTCAATCCAGCTGTGGATTTCACTCAGATCCCCCCAGGAATGTTGGCTTTGGATAATATGCTGTACTTTGCCAAGCACCATCAGGATGCCTACATTCGGGTAAGGTCTTGCAGCATGCAATACCTAATATATTATAATATTAATCATACCCGAAACTGTAATCCGTCCCCTTATCTTAATCCTGATCCTCCACTTTTGCTTGCTGTTTGCTTACCTTGATTTGGTGCAGAGAACTGTTGAAATAGCAAACTTTTCAGAGTCTTAAATCTACCTCTGTGCTGTCACATAATGTACTGCAGTTTATCGAATGTGTATGGTTAAAATAAACAAGTTACCCACGTTGTATGGTAATTAAAGTTATAATGTTTTGGCTTTAAATTAAATGACATTGATCAACTAAAAGAAACAGCAGTAATCACAAACCTAGAGAAATCCTCCTAAAGAAACCACATGAATCTCTTCTCTGCATCCAGCCTGCACTTTTTCTCTGCCTCCATGAATAGTACGCCCCACTGTATTAAAATAGGCAATAAAACTGACTATAAAGTGAGCCTGTAAAGTTGTAACCAGCCAGTCATTCTCCATGCTGCCAGCACAGAACAGGAAGTGTTTGTTATGATCCAAAAAGAAGCCCATGCTGAGATGTGGATACTTGGGCAGGGGGCAGGGAGAGGCTCATCATTAGCTCGGTTCACCTCACGATCCTGGCGCATCGCGCTGCTAATTTGAAAGCTGCACTTGACAGCCTTCGGCATGGATTCATCCCACTCTGCTCTACTTCCATACAAGACCCCGTCATGCAGGCCAGATTGGGAATGAGCAAATTTGTACCTGTACCTTCTTTCAAGAACAACCTGCTTTAATTCATTAGAGGCTTAATTAAAAACTTAAATCTTCCAGTGTTGCTTTCATCCTCAGACATCTGCCTGCTGTCGAGATGCTGAAACAAGAGAGAAATTAATCTTGACCGTGTGGTCTAGAATCATACCTTTTGCCATTTCTGAGAAACTCTTTATATTGGTTAACCAGATAGTCTTCCAAAATGGTGTCTCTGTGTTGTAACACAGAACAAAGCTCAGAACAAGGTGCTGTCGAAGTTTTTTTTTTTTGCATTAGACATATGGTAATGCTAAGATAGGATACTGTATACTTTCATTTCAATGTAGTCCCTATTTTTTTTACATGCTAATTTTTTTCCATTTTTGTATAAAGCAAACAGCCAATGGGCCACATAATAGCCTTCAGCCATGCTACGTGGTACCTTAGTCACAAATGGACGTATGATAACTCTTTTCCAAAGAAGTAAAGTACTGTAAAGACGCTCTGGAAACAATCATTTTTGACAACATGGTCCGCCAATACTTGTTAGTGTCTTTTAGGAAATTAAAAAACAAATTCTTTGAAGTTAAATGGTTTTAAAACCCCAACGGGAACAATTTGTACAAGTTCAAAGTGTGTTTTTTTGCATAAAAACACGTTCAGTATTGTGACGAATTGTGTACATATGCATGCATTCATTTTTAATTCAGAACTTGGACAATAGACTGAAGATAATGAGAACTGGCAACAGAACAGAGAAGCGCATTAACCCTTGGCTCTCCCCCAGGACTCCTGAAAGTTGGGAACTCTGCCCTTACGTATCCCCCTTACTAGGGGAGATGACACTGGAAGAGAGAAGCGTTGGATCACTCCGGCTGTAGTCCTCACTCAGATGTTTATAGTGACGAAACTGATGTGCAGTTTGCTGGCGCAGAAATGGAATGTAGTTTAGTTGGAGCCAGGATACCCAAATTGTAGAGTTAACAGTATTATTTTAACTCATGCTATGAAGAAAGGTCAGGGTTGTGATTTGGTGTTAATTTTTCCAATACAAAGCATCTATTTGTCTTGGTGACTGAACAGTCTCTGCTTATTATTCCTTATGTTTTAGCCAGTGTTGAAAACAAGAATCAAATGAATGGCATTTAGTGCATTAACAAAAATCCAGTTGACTTCATAACTTCATGTACCCCGAAGACCCTGATACTTACATTTTGCTTAGTTTGGGAATCAACTTACAAGCACAATGGCTTTGGCAGTTTAAATTTTGCATTTTATTTATACTGAAGAAACTGCTTATAGCTGCAGCAAATATATTATATGTGGACTTGCTGCAAAGGATCAGAGAAAGGCTAAACAAAGGAAAATGTAAAAGGTAAGCCTAAGGAAAGTGTTTTGCTTTCTAAAAATATTTTCAACGGACACTGTCACAGGCTGGTAGCTTGTGTGTCCGCCAATGGAAACAATAACGTCACAATATGAAACACCATAGGAAGGATATGAATATTCTTGCAAGGCACAGGTCCATGCTTAGTGGCGTACATACATCATTAATCTATACCATTGTACTTTAGTGAGTGTCCATGAGCACAGTAAATGGTTAGAGTAGCAGATCACAATTAGAAAACAATTACATATTAGTGAAGAATATGTTATACTGTTCAAAATACTGTTTTGGCCTGAATTAAATAAAATTGTCTGCCAGCAGATGACAAATATTTTTTGTGAGCGTGTCAGGTTTGCCATTTATTTATGAAGTGACTTCTTGTACTAAAATATTTTATTGCATTTTTTAAAAGACTTTTTAAATTAGTCCATGGAGAATTGTTAGCAGGATTTATCCAGTTCTCAATAAAAGGACTCTGTAATTTTGAAATTGAGTGATACTCTCTTTCTAAAAATTAAATAAATTGTAATTTTAACATTTAGTCTACAATAACATTTCATCTACTGTGCCTGAGGTTGACAGGTTGACAAGACACAATGAAGTTAAATGCAGTTACTTAAACTTGCCTGCCCATTATTAAAATATAGTGTATTTGGTTAACTGTATCACTGTTTCATTATCATACTGTACCTGCTTAGAAAAGCTCACACCACAAGTACAGTATATGGAAAAATCCATTTCATTTTTCTATATCTTCTGCCAATGGCTGCCCCAGGCTGTTTTCAGTGATAAAGCAGAAGGCATCCAGTATTCTTTAATAGCTATTTCGATTGTGATTCCTTATGAAGCCATTATAAGATCTGACATTTTTACAAAAGGAAATAAAACCACTTCCCTACCAATATGATCTTCACAACTGGCTACGGCTGTTTTTTTTAGGTTGAGAAGACAATATTTTTAAAGCTGTTAGTATTGTATTTTCTTAAAATGAAGGTAACATCATTAGCACCGATCTTGCCCAAACACTTAACATCTAAAATAAGTGTTTATATTAATTATTTAACAGGCCTGTGTTTGCTCCCTGAAGGCAGTATACAGGATAATCTTTGTGGGCTTTGATACAATTATGTTTTCTCATTAACTGTTTAAGGAAATGTTTATTTTGCTGTTTGGTCATATGTTTGAAATTGAGGGTTTTACTATATGTTGAGAAGAAATGTATAAATTCATTACATTGTTAATTTAAGAAATAATTGTGTTAGACCCATTAATCTGCAGTATAATTTTTAATCACATTTATATCGATTTTAATACATTGTAAATATATTTGATTTATAAAACATTTATATATGCCAAGTGCAGCCTCTTATCTAAAGTTTTACTCATTTGTTTTATACAACATAAAATACACGAAGATGTGCTACTGGTTTCATAAAAGACAACAGTGCTGTTATACGTAAAGGCTTTATCTTGTCCATTTGTCTGAATGAATGAGCAGAATGGTTACAGCAGAATTAGAAAATTCTGTCAAGATTAGTAAATATTTCATGGACTGTGGCATTGAGACTCTGGCCTTTAAGACTAAGATGGCTTGCTGTGAGGTAGCATAGTGATATTTGGCTTTCATCACATTTTCCAAGATGGAGATGTTGAGCTCTTGATTTCTGATCTGTTATTGTCAACAACAGATGACAAGTATTAGACTGAAAAGCTCTACATGAATCAGATATAAAGACTTCAGGTGGTATTTTCATTAAAACCAAGTAGTCAGGAAGCTTTAGAAATGTGATGTATTCCTGACATTCCTTTTTGTGATGCACCATGTTGATTCACGCTATGACACAGTTCCCAAAGGCCCAATACCTTTTTAAAATAATTAATGTGATAATATTTGGGTTGCCTCAAGAGAAAATCCTGAGCTGGAGAAATCTCATTATTACTTAAGTCTGTGTGATATTTTACATTTTTAATCATGAACCCAGTTTAACCTTACATCTTATTTGCAAACGAAATGCCTTTTCAGAATTTTTCAAACTTATAAATGTTATGTAATTCAATTGAATGATGACTAGCCCCTGAATGAGTAGATTAAAGGAGAAAGATTACATTATTTTCTAAAACAGTTTCTCTTTCTTTGATACGAGTAATTCTTTTCATGCACGGTTTTTCGGTTTATTCTTAAGATTTGTATGAAGAAAACTGACATTTTCTCATCTTGAGCACAGTGGCAGACTTACAAATCTTCACAAGTGGCACAAAATTGTGTTCATTAATCTTTGGTAGTTAGCATGGGGCATATCTTTGCCGAGCTCTTTATACAGCACATCACTTATACACATTAGGAATTCTTATTTCAGCAGGGGGTTTAACTTACAGCTAGTGCTTATAAACCAAGGCCACATTAGTATTATTTCAAATCTGAGAAGGTAATTAAGAATAGGCTTCTAGTTACATTTTTTGCGATTATGCACAGGGTGAAGGTTTTTCATCTGTGATTGAGTTTGAAGGACACCATGTATGATAGAGGCATCAATTTATTATTTTTATAGTGTACATTGAACATTAGAGTTAGTTATTGACAGGCTAATGGACTTTCTTTAACAATGGACTTTGACTGATTAATTAAATCAGTCCACTTTTTAATTGAAATATGTCTCAAATATAAGCATATGTTGCAAATATATTTAGGTGTTTTGACAGTACATTTTAAATCGAGAATGCTTCCACAGGTTTGAAATGTAAGTGTTTCTTTTTCATGTCAATGGAATTTTGCGATACTGTCAATTCATTTATTTTAACACTGAGTTTTGATAAGTGGTCTGAGTGGTTTGAGAAATTGTGACTATAGTTCCCCTTTAATGCTGCAGGCCACAAATGGCAAAATGCAACATGGATATTTTAGGTATTACCTTTATATAACATACACGAAAGTCCATTATAAAAGAAAATTGGTAACAGTCTTGACCAGTTGAATATTGCAGATTTATCTAGATGTGGACTAGGGACAGGCTAGCCTATATCCAGCTCCTCATTACAGTTAAAACCAGATCAGGTTTGTTATCACAAATTTGTAGTAGTACAGTATGGGGTTTGGAAGAATATCAATACCAGTGAGACCTGACAAAACTGCATTTTCTCTCAGGTGTGGTTCAAGAGAAATCTTTGTTTAAAAATATCAGTAGGGGGATTCATACACTTTATGGATTAAGTTGGAAAGTACCGACTGGCATGTTAAATCACAAATACCACAATTTATTTGTAGGATCAGGAAAGAAGAAACAATTTGTAATGCAAAATGATTTTACAGAAAGAAGATTATACCCCTAGAGGTGGTTGTTGTGCACAAAATGGTGACATATTAGTGTTGGAAACCATCTTGCTCTTGATATCGGTGCCATCTTTTGGCTGCTAATTATGCTTTGAACGGCTTTCCAAATTTGATTTATAACTGTACCTCATTCCTATACAACATGACGGGCGTTCTGCATTTTCCTTGAGACTCTTCCATTCTTTTTGCTTCAGATTGTTCTAGAAAACAGCAGCCGGGAGGACAAACACGAGTGCCCTTTCGGCCGAAGCAGCATTGAGCTCACCAAGATGCTTTGCGAAATCCTCAAAGTCGGAGAACTACGTAAGTGTAAATTATCAGAAATGTGGGGGCATTTGAACATAGATGGGCCTTCAACCCATTTCCAGGTAATCATTAGCATAGACAGTACCTTGCCTTGATGCTCATCTGCAAAAGCACTGGAAGGTTGGCTGTTATGTTCCAGAAAAAATGACACCTTTAAAAAGTAATTGCTTTAGTTGTCAACTTGTTAGTTGTTCAGTTAAGAACAAGCTTAGAGGTGATCTGCTTTTTCAGCTCATGAGTCTTTCAATGATCTCTTAACACTAGCATGAAAGTAGAATGGTGTTAACATGAATTCCAGTTATAGCCATTTTCCTGATTCACTTAATCCTCTTCCCCATATCCTTTCTATTTCAATTAAAGTTTGGGGCTTAAAAACGGAACCATCTTCTGTTTAAAATGTTATTTTACTGGTTTTAATTAGTCTCTGGTTAAAAGATCCCTAATGAGGGGACGGAGGGCCAATATCAATTGCAAGTTGTTTTAGCTTTCTTTCTCCTTTGTAGGAATTGAAGAATCCAGTATAAAATGTTTTAAATAGTAGAAAAAAATCAGGTTTGTGATATAGTGAGAATTGTTTCATCTGTTATTTTACTCAGTTTCACCCTCCTCAGTGTGTCTTCTTAGCCATTAGACTGGAATAGCATTGAAATTACATTTAGTGATATCTCTTGTGGAAAGCCCACTTGATAGCACAAAATTGCATCAGGTGCGCCAGGGGTGAGCTAGTAGTTACTATAGCAAAGTCATTGCATTATAAAGAAAAATAAAACCTGAAGACCATTTGGCAGACTGTAAGAAAATACTAGCACATTCAGTGTCTCATGCTGTTTGGATAAAAGGCCCTATTATACAATTCCATTGGATTCAGTCAATAAATAATTAAGCGAGCCTAATGTTAGCCTTTTTTCTCCTAAGCTGCATAGCTGATCTGTATTGTCAGGCAATGGGTGTTCAGATAAATTGCAGATTAGAGTCAGTCTTGGTCACCTCTGCATTAATCCAGCAATTATCTGTATGTCAATGTACCTTACACCTATCTGGGTGTTTGACCGATCCCTCAGAGCCATGTGGAAGAATTTATGATCTGTAAAGGGATTCAAATTATTGATTGAATGTCCAATTTTGTCCTTGTTACTAAGAGTAAAGTTATTTACTTTGTTTTTATGAAGAAAATAAAACAGTTTTACATTGTCAGTTCAAACTGAAAGAGTTTTTGCCGTGAATGATTGAAACATCCTTTTAAGAATAACTCATTAAAAACGAATCATGCTATCCAAATGTTACAGTAAATGTTACAGTAAATACCGTACATTTGTATTATACATAATTATGTCACAATGAAAAATCTTTTTCCAGATATTACCATAAAGTGTCAAATGCTCTTTCACTAAGAATGTTCTCCTAAAATATTTGTCAGCCACATAACTGTAATTTTGAGGCATAAGATTTAGAAGCCGTGTGGTTTCATAATATTCAGATACTAATATAAGAAAATCCTTTTCTGTCACTCTGCTTTTTAACATTTTATGACTAGAGAAATAATTTGTACATGTTATACTCACTAAATACTTCAGTAAATGATCCTTTCTGTGCATCTCAAAGTCATACATTAATGAAAATTCTTTATGGCTGATTTAGTTGTGTAAACATTAGTTACTTATTTAGTTTATCTAGTTCACTTTATTATAAGTGAACAGATTGAGACATGGTTCATGAATTTTAAAATGTATGCCAAAGACTTCATTAAATTATTCTGAAATCTTATTAAATGGTATATTGACAAGGAACGCATTCTACTTTTCAGTAAACCTATGCACATTTCATTCCTAAGTAGTTCACCACTTTCTTGTACATCACAAACAAAATGATAAGGGACTCTGTTTGAGATTTTTTCATTATTATGTAAGGGTCGTTAGGTCATTGGTGTAAATGTATATCTGTTGGGTAACCAAGAATCTGTGATTTTGCTGATACAAGGATGTTTCTGCCCCTGTAATATTTTATTGAGGTTACAGTATTTGTCTAGTATGACTTAATATCAGTAAAAAAAGAGATTTAAATTTGCATATTATTTAGATTATGCTGTGAAATATGGTCCAAAATGTCTATTAATAAGCCTGTTGATTAATATATCCAGAAGCTTTGTTTCTGTTCCCTATCTGTTCAGTGACAGATGTAAAGCCAGAGGAAGCTTTGTGCTTCTATAACTGGCTGAGAACTCGGTTATAGGTTTTTTTATAGGTATTGTTTGAAATAGATTAAATTATTAAACAAAGAGATGAATGCAGTGGTGGGTTACCTAATTTATCCTAATGAATAATTTATTTGTTGCAGCTTGTGGCTAAATTGTAGAGCTTTATTCCTGGCTTAACCACACCTAAGGAGAAACAAAACTGGAACATATTTTACTAAATAGAAAAAAAAATCTTGAAAAACTCCAGCCTACCTTTATGAATACTGACTGAATGCCTTGGGGGTAGATGTTTCCGATTTTCTATTGTTTGCTTTATTTGCATTTTTCAAATTAATTTGCACCCACAACTCTTATTCTGAAAACTGTCACAGGAACTAACCTCTTAGGTGAACATCTTTGACTAATTAAACTAATGATGTCAGAACTTCAGATAATGTTGCTTCTCTAGTTACACTAGTTATTTCTGGGCTTTCATACTGGTGCTCTTTTAGAAGCCTTAGCCTCAAAATGTATTCATTTCCTTGACACACTGTCACTAAAAGTTGATTGAGCAAAGAAAATATGCGTCAGCATTTTTCTGCGTGTTCAAAAACTACAAGAAATATAGAAATTGATTAAACATTTTTGACAGTTATTTTGTTTATACACAGTATTTTTTTAATTGGAAAGTCTTTCTGTTTCTATAAAAATACTAAATACACACTCGTATTAAAAGACTTAAAGACTTCTAATTAGAGTTTATTGAGGACCTTTATATTTTTGGAGGCTTCTGTATGTTGTTCTGACATGTACAGTATATGCTATGTAATGCCATCAAGTGTGTGGGATCCTTGAGTTGGCGGAGCTCTTGTTAGCAAAGTTAGCAGCTGAGTGGAGCTTATGAGTTAATGAGACTCAGCTATGGGAGGTCAGTGCTGTCCAGGGAGTGCTAGTGTGAGGCGTGTGCCACAGTGTAAGGTGTGGTAGTGGGCTCCTCCCACTTGGAGAGAGAGAGAAGGCTCAGGAAGTGGTTATGTGGTGGTGTTTGTGTGAGGGCACCACTGATGCTGGTATATGTGTAAGAACAGTAAGGTGTGGGCATCAGTAGAAAAGGGTCTGTCTGTCCACTGGCCTCTGGCAATGAGTGGTCCAGAGAGCAGGGGTGTAGTGAAGGGGCCCTCACTCTGTAGATGCAAGGCATAGAATGAGAAGATGCATCAGGTGGAACGGTATTAATGAGTTAAGTCAGTGGTGGCAGAGCACGAGGGAAAGATGTGCCAGCAGCTGGGAACGCACAACCTGGGACACGTGAGTGAGGCATGGGAGAGCTTCTGTAGGTTTAAGGTGATTGTGTATTGAGTCTGAGCATCAAAGTGAGAAGAGCACAAAACGTTACACTGCCAGGAATATCAGATTTAAAGACCATCGAGGCACACAGTTCAGCATTTAGAAATAGATTGACAGTGTTAAAACAGATTTTCTTAGACCAAAGCAATAAACTGCAAGTGTTTTGTAAATTTGGAAAAGTTTGCATGGGCCTCATCCTCTGTTTTAATATAGGTCGGAAGTGTGAAGGCAGCAGGTGCGACCCAAGTCTCATTTTGGATTTCTTATTCCAGTGGTTCTGCTTTCTCTTGGGATTACTCTTGATATGACAGCAGTAGGGATCCAGGTGCATCTCTGCTTCACTAGGCAATCTTAAGTGTGTGTGTTGTTAAAGCATCTAAATATAGGTCAAACGACTGCATCATGGGGCAGACAAGCTAGGGATCGGTCTTAAGAACTCAGGAATAGAGGTGGTCAGCAAGAATTTCTGAGTCACAAGAGACTCAGGCTACAGATACTGTACACATTTCAGGATCCCTGAGAATCAAGAAATCACTGCACAAAAAATAAGGATAAGCAAAAAAATTGTTGTAACACTGGTGCACAGATGCCAAATTAGCAGTAATTCCAAAAGACTTTCTGAGGCAAAACTGCAGGATTAGAGTATTGCTAAAGCAGTATTTTGGTTCACAAAATGTTGCTGAAATCGATCATTATTCATGAGAATGTAGTGCAAATGGACCAGTGCTGTGTTAACTACTAATTCATTCGAGTAAGTTTTTGATTATGCTTGTTAGGTCTACAAGAAATGGATGACCAAGAATTCAGAAAAGACCTTCTAAGAAGCTCACGTGTTTTTCATCTAGAAATAATTGGAAGTGCTCTGAGTTTTTTATTTAACTGCAGTCAACAAGTTAACGTCAGTTGGAACACATCTACTGCATTTTAAGATAGTTTCAAAATGTGCTTGCATTATCTCCCAGTTGTTGTTTACAGCTGCAGTGTTGGTATACATACTGACAGAAGAAAAAAACATGACAGGAACAACAATATACATACATATTTACATAGAAGGTCAAGTGTCAAGTAATGATATGGCTACAGGTACTGTATGAATGAAAACTGAAATCTGTTAGTTTGGGGGTTGGAGAGTCGGTATCTGCATTCTGATGGAAGTAACTGGAAAGTATTAAACAAGGGGTGTGAAGGATCATCACAGATGGATATTGCTTTACGCAAAACACATGAATGATAGATGGAGGAGAGGGCTAGAAGGTTAGCACCAATGACCTTCTGACATATTTTCACAAGACTGCCCAGGCTAAAGCATTGTGAAGCTTTATGCAGGACATATCAGCTGATGATTACACAACAAGATGAAAATAATGAATGCGCCTACACCACCTGGGTTTTAAACGGCACACACCTTTCGGATTTTTTCAAATGTTCCGAATCATGTCCCTAGACGCTATATTACAATAATGTGCAATACTGTGGCCATTCTATGACTGATAATGCAGGAGCCAGAGGAGCCTTTCACTTTGCATCACACACAATGACAGCAGGTGTACTTGTAATGAGAAAGTTTGTTAAACCCATGTTCTTTAAATTTACATGAAATACTGAAAATGTGTCCTAAACCTCTGTGTAAAACTGAATAATGCTCCTCAGAATGCCAATTTCTTATACATTATATGTGTTTTTTTTACCAGAACATGAAACCTAGATTTCCATCTATTGAGTAACCCATTACAATTTTGTTCTTGTTAATAGTTTTATGCCCTTAAACTACAGCATAGTAACTTGTGAAGTGCTAATAAACTTATAAAATACACAGATTTCTTTAACCGCAAATATGTGCGTTTAAGAGGATGAAAACCTGTGAATAGTTTTTCTCATTTTTTGGTAGTAGAGATTGCCAAGGCCTTTGAAGCTAAACCTGTGGACATTGCTCTGGGGTGGAGAGGAGGGAATGAGGATTTGGGCGTCTATGAAACCAGCACTGCTGTTAAATAAATTGTTGATATTTGCTTTTTGCAAGTTTTGACATGTTTGTTGTTGCCAGGGGCTTTGACTCCTTTCAAGTAGAGGATTGGAATGAGAGGTCTGTAGAGCCCACTGGGATGTAGATGTCACGTTTCATGCCTGTGCACAAGCAGGGCATGCTCACCCATTAGGGTAATGAACCCTCTGCCATCAGTGCTGTTCAACTTGTTTTTGGCCTGAAGCTGATGTGAACTTAATTTTGGTTATTAAAGTCATTAATAGTCATAATATCACTACTGCATGAAGGACACATTCCTAACTCAGGTGCCTTATGAGTTCAGCTGGTAATCGCACGCACTTGAAATAATCTGACAAATATGTTTTCAACTGTAGGTAATATTCTGCTCAGTTAAATACATATTTGGAGCTATTTCTTGTTTTTCCTGTTCTTATTTTGCCCTTTATTCATACTCACCGACTGTTGTAATTTGCGAGTGTACATGGGGAATTTGAATGCAAAAGATGTTTTTGGAAATATTTAGTATTATATCATGTCCTTACTCTTCTTTTGGGCCACACCAGTGAAGGGAGTGAGAGGGTTTAAATCTTGCCCACACTTAATAAAAAAATTAAGTGTGGGCAAGATGTGACCTGCAGTTACCTGCAAGTCATAATGATACTTTTTTGATTCAATGTGTTACAATTCATACAAATTCATCCCTCTGAAAAAATCGAGTTATTAAATCATTAAGACAGTCATTCTGAGTGGCACAGTGGATAGCAACACTGGAGTCCTCGGTACAATTCTGGTCCCGCGTGGAGTTTGAATGTTCTCCCTCTGTTCCCGTGAGTTTCCTCCAGGTGCTCTGGTTTCCTCTCACAGAGAGGAAATCAAAGACATACTGGTAGGTTAATTGGTTTCTAGGAAGAGGCATCCCGTTCATTGAGGGTTCATGCTGCCTTGCACCTGTACCTTGCTGGGATAGACTCCGGCTCCCCCGTTAACCCTGAATTGGCTGAAACCGGCAAAATGGACGAATGGACAATTATTAACCTCAGATGGGAATAAAATCAGGAGATTTTGTGGTTCTTAAGATCTGAAGTGGTGCTGCCCCAGTACTGAATTTCCATTTGTAGAAAATATGGTCATCTGGCAAAATATTTATTGAATAAGAAGAGAAAATATTAAAAAGCCTATCTAGTGTATTTGATTGCAAGTACCTAATTAGTCCAAGGATCTAATCGATCCGTTTATTAATAAATCAAGGCGTATGAGCTTCCGAAACATGGCTGTGTAGCTTGTTTCACACTCCCATTACCCATTCTGTAAAAAAAGGACCTTCAGACTAAGTGGTGAAGGTGCTGCACCGATGAAGGCTCTCACTGGTCCTTGGAAGTTTTGAGGCAACACTTTTAAAGGCTTGTGCTGTCGTGGTCCAAGTGCTGATGGGTCTGTTTGTGCTTTAATGGTGCAGATGGTAATGGGGGTGTGCTGTGAAAGGCTTGTGCTGTAATGGACTGCATGTTAACATCAGAGTAGATGTGGTGCATACCAGCGTCGTGTAACCACAGAGGAAGGATTAAGTTCAGGGCCAAACAAAGAACGCAGTTGTTTTTCCTCTCGGCTCTTAGCTGACACAACGGGCATCGTAGTACTTAATTTAATGACATTGAATGTGTAGCCAAAGAAGGAAATACCTGTACTGTACTTCTGTAGAACATTTACAAGTCTCCATTAGGTGGATTGTTATTACTATTAATCTATTACTTGTAAACCTGCAAAAAAGATCAGGATTTTTGTTTGGAATGTACTGTATGTGGACATTAAGTCCAGACAAGATGATCCCCGTCTGAATCACCCTTCCTAGAAGGCTGTTGGGAATAAGGTGCTGCATTCAGTCACCTGGCCAATTTTCTTCGCCCCTACATTTGTTAGAATTGAAACGATAAAGAATAATTTAGAAAAGCAATATTGGCGATAGTCCACATTTGGGTTGAAAGAAGGTGTCGGACGGGAGACATAAATGTGAAAGTGGAATTGGAAATCTAACAAGACCACTTGTAAAATTGATCATAACTATGTTTCCCACATGAGTGTTATGAGTAAAAGTATTTTGTTTGTCTCTCATCATTCACATCATTGCGTTAGAAAAAGGCAATGGAAATCAGTGGTTTAGTTTTGTTAGCAAGATTATTAATATATCAATTGGCATATATTTTGCCATGAAACTGGTGGGCTATAACAAAAAGGAAAAAAAATGTTTGCTGACTTAATAAAAAGTTCTGCAAAATCAGTTCAAGTCCCTGTGTTAGCTTTACGTTTTAAAAGTTTAAAGCAGTTTCTGCGTCACACCTTTGCTCCAGAATGATGTTTTCATCTTTATTTCCGAAGAATTTTCTTTTCCTCTGAAGTATTGCACCAATCTAAAAACAATGTTTTTCTTTAATAGGTAATACATTCAACTACACTCAAAGTAATTACGGGAATGGCCTGAAACATTGATAACACCCTCCTCTGTTCACAATAAATCATTTAGAAAGCAAGGAAAGTCTGGGATGCACTTTAATCTGAGACTGTGCACTTCACCACTCAGACACTAAAATTAAATTAAAGGAAATGAGCAGGAAGTAATCCCTTATTAAAATGTAATGTCTGGCTTTTAAGACCCGTGCTTCTGATAGAAGCATTTTTTTTTGCCAGTTGCACTTTTTGTGGAATATTTTCAAAAGTTTTCTCTTGAACAGGGCTGGATTATAAATAAATACCGAACTGTAGTTTTCAAATACTGAATTGTAGTTTTCAGAACTAGCTAAGGAGTGGAGGTATGGCATGGAATACAATCCAGGGTTGCTAAGTTGAAGTAAAATAGAGTAACACATCCTTTTTTGCCTGATCACTTATTATTGTTGATAATTATTGAGATAACAGAGAATCGGCACGCAATTCTGTTTGGTGCCGTCTGTTATGTGGCAATGCAACAGCCAGAACCTTAGTCAGTGGTCAGAAGGCTAAACATGTAAATGCACAAGGCATTTCTGAGCGGTAAGTTTTCCTTTGGATTCTTCGCACTTGATTACACTTTCACTGTGCTAAACTGACCTGTGTGAACTATGTCTTCTGTTTTGCCTGCCACTTTTGAGGTCTACGTCTCAAAGGAGAAGGAATCTGATGGCCCACATGTCTGCCATATAAACTTGCTCTAACTCTCCTGCATTAGCTGCTTGTAGAAAATCCTGTTCGTCATGTAGTGATTTGCAGAGAGGAATATCAAAACAATTAGAGACAGGCCTAAGTCTGTCCATAAACATTTGACAGGCGGAGCTTCACTGAAGGTACAGTAGATTGTAGCTCCACTATCAGTGCAATAGTGTACAGATGAGATTGGATAATGCTACTTTGCAGAGTAAAATTAAATGCCTGTTTTAGCACATTTGTTACTTCCAGTTATGGTTTGCCAAAAGCACTGCTCTTTATATTTATATTTCATTTGATATTACCAAAGTCATTACCAAAGTCATTGACTTCAAGCAAAAATAAGTAGAATTGGTTTAATGGCGGTTTGTCTCTCTGCACTTGTGCAATACAGTTGCCTCTTGTGAAGTTATGAGCTTTTGCATAGTATCAGTGGTATAAGTTCTCTTATTCCATAGTTATTCTCATAGTTTTTTTTAAGTGTAAGAAGGCATCTGACAAACTGCTGAGTGTTTTTCTAAATGTAAAGATTGTCACATGTTTTTGTCTTGCAGGACAAAATTCCAATCTAAACATAATCTCATTCTTTGCAACATATGGTTGATCTCATTACTTTTCTCATAAATGTCATTTCAGTAATGTCCAAGTCAAAGCATCCAACATTCAATAGCCTAACAGATCTGGGAGATATCTTACTTGAACATCGGTCTCCTGACCTGAAATTTCTTCATGGTCCTGGGAATGTATTGAGCTCAAAATTATCTGTATGTGTGATTGAGGGATGTTTGTGCATGCCTTCTGGTATAAATATTAATTTATTATTTTTCATTTTTAATTTACTTATAATTACTTTACTCATTAATGTAAAAACAATTTTGGATACATCAGTGCTCAAGGTTTCTGCTCGGTTTGTATATTTTGTTCAAATAGGGTTTTCTGAATTCTTGAAAATATGTAACAGTTGTACTTTGTCCGATACCTTGGCATTCAGTTCAGTTGCTCAATCTAAATCTTTAGTCTATTGAGATGAATTCACAATCCTAGATTAATAATATGCTTCCAAAATTACTCAGGCCAGGGGTTTGTCATCGACATGTCAGTAGGTTTTAAGGGAACACAACATGGGTTTACAAAAGATAGGTCTTCATATAATTCTTTGAACAAGCGACAGCAGCATTGCATAAGAACAGAGCATATACAACATGGATATACAGTATGTACATTGATTTTAAGAAGACTTTTGATAAAGGTGATCAAAAATATGATCGAATTAGAGGGTAGAAAACAGAATACCAATAAGGAATGAATGTTCAAATCGGGGTGGTATAATTAGCTGAGTGCTATAAGGATCTGTACTATGACCACTGCTCTTTCTAATTTATATAAGTGATCTGGACTGTGATATCATTTGTACACTAGATACATTCTTTGATAATCCTCAAATAGGAGGATTATCAAACACTGTAGGAACTGTAAAGTTAATTAAAAAGATTTACAGCAAATTCAAGAAAAGGCCGACATCTGGAAAATAAAGTTGGGGAAAACCAGGAGACGCTAACCTTGAAGACTCTTCCTATGAAAGAGACTTTTTTATGTTGATGCAGCACCTTCTAGCCAATGTGGGCAAATGAGGTGTTAGAATATGTAGTTAAAAGTATTTTTAACTTAATCAGTGCTGTCAGAGGTTAAAAGAACTGACTAATCTAGTCCTGAAAAGAGAAGACAGCGAAGGGGGCAGATTCCAATACTCATTAAAAGCATTGAGAAAGTCAACTTAATTGACTTATTGGACTTAGAATCAGTAGTGAAAGACGAGCAAGAGGGCATAATTGGTAGTAAGGGGAAGTGCATTTAAAACGGACGACATGAGGCAATTTTTCCGTACAAAGGTTGAGAGTCTGGAGTGCTACCCTAACTATTTTGTCAAACCTAAAACTCTTCTTTCAAGAAACTGCTGGATCCTCGGGTCACTCAGCTTTTCAAAAGACAAATTATCCAAATTCTCTCTTTTCATTTGTAAAATTTTTATGTTTTTATGTATAAAGTTATATTTGGAATCTAGAGCAACCTGAGCATCCTTAACTATTGATTAATAATTTTTCATTATGCACTGGATGAGACTGAGACTTGGCAAATAGCAGAGCTAATCGACTGACAGTTTTTACTATTGCCTTATTAAAGCTCCAAAGTATCCTGCCTTCAATGGAGACATTTCAGCTCATTCCAGGTCAGAATGAAAGTAGTAATGTAGCTGAAGAGTTTCAAGAGACACTATATACAGGCACAAGGGGAAAAAACTAGTTAACTGGGTTTACAAAGGGCAGGTATTTCCTCTGGGTGTTTTATTCATTTGTGAGGATATGTGATGGCATTGTAATCATCAGCTGTAAAGTTTACTCCTGTTCCTCTTTAATATTCATCCGTATGACAGAAAATATTTTTTGCTGTGAACTCAATACTAAATCATTTCTTCAATATGCAAGATTGTCTAAAAAAATGTTGAGCCTCCTCTTTAATAGCCCTCTGAAATAATGAATAACAGCAGCCATATCACCCTGAAACTCACAACTGCCAGCCCACTGAAGCTGTGAGCCTGGTCAGCAAATGGATGTGAGACCTCCTGGGAAAAGCTAAGACTGCTGCTGGAAGAGGTGTTAGTGGGGCCAGTAGGGGGTGCTCACCCTGTGGTGTGTCTGGGTCCTAATGCCCCAGTATAATGATGGGGATACTATACTGTAAAAAAGCACTGTCCTTCGGATGTGATGTACCTGTAAAACCGAGGTCCTGACTGTTTGTGGTCATTGAAAATCCTAGGGTATTTTTTTAAAAGAGTAGGGGTGTTATCCTGGTGTCCTGGCCAACTTTCCCATTCACCTCCTAATATTTCCCATCTATGAACTGGCTTCATTACTCTGCTCTCCTCTGCACTGATAGCTGATGTGTGGTGAGTGTTCTGGCGCACTATGGCTGCCATCGCATCATCCAGGTGGATGCTGCACATTGGTGGTGGTGGAGGGGAGTCCCCATTACCTGTAAAGTGCTTTGAGCAGAGTGTCTAGAAAAGTACTATATAAGTGTAAGGAATTATTATTATTTCCATTTTAGCATTGCTTTTTTTTCCTCTTATTTATATTTCCAAAGAAGTTGAAATTTTGTTAACTTGCCCATCCATTAAAGGCATATGAATTCAAATGATAATAGACCGATTTATCAACAGGACAGAGGCATTAGTGGCGAATTGCTGCCTGTGATTGATACAGATTGTAGAATTAGTAACAGTTGGTGGTTAATTGGGAAATACTGCTTGTAAGGCTTTTTTGTACTTTTCTGTACTACTTAGTAATGCAAACTGCCTTTTATCTTATTATGTTGACCACAAGAAGTAATTTTGTCTGGCAGTGTGAAATACATCATAACTCATGGTTTGCATTATCTTATATGATTGAGACTATATTCAGCAACTGCTTTGAAGATGTTATGTGAGATGGCTGAATTATTCATCTTAGGTCTTTTTTTACAAAACGTAAAAACAACACAAACTCTTTGTTGTAGATAACAGTAATTTGGTGATTTCGGTCATTTAAATGAAGCGTAATGTTAAAGTAGGTAGCTGCGTCAGCATGCGTAGGCTGAAAAGGAACAAGTAAAGGTTTATTCCATGCTGAAAAGAGAAGAAAGGAAACACAATGTTTCGGCTATGGTGCCTCACACCCGAAGAAGGAATACAGTTTTCAGCATGTAATAAACCTTTACTTGTTCCTTCATAAGTAATGTTAGTTTACTTTGTTGCTATTGAATTATGTGGGTACTTTATCCTGCAGTTATTCAGTCCATACTTTCAAGATTGATTGTCTTTTTTAAAAGCTTCATATAAAAAGGTTTCCATTTGTCAAGGTGAAACAAAGCACGGTGTTTCTAAAGATAGAAACAAGTCTCGTAGAACAGTATTTTAACAATCCTGATTACCTTAGTAAATAGCTTTGTACTATTGAAAACATTGAACTTTTATATAGCAAATGTTAATATTTAAACACATTTTTTGTTTTCATTTCGTGCCAATTTGGAATAATACTTGCCTCTTTACATCTTGGCTCAGAGCAGTGACTACTGTTCTGAAAACAGCGCAAACGAGCTTCTCTGACCCACCTGCCCCTTGAGCTTTCATTTGTTGACTTACCGCAAGCTCAACAGTGTTGCCAAGGAAGGGTTTGCTTCAGTTGGTGAAACAGCACATCCCCAACTGACATCACTGCAATGTCGCAAGTCGAGCTGAAAGAGCTGTGGTAATTTAATCCCCTGATGGTAATCTCAGTCTCTGCTCGGAATAAGTCCCCTTTTTGATTAAGCCACTCAGGAGTCCATTTATTAATAATTTTGACCTCTAGGGAAGCCCATTTCCAACTTGTTTCTGATATCAACAAACCTGTTTTCAAACAGGCAACATGCATATCCAACAATTTGTTACCCCTGACCCAACCCAGAATGTTGTCTTGCCAACCACAGGATACCCCTCCTCATGGTTCTGCCCACAGAAGCTTTTAAAGAGTGCTTTGAATCTCCACCAATTTATGACACTGAGTTGTAGTCTTGCCTCCTTCACGTATCTCCCTCATGCACCAGTGTCTTTCTTTCCATTATGTGAAAACTGCTTGTTCCTGGTAAGGGTCCTGGCAACACAGAAACAGCCCCGAAAGACTACAGCCTGGATGCCCTATCGCAGGGCGCAGATAGAAGCACACAGGGGTAATTCAGAGATCTTTGAAAGAATGCAGGACACTGAAGCTCCTGGCAGAATCCCATGCAAGCATGGGAAGAGCACTTACTGTAAATACTACACAGAGAGCACCATTCAACAGCTAAGATATTGCCTGCAGCTAAAAACAATATCTAGCAAAAGGGGTCTCATTGATAAAATGTTTTTATATGGCAGGGCTTAACATTGGACATCGTGCACCTTGTGGTGTGACATCTTTTTGTGAATGAGGCTCTTTGTTTCCTTGTATTTTGAATGTTTGTTATTGGCAGGCATGTGAACCCTAGGATTTATAGGACGTGATACCCGTGTTTTTTCAAACTGTTCTGCCAAAATACACCATTTGTTCCCTGATTATACTTGCATTTTATGTACAGGTTGCTTGCCTTCCTGCATTAAATTGTTTTTCAAAATGCAGTTTAAAATTGCAGGCAGATCAAGGTCCTGGTTTCACGGCTTGTTTATATTTATGCGGGAAGAAAGATATTTCCAGCAGCCCAATTGACACTGCAGTTATTATGTACAAATGAGTCAGTTTCAGATGATTTCTTATTTTTCAAATCGGCATGAGGTCTGTCCAAAGCTGACTCCGAAGACCATGAAATCATTTTTTGTCCAATCAATGTTTAGAAGTTAGGAGGAAGTTGTGAGGAACTCCCATCTGAGGAAACATGTCCCCCTTTTCCAAAAGCAATTTTCTTCTTACTTGTACTGTATATACTCTAAAGTGTTTACCTGATAGGGAATGTGGTTGTACACTGAGGTACGTGTGATCACAAAGAGCCTCAAGAGTTTAACATCAATTCTTAGCCAAGAAATGATATTTGCCACACGTTCAGGTTCCATAAATACCTTCTGGTTTACTTTTTCCTGTATTGTACAATGCTTGTGATTGCCAAAAAGCTTTGATTTCTTAAATCATTGGATATACTTTTTTCTGCATTATTCAGAAAGATAAATAGATTTGTTACAGGTTTCCATGGGGGAAAAAAGCATCTTTTTTAGGAATTGTGTCTTTTAAAAGTGAGACTTGATTACACCGGTTTTGTACAGAACATACTGTACCACATTATCAGTACTGTAATACTGCCATCTCCTTTTGAGAAGACCTCTTCCTTTGTTCTTGAAAATAGAAATGTTACAGGCTAGTGGAGACTGACTGTATGGGCATCCATCAAACCATTATGAAAAGGTCACTTATTCCTGGTAAGGCTTGCAACAACCTGGTGTCTATTTCAGATACATAGGCTGCAAACTGTCTCCCGTAGCACCGTGCCAACTATTTTATAATTGATTTATCTGAAAATCTCATAATCCAGTTTCCTGAAGACTGCAGGGAACTGCCATTCACTATGTGGATTGGTTGTTAACTACAAACATTTGTGTGAAGAACTGGCAGATGTTTTTTCAAGCTGTACCTACAGTACCTGCATTCAACTTCCTTCACCAATTATTTCACACACAATAGAATTCCCTTAGTGCCTCTCAGAGTGAAGCTTTTTCTTGTGCTTCAAAACATGAATTTAACAGACTAACCTTCAATAAAGCCTTTTAAAAATATACTCGTTTGGTATGCATACAGTATATTTAAATGATCATGGGGATTTGAAAGATGTGATACCCTGGAAGGATTTAAAATCAAAACTTTTTTGTCTTCATTTTGAAATGAAGACTAAAATTAAATTAAAAAATAAGTAAAGCAAACCACGAAGCCTGACCCACATCAATTGTCCTCTCAAAGCATAGCTGTATAAGAACAATATCATTCTCTCACATTCTCCAAATTAAATTACTTTCTTTTCACTCAGTCATTAGTATAAAGAATAAACTGGCTAGTGCAAAGATGTCCATTTTTGTCTGAGCATGGCTATAAAAACACTTTCATGTTTAATATAGACTCAACAAAGATTCTCACAGTGGAGAGATGTGACAAAGTCACACAAACACAGCAGTGTGCCTGAAAGGGCATAACAGCACTAGAGGACTTCATGGCATGGCTACCTGAAACAGCACTGCCTCTGAGGTCACCAGCCTTCATTCCTGCCTTCACTTAATCCTATCAGAAACACTTTCATGGTGGAGCAATATGTTTTTTTCCCTGCAGTATCTTAAGGGGATAGAGTGAATCATACCATTACATTAGAGTGCATGCAGAAATTTGGTTTTTAAAAAGCTCATGAGAAGATTGCTTGTACTGTACTGTACTGTATGTGCACATGACTAAGCAGCAATGAAACATTAAGACCAACCAGTGTAGCAAAAGAAAATTCATATACCACATTTACTATAGGTCTGTAATGAAAGAAACTAACAAAGTTCCTCTTCTCCAATATGATATTTTAATATTAAGTAATATTTTTTTTATACTGTTAGTGTTTTTGTTGCATGGAATTGCATGGGAAATGCAGTAATTCTTGTTAGGTACTTGTATTCGGGCTGACCACGGCATGGTTTAACATCAGTTTAAAGCACAATGCTATTGGGATATCCCAACTGCGTAATGCACATCTGATGGTAAGATGCTACTCTATGGCCTAAAATGTTGGTTCAGTAAAGAGGAATAAAGTGAAGCACTGTTGTCTGAGACTACCTTCTGTGCTTATGATTAGGTCCGTGGTAGAGATCTGAGCTATTGCTGCTCATATTCAACATTATAGTCTGGACCAGCTAGTGAGAATGATTGATCGGTAGATTTATTTTCGAAACTACTTTATCCAGTACAGGTTAGTGCGAAATACAGAATACACTATAGATTTGATGCCAGTCCATTGCAGGGCACACAGACACACTCACATGCTCACCAGATCTTGTTTTACAGAAGCCTACCAGCATGTTTTTGGACTGTGGGAGGGAACTGAAACACCCAAAAGAAACTCACTGTAACAAGGGGAGAACATACAAGCTTTACACAGATCAGCATCTCAGTTTCGACATTGAACTCAGGGCCCCAACACTGCAAAGCAACAGTGCTAATAACTGCACCACCATACCTCCTGATTAGAAATTGCATGTATCTTCAAAACCCTTGATCTTCTGTAATCCTAATAATTATCTGTGCATAACGACTGTGTAACATTAATCTTGAATATGATTATTCAAGTGGGTGAAGTAGTCATGTGCTGTCTGCCCTTTGCTGACATGGTAAAAAAAACAGATGACTATTCCAAAACCAGGTGAACTACATTATTCATGGCTCTCATTGGGTTTCAAACTCCTGTACAGTATGTATAATAGACTTGTAGCAAAGAAAGCCTATTTCAAAGAGCATGTGGAGCTTGTTTCAGTACAGGTTATGGAGGCTGATAAACTCTGATTCTTATCAAGGGATGTTTTGTTCTTTTATCCTGAATGCCTGTGGGGAAAAAAAAATCTCTTTTGGTGTTCTAGTATTAAAGACCATACAAAAACAATTAATTTGATCACTTGGAAGAGCACCAAATAGATTAATATGAAGTCTGGTGCATTTCCTGTTAGAGATTTCTTATTTATAAAGCCTTGCAAAACGTAAAAACTACCATGAAAATGTGAGTCACTGTACTGGGGGATGTGATCAGCCACTGTGATCATTATAATGCGTTTTCTCTGCACTAGCGTAGAATTACCTAAAGCAGTCTCTTAGAATCCACAATATGTCCCTGACATCCCACAGTTTATTTGTGCACTTAAGCAATAAATTCACACATAGCCAGATATTAATTATAATTAGTGTGACACGTTTCAGTATGCATTCATCATTTTATTTTGCTTGAAGGTGACTTTATCAAGGTCCCATTTGTCTCTTTGCGCTCTTCCTGGCTGTTGTTAGTGGTGACAGACGTCACGGCAGCCCTTCACAGGAGGGCTCTCAACCTTCCGGCCTGTCAGAGGGAACAGCTCTGAGAAATGGCAGCTTGAGTTATTCTTAAGCTGTGGGTCTTTTTTTTTGAGCGAGGTCTTTTTTTTTTTTAATTAAGGGGCCAAAATGCAAAATATGATGCTGTTTATCTGCGTGCACAGTGACAGATGGAGAAGGGCATCCCAGGTTGCAGCCAGTCATACAGTTAGCTTTGAAAAGTTGCTTAGAAGGGGATGCAGATGTGTTCTGACACCAGGGCTTGTGTTTTTCTCCTTTGCCGCAGCATACTGTACATAGCATTAGAAATTCAGGTTTCAGCTGCTGTGTGTTGGGAATTCCTCTAGTGGAATATGACAGGAGATTTCTATATTGTGTCTTTCTAAGCTTTCTGAACCTTATGTGTCAGATAATGCATCTAGATTTTATATCCTAAACTATTATAGGTAAGAGCTTCAGACCTGATCAGAAAGTAGTTTTACCTTTACATTGGAACGTGTCGGGGAAAAAAATGTGATTCTTCTCTGTGTTCTCTCCTGTTTTTGCTAATGATTTCTACCCTTTTTATACAGCTTTATTTTTTACCTGTGGGCCAGTGTATAGTTGTTTCTTCTAGGAGGTACTTGTTTTTGTCACAAAAGTGTGATTTCCTAGCCACTTTGAGAGCAATATCCTGCAAAAAACAAATTTACAGGCATTTACTATTAAATAAAGGGGAGTAATATCAAACTTTTAAGGTAAAGGAGTCCGCTTTAGCCGGGTTAAAGTGAATGGGGAGGTGCAATCTGTGAAAATTAAAATTATTTTTAAGAAAATGTGTACAAAGTTAGTGTTTTCTTCACTGCCTACTTCATTGTGCTCCCACAGTCCAAAGACATACTGTTGAAGTTACTTGGTGCCTCTAAATTGTCTCCAATGGTTGGTTCTGTGGCCTGTGGTGAGTGGATAGGGGTGAAGTTCAGGATTTATACTGTTTGTATGCCCAGAGTCTGCCAGATTAGGCTCTGGCTCACTGCTACCCTATATTGGACTGAAGGGTTACTGAAAACCATGCAGTAATAATAATTAATAATAATTGCTTACACTTATATAGCGCTTTTCTGGACACTCCACTCAAAGCGCTTTACAGGTAATGGGGACTCCCCTCCACCACCACCAATGTGCAGCCCCACCTGGGTGATGGACGCAGTGGATGGACGTGTGCAACACAGTCCACCAATAGTGTTCCACATACTGTATATCCCTAGAGACACTTGGCACCTTTCTTTTATGATGAATACTGTTGTACAGTACATTAAAATGAATCCTCAATGGACCAGTAGGTTATTGTAGTGTTATGACAAATGATTTCACTAAATCGTTTGGAAACTGTATTCTTCCAGAGTTCTTTTGACTATTTTATTGTTAACACAAATGTTATAATTCTGTTAATTTTGAATTGTGTAATTTTTTTTTTAATTTGGAGTCACTGTTAAATGTAATTAATTGAACCAGAACATTTGGAAATGTCTGTCCAGTTGAAGATCTGTGCATTTTATATGCTGGAAAAAAAAACTTTTGGAATCAATTTGATTTGATATTTTCTCTCTCTTGCTATTCAGCAAGCAGTGAGCAGAAACTATCAATCAGTGTAGTTTGGGAAATTTAAGGTGACATAACTCAAAGTCCCAGACTGAATGCAAGAGACGGTGTGAGTCACAGAACCCCTTGTGGCGAGGACAAAATCAAAGTGATTTGGATTTTTCTATTAACTAGTACTTAAGTAGACAGATGGCAAATGAAGTGCACACATCAAAGGGAATTAATGGGTTGTCTCAATTTAAGGAAACAGTCCTTGTGTAAGGTTTTTAACTGGAAATGTTTAAGTTCTGAAGATTTCCAATGAGGGCTATGTAGAGTACGCCAAAAGTAAGCACTCTCACTGTCTGCAAAACCATAAACATGGGAACACGTCTAATATGATGTACTGTATTGAAGATGGCGCCGACAGGGAAGTCTGCCATCCTGCAAGCTCCCATTCGTCCTTGTCTATTTCTTTATTTTTTGTTGTTTTTCATACTGCTAACTGCACATACTGCTTGCTCGGTGATTAGATATGACCGACAAACACTTCTAGACATAAGATCGAATATCGGCACAGTTAAATCAACACCAATAATTACTGCCGGCTATCAAACTGTGGTGTCTCTCCTGTACCTGTACTGGGAAGAAGACGGCGTCGTAGGAAGGAGGGGTAAACGGGTAGGCGTTCTGGTAAGATTGAGGCAGCGCAGCAATCGTGCCCCGCTCCCGACTATACTTCTTGCTAATGTTCGGTCACTGGACAATAAACTGGATGAACTGGGACCAACGGGACATCAAGAACTGCAATGTGCTGGCGTTCACTGAAACCTGGCTTGACCCGTCTGTTCCGGACTCTACTATCCTCCCGGGGGGATTTTCTATAAAGACATTTCATTGCCAACAACTACTGCTGCACACTGTATTGTTGTGCATTTGATAACTAAACTTTGATTTGATACTGTATAGTCAAACTGAGCTTGAAGTCCTAAAAAAGAAGAGGGGGCTTTCCTCACCCTCAGTCTTAAACTTGTTGGGACATGTCTTTCAAGAACTTTCCAGAAGTGTTCAGTAGGGCTAACATCTGCCTGTGATTTTCCACACTAATGATCGGATCACTATATTGTAGAAAGGCGCCGTCCTTCAGATGAGGCGTAAAACTGAGGCCTGTGTTCGTTAAAAATCCCAGGGCGTTTTTTTAAAAGAGTAGGGGTGTTACCCCGGCTTCCTGGCCAAATTTCCCATTGGTCTTTACCAATCATGGCCTTCTAATAATCCCCATTTATGAACTGGCTTCATCACTCTGTTCTCCTCCCCACTGATAGCTGATGTGTGGTGAGCGTACTGGCGCACTATGGCTGCCGTTGCATCATCCAGGTGGGGGCTGCACATTGGTGGTGGAGAGGAGTAGTAGTAATAGGAGTAGTAGAAGTAGTAGTAATAGTACTGTTCTTTTCATTATTTACGAAACAACTACATGCTGATTGTCAGTGTTTTGTACATTATTAAAATGTATAAATACAGCTTGTCAAAATTCAGTATTTTCGAGGAAGGACACGGGCACTCCAGAGTGCAGAGTATTCCAATAAGTATTTCTTCAATTCAGTTTATTTGTGTATTCAGATTTCACTCTGCTACATGATAACTGGGAAATGGCAAGAATTCTTATTACTGAATGAACAGAGTGGAGAAAGAGAGGTTTGTAATGCAAGCAAGAGGTGGATGTCTTTGACCTCCAGTATGTACATTTTTTAGGAAAGTGTCAGGTGTGTCTAGTTATTAAAATGTGGCAGCTTTTAAGAATAATAATAATAATAATAATGTTTCTTTAGTAGCCCTATACAATTTCTTGCATTAGGAATTCATCTTTTCGCATACCCCAGCTTTTCTCCATGGAGACACAGACAGGGAGAGAAGCTTGGGGTCAGAGCGTAGGGTCGGCCATTGTACGGCGCCCCTGGAGCAGTTCGAGTTAAGGGCCTTGCTCAGGGGCCCAACGGAGTAGGATTCCTCTGCCGGCCGCAGGATTTGAACCGGCAACCTTCCAGTCACAGGTGCAGATCCTTAGCCACAGAGCCTTTTAAACTGGATGATACAAAATTGATGGTCCCAATTTTTGTTTTTGTTTTTTCTATTCTGTGACAGTGTTCTGACTGTTGGCCATGCATGACTTAAAATTGTGATTAGTAGATAGTACAGAAAATATACAACTAGGAGGTCCTGATTCATGAGTGAACATGATGCAACATGAGATTTGCATGGCACTCTATTCCTTTGGGCTTAGGATATTGACAAAAAGGAGAGAGTAACTCCTTGCCAAAACCTGATGATGTCTTTATCTTCGACCTACACATATTTGATCTGTAGGGAACAAAAAACTGGAAGCTCCAATTAAAGTTACTTAATAGGGTGTTGGGCCACTTTGTGCAGTAAGTACAGCCTGTAGTCTACCAGCATCTGGAATTCTGCGGGAGGGATGCATCACAGATGCACTCGTCCACACCACTGGACTCGCACATGTACATTACCAGGTGTAATGAGCAGTTTGTGAAATGTACTGTAAGCCAACTATGGTGACCTGCTGGGCAGAGTTCTCAGCAGACCATTTCTGATTAAAATGGCTGCCCTTGTCCCCGGTTAAAATATGCAGCTGCTTGCCTGTTTTTCCTTGTACTACAAATGAATGAACAAATATCACTATGGACTACACCATTCTGCCCAGTGTTTCTCTTTGCTAATTACAGTATGTCTTACTCTCAGAGTTTCATGCTGGTATTATCTTGGATGCTGCTGCTCATGTAACATTACAGGTTGAACTGTCCTTGCCAATGAAGCTCCTGCCAAATGCTTTCCAGCAACCATCTCTCTTTCAGGGTCCCTGATGTCTCCTCTTGCAGCAATGCTAACCATAATTTTAGACACCCAGGCCTATCCAGCATTTTTAAGCAAGACTCTAACCTTGCTTGACTCGTGAGTGAACACCAAAGCTAGGGCTTTGAATACTCAACAAGTGTCATTACTTCCATTTCTTTCAAGAGCTGGAGTAAGTCTTTGCCACTTTAGTAATGAATATCTCAAGTATTACACCGGTCTTCAGCTCCACTCTGGCATTTCTGTCAGATTCTTTCTAAAGTTTACCTGAGGACACATTGCAGTGAGCATCTGAGCTTATTTGGGCAATATACTGCCAGGCTGTGCTGATATCTTTCTGCTGTGATAACTGTATCAGTCTTAATAAAGGCACTCTTCCTTCAAGGCATTATCCATTAAGATCCTGTGTTGCAATATCTGCAGCGCCAATGCAATTACTTTCCAAATTTAAAGCTTAGCCTTTTCTGACTAGCCACTGACAAGATTCTTGTCAGTGAATAGTAGGCTAGTTCTTTTGACAAAATTCTGTGAAATGTGTGCCGTAAAAAGGACAGGTGGCAGAGTAGTAGTACATTTAATAAAAAGACCATCAGATGCTTTGACCATCAGATGAAAAATAGAGGAAACATTTATGACATACAAAGTTCTTATTGAATTGAAAATGTTTCGTTCTTATCTTAATGTATATTTATGTGATTATCCTTTTAATCTAGTAGAAGTAACCTATTTATTACATTTTGCTTCTTTATATACCATGTAGTCCTTGAAAACAGAACAAGAACTAATAACTGACTTCTTTGAAAATGGGGATTTAAAGAAAAAAATGCTTCGAGAAACCAATAGAAAGAGAAATATTTCAAATTGCAAAAAAAAAGTTAATGGTCTAAAATATTTCAAAGGTTTTGAAATTGCTGTATTCTTAAAGTTCATATTCAGTGAAGAGGGATGAAACTAAAGATACTAGTATTATCTAGCAAGCTGTTCAAGCAACTTGGATTTCAGCTTCTTCAGAGCAGAAAACTGATTAATTTTCTGTCAAATTTCCAAAAGCATTATCTGGTTTAACAAAGTCATTTATATTTGGTCGACATAGAATATTTTAAATATTTTTTTCACATCCCAGAAATCAGAACTGAAGAATAATGGCAAGAGATTAAGATTATTTCATTGGTGGTGAAAATAAACGGCTGTTCCAGTTAATGAAAACTATGCACAAAAGAAGTTACAATTAACATGCAAAGTGTCCAGGCGAATGTTTGAGAGATGTCAGCATAACTGAAACTATAGTGTTAGAATTAGTGTACTATAAATACCAGGTCTGAATCTGATGTTTATCTAGTTTTACAGAAGAAAATGTGCCCAGACGAGCTCTGTTGATAGACTCATAATCTCAGGGTAGTGGGTTCGTGTCCCATGTTGGGCGCAAGATTCTCTAACAACCCAAACTGGGCAGCAGGAGTAAGGGGTGGTGTTGGCGGCGGAGGAGCACGTTTCTGTGACAACGGCAACAACACTAGTACTATCTGCGTGGAAGAAAGGCCTGGCAATCTACTTCCATATCTTGCCATGACAACTCTATGGATAGTGACGGGGGAACTATCCATAGGGTCGCCATGAGTTGACACTGAATCAACAGCGCTCAACCCACCCACCCACTGAAGAAAATACAGAAAGTTATACAGTACATAATACCGGCGTCACACTACAGGACTGGACACAACTTCTAGTCAGAGAACATGTCAAATGTAACGACTGCAGTTGCTGTATCTTGCTGCTTTTCCTGTGCAAGAGGGTGTCAAATTATACGACTAGGAATCTCAGGGGGTGACTAATTACACGATTCCCTCACAACTTTTCATCACAGTTCCAAATCTCGTATTGCACCGCGAAAGTACCGCGAGGTCACCTCATTTTGGCAACCAATCAACATGGAGCGGACTGGAAGAAAAGAAGCACCGCACGAAAGTTAACAAACAACATGGAGAACAAGCAGGTAGTTGCCACCGTTGCTGTAGCCTGTGCTCTCCTTTGTGACAATAAAAAAAGAGGATACACCGAAAAACTTGGAGTAGGCCATATTTGTCTGGTCATGGACAATATGGTTTGATTGTTCTTCACTATTTGTGGGTGTTGTATGCATTGTACTTCCAGTTGAGTGCTCATTGGCTGTTGACTGTCGCAGACACAAGAGCCCACCCCTATGACCTGCGACTCGCTATGAGAAAATCAAACCTGTCGTAGGGAGTCGCAGAGAGTCATAGGGGCTGTTAAGAGCGCTATGAGTGAGTCGCGGGGGTGTCACACTACACAACTGATGGTAACGGACGCGCGCTGCAACTCTCTGCAACACGCTCTGATTTTCTTATGCTTATATAAATAAAGGCTACGACTGAAAAACCAAAAAACTACAAAAGTCGTGTAGTGCGACACCAGCTTAAGACACCCAGGGAACAATTTCTGGAGAATTATTAAAGGTGGGCATGGTGCCATGTAATTATAGTCAAAAGTCAAAAGTCCCCTATAAACAATGTGTTACAACATCCTAAATTTACTTTATGTAAACATTTGTACTGTTCTCTCAAATACTTCAGTTCATCTCAATGTTGATAACCAAACTCTGCAGCAGGGTTGTGATTCCTTTTTAAATATTCATGAGCCGTCTTGCTTTGCTTGTCATTTATTTTTGTTTAAGGAGTGCCAGATGAACTGGCAATGATAAATGTATTTACCGCGTGCACGGATATGTAGGCACTTGGATTGGCATAGGTATTTTTAAATGATGGGGAACCATGAATTGATTAATTTTTTTAAGTTTTCAAAGTAGACTTATCCAGAGAAACTAGTTTTATTTGACTGTTTTTGCGAATAAATAACGAACATGTCACAGGAGCGAATGAGTGGAGCAATTAATTAAATCTTCTCAGAGGTCATTTATGTCTTTTTTTAAAAAAAAAAACATGATAAGGTATCAACTTCCAGTTGTATTTTTAAATCTCCTGTTTTATTTTTTATGCTCACGATTTTCAGTTCCCTTTTGGTTTCACAGTCTTGCCAACCAGTGCTGGTCTCTATGAAGTCCCTTGATTTACCAGCAAGGGAGTGTGGAAAATGTATGTCTCCTCAGAAATGTTACCATATGAAATTTGTGCAAATGTACATTTGTGAAATGTACAATACCATGGCTTAGGAAACCAACTCACTAATTTGGATCCAGTACATGATTTGGGGACTAATAGTATGAAATATAAGGTCTAATTAGAGCATTGTATTAACATCCTTAATAAAGTGTAGAATTTAAATTTAGAAAAGTAATGTTAAGATTGTAAAATACAATATAAATAGGCCTTAAACACAAAAATACTGTTTTCAATCCCAGTTGGCCTTTGATAGTGGACCCACTATAAAAAGGATACGTCTATGATCCAAAAAGTTCAAAGGAAAGCAATCGCATTCCATGTCTAGACGGTCATACTCTGATAGGTTAAAGAAGTGGAGTCGCATTAGTCTTGAACAGAGGACATCACAAGGAAAATTTGACAGAAGTATTCAACGTCCTGAAAAGTTTTGATATAGTCAACCTGATGGATTACTGAGTGCTCAGCAGCAAAATAAGCAGCATAAGGCCACAATGTTAAGATACAAGGAAGTGAAATTATCCGGTGGGAGTCTGGAACAATCAGCTAAGCCATGTTGTTGAGGCTGATGCACTGAGAACCATCAAAAAGCCGCTTGATGAGAACCTAAAATCATTCCGCAATCTCCTCTTGATTGCTGCATTATTATATTATTATTCTGACCCTCTCACATGTTTCCCTCTGTGAGATGGAAGGCAACTTGGAAAAGTAAATCTAAATCTCCCTGAGGCGAATGGGTTGAATAAGAGTTTGGTTGTGTATTGTGGAAGAGTCTCCGTGGATCAATCTAGGCGGGCCACAGTTTGGTGTCCCCTTAATGAGATCTGGATCCGACATGTGCATGAGCTAATCAGTCCTGGGAAAACCAGAGCAGGTGGCAGCTTCTGGTCCCACATCAACTGTACAGATGCTCTTGAAAAACAAAGCTATGCAACTTCATGGGGGAAGAAGCAGAAAAAGTAAGCTGAAGTGCGAAGTGCCTTGTGAGGTTTGTTTGAATCCCTTTTCATGTGTAGGAGTGTTTATGTTCAGTTTGTGTGGGAGTCAAGGAACTGGATAGCTAGTTGCAGTGGGTTAGAAATCCTTGTTCTCTAAAGATGCTGCTGAAAAAAAAAATTTAAAGGTCTTGTATTGCATGAAAGAACTGTTGAACTTTACCCATGATGCTTCCTTGATACCATCCTTTAGCCAATATGGGAAAGTGATGAAATGAAGGCCAGGAAAGTACTAAAATATTGCAAAATGTGCAAAGTACAATGTACTGAACACTTCTGGCCACCAATTACAACTTTAAGAGTTAAAAAGAAACAGACGCACCTTTTCCTTGTTTTTAGAGTTGCCATGTGCTGACAGGTTACTTATTTTTTTTATCATGAAATGTTTACGTTTTTGTGTGCTTCAAATATGTTTGATGTTCAAAATCCTAGCAAGGTACTAAATGAATGGACATATGTGAATTAAAAAAAATGTAGTCATGGAACAATGGTTGGAACATTCTCTGTTACTGCTGACAGCATAAGCCAGTATACAAGACCAACTGTTGGTGTGTTTGCTAATTAGCTTTTATCTCTGTGAGTTTCAAAGTCTTGCCCAAATCTCCTAAAGCCTCCTACAGGCTGGGATCTGTAAACATGTTTTCCTGGGATTTGCCGGGTTAGTTTATGGGCTTCAGATCTTTCTCAGTTGGAGAATCACATAATGATACACGGTAAGCCCTGATGTGTCAGAAGGTACCGCCTTGTAAAACAGCTTCGGAGAGCTCATATTTTCTGGATAATCAAACAAAAGCAGCTGAGAGATGACACAAGTGAAAATAGATAGTAGTGGTGACAGAGAACTGCTCAGAAATAGCAGAGCCGTTTGGCTGGAATTCAGGGTCAAGCAGCTGAAGTAAGTTGGCAAAAGTGATTTTCTTATCAATGGAGCCATAGAAAGAGTCCACTGTACTCTGTTCTCTCTCTTTTTTGTGGATGCTCTTGATGAGGCAGATTAAGTTTACATGAAAAGGATTTCCCCTGACTTGTGCTCTGTTTTCCCCACAGCAAGTGAGACCTGTCATGACTTCCATCCCATGTTTTTCACCCATGACCGCTCCTTCGAAGAGTTCTTCTGCAACTGTATTCAGCTGCTCAATAAAACCTGGAAGGAAATGCGAGCCACCTCAGAAGACTTCAATAAGGTGAGAGGCGTGGCTGAAGTTTTTCTTCTTTTGAGAACTCTTGAACTTGAGGTTTGGCATTTAAAATAGAAGAAGACACCTGGTAGGTCTGGAAGGATAATTACTTCTTTGTCCTTGATGTGTTTGTCAAAAAGAGGTTAGGAAGACTTTCTGTACAGTATATTAACAACTTATTTAGATGTGCAGCTCAAGAACATCTTGCAGTGGATCTACAGCAAGAATAAAATCACACCTCATCCATCTGATGGGTTTAATACTTTTTAATACTTTTTTTCCATAGCGAATTATTTTTTTTTATAGCGATACACTTGTGAAAAGCACCACGGAACATTCTTATGTTCGTGAAATAAATGGCTTTCATGTGACTCTGCATCCTTTATCAGCGGTGAGCTTGATGTCTAGTTTGCACTTAAGAGGGTGGCTTATGGCCGGGAGATGGAACTGGGAAGGTTGGAGACATCAATCAGTTGGCCTTGCGTGATTCAGGCTCTCAGTGCATTTCGATGTAATAAGCCTTCCAAGTTGGATTTCAGTTCATGGAATATTGCTGATCCCCCAGAAGCCCTGAACTGCTTTCGTATTGTGTCCTCTGTCTAAAAATAGCCTACGCAACACACATGATATTCTCACCTGCAGCTAGTAAACGTCCATTCTAATATACAGGCCTGAGTCATTCCATTTTTCGCAGATAAAATTGCGGATGAAAATTTAGCACTAGGGTGAGCAAAAAAAGAAGATATTTGTATTTTAAATGACACGGCAAAGATGCAGATAATTGTATCTGTCCTTTTGAATTGTGCTGTTGAGGGATGAAACAAACTAAAATTCACACTTTAACAGAACCACTGCTTCCAATTGAAGTGTTTGGTCAAAATGTAGCCAGAATTTCAACTGCTTTGAGGTGGAATACATACAGATATGCAGGACTGTTAAATGGCTGTTATCTAACACAGCACTTCTAAATAAATTGTATACAATGGCTGCAGTGAACAAATGTTTTTAACCTTCTCTACTGTAGTTGTCTAAGTAATTTTAGACAGCCTCACTTCAGATGGCATTCAAATGAATTTTACTGTTATCTTCAGGACAGTAGCCTCTCCTGTCCGTTGGTTTTTGCCCTGCTACTTTGTGTGCATCTTTCTTATTCTTCCTGAGGCCTGGTGTGTCACGGGGGATTCATGCAGTCAAGTCCCATATCATAACAAATGATCAACTTTCAATATAGCAAAGAGCTCTGAATCCAATGTGTGTTTGTAGGCAGGAATGAATAATGTTCAGGCATCACTGACTTAATGACGTGTCTTTCTATGGCAGCTTAAGCCATCTAATGTCTGCTGTTCCTGAATTGATTTGTGTGTCGTGGTCCTCCGCACCACCTCCCTTATGAGGCATGCCTACTTCTGCTTGGGCTGGAAGAGCGCATTACTATGCAGGCGATGCAAGCAGCTCTCGGGAGAACATTGTCTGGGAAACGAGCAGCACCGTACCTTAATCACACTGTCTCACATAATCACACTCACACGCTATAAGAACCCAACTGCTTTAACATGACAGAGTTTCTTCTTCCTTTCACCTGGACGAATGCGATTTAATTAGTGGAAAACTGTCTCTTATTACTATTATGAACCCAAACATATGTGTAAATCACCTTCTCTCTGTTTACCATGATTTCTTTTCAGTCCTTAAATGTAGTTGATTTTACATAAAAGACGTGTAGTTCAACAAATCCATTTTCCCTTTCTTTCTCAGATTGCTGTTTAGTAATGTTTGGTGTGCTGTAAGCTGATGCCTGTGCCCTGAAGCTTTCAGTACTAATCAATAATAACTGGTAGCAGAAAATAAGCATCATTGAGATGTAAAAAAGGATATTGCCTTATGTTAAAATCTATAGTCATTTTATATCTTTAATCTTTTAAAGTTAAAAAAAGTACAAATGTAAAAATGGTCCCCGAAGAATAAGTATACAGAGTCTCACAACTGTAATCAGACTCTTGCATAGTATGCACATTTTGTTGCCTTAAAGCTTGAAGTTATGACACTTTAAAGTAGAAATATTTATTATATAAACATCCTACTCCATCGTTCAAAGAAAAAAAATAGGAAACAAAAATGTCAATATTGCATACGTATGCAAATATTTTACTGTGGAAATCCTAAATAAATGTACTGTAGGTGCACAAATATACAGTACTTTAACGAGAGACAATATTTTTTGTGCCTTCTGCCTGTGCACAGTAATAATGGTTTACAAGATTTAAGAATAAATATACTTTGCTCTATAAGATCCTTCAGTCAGGTGGTGAATTTTAAACAAAGATTTAACCATGAAGGTTAAAGAACTTTCAGAACAACTCAGAGAAAAAGTAGTATAAAGGCACAGAGCAGTGTGAATAGTTAAATTATTTCAGGATACTCCAAGCCCAAAAGCTTTATGTAACGGGTGTTACTTATTTCTCATTTCTCATCTCATGAAAGAATAATAAAATATGTTTTCTTGCTTGGGTCCTATTCATTGTATTTTAAATGATTCTGAAGTCTAACATAGATAACCAGCAGTACTCGATAAACTAAATAGTACCAGCATGAGCATGCCTCATTGTTTTTTTACTTGAAAATTATGAAGGTAGGGAAACAGATAGTAAATGCAATAGCCTGTTACTCCATTTTGACTTTATACTTGGTATGGTAGTCTGACTAGAATTCTGTACTGTGCTTTGAAAAAAAAAACACTTTATGTGCATTGGTAAATTGTCAGGCAATTTGAAAGCTTCTTGTGAAAGAGATTTTTAGTATGCACAGGCTCATGCAGCCGGAAAACTCACAGTCAGAAATTAGACTCCTGATATATTACTATGTAATCAGAGGCCATAAGGCTTGATTCAATTGAGAAACATTGGATCCCACTATCGTTTATGTGGGTGGGTAGCTTAGCTCTTGAAACTAAACCAAAATCAAATTAAACACACTTCACCCCAACACTTCTGGCGTCCTCTGCTTGTTAATCGCTCTCTATTATATTATTGTTGACAAAAGAGAAAATGGAGGTGCTTGTGTTTTTTTTACATTTCATTTACATGCTGAGGGGCATACATCGATACAGAGGGTCCCCCTGGCTAATAGATTAGACCACAAGAGGGTTGACCCAATTGGATCTTTTTAGTTGACCCACTGATGAAACTGGGTATTCCCTTGCCAAGACAAAGCACTAAACAGCAGACACGTTAGAAGTTGAAGCTGTTAGGAAGATGAATTGGAGACGGTTTCATTAGCTGAGAGCTGGCTTTCATGACATGACAGCCTAAAGGAGAAAATGTGCTGAACTGTGGGTCAGCAAATTGGAATAATGTGGAGTGTGGCTGGCTGGTGATGAGATGCCTTCTCAAGAGGTCCCCCTAGGGTCCTGCTTTAACTCTGCTGCTGAGTCAACTGTTCTCGACAAGAGAGAGCTGGACGTCTGAGTTAGATGAGATGGCTGCTTTGTTTGGGGTTTTTTTACTGACACTCGAGATCTGAGACAAAGTATGTGACGGAAAACCACCCGGACTTTTATCTCATTTGAAATTACAGTTCCTTTGAATGAGAGAAACGCGTGTTGGAGCACATTCCCAATCAAGCCTGTCAGGAGCACTTCTAGGGGTGGTTAGCTTTGTTAAAACTGTGTAAAATACACAATGGGCACATTCTGTAAATAGCCTTGTATCATTTCCCCATAAGGTATGTGTATAAAAATAGTAAAAGGCATTAAGCTTTCCTGCATTCTTTTGATCACAAAATGGCATTCTTGTCACATACTGTACTGTTTTCTTCCACACTTTGTACATGAATCCGATTGATGTTTTCCGTTGTATATCTCCGTTGCTTACAAGGAATGCCCACTGAATATCAGGACACCCTTAAGGAATCTTGTCTGGTAGGAACATAAAGATTACATCTAGCCAATTTAGTTGTTGGCAGCTAATTGATTTTTGGATCTCTTCCAGTTGTTTCTTGAAGAGAATCAGTTTTGACAACAGGGCCGGGTAGCTCATTCCAGACTCCTGGAACAGTATTTAGTTGCCCAGTTTGTCATAAATTCAGACCCCTGGTTGTGCAGTGCTGTTGTGCCTTCCAGCAAAATACTTCACTATAATAACTGGTCAGTGGTACAGTGCCACAGGTGTGGGTACTCTTGCCATCATTACTGTAAGTAATATTAGTAATAATATAAGTTAGTAAGATTTCAGAAATAAACCAGTATTTAAGAGACTCCTTAAATTGGGTCCCCTTGTCTTTTATGTTAAATACTACAAAGATTAAACTATTTTATCCTATCAGTGTAGTGTGTATGTTTAAATCTAAATCATTTCAATACATTTTCAAAAGAAGGGCATCTAATACATATACCTGTGGTATTCCACTTAACCCCATTTACTTAACTAATTGGGGGCATTTATTTATTCACCCCTTATTGATTCTCTGTTTTCTGTCCATTAAACAGTTCTTTATAGTTCTTTATCTAAGCACATGTATTACCTTCAATGCCTACCACCTAAACTTGAAGAATGTATCTTTTCTGAGGGGCTTCATTAAATCTTCTAAAAATCTAAATACATTATGCCATACGCTCAGCTTGTATTCATTGCTGGTGGTGTTTTCCCAGTTAATTAAGCAAGACCTACTTTTTCACAATTCATATTGGCTATCGCCTGGAATTCTGTTACCATACAGATGATGCTCTAGTTCAGTTCTAATGACTGTTTACGTAACCTGTGATGTAATAGAGGTGATCAGTGTTGGTCTGGAATTACCTGGATCATTTGTCATAATTTTCAAGGATGGATGCTACGTTTGTCAATTGCTTATGTTTCAGTCAAAGAGTATTACCCCTGTCTTGAGCAAGGAAAAGGTTTGCCAACAGCCTTTATATTTAACATCTTTTGTTTGATTAGGTGCAGTTGCTGGAAAATGGTTAAGCCCTATAGATTTGTCCTGTTCTCTGTTAGTATTATATAATAATAGAACTTAGTCTTTCCTCAGCCAAAGACGTGAGGTTGGTTTCTTCCTTCTTAAATAGATGGGTCATATATTCTTGAAATACATCAGCCATTTCCATTTCATCACCTTGACATTTCCAATTATCTCCAAGATGCTTTTCTTCATCCTTCATTGTTCATTTGCTGCTGTACTAATGAGTTGTTTTATTGAAGCCTCCATTGCAGTGTTCTTTTCTAACTCTCTTATCCTATTGTAATATCATTTTTTTTACTATTACCTGTTCTTACAATTCATTACACTCCTTTCTGACTCAAGCTACACTAATGTTATTACAGTAAAAAAAATGAATGTCAATTCAAATTTGTTTTAGCCTGAGTTGGCAAGAACTATTTGTATAATTTAGATGCAGAAGCTAATGCTCATTTATTTATGCCGCTGAAGAGCTGAGACTTGAACGTCACTCAGGGGATGAGTGCTTGCTACAGTTTTAATGTCTCGGCTATCTGCTTCTTGCATTGCTTGACTGCAAAAGCATTCAAACGCATTTAGGCATTGAAAACTGTGTCAATCCTTTCTCAAATGACAAATATTTACAGCTGCCATTTTTCCTTCTGCGAAGGCTATTATTTACTGAAATAGGGCTTAATTGTAAGTGGCTGTTAAGAAGATCTGTTAAAGAGTCAGGCAAAAAGTCAGACAAAAAGTGAAATATCTCTTTGGCATCAAGCCTGTGGCTGTATGTTATAGTTAGCACCACAGGGGTTACAAGCACTATGAAAACCAATCTGATGTTCTTAATTTTTCATTATATTTATTGTTAAATCTACAAAGTTTCCAAAATATTTACATTTTTAAATGTACATTCTGGGTTGAAAATATTGGATTGAAATGTTCAGATGCTTTGGTGGTTTTTAGAATAATCAGTTGTTCTAATTAGCTTTAAGAGTGTTTATTAGTCCAGCCCATGTTTCCTTTCTGTGTGCGTGCTTCTTGCAAAAATGCATGAAATGTAAGCTAAAATAAAAAACACATCTGTCGATATCACTTCCTAATATGTTTAGTTTACCCACTGTAAATGATCAAAACACAACTAGCTCATGCGTTTCTTCTTATTAGCTATACTGTGGATTCACTGTGATAGCTCCAGGAAATGTATTAAATATCCATGTGAGGCAGGGAAAATCAGATAAGACACATCAATGAAGTGACACTTTCACTTTGTAAGGAGGTGCTTTACAATCGACAGCAGTAAAATGTCTTTCACACAAAGAAAGTGACGAATCTCTTGGGATGAGGCTGCATTGTCTTTCACTAATTTGTTGTTCCTCCACTGTTTTTATGCCGATATTTGTGAAATAAAACACCAAAAATAAAAATAGGAATATGGAAAATATACAGTATGATTAAATTAAAATACAGGTGGAAAGGTAAGATGAACATATACCCAAATTATGACATAACAGTTATTTAGGAACCATGCAATCGACTGACAAAATTAAATGTGAAGGAAGGAAAGAAAAATCTTCTACTTTAAAATTTAATTACATGTTTGTATAAATCCAGCTAAAGTATAAGGACCTGCCTACAATGTGCATATATATGCTCCTGTTTATTAATGATAAGATGAGGCTGAAAGCAAAGCAGTCAACTCTCATAGTAAACATTTACAACAAGGGAAGGGAAATCTGTCCAAGGTGCCGTAGGTCAGCTCAATAATTTAGTGTTGTGTGCAACAGAAGGTCAGGTTTGCCTTACTCTGGAAGGAGTGACTATAGCTGTCCTCACATCAGTGCTTATAATGACATTACTCTTGCACTACTGTATATTGTCTTGAATAGAAACACTCGATAATAGAACCTCTAGATACTGCTCCTTTAATGTGTATGTGAGAGGTGGAGTATGTGGAGGGAGATATCTTTGTGATTGCTGTGCAGTGTGATTTGCACTCACTGTTAATGAGTTTTTAAAATGCCGCGTTCATGTTTTGTTAGCATTAGGTCTGAAGGACTACCAAAGCGTTCACTTTTGACTTCAATCTGCTGTTTTTAATCAAAATGCTCTTGAGATATGGAGACCATTCCCAATACTTCACTTGTAACCCTTTGTGGGTTTCCACCAACTAAACTGGAAGGTAGTTGTAAACAAAGATTTCAGTGCATTTCTTTTGTGAAAAAGTCAGATGTTTCGGCAAAATCTCAGACTGTAATGAAAAACAAAAGGCCTTACCTACACAGCCACCTGCAAATAAATGCTGTTAATAAATGCTTTGATTCTTTTGATTATATGCATTGTATCGCATTCTTCTTAAAGGTTCAAAGGTCAGACAGTTACTAATAATAATTCCTTACATTTCTATAGCACTTTTCTGGACATTCCCCTCAAAGTGCTTTACAAGTAATAGGGACTCCCCTCCACCATCACCAGTGTGTAGTACCCACCTGGAGTGTGCCAGTACACTCACCACACATCATCTCTCATTGAGGAAGAGAACACAGTAATGAAGTAAATTCATAGATGGCGATTGTTAGGAGGTCATGATTGGTAAAGGCAGTTTACTAATTTGCAGGAGGAAATTTGGCTTTGACATTGGGGGTAACACCCCTACTCTTTTTGAGAAATGCCCTAGGATTTTTAATGACCATGGAGAATCAGGACCTCAGTTTTACGTCTCATCTGAAGGCCAGCGCCTTTTTTACAGTATAGTTTTCCCATCACTGTACTGCGACGTTAAGAACACACTGACCACAGAGTAAGCACCTCCTGCTGGTCCCACTACCACTTCTTCCAGCAGCAACCTTAGTTTTTCCCAGGAGGCCTCCCTTCCAGGTACTGTAAAACCTGAATTCTCATAAAATCTTTGAAGGCATTGTCTTAATATATCACAAGAAACAACTTGCCATAACACAAGTTTTTGTGTATAATGCTTGGTCACTAGCCGACTGTGAATGGCATTCCCCAAGCAGCACGAGCTGCATCAGCCATGGCTCTCTCAGTTCTAGTGACACCTGTGGTGACCTCCCAGGCACTTTCAGGCAAGCAGTGTCATCAGTGAGGGACGTACCTCTCTTCCAGTCAGGGCTTAGTCTCTGGTTTGGTGCTGCGCAACTTAACACGTTAAAAAACATTAAAACATGTAGCACGTTAAAAAACATTAAAACATGTTAAAAGTGGCTTGAAGATAAATGGGCAGGAGGAATCTACTCTACACCTCCTCATTATTCCCTGTGAGACACCCCTTAGGGACCATAGCCAAGACCTGAAAAACGCAGAATTGGAAATTCCAAGTTGGATTGATATAACAAAAATGAACCTAAACAGATTCCTATTTTTAGCTATAGCTTATATTTACTCGTCTTACACAAAGTTAATTGAAGTCATTCCAGTTGTTTATTTCCCCCTCTTTTACTTCCCCTGCGGCTACACTGCACAGCAGTCTCAGAAATTCATTTTCCTCTCACAACACATCTGAAAACATTACACACAGCCCCACGGTGTAAACCCAAAACATTTCTGTGCCTCCCAGTTTCTGTCCGTTTCCAGTTGACTAAGCACTCCCTTTACACGCCTTCAGCTTCGCTAGTCTTGTGGTGTAAATAATAAAGATTATTCTTGCGACATGTGACAAGTATAATAGGAAACAGAAAGCAACGGGCACAGAGGTGGATAGAGCCTGCTGTACAATCAGCAGCAGATGTTCCTAGGCAAATCTGACTGGCAACATTTAGCTGGTTACCATGACAACTGAATCCTAATTACTGAACCTCTGCTCTCTCATGACAAGGAGGAGATGCTGATGTGTTTGAGCTCTTCCTTGTCTGGCCGTTCTGGCTTTCAATGCAAGCGATACAATGATAAGAGCTGCCACGGTGCTTACTAGAAAAAAAGACACCACCTCTGTACATCAGAGTGGAGTGACAGTGATGTAGAGGCCCACCCTTACCAGCCACCCCCCCCCCCCCCCACACACACACACACACGCACACACACACACCTCCTTTCTCGATCACCACTAGCCCATGTGACCTTGGCTGACAGCAATTGGCTGAGGCTGCCAAGGCATCTACCCAATCAGAAAACAGCAAGACTGAAACACTCATATAAACATAAGCAAGGCTACACGCTTATTCTTTGGACCTGAATTAGATTCCCGTAAAGAGATGACTGTGAGACTCGCTGCACATGGCTATAGTGAATTCCATTTTCATTAAACGAGCTATATCTCGGACCTTCTGCTGTTCTTACACCCTGCTTTCCCTCAGACATTGCTGTCTTTTATTGTGTGATACTGATGTTCGCAAATATGTGATTGCTGGAGTCAAACACAATGGACCTGAAGCATCCATGTGAGTAGACTGTACCTCTTTATCAGGAGCCACTGTTGAAAATGCTGCAGTCGTCTTAAATTAAAAGCAAATGATTACTAATGAATGGTTAATTAAAATTTCTGTTCAGCTAGATTTTAATGTGATATCTGGGGAAGTGATAGTCTAAGCTTTGTATGTTTTCAATATTTTTCAAACATGAATTTAAAGGGCAGTAGTCTGATTCCAAGGAGTGTTGAAATCCTTTTAGATTTTAGAGTGAATCTGAATCTAAATAAAGATTCAGATATTGAAATTATGTTTTGGGAATTTCTCTTACGAAACAATTTTAAGTTATATAGATTTCCTATAGGTGTGCACCTGTGGATGTATTCAAATTTAGGAACAAAAAATAAATCATCATGGACATGTACTTTCATATATTGAATGTGAATTTAAAATGTGTTCCTGCTTAAACAGAACTAAAATGATATATGTTGGGATCCATGGTAATCATGAAGTCATTCAGTGAACAGTGAAACTGGTTTTACTATTGAATTGCTTTGGGAGACTGTAAGCCTTTTCCTAAAATCCTTTTGTTTAACATCGTGCTCAGAACAGTCAGTTTGACAGAAGTGTTTGTCTGCTTTGTGGATACGTGTGTGTGTGTGTTTTGGAGCTGTCAGACTGTATTTCAATAAAACTGAACACAGACCGCCCGTCAGGATAGCCCTCATAATTCCCTCACATGCTTTCATGTCCGAGGGAGTGCGCTCGCAGTCAGATTGTGTGTGGCCTGTAGAAACTACGCTACCTTCTGGACTGGGCTTTTGTATGGGCTTAAACACCTTTAATTCCATTTATTTTTACTCTTCTTGTTCCATCTCGTAAAATATTAATTTGCCACATTATTCTGACAGTAGTTACAGTATCGAGATGGATGAGAATGTGGAAGTACTGTCAGTCTGTGTTTTATGAAAGGATGGAGAGGTTTAAGGAGACCAGACAGATGATGGTGATTTTTGAAAAGTGCATCTTGAGGGTATTCAGACCAGAGAAATGGCGCGATTGCTAGGTGTTTCCGGCCACTGTCCCTGTGGACAGAAGCTGTGAGTATGATTCAACGTGGGACAAAGCTTTGCGTATTCAGCGCAGGTTCATCCCTCTGGCACAGGAAAGTAAAGCATGCTATTTTTAGCCCTTCCTCTGCATTCCTTTTTTTCCCCCTCCTAACAAGGTTCCTGTATTGTTTTCTCACTAAAAGAGATCACGTTGATGTCATCCAGTATCCTCTGCGGCTTCTACAGCGAGGATCAGTAGTGGCCTCTTTTCAGCTTGACTAACCTTAATCTGAACTACGGGGCGTTGTGAGGTTTTCTGTAATGCAGCATAAAATTTTTAATATGCAATAGGTAATAGTTTGATAAATACTGTCACCCCAACAATATATCTTTTAAATTCAATATTTATGGTTGTTGGGCTCCTCTAAATGAAATAAGTAAGATCATTCCCATCTGGATTTAATGAAACATTCCAAAATTAACATATTAACTTTTTTAATGGAGAATGTCATATTTTCTAGCAATTCAGTTTATTCACTTGCATAGCTCTCAAATTGTAAAAATGCCTCTTGTATAATCAGGTCTAATTAAATCAAGCTATTAAATAATTAACTTGCAAGATGTGAAGCAGCCAAACATGTTATTTAGGTCTTAAAAGCACATACTCTATAGTTAACTAGTTTACAGTTATTGTAGTATTCTTTATTATCACATTGTATGTCATAGTCAGGCTTCTGAAAAATCAAAGGAGATGTAAAATGACCTGGCTGCTTGTTTTTTTTTAGTCCAAAACCCTCATATGTTAATTAGGCTGCTCCTATTATATTAATCTGAAGACTAACGAAGTTTTCAACTAATCTGCTAGTGATGAATAAAAAAATATTCACTTGCAGTGTCAATTATAATCACTCTACAACTGATACAATTAAAGGAGATGGTCTTCTCTCAACAAATACATGAAACAATGAATAAATGAAATGTAAAGTTAAATAAATCACTGAATAAAATGCTTTTCGATTTAACTTTGATGTAAGAAATATGCCTTCATCTTTAAAACTAAATGTACAGTATAACACCAAAAATGATTTTAATATGATTTGATTTGATTTGAAACTTTGAGAAAAATACAACATTTACATTGTCATACAAATCAAAGAAGACTTGTCTAAATATCTAGATTATTTTACTAAAATTCAATATTATTAAAAACTCTAACAAGCATTTAATGAAATGATGTAAAATGAACCAATTATTTCCATAATTAATAATGAAATAGTAGGATGGTATGTGCAGATTTCCAAAAAAAGGTTTAAACATATTTGCACATGAAAAGAAACCACTTATGAATATTTTAAATCAATTGAATGATTTTTTTTGACTTGTTAGTGCATACTGTGCAGTAGAGAATATTAATTTCAATATGGGAAAATGGTAACCTATATACTACTGTAATAAGTCTTTAAGTGTCTTTCTTGCTAAGCCTGATCAGATGGTGCTTAGTCAGGTGTCATGTGAGCCATATAAAAACAAATTACAGACAGTGTTATGTGCTAAAGAGTATTAATTGATGACATTACAGAGATGTTTAGCAGAGAGATGCAATGTTTCACATACCTGTACTAAGTCTCATAAGAACTTAACAGCAGCAAATCAAAGGTGTTGTTAAGAAAATGACTATTTTGCAGCTGGTGCACTGACATGTTGAACAGATATGACATAAGTAACTTCTTTATTTTATCAAAGGGGTCTATTGTTACAGTTATGGTCTGGTACAAACCGTTGGAAGCAGATACTTGGTAATATTCCTGGTCACTGGTCTCTGAGACCTACAGTAGATCATTCCTTACACTTATATTGAACACATATATAATACATACATCAATGTACATATTGATATAGAATACATAAATCAAATCTGTCAAACCAATCACTAAGAAAAAATAATCTCTTCAAAACATGCTGTAAAGGAGGACTTCGAAATAAGAAAATTAATTATGTGGTGATAACATGATAAAATGTAGGGAGTCCCACAGAGCCAGCCCATCTAAATAGTTAATTTACACAAGGCAGTTGAGGCCAAGATTTGCTCACACATGCATGAAACACACATACTGTAACACATAGCTGACATCAGCTTTTACTGTCATTTCACATAATAATAATTGCTTATCCTTATGTAGCGCTTTTCTGGACACTCCACTCAAAGCGCTTTACAGGTAATGGGGACTTCCCCTCCTATGTTCGCTCTAATTTTTTTTTCCTGCTGAGCGGATGACTTAATAATCCGAGCGGCGTAAAAAAGCTGTAGTGCGGAATGCACGGTCCCATGTGAGAATTGTGATCGACCACAAAGACCCAAGACAAGGCCCAGGGGACATCATGACATGTACTGTATTGCTGTTGCTGATTTTGTGAAAGTTTGCAATAGTTTGCCAGCTAAACTAAAAGAAGAACCTACAATATGTAGTTTTAAGAGACGTTTTCAAGTACTACCTATTGAGTTGGCCGATAATGTATTGCAAAATTGTGTAATTTAACGACTCCCATGAAGGCCTCTTTGTTTTGCCACATTATCTGAATTTTTGATTGTTTGCTGTTCAGTAGTGTCATTACTTATGCGTGAACTGCACCTCCCGAGTTCTTGAAGATTCCATTTACAACGTGCAAATGTTTATTTTCTGATATTGCGTTTGATGTTTATTCAACAGTTGATTGAGTTGGTTGATGCGAATTGCAATAAACCGCTTACTTATGTCCTTGTATTGTGCACGCTAATGCAAAGTTGTACCGTGGATGTTTTTAATTCACAACATTGCAACTATAATGCAAATCATGCATTGCATATCTTTAACTTCGACAGTCAAGTTCAACAGTTCACTAATCACTATAAAAAATAGCAACTCAGTATGTCACTGAAAATGATAGAAGTCTTCAATTCTATCCTACGAAGTGAAGTTTAAATCTAACTTGTGCTGTATACAACCAAATCGTTCAGTTGTCATTTCTGGCGTCTGTCTTTCTACAACAACCATCACGTGTACATCTTGTCGAGATTAATATTTTGTCAATTGTTTTGGTACGATTTAATTCTCATGAGCATATCTAAATGTAACTCTTCCAACTGGTTTCGAGACTTTGTTTGCATAATGTTGCTGTCGTTGACTGTTCGCTTAACTGATGTTCAGACATAACAGTGATTAACGAAAATAAATAAATTGAAATAACATGAACGCAATACGGTTCAGATATTATACAATTGTCTCTCTTCGCAACGCCTCACAATGACACTACACATTATAAACAGTAAATGACGAAAGCGCTAACTTATGTCAAAGACCGTAAATAAGACTAGAGCCACAACCGTGGATACACATGAAGGTCAACATTAACGGGAAAATGCCAACATTCACAGTCACAAAAACTTTCTGTGTGACTTTTCGTTACTTCCCTCTGAGTTTGCTACGTGCCAGTTTAAAAAAAGGTTCGCAGCCTAACAGCCACGCAGTTTAGAGGGAAGTGTGCTCCCCTCCATGACCACCAATGTGCAGCACCCAACTGGTTGATGACAACCGTCATCAGATTTTCAGTGTGGCTGTAATCTGACAACTAGAGCATCCGCAGCATAACTGTCACCAGAAAGCTGCTGTTACTTCAGAGGTATTAAGATGTGTTTTGACATCTGGATGGGAAGCAAGTGAGTACATGATCCACAAAGTGGAGTTGTTAAGACTCCTAAAAAGGTCTGCGGAGATCTTCACACTTGGACCAATCCACTAGTCTCGATGCCTTTTTTTTTTGTCAACAATAATATGTGTTGAGGACAGTTCTACACATCTGCACCACACTTGATGATGTCCAGCAGGGAGGTCTACAAAGAATCTTGATCTTGTCAAAGAGGGCATGCTTCCTCTGTTGGCAAGTCTGCCTAAGTTATTGCTGCAACATACTGATTGCATAAAGCCACTGTTCTCTTGTAAAACAAGTGATATGTTTGCATACAATGTTAAGTACATATATAAGGTAATTTTATTCTTCAAGGATTATTGTCAGGTTGAACAGCACTGTGTCAATGGGGTTCCTGTTTATTAGATGTGAGTTTTTTTATGGTGATTAATGCATCATTATGAACACATTTTGCTTGTAATACCCATCTTCACTGACTGATTGCATTGCTGTGGGGGGCCTTTTGATCAGTATATTTTATTTGTTCATAAATGCAGTCCTTGAGAAAGTATTCACCTCTTTCCAATGATGCTGCATCTTGATGGATCACTAATGATGTATACACATCAGTGTATTCCCATTTTAAAATGAGTATTTTAAATCAAAACCTGAATGCTCAAATTGAACACTTCTATGAGTGAAAAGGACTGCAAAGTTTGCCAAAATATTTATTAAAACTCCAGAGATAAATCAGTTACTAATATTGGTTGTGTTATTATATACTGAGTTAATACTTGTTGGTAGTACCTTTAACAGTACCATGTCTTTTTCAGTATGTCTTTGCACACCAAGGTGGTGCAATTTGTGTCAATTGTTTTAAATGTGAACAAGCTCTGTTAAGTTGGGGGTGGAGTTTTGATGGACAACCATTTTCAAGTCTTCCCACATAATGTGCATCGGATTCAAATTCCGAGCCACACAGAGACGGTCACTTTCTGTCAATCCCCTCAGGTAGACTCCAGCCTTCTGGTAATTGTCCTGCCAAAAGGCAAATTTACATCACCGTTTTAAACTTTTCTAAAGACCTGAGGCAGGTGTTTCTCTACGATTTGATAATGCTTTGCTCCATCCATTTTCCCCTCCATCTTGACAAGCTTCCCAGTCCTTGCTGATGGGAAGTAGCCCCATGTCATACTGCTGTCACCGTGCTTGACAGTAGGGGTGGTGTTGGCTTGGTTGCAGACTTCCAATTTTGACTGACACATACAGGTATTAGCGGTTTTAATTAAATGCCATGTTACAAATGTCATGCAGAATTTGAAATGTTTTTTGCCACTCTGTTATTCAGATGCTCATACTACCAGCTGACCCATAGACATTTTCTTCTCTTTCAACCATTGAACTCTATAGCTCTATCAAAGTTGCCCTTGACCTAATTTATTCGGCTTTACCAAAAGCAGCTTGTATTTGTGCCCACTGATGCAGCTGGGTGTTTCATTGACTAAAATTAATTTTAGCCAGTAAATTCGGCTAAAGATCCTTTCTCAAGGGTACAACAATGGCTCAGCACTGAGCAGCACCTCACCTGGGATTCAAACCCTCAACCTTCTGCTTACAAGTCCAGAACCCTACCCATTGTAGGGTAACACAGTAACAGTGTCATTTGTGGAAATAAGTTTATGCACCAGAACTAATTTAGGTTTGTCTTAGCAAAGGGAGAATGTGTTATCATATTTAAACTTTGATTTTTTCTTTGCAGCTTTGGCTAATTTAATTTAGTTTACCCTTTCACTGTGTGCATTCAAATTTTGATTAGAAATGTTCATTTAAAACGTGAATTCATGTCATGTTAATGTCATGTGTAATTCACCAAATGGAACACATTGAAAAGAGGTGAATACTTTTGTAAGGCACTGCACATATCAAGCCATTGCCCAAAAACTGAATAAATAATTTATTTATTTGCATTGAGACACCAGCACAGACAACAGCCTGTGTCAGATTGGAAATGACTGCAGTAGTTTTAGTCCTAATACTGTCATTTACTTGAATTCAGTTTAGCTAGATTGGATGAGTAAAATATTTTGTCTTATTCAATTCAATTCAACTTTGTCATTATACTTACACGGGTACATAGTACAGTGAAAAGTGTTTCTCATTAGTCTCTCAGGTGTGGTATATGAATAGAACAGCAGACAAGACAATAGACAGAAATACAATAACAATAACAGTGTAAACAACAGTATGATGCCAGTGCAAAATTGTCAAAAACTGCAAATACGCAAACATAGAAAAGTATACAGACAGGACAAAAACAGGCTAAGGGAATACTTTGCAGTGCAAAATAACAATGCAATATATAGTGCAAATAGTGAAATAACAGTGTAAAATAATATGGCGATTACTCAGTAGTACAACTAGTACAGTTTTAAGTACAATTTCAGCTTACATTCAGTTGTCGTGTATGTAGTGGTGTAGGAGTACAGTCATTGTGGGTACAGGAAGAAGTGAGGAAAGATCATAGTATGATGGGAGGGAGTGGTGGCGTCACCAGCATGACGGCTCTGGGGAAGAAGCTATTTTGGAGTCTTGTTGTGTGCTACTGGAGCATCCGGAACCTTCTACCAGATGGTAGGGGGACAAACAAGTTATGACTGGGGTAATTTTGGTTTTGCTTTTTTCAAACTCCTGGTGTTGTAGATTTCCTGGATGGATGGTAAGGCACTGCTGATGATGTGTTGGGCAGTTTTGACCACCTCCTGCAGTGCCTTACAATCGGATGTGGTGCAGTTGCCGTACCAGACTGTGATGCAGCTGGTTGGCATGCTCTCCACCGTACATCGTACATTCAGCAGTACATAAGGGAAATGATTACTATATCTCATTCATAAAAAGTTGCCTAATTTACAGCTTTTTCTTAATCATCTGTGCTGGTGCTGTGAACCTTTAGCAACTGAAACAAAATCTGCCTTGTTAAATGCTAATGTTTTGTCTAATTAACAAGTCTAACATTTTAAGGTATTTGCACTTGGAAAACCACTTCTCACCAGTGAATTTCACAGGATCTTAATTGTCAGCGAATTAACATTCTTCTTCTTAATTATGCCATAAAATGAAAGTGTTTTTTTTTTATGTGTTAGGGTACTTTCAAATCAGACAGCATTTTACTGATAAAGTTGCTAAAATCGAAGGTAGTTTTTGGCTTTAACCCCCTGCTGCTGTGAAAAGTATTTTCCATTTAAACAATCATGTAATGATTTTATGAAATATAGATATACACAAAACCACTAAGACATCCACGTGAACCTTTAATTAAAAAAAACATGCAGGTAATTTCTCACTAGGTATGATTTCAGCTCAAACAGAGAACTGTGTTGAGTTAAATTTGTGTCCTGATTTTTAAAATATTAACCCATAGGTTATAATCACTAAATCACTAAAAGAATAATTACAGATGTGTTCAATACAGTAAAGTTAGGTAAATGTAGATGTAGGTTATTTCTTTAGTGAAAGTTAAAAGCAGTATATCTCAGTTTTTCAAGGATATTTCTCTATAAACTTTAAAACTGAGTACCCAGAGTACCCCAGTCACTCGAATAGCAATCATTGACAATTTTTGAGAGCACAAGCAGTTGTTGCAATAATGCTTATGTTGTGCTTTCGCCTTTCTCTTAAAATAAAAGCCAGAGGAATCATAAGTGCCTTTTTGCACAGAGCATCTCATAATAAATGGCTTTTTCAAGTGCCACATCACTTGGAGTTAACAAAGTTAAAGTTATTATTTTTCTTCACCCGCATCTGCAAAGTAGAAAATGAGATGAAATGAAATGAGTTCAAAAAGTGCGCAGTCAGTGCCAATGTTATAAGCAAAATTCAAATAACTATAAACTCAGGATGTAATGGAAACAGCACCTGAAGAAACTTTTATTTTTGCTTAATGTACTCTTTATAATTTTAAATTTAAGATGGCAGAAGCTGCGAGGGAGATTCTGGAAACGATTCTAGATTGAAACTTTTCAGGAGTCATGCATTTTGCTTCTCTTTTGGGAATGGGGCAGGATAAACATTTACCTACAAGAAAGGGTTATAAACATGGGATTTTTCCAAAACCTAAACCTTCCAATCCATTATCTTTTGGAATTTTTGCACAGGCTGTTATCCGTGACTCAAAATTAATGATGCCACTTGGGGTGAGGGGAAAGAAAAGATGGCCGTGAATTTGACGTTCCATTTGGTTGGATTTAATTTCCTATAAAGTGTTACTGTAACCTTTGTGTGTATTTAGCACACCCATACTTAAGCTTCTTTTGTCTTTTTCTCAGGTTTGAAGTTTATGTAAAACACCTGGTGTTTCAAGCATTCATCTGAAAAAGTAATCTCTCATGGGTCTAAGTGAACAGATGAAATTGGCTTAGCACTACTGCCTTGAAGTGAAATTTAATTTCCCAAGGAGAATTAAGCTGGATGCATATCAAAACTAGAAAAGAGAAGTGCTGGAAAACACATTAGAGGACAAGTGCAGTTCTGATGAGTAATGCATCACAAGTAGATGCATACCCTGGCCAAGTAAATACCCAATGCAGTTGACTTTTAGGCTTTTGTGCAGCTTTGCATTGATGAATATAACCTATAGATGACTGTTACAAATGGTGAAAATCAGGAATTTACCATAAGGTTTAGTCAATAAGTAAAATAATTAGCCATAACCCCCAATTTGTAAGTGATTTTTCCAGAATATACTAAAACGTTTGGTATAATTAGAGGCACAGTTGTTTGCTTTCTGGCACAACTTTGGTGAAAAGAGTAATAACCCAGGCACGCATGGTTAAACAAATATTTATTAATAATGACCGTACAAAAACAACAAAACACACAACACACAAGTTACTATATTTACAGAATGTACAAACAAGTCGTATCAGAGGCCTCAGAAAAACCTCAGACTTCTACTAAGTATTAAACTAACTATTCTAAAAATGCACCCTAAGGAGGAAGGGCATCTCCAACTGAGGTATCTTTTACCCAGGAAACCCAACTTCCTTAAAAACACAGAATAGAAAGCTCTCTCTAGCAAGGTTCAGATACTTGAACTAGCTCCAGTGAGGTTTTGTTTGGATGATCATGAAGTAAGGGCTCTCGTCTGGTGCAAGCTTCAAGTTCCAAATCCTCTCTTCTCTCTTTTCTTGTCCTCCTCTTCTCTCTGTTCTTTGTGTGGTCATATCTGGTGTGTTTACTACCGCTCATTGACAATCATTAATCCAAAACTTAGTCTTTAAACTTGTTTTTGCTAAGGGTTCCCCCACATCTCAGCAAACATCCCCTCTAGTTTGAAGCTAGAAGTGTTTACTCTGCCAGGTGTCACACACTTTATCTGAACTGTAAGAGACACTTCCTAGTCACCTATAGCTGTTACAATGACTAAGAAGTTTCCAAAGAGATGCCTCATTTCTTTATATAAACCCATAGATTTCAAGAGAGTAGAGCTATTTCTATGGAAACCTTTAATTTATATAAGTAGGGGCACTTGGGGAATCCCAGTCTCAGTTAGACAGTGACATTGTACTAATGCACTTCAGTTCTGCCGACTGAAGATTGACAATGGCATGTGACACACATTAGGATCGACTAAGTGATTTTCTACGTCTGCAAAAGGTTTTTCTTTAGGTATTGCACAAGCTACCAAGCCATGTTGTGGAAGTTGATTTCTGGCTTTTTTTCAACAAAAAGATGGGTGAGAGCAATTAACTACCTAGTAGTTTTTATTTGCTTTTATTTGTAAACATTCTCATGCACTTCTGAAAATCCTGTTTTACTTATTTTCTAAACTGCTAATTGACATATGTGTGTTTCAACAAAGTTTTACCAGTGTTACTGTATGTCTGTGTCTCTGTACAGTTTAAGTATTAACTCACAACTATTGCTATAACCAGGAGTTTAAAAGTTGTGGGAAGTTGGTCAGATCACTGAAACAGCAGAGACAGCTGTTAAAGAACGGGCCTTTTATAATGAGGAATGACTGCATTCGGCAAAGTTCAACTATATATTCATCCTGCGCTGCAAACTCATTATGTGCAATCTGTGATGCTCTCCCTGAATCTCGACGTTGATCCCGAAAATGGGTGATAGCGTCTTGCCATGGTGAATGTGCTTTGAAAACTGTACTTCAATTGTACGGTCTTGACAGCTTTGGCAGGTAAATATTTGCTTTGTACAAACAAGCTTCTATAAATAATGAGACGTTCAGGTTTAAAATAAAAATCCCGATGGAGCTGCGTCAGTAGTGTTTGGGCATCTATTGATGAATTCTGCACGCTGCATGCCAGCCAAGAAGCATGTCAGCCGAGCTGTCACCCACCAAAGGAGGTGTGGGGAAGACAAACATTTGTACCTGGGATGGGACGTGAGCAGAAAAAATGTATTCTTAAAGTAGATAAATCCTTGCGCTCAGAAGTAATGATGTAAAACTAGAAGCCAAATTGTCTGAATAACTCTCATGCAGTACTGGGGAAGAGGTCTTAGGAGTGCCTGGCACACATACAGTATGTCTTTTTCTACAGTGATTTACAACTATATAGCAGATTATTTCAATCATTTGACTAAACTGCTATAGAATTTCTATGCACTGTCGCATGTGAACCACAAAGTTTAATGATACACTTAGAACAGAAATGTTAATTATTCTGCCATGGACTGGTACGTACCCTGCCCTGTGCCTATTGCTTGGCAGAAGAGGTTCTGGCTGCCCCTGTTACCCTGAATTGGATTAAATAGTTAGAAAAATTGATGTTAATTATTGCCATACAGTTTACAAAACAGACAGAAGCACATCATGTTATACAGTATATGCAATGCATGTCATATGCAAGACTAAACAAATATTAAATCTGAGAAGCTATTGTACACACCAGCAGTGATTATAAAATGTGTAGTTTTTGTGTACAGCATACTGGTTACCATGGTGGTGATCTCAGCCCTGCCATCCACAATGCGATGTCTGCATGTGAGACTAGGTTCCTAGGTTATGTCCAGTCTCAATTAAACAAAGCCTTCACCGCAATGTACATTTTACTTTTAAAATCCTTCCTCACAACTTCTCACATAGTGTTAGTAAAACCCATGTTACAGCCACATTCCCACCTAGTTTCTAAAACAAGTCAAAAGGAATCCACGTTTTATTTCAGCTGTTGATGCACACTTCAGGTATGAATACCAATTCTAACTGTGAAATCACCAAAGTAGCGTAAGAAATATTGCAGTCACTGTGCAGACAGTGGTGGGACTGAAAACATGCCTAATTTATGCAAAGCACTGTAGTTTGTAATGAGATCAGTTAGGAATAATAGGATTATTAATAGACTTCAGTTATGGTTAGTAATTTTCCCTGATTCTAATTTGTTTTGAATAAGCAGTGCATTAGTTTAGCTTCGAAAACTATAATGACAAATATTCACCACACGGTATATTCTACCACCTGTTCATTAACAATGCCATCTGACTGGTACTTGAATCTGCAGTGGTTTACTCTTTAGTGGGGTTTGGATTAATGAGGTCTTGACATTTCCTGAGTATGTATGTGTTGCTTCATCACTGACAGACTTGACTTTAAGGCATTGGTCCTCATTGGACTGTTTGAAGGCGAGGTTTGCTACTGTGTTCGAAAACCTCTTGAGCTGACCATGACAATTGATTTTGCTCATTTTCTTGCCGAGACAGAAAGGTCATTACATTACAGCATTCTGAAATATTTATACAGCAAAGGAAAGGCTTTTTATATTTGATATTTTGAGAAGGGGACTGAGAGAATTCAGAAAGACTAATAAGCATTTTGGGTTATTTCTATTTATAATGGGTTAGTCAGATTAGCTGGGTCAGATCATTTCTATTAAAAATACATTACTGGAGGAAGACTTAAGCAATGATAGGATTTGACTGATAAAATACAGGTTCTGTTTCAAGTGCAGAATTTCTGTTACAACTTGAAGAAAGTGACGATGATTTGGTGTGGGACATTAAAAGAATTTAGAATATTACAGCTCAAATAATCGGCTAATACAGCTGTTAAAGCAATGGACCTTGATGTTGTTTTTTTTCTAAAGCGGTACTGTATGTGTCATTTTATCACTAAGACTTAACACTTTGGTGTTTCTGTGTATGCCTTTAAAACTCACATCTTTCAGGTTTTCAGGTTAGGTCACTCTACACTTTCCGTTCAATTACAGTTGTCGTTCTTTAATATGTCAGTAACTTTATTAAAGATAAAAAGGCTCATTTGGATTTCAGGTTTCACATAAACTTTTTTTTTTTAGTTTTCATCACACTAACTACTTACTCTTATGCCTCCTTCATCTTTTGGAGTTCTCCCAGGCTCAGATTATGTCATCATGTCATGTCATGTCAGATCATGTCATCAGATTTATTGGAAAATAAGAAAGGTGTCTGGCCTACCTTGACATTCACCTGTCGTCAAGGTTTAGAATTTGTTTTTATGTTTCTGCAATATTGAATGACATAATATGGAATATTTTCTAGTTTGTTATCGTTGTGAGTTGCTGATTGCTCAATGATTACAGAAGTCTGTCAACCAATCTTTTTGATTCACACCTGAGAGATGTGTTGAAGCTATACTGTAGTTAACTCCATAATGGGCCTCATCTCAGCATTGTACAGTACATGGGTGACAAGGGGGGTTGGTCCTTGGTGTTGCCCAACATTCCTGGGCATAACCAACAGAAAAGTAAAACCACTGCACTGTCTAAATTTTGGATACAGCCCACATAAAAATTCATCAGCTACTTACTGTATATGGTTTGACCGAAACATATGCCAAAGGCTGACACCCACTGTTTTTTTGCTGTTGTCTTGCCTTCCTGTTCATAGAACCATTAAACCCAAAAACATTTAATAATAAAATATATAGCTCAACATTCATACAATATGGCGGAGCAAGAAATTTGAACAAGTGGCTTTGTAGTGTTGGATCTCGCACTGTTCACTCTCATTTTAAATGTAACAAGACTTGTTGCAATAAATAAACCTAAAGTACAACTTAATCTTGAGGGCTGTGCTATTGCTACTGCATTTTAATCCTTCTCTTGGACCCAGACTATTATCATGGGAGTCAAAAGGAAAGAAAAAGTCATCTGTCTCTCTCCAGAGCTATATCTTACTGATACAAGACACATTTTTATTTGCTATTTTGCTGTTTTCATGAGCAGAATATACTAGAAGCATTATGTAACAGGCCATAATCTGCACTATTTTGTGTTTACAGAAAACCAGATAGGGGTGTTCACTTGTCTGGCATTGTGTATTGTACCATCTTCATATGGAGCAGCATAGCTGGGCAGGCTTGTTGAGGGAGATATAAGAGGAATAACATTCAAGTGCCATGTAAAGACACAAATATCAAGTGTTGATGCTTTGTCTTCAAGAAAGCTCAGAGTCAAGGAGTCATAAGGCCATTTGATTCCTGAAGTAAGTTGGGTAACTTTTGATGTATACAAATTTTAAATTGACCTAACTACTAAAAACTTCCAAATGAGCAAGAGGAGCAGAAAGACCTCCTCTCCTGTCATACCTTTCCTAAGTTCTAATGTAAAAATGTACAGTATAAGTGTTATAACTTCACAAGATTAGTGTTGGGGGGCATCTACTGTAGGAATAGTGGTTAAAATTGCTGCCTCACAGCACTGGGGCCCTGGATTCAGTTTCTGGGATGCTATGTGCTTGGAGTCAGAATGTTCTCATACTGTAGGTTTCCTCTGGATGCTCCAGTTTCCTCCCACAGTCCAAAGACTTGCTGGTAGGTTATTTGTTTTCTGTAAAAACAAAAACGGCCCCGGTGTGAGTGTGTGCCTGTTGGTTTCTGTGTGTACCCTGTGATGGACTGGTGTCCCATCCAGGATGTATTTTGCTTTGCGCCCATTGCTTCCCGGGTTAGGCCCTAGTTCCTCCAACTACCCCAGTACTGGATAAGCAGATTCCAAAATGGACCGAAAATTGTTGTTTTTGTTAAATCATTTTTCCTTAGAGCACACAAACAAGTTTCCACATCAATCTTTGCCTTCCTTTATTAGGGCATCCACCTGTTTTCCTGATTCGCAGAGATGTTTCAGTCGTCCACGTGTGGTTCTGCTCAAGGGAAAACCTCCATGCTACTGAGCTGCATTGCTGCCTAAAGTCAAACATAGTTAAAGCAATGGGTTCAATCAGCTTAACTAGTTTAGAATTAGTTCAAAAATCAGTCTTACTTTATGGACTTTGGCATCTTCCATAGAATAGCTTCCTCGGCAGTGTTTTTAATTTCACATAGCCTGTCATTATCTTGGAGGCAGATAGAGTAGAGATTTGGCCATGTGTGAATCATGCTCCACACGCGATGAAGCAAAGAGATGGCTTTTCCTCAGGACCTTGAATTAATGTTGTACAATAATAATCCTAGAGATCAGAGTTTCTATTAACCTCTTTTTTGGGAGGGATGTAGGGGGAAGATGAGCTTTACTTAGGATGATTGTAGCAATTAAGTGAGGGCGAGATACAGCAGTTCCTAATTTTGGCTTTTAGAATGCAGCATGGAATACTTTCTGAGCTAAAGCTATCTGGTAAGAAAGATGTTTAATAAATGTGTCTCTCTGTATTAGGATTTACCCAAATGTATGTACTCATGGAGCTAACATTAAGAAAAATAGATATAGATAGATTGTAGATATACCTTGTTCTGATTTAGTTACATTGTTTTATTAGGAATTGCTGCATTTAACTGATAAAAATTAAAGTTGGCTAAATGCAAATATTTTTCATTAATAATATGATAAGCTAAGAATGCCTTTATATATACTATACCTGCAAAGTCTCCTAGCCCGTGTTTAGGTTTCCACAGGTTAACAAATACCAATAGTGTATATATTTTATAATATATTAAATAAATATCTGGGATTAATTCTGGGATCATTTGTTAAAAAAATAATTAATGATATCATCAGCATATCAATGGAGAAATTGTAAATTCTGTTGGGTTTTTTTTCCAATATTTGTAACATCTCAACTCCCAGGCAAGTTTGATTCATCATGTCCACTTGACATTTCCTTTGCTGCTGGTCATAATGCCTGTAATGATCTCCATCTTGATTATCGACAGCACATAAAGATAATATTGACAGGAGATTAGGTAGGTTGAGCGGCAGAGGTGCCAAATGAGATATCGATGCCGGTTCTTTGTTTGAAAATGGCCTTGAGCTTATTCAACACGTCAAACCGCCAGCACAGGGACTGTTCTCACATTTTAAAATGCCAAAGATTCAGCCTCCTACTGTAGGTGCAACAAAGGGCTGAAAATGGAACCAGTAGCACTTGACTGCATCTGGTTAATGCTTTGTCAGGTTTCTGTCACCTTCAGAGGTTTACTGTATATAGAAGCCCATAGCCCTCTGTGTTTTGTGAACTTGCATGGAAACTATGGTCCATGTTGCCTTGTAAGAAAGCAGTCACATCCTTATCTGTCATCTGTTTGTTGTAGTTTTTTGTTTATCCGTCTGTTGCAAGCAAATCAAGCATTAATAAAGTAGTAATATACTTGCCTGACCAGATGGATTGTGAAGATTAACGCACGACTCAAGGATAAGGAAGAAGACGCCTGTATTGCAGCTATTATGAGTATTATCTCCCAGCTGTCGTCATTTAGTGTGTCCATACGTCATGCCCTGGGTAAAGGTATCCTGGTTAATAGAATAAAATTGATTAATAACCCCTGAAAAGTACATCTGTATTCAAGCCTACGTCCTGCTGCAGAGTCTTCGTAGGGCTCATCTGTCATCCGCCACTGAGTGCATTTCATTTTCCACAGCTATAATTAAGCATATTTGTTTGCGTTTGGCAGACTGTGCAAATATTCAGCGAAAGTAATTATATTCAAGTTGGTTATTTGTGCATTTTGATTAGCACGAGATCTTTTAAAGGTACCTTGTTAGACCCGTAAGAGACTACACCATTCCGATTAATACAAATGGCATGCTTGAGTAATCATCCATTCAGTGTTAACTGGAGACTCAGTCAAGACAGAACTTTTAATAACTGAGGTAAAAGGTTGTTGTTTTTCCTTCTTCTACATCAGATGTTGATAGTGTAATTTTGTAGTAAACAACCTTAACATTTCAAATGTTAAGGAGTGCTGTGAGTTAAGTTACTCTTACTGGGCTTCTGGCTGTGCTTGATAAAGCAGTTTTATTTTAATGTTAGTTTTTGTCATAAAACCTCTGAAGAAAGAATTGGTACCCCATTTTGTGTTCTGTTCAAGTTTGCTTTTGTGGTTTAATGTATTTTGGAAAAAACTCAGATATATCTTCTGAAAACTGAAATGCATTTATCTTGTAATTTCAAAATACCATGACATACTTCAATGTACAAGCCTTCTTTCATTTTGCAGATCCTCCAGGACTAACTTTTCATTGTAATGTTTCTTTTTTCGAAGAGATTTCTGTCAGGAGAAAGCTAACTGCTCTTTAAGAAAAATAAATCTGAGTGCACATGCCTAATACTGCCTTCCTCAAACTATTAGAACAGTGGTATGCTTTAAATTAAAAAGTAATACAGTAGACTTGTATTTTAGTTACTTTTGTGATAAGCAGCTAAATAGTCATCTGCTAATTTCAGGTTCAAGGAAAAAATCTGTTACAGATATTCCCTTTGGTACAATGAGAAATAAACTTAAAACAGTCAAAGATATAAAAGCCTATTCATCGTTGGCATTTTTTAAAATTACATCTACTAGCCTGGAGTTGTTTTTTATGTTCAGAGAACAGAAAGATAAGGTTGTTTAATCTCTTGCTTGTAAAAGACAAGGTGCTACTAGTGTCTCCCAAACACTTTGACAGCCAGTAGATATATTACATCTTTATTATAACATTTTATAGTGTATGTTCCAAGCTGTACTTTTAACATTTTGTTATTGTCTCTGCCGTTTTAGAATTCTTAGATTTCCTGCTAAGTAAAAATTACTGTTAAATACAAAGGAAGTAAAACAGCCCTTCAGGGTGTTCAAGACAATGAAAGACAAATGTCTGATATACTGTACTAAATTTGTATTTCACAATGTATTAGCTAAGGAAACAGTCAACAACATGTCTCACCTAGTGTAAGGACAAAATTCTTTATAAAATAACTGTTAGTATAGAAGAGGCAGCAGTGTTTCAGCACTCAAGATTAATAAATTCCCAGGACCCAATAATGTCTTAATAATTGTACTTAAGAAAATGAGATGTTATTGAGGAATCATTGCTGTAATTCTTTCAAGTCATTCAAGACAGAGGTAGTTCACAAATTGCCAGTGTAGTTCCCACACCCAGAAGGTTGACAAAGTGATCCACGTAATTACAGAACATTAAATCTGACTTCTGTCACACGTAAGGCTGTGGAAACAAGTACTAGAACTAAACAGAGGGTCACTTATAAGGAAATATAAAAAACGTTATGAGTTTGCTTCATAAATATGTGAGCCAATGGTTCTTTAAGCCTTGCTTTTCAATTACATTTTTTTGTATGAAATGCATTATCCTAAACTTGTTTGCCAAAAGATAAAAATAAACCTTTGTTTTGTGTTTACTACCATTCCAGTCTTATAAGTGATAAACCATGTATTACGTTCACACCATTATCAGGAAGATAATAAAGTAAAATTTAAAACTGGAAGGAAACATAGACAATAGAAAAAATACATTTATTCTACTTTGCATTGTACTGTAGTGGTCATTGAACAATACATGAAGGCTGCTGATTATGGTTGGGTTTTCCAAGTGCATTGATAATATTAAAGTGAAATTGAAAGGCAAAGACTGAATATACATTTTAGAATATGAATAATATGAGAAAAGATTAACATATAACACAAAGTGCTGTACAGTATATGTAGATGTGTGTGTTAGGTAGGATACATCCTGAACGGGCACCAGTCCATCACAGGGTGGACAGACACAGATACACTCACCCCAGGGCAAATTATAACAGAAGCCAATTAACGTACCAGTATGTCTTTGAATTGTGAGAGGAAACAGGAGTATACCCACACAATTACAGGAGTTACATACACACTTCATGCAGAGAGAACCCCAAGTCTGGAATTGGACCCAGGGCCCAGCGATGCTGACCACTGTGTTGCCCTGTGTCTGTGTTATAAACATTATATTATCTACAGAAATATTGTTTTGCCCTATGATGGACTGGTGTGTGTATCCCTCCTTGCGCCCATGGCTTGCTGGGATAGGTTCCAGCTCCCCGGTGACCCTGTACTGGATAAAGTGGGTAGAAAATGGAATGAAATCTCTGCTTGTATTCAGTTCTTGATGATATACAGTATCTGAAAAACTGCCGACACCTGATAGCCTGTCACTTCAATTAAGGCCATGTGGACACTGTACCTGGGGACTTGCAGTCTTGGCACATCTGTCTGCCATTCAGTTCTCACTGGCTGCCTGCAGCTTTGTTTGAAACTGGCCTGGGGGCTAGTCCTCAGGCTCGCACCCTAAGGGATCACCATGATCTGTCAGTGGGAATCAGCACATTACAAGGTGAGCAGAGGAATAAGTAGATCATAGGCAAACCTGATGTTGCTGCCTGCTGTTCCCTTCATTTCCCTGAGGACTCAGCTTTGTTAATGTGTTTGCTAATGCAGCTGTCTTTAACAATCCATAATTCTCCCTCCTCACCTTCTTGTCTATTGGATTCCTTGGACTAAGACTATGGGGCTCCCAAAAACTTAAATTTGCTTTTCGTTTGCAGTTCTTTCCTTAAAGAACGGGGACCGGGTTTTATGTAACAGCAAGTCTGCTGTTGATGTCTTAAATGGAGCTGATGGTCTCTTTTGAGCTGCTCGCTATTCTATGGGGAACATGAAAAAAGAAATCAGAAGCTCTTGTCTTTAGTAGTTTTCACCAGAGCATAGTGGAAAGCCTCGGGCGAGGGTTTGTTAAAATTCATATTCATGCACATTCAGCCTTGCAGAAGTGACTGTTTGCCTGAGTCACTTGAGCGTGAATCTCCTCCTCAGCTCCTGTAAGCCAGTGTGATTCTCGCTGCTCCTTCACGTACAGTATCTTACAGAACCACCGTGGGCTCATCCAGCTGAACATATTGAACATCTCCAACAGCTATGAATCCCGCTCATGCAATTCTCCTCTCAGGTTTTCACTCGTCCTGTATTTCTATTCATTTTCAAAATTTAATTAGAGCCCCGCATAGTTTCCTACATTCATTTAAGCTCCCACTTTGGAAGGGAAAATCTCGGATTTCTCGTGAGCAGTTCTGGATGCGGCTTCCCAAGAGCCTCTTTTACTTGTCAGCTCGACACACTCGGAGGTAGCAAAGTCGGTTGTAGCGGCCAAACATTTTGTTTTATTACAGATTTATAACTCCTGATCTGTTGTTTTTTTTTAAAAAAAAGCCACAAAAGCCACAAAGACCATCAACCTGATCTGTTGGGTTTTTTTTTTAAAAAGCCACAAAGACCATCAACTCAAAAACTAAGCACTTCCTCATTTATGTATATATGCTGAACAAATATTTGACAGACTTGATATGGGCGAGATTTGGTTATTTTAAAAAGAGTTTGGAAATAAGAATTGTGAATTAACTGATATCTAACAGTTAGGCTAAAAAATAAGCTAATCAGGTAACTACTAACCTAGGAAGGGTGTCTCTAGGATTGTTACATATTTTTCACCATAAAACATTATTAGCTCAGGGTGTTTTGTGCAAGTGTATACTTTAAGATCATTAAATGTCACTCCATGCATAAAAATGTAAAATATCATCATTTATTTATCAAGACTAAATGTCCTGTTTTGCTTTCAGACTCTAGATTGTGTACTTTTAAAGGTCAGATTTATGTGTAAAAAAAAATATGTAATTCTGTTTCAAATGCTACGACTTGACTCACAAGTGTAGCATTGCAGAAAGAGGTTTTCTTCAAATGTTTGGTTTGGAGCCGCAGGGTGCATAAGGCTCTGGACAGATCACTGACTGCTTATTCTATTTAATATGTGCCACTTCACACACATTTACATTTATTAAGAAGTCATTTTACCTTGATTGTCTGCTATGGATTGTCATCTTTTCTCATCTTTTAAACATTCGTAAAATTGCATGTTATGAATGTTTAAAAGGTCAGATTTTCAGTTATTGGCCTTATAACAAACTCATTTACATTCACAGTGTTTCCAAGGGATAATGTTGCCATAGAACAATGAACAGATGATTGGAGGTGCCTATTTAATCAGACCAGTGAAGTGCCTCACCCAGTTTAATCCAGACAGGTTGATCACTGGAGCCAGTGTGTCTGCTGAAATACCACGGGCACAGGCTGATCTCCAGCACTGTTTTTTAGGCATTGACCAGGCCAGAGGACGTGTCTTGAGGGAAGAAGAGTGCTTTAAACATTTAACTATGAAACAGCGCTTTGGCTCATCTTTTTTGTACTGTGTGCTGCTGAGACCCAACTATTACACGACTATGAAAACAAAACCTGCTGTTGTTGTTAAATCGTGAGCAACAGTGGAAGTTACCAGAAAGCTTTTGATGTGGGACACATTACAGAGGAAGATTTTAAAATGGTATTTTAAAATATATTTTTAATATTACAGAAGAACAACTTGGACGTAGGGGGCAATGTTTTCAAATTCCTTGATCACATTATTGCATTTTAATTATATACTGTATTAGCCAAGTACAATTTTTATATTATATATAATGTCTCTCTTTTGGGTTTAATGTCATAAAGGATATAATCAAGAATGAAAATATCAGTGGGTGCCACAAGGCTTAAAAGTACAAGGTAGTACAGAATTAACTTTGTCTTGTGATCTAGAAACACACAAGTGCAAACAAAGGGCAAACTCCAATAACTCTTGAAGCCTTTGTCAAGATGGTTACAGATGTAGATTATAGGTATTGGGGGAAGGTTTGGTGTGCTCACTGTCTTTGTTTGGAAGGAAATAATTGAACCCAGAAAATTATTTCAGACAGATTTTATTCCCCCTTGTGCCCCTCATATAAAGAGCGTATATTAACGGAATATGAGAGTTATTGTAGCTCATGATTAGTGCACTGTTTTTGGTTGTGGTTAGTCTAGGCTATTTTTCTTCTACTGGCATCACACTAATTCTGTCTTGAAAAATAAACTATGGGATTATCTATCATTTCAAACACTGCCGTATTTTTTAACATTTATCTGTGACAAGTTTGTTCCCCTTTTTTTAAGAAATAAAGCTTTAATCACTTAGTAAGGCGAAGCTTCTGTTTGATTGTCAGTTACAAATTTGGAACTTTCCGAGAAATATGCCATTTCCAAGTTGTATGTCTGGAATTTGTTTTTGATTAGAGTATGTTGAAAGAGTCGTTTAAGCCTGCGATTAAAGTCCCAAAGGAGAAAAGGCTTAAAAAGCTTTCTGTATATTAATTTGGCTCTATTTTGTGTCCCTTAGTGAGAGAGAATAACATATGCTGCCAAACGTCTCTGTAGCATAGCAACGAGTATATTTTGGTGGCGTGATGAGTAAAAAGGGCATTATGGAAACTGACCATGAGGAAGATTATCCATTATGCAGTTTTTGTAAATACCAAGAGATAAGCAGTCATTACATTCCATGAAACCTTGTTTAGGGGTCAGAAAAACTGGTGACAAAATGTCTTTTTGTGCAGTTGTACTGTAGATTTAGACAGACACTGTAGTTGTCTTTATGTAAAACTGTTAAGATTATGCTTTCTTTAGGTTTGTTTTGTGTAGGTCTTGATATATCAGAATCAGTAAAAGAGTAAAAGAGGTGAGAGTGGCTGTTGAGCGTTTAGATTTTGAATTTTATTTTTAATGGAAATTTTACTTGAGAAGTACCTGAAAAGCAGCTGCAATTTCCCTTGCAATCAAGAGTTTTGGCACTGAAAGCTTGTCCCTGCTTATATGTAAATTAATTATTTGCTCTTGACAAGGAAGATTCTTCATTTTATATTCTGTAGTCTTCAGAAACAGAGCCTGAATTTGAATTTGAGATTGAAAATGCTTCTTTCAAATGGCATTTAAAACATGTTAATGTACATGAGTCTCACACAGAACTAGTTTTGATTAAACAAACTTAAATCAATATGGAACTGCTAAAAATAATTTATTTTGTCTTTCATTCATAAGAAATGCATTGAGTCTAGGCTCTATGTAATGTTCATAGCCAAATTGGACAAATAAAAACAAGACCAAGACTTTTTGCAATTTACACATTAATCACAAAGCAGAATATATATTTAATATACATTTGCATGCTGTTCTCTTTCATATGTTTTATTAGTGTTGCTACTTTACCAGAAGCCTGTGAAGCATTTGAAAATGCAGAGAACATGAAAGAAAAAATATTCCTTGCAGGTGTTATCTTCTATATGGGGGAAAAATAGACCTTTAAATATTAATATTCACAGTTAGAAGTTTCAGGGTCTACTTGACACATTTTCTATTACTTGTAAAGACCTGTAATACTTCAGCCGGCGTTGTATAATCTTCTCAGCACACATATCTTTTCTTAGTATTATCCAGCCAATTCGTGTTGGCAGACCTTAGCATTATGACAAGGTTGATGTGCACTAGACATACTTATTTTGGAAGTATTTGTTGATGAAGCTATTAATTGGAAGAGTTTGCATCTTAATTTCTAAATATATCACAGCAGATCTTAAAATCAAAACCTGGAATGAAGGAATCTGTCCGCTCCCCAGAGTACTTTTTTTTTCTCCTTTCTCACGAGAGCTTTTTAGTCACCTACAAGCAGGACGGCAAGTTTTTCTATGTATTAGCTTCTTATTTTAGTAATAAAGAAAATATGAAAATTAATTATTACTACATGTATTGGGTGACAATTAAAATACTGTTTGCAGAGGGGAATGATTTTATACAATAATCTGGAACACTTTATTTGTGATTTTATTTGTGCTATTACTTGGGCTTTATTTTGATTGATTGATCTCAGGCGAGACAACATTTGCATAAGTGCATGAACCATTTTTCTGACAGCAACCTGTTCAGAATGCTGTTCCACTGACAAACATTCCAAATTTGTCAGTGAACTTTGAAACCCTGTCACCAGGCTTTCAGAATACTTTTTATTTAGTCATTTTGTTTGGGTATTTGTGCAAATAACAGTAGTTTTAAAATATAAAATCCATAATCCATAATAGTGATTCAAAATGTGATTGATCATATGTGGTGCTCTGATTTAAAAGCATGTGAATATACATTAATGAAAATACCTATGTAACATAATCGGTAAGGAGGTGAGTAGCATTTGTGTACTTGGCAACAAATAAATTTGCAGATCAGTGTGGTATGCCATCTTCTTTCATATAATACTGTGATAATGTTATATTGAGATGCTTTTGCTCTGTCCGGCAGACTTCAGATCAATTCACAGTTTAATTATTTTAAAATCTTGTTTGTACTGATATTTACTAGAATATGTCAATACTGTGCAATCCCAATGTTGATCTTTAAAAGCTGTAAGTGGCAATGGATTCAAACAGGCATTGGGAAATCAAATAATATAATTATAAGGTTAATTACAAAAACTAACAGAGATCATTAAATTAGCAGCAAATTGACTTTAATATCAACAGTATGTCTCTTGTTGTACTTGTTACTTTTGTACTATTCTTTTGCTATGTCCTGTTGCAAAATGAGCCTTCTTAAGGCATTTTGAGTTGGTTCTTATCAGTATATTGTGTTATTTAATGGAATGTTTTTTGGATGATTTTTGTTCTGCACAGGACACTGGTCTTCTGATCATGAGTACGGCACAGCATGTGACACACACACTAGCTTCATCATGTCTGTGAACCTCTCTTCATAATCCGCTCAAAATTCATAGAATTTTCTCACATCACAGTTTCCTTCCTATACTCCTGAAACGCCAGACCTTTTCCCTGTTTCATTCTCCGATTTCTTTCCCCAAAACAGATGAAATGAGAGTAATTCAGAAAGGTCAGGCTCTTGTCTCTGAACACACCCATAATGACACACGGAGGGGTTCTGGTAGAATAGCAATGAGGAACTGTCGGTGGGAAATGCAGTTGAGGCTTCAGTGCAATTAGTGGTCATTTAATTCTTGCAGAATAAGGTGCATGGAAATAACTAATTGAATATGTTTGCTTCTGCTACTAGCCTAGAGTTAGACTGAAAAGATAATCTAACTTTCAAATCTTAGATGCGCTTCTGCTTGTGGTGGTTCCTTTGATAAAAAGTGCTCATGCTAAAGCCTTGTTATACAGTATATAAAGGCTTTGAATATATAGGTATGAATATAACAGTTATGACAAGATTTGAGAGGATTTTGAGATTATGACCGGATTTGAGAGGATAACCATTTGTTATATCACGTTGAGTTTTAACTAAAAGCTTTATAATAAGGAAACCGTCTTTGTATGGTTGAGACATCTACAGGACCATATAAAAGATCATTGGCTATGATGGGGATTTTAGAGGCATCAGGGCACATGTGTGTATGCAGTTTAACTTGTCCCAGGTGGGCAGACACTGTTAGCAATACACTAGAGAATACTCTTGACAGTTTATCAGGAAGACTAATGGACGGGGATCTTGAGGGCTCATGATTATGCTCTTGGTTAAGGCTGTAGAGCTGGTTACAGGTGTTGGTTGTAATTATGATTCGTAGTGGTGGTGTGTCGTGCACTTGGTTGTTGTGTGATCACATAAGGTGCATCGTTTGGGGTTATGGTCTCTGGTCCGTGGCTACACGGTTTATGGATTTAAGAACATTTGGTTGTGGTTTTAACAGAACTCTTGGTAGGGCTCGGGGTTCTCAGTGAAGCACTGAAAGCTGGGTGTCCAGGCGTGAGGTGAGTGGGCTCTGGGTTGTCGTCAAGTCACTTGAGGTTACAGGCTCCTCAGAGCAGCAAAACAATAGCACCGAAGAAGAAAACCAGGCACAGGTCAGCAAAACATGCAGCAAAAGCAAGTTTGCGTAACTGGAAAATCGTGAGTCAGCAGTGAAAAGGTTGTCATGGTGCTCATGCCAGCAGCGAGCAGGGATACAGTTACAAGCTTCTATGCTATTTTTTGGGGGGCTTCTGTGCTATTTTTCTATGCTATTTTGGTCGGTGTGGTGGCTCTGTGGCTAAGGATCTGCGCCTGTGGCTGGAAGGTTGCCAGTTCGTATCCCATGGCCGGCAGAGGAACCCTACTCCATTGGGCCACTGAGCAAGCCTCTTAACCCCAACTGCTCCAGGGCTGATTTCAATATGTGAACTACAATGGAGAGGGAGGATCCTAATTTTAAAGCTTTGAGAACCTTTTGTTCTCCCACAGTAAGGATCCTGCTGCTGAAATGTCACTGGGCATGGATCCTTTTTTTAAAATAAAAGTCAAAACCATAACATTTTAAAAACAACTGTGGTGATGCTGAAAGTGTTTTTATGGTCCCTCTACGCTAATTGAGTGATGTGAAACCTGCTGTTATATTCTTTGTCTTGACTCTCATTTGGCCTTTTGAATGACATAAAGTATACATTGCCATATTTGTGTATATACAGTATACAGTAAGTGTATTGTTACAGTACTGTACAAAATAATACGCTAACCTGAATTCAATATCTAAATTAGGCTCTGGTGAACTACTATAGTATTATTTTAAGAGCAGCAGAATACAATTTGAATAAATGTGTGAAAACTAGTTCAGTTAGTTTCTGAGGGTTCTAATTGAATATTCCTTAGGGCGGTATTGTGGTGCAGTGGTTAGCACTGCTGCCTTGCAGAGCTGGGGTCCTGGGTCCAAGTCAAGACCTGGGGTTCTTTCTGCATGGAGTTGATACATTTTCCCCATGTTCTTATGGGTTTCCTCTGGGTGCTCTGGTTACCTCCTAAAGTCCAAGGACATGATGGTAGGTTAATTGTCTTCTGGGAAAATTGGCTCTGGTGTGATTGTGAGTGTTTTTGTCTGTGTCTATGAGTGACCTGCAGTGAGATGGCATTAAACGTAGGGTGTACCCTGCCTTGCGCCCGTTGCTTGCCGAGATAGGTTCTGGCTCCTCCTCGACCCTATGTTCGATAAAGTGGTTAGAAAATGGATGAATGGATGGATTATCCCTTATCAAAATAACGTAAACATTCCAGTGATATCCATCCAGTAAACAGCTCGATGGGCAGCCTAGAGATCAGCCTGTACCAGGGCAGTAATGGTGTTCACAGTGGGTAAGGAAAGAGTGCGTTGTCAGGAGATGTCCAGAGCTTTTAAAGATCTCTTCTTCTGACTGATTACTAGCAGTAGGAACTATGTAATGTTGCATGAGATAGTGACATTTAATGACATTTCCATTAGATATTTAGACTTTTATCATTAAAGCAGACATACGAGACATTTCAGTGGTACTGGAATTGTTTTGAATATTCTCTTTTTTCAGGTGGCAAAATGAAAGCTTTTTTTTTATCTGTTCTCGGTGTTCGCAGGTTATGCAGGTGGTGAGAGAGCAGATCATGAGAGCACTCAATACGAAGCCTAACTCGCTGGACCAGTTTAAAACCAAACTGCAGAACCTGAGCTACACCGAGATCCTGAAACTGCGCCAGTCTGAGAGGATGAACCAGGAGGACTTCCAGTCTCCCCCCATTGTGTGAGTATTGGCTTTTCCCTCCATTCAGGACTTGAAAGTGTGTGGGACGGGCTGTCAGGTTCTTTACCAAACAACCAAAAGCTTGGTTGTCATTTAAATTTCAGCCTCAGTCTGTGTAATTATAATATACAAAGACCAGCGTCCATTGTAAATTCTAAATTATTTTTTAAATCCCTTCTGTACATGAACCAGGCAGCAGCTTTCTGTGCAGAGTGAAGTACTGTAGGTTACTTACCTGGGGCTGATGTCTCTTTAATGTTCTGCTTCACTGGTTTCTGTGGTTACAGTTCCTGTAATTAGGTCTTTGTGGGCTTTGTCGTTATTCAAAATAATAGCCTGGTATGGCTCATGTGAATACCAAAAGACACTTATTCTGTTAACAAGCATGTACAGTAAGACTATAAACATCTGCAGATATTCATTTCTTGCCCATTAATAAGTTAAAACAAATGACTAGGAACAAAAAAAAATTTACAGTTCTTGAAAATACAATAACTAGAATTCAAATTCAATTCAAATATAGTAGGTCACATGGAATTATTCAAGTTATGAAAATTAAAATGACATCTTTTGGTTTCTCCTCATGTGAAAACATTCAGTTACTGACGAATGGTTAGAGAAGAAGAATTTTTTTTAATGAATAGAAGTTCCAATCCATTGTCATGCTTATTCATATGGGTGGCTTCTGAAGACCAGTATTTATCATGAAGACTAAATATTTCTTATAGGCTTGATTTAGAAGTTAATGATTCATGTCACTTAGGATCAAGCTTCATATAAATCAATTTTTAATTTAAAACTAGAGATATAGCTGACATTTGTTTTAATTTGTTTTAAAGTGTCTGACAAATAAATAACGCAGGCTTTATTAAGGATATTAACAAGCTGGTAATTGCATAGAACTTCATGTTGAGTTATGGTGTCAAAAGAAAACAGATTATCTTGTGGACTGTAACTGTTATTCCAGTTAACCACTGGAAATAGTACTTTAAAGCCCTTGAAGTAGCCTTATTTGGTACTATTAATCTCATAGTCAGACATTGTATTTAATAATTAAGTGTGTGATTAAATGGAATATGGAAAATCTATAAATCCTTGTTCAAAATTAATGGAGTTAAGTTAAAGTCCCATTCATTAGCCCTTTGAAGATAATTATTTACTTAATTATTTACATTTTGTTTTGGAGACCATTATTTTCTTTTCCATGCAGACCTTTTAATCCTGCACATGGTAAGAAGGAAAAATTGCTTGCACATTAGTAAGTGCTGAGTAATGCTTTCTGTGCATTGATTTAATTCTGCACTTTTCAGGACTGAGCAACACCCACAAGATGAATTGTACTCTGCAACAAAAGCTGGCATTTTGAAGTTTTCAGAAAGCTGATCTCAGGCATTGATTTTTACTCCAAGAACTCAGTATTTGAGGGAAAAACGTGGGAATTATAGGCATCATCGTGAAGCTGAAAAGAATATAGGGATCACACATTTGTATGCGACTATTGCAGTGTTTCATTTGTTGACACTGATCACCTTGAGCATGTCGCATTGGTAAGGAAAATCCAAACAGTAAGAGTATACTGTACCTGATGATCATAGTGTTGATGTTATTGAAGGACAGGATTCAGGATTTACTCTTCAGTAAAATAATTGATATGCCGCAGTCTGAATTCCTAAATGAAATACAACATTGTGTTGCAACTGTGAACCCCTGAAGCAAACCAGAAAAAACAGTGCTGTGATTTGCTAAACCTTTGGGAAGTATAGTTTGCTACAGTGTCTGAAAAAAACACAGATTGCTGACAAAAGTACTGTTCTTTGAATGAATACTTTTGGAATCCTGCTCCATTACTGAAGTCTGGAAAAGACTTAAGGTGGACTAGTAACACTAAATACAAAAGTACTTCTCAGTGGTGTTTTTATTTCTTGTCTGTCTGGGATAATTGGAAGCTCTCTCTCAAGTTCTGATTTAATCATGTCTGTGTGAAGATATTTCCATAGTTTAATTCCAGTTACCATCAAGAAATAAGCAAGGAAAGAAACAATATTATTAAATATTATTATTTTTTTCTGAATCCATTCTGTTTTCTTAAAAAGTGACATTAATATAAAACAAATAATAACCCTTCAACTACAAACATGATGTTATAGAAACTGAAAAACATAATTCACGGAAATGGAAATGCAGTTAAAAAGATTATATATGTTACTGTATAACAATGAAACAGTAATGAAATGTACTTTGCAGCATGTTAGTTTTGATTTTAAGTCATTCATATGCTTTTATTATCTAGTATGGAATTGCTTTATGGCAAGATTCCACCAAAAATATTTCAACCACTTAGAAGTGAATGTTGTGTATAATCTCAGCTCATAAGGTTAATGAGCTGAGATTTCCAAGACATCACTAACAGGATACTGGAAATTAAATTTAAATTCAATTAAACAAAAAAAAGAAATTGAATTTGGAGAAAGGAAAGCAATAGAAAGATTTTTAAAATAATTTGATCAAACAGTATATTCAGGTTTTCAGGATAAGGTACTCAAAATATTCAAACCCTGTGACTTTTATGCTAGTTGTGGTGCTGTCTGGAAGAGCTGTTGTTAATCTGCCAGTAGGTAACTCTTGTCATTGCAGAGCAGACAACAAGATACAGTATTTTACTCATACTGTAAAATACTGTAAAATCATACATCAAACTATAAACATCAAAATGACCAGGAGGATTTGTTGTAAAAAAGAAATATTTGAGGGAATGAGCTTAGGTTTCACATTTGTGTAATGACTGCAGTTCCAAATGCTTTTCAGTTTCTATTCCGAAGCTTTTCCATTCTTTTTGTTAAAATAAAGAAAAAAGGAAAGAAAATTATCTTGTAGTGTATAGAAACTATTTATTTTATGATAAGCACTTTGTGATCCATTGGTATTGTGTACAGTATATTTCTAATGTACTGTAGATACATTTAAATAAAGCCTAAGGTGCATTAGTTCCCTGTTTTAGATAAGCTATCAGAAAAAAAAACATTTACCTTACAGCACTCTCTAGCAGCACTGCAAATGAGAAACCTTTCAAACTATTTTTTAATTTAGAATCACTAATTAATTTTTGTTAAGCCCATCCAGTCTGGAATAGCTAATTGTGTGTTTTTCATGTTTCTGCTCACGGCAAAAAAACGTGCAGCAACAAACAGGAAACAAAGAAAACCTTTCCAATCTAATTTGGTTTAAAATGTTTTTTTTGTGAGCGTGGGATATTTAGCATTTTAAGATGGAAACTGATGCATAACTTTATGGAATTAACTGCTTGCTTGGTGCTTGTTATTTTTAGGACTTCGTTTTAGGGGTAAAAAAATCAAACCATTTTTGATTAATGATTTTCTTTGAATCGAGCTCTCAAAATGCCTTTTCTCTTGCCCAGGGAGCTGAGAGAAAAGATCCAGCCGGAAATCATGGAGTTAATCAAGCAGCAGAGACTGAACAGGCTGTGTGAGGGAACCTGCTTCAGAAAAATCAGCAGCCGGCGGCGACAAGGTACATCTTTTTCGCCACAGTCCACACGCAGGCTGCTGCCTCTCGCACAGTCACCCTCTGCTCGACTTGTGTAAATGAATGCACAATGTGGTTTGATCCGTCTACCTTACCCTGAGGTATGTTAAGGTGCTGGACTCTTGTACTTGAGCAAATTCCTGTGCTCCACCCAGCTCTGGAAGTGAGCATCAACACTGATGGAACAAGTAATCGGTTTATTCTCTGAAAAAAAGAAGAGAGAAAACACGTTTCGGCCGTGGAGCCTTCTTCAGGTGTGGAAGAAGGCTCCTGAAGAAGGCTCCAAGGCCGTAACGTTGTGTTTTCTCTCTTCTTTTTTTCAGCATGGAATAAACCTATTACTTGTTCCTTTGCAGCCTACACATGCTGACACAGCTACCCACCTGAACTACATCAACACCGATGGGCAAGTACCTGCAGTAAACTAGCTTCACGTCCACAGGGGGAATTACACACTTTACACATTATTTTAACACCTCAGAAATTGGGATAAACTCTGGTAAATCGAGTCTCTAGACTCATGTTTAGACTTGACTTACAGTACCATACACGGAGGCACTGGTTAGGAAAATGTCCTGGTTTGTAGCGGAAAACGTTTTTCATAAACGGAGCAAGAATTTTCATTCAGACCTCACTTTCATTGGTGCACCCTAAATCACTGAACCCAGTTCAGTTCTGAGAAATGCAAACTGGTTACTTCCTCTAGCTTTTCTTCAGTTGGTGATGTCTTTAATTTTTCAGAAGCTGTGCTCTTTGAGGGACTCAAAACACTAAGTTAAATTGGTGAATTGTTAAATTGTTCTGAAGCAGCAGTTATTTCATTGAGATTTCTTTCCCTCTCATTTAGTTCTACAATTCCAAGATGGGTTACATTTTCTGAATAAAACCCCTTAGTCTTTCTGCTGATTAAGTCTCCAGGTGCCAAGTTTAGAAGGTGCATACATCGCACATGTATTGCAAGACTGTGAAGAATTACGGGAAATTACATTGCTATGACTCATTTAGGAGCCTTTTTAATGTGGTATCTAATTTGTAAATGTAAAATCTGAAAATATAACAAATACTTGCAAATTGTTCTGACATTTCTGTGAGTCCTGCCTATTGTGTTACCGGAGGTACCTCTATATTGGGGTAGTTTTGTACTACAGAATTCAGTCAGCTCTTACCTATACCCTCTTAGTCCTTAAATAATACTGTGTGCTATACCATGTCTATAAATTGGAATTCGCTCAGATTTAGTGTGACTTATTTTGAACTATACATTATAACACAAAATATATACCAGACCTTGAAAACACTCTTAGAATGAGGGTGAGCTGGACACTTCATAATAATGTGGTTTTCTTCTTTAAGGAATACATCATTTACATCAACTAGAATAATGTCGGTCTCTTCTATGATATAGATTTTTAGTGCAGCTTTCTTATTTTCAGGAGAATTTCTCATTCATTTAATACTGTCACACTGTCATCTTTTTATCAAACATCACATTACCCTCCTGTTTCTTAACCAGTAACAGTATACACAATAATGAAAAGCACCCTTAAACATTTGTTCAGTTTCCATGTAGAACTTCAAAACTTTTATTTTTATATAAATAAGATAAATGTATTGGATGTAGATGATCATCATTATTCTAATTCATATAATCGTGGGAAAAATTGTCCCATAGGTAGTTGATTTACAGTATGAAGCTTTGAGGCAAAATATTTCTGTACCATTAAACAGTGAACTGTATAAATCTGAGTAAAGCCTCTTCCACTTCAAATAGCTGGTGAATTGTGGAGCAATAAAGCTTTTACACTTCAAATTGAAGTGTTTGGGGATCTTTCACTCTAATATCCTTTTTCACACACTTGCTAGCAGAACTTGAATTACTTCAGCTAAAACCCAATGGGAACTGTTATCAGTTTGCCTGTTTAAATTGGCACTGTTCACAGTTGGAGAGGATTAAACTATCAAGAGATTATGCATTTCCCAGCCATTCCTTCCTTCATAAATGTCTCATTTATTCTGTACGTTCAGCTCAAATTTTAGGATTTTGTTTGTACATTTATCAGTTTTTTAGAATCCGGCTGTCCTTCTTTGTAATTTCTGTTTTATTCTTCATAAAACTGGAATGTTTAAAAATTAATGCCGCAAGACAGCCAGTGATCTTTTTTGAGTTGGAGGTTATTGGAATGGAATCTTAAATTCACTAAAGTGCCAGTTTGTTGAATATGAAACTAGTTATGAGTTATTCATGCTTTGTCGCTACATCACCTTTGATGAAGCCATACTTTCATACTTAAACTGCCTTCACTGTCCAAAATAATTGGAAACCCCACTTAAAAACAAGTGGGCCCTTTGTTAAGTTAAAACAGTTAAGTTTGGGTGTAAGACTAGAAGCACTTCTAGTAGTTTTTGGTGGAATTAATTTCTGAGTGGTTGTTTTGGTTAATGAAGGGGTTGGAATCATGCCACAGACTTTTCATCCAGTTGGGTTTCTTATATGATGGTCAGAATTAAAGAGGTACAGTACGTAAAAAAAATTCTAAAATATTCTAGATGTAGATTCTGGTATAAGTAGTGGTCAGAATAACAAATGATTAAATAGAAAGGTTGGAGCTGTACACTCTGCTTAGAAATAAGATTTAGATGGAATTCAAGAATGGGCAAACACCTTGCAACTGTTATTTAAAACAGATGTGTCCAGAGTGTTTCTTGCAGGTAGCAATACCAGAAATATAATGTGAGAAATACTTATTTTGATGAAGCAGTTTATGCAAAATACATGCATCTTTTTGGACTTTCCAGTCAATCTGAGCAAACTAAAAATGGCAAAACTAATGTTTAAATATACATTATAACAAAAACTATAGAATTTAAATCAAGGGCAGTAATTGTTGACATTGTACAATGCAGGAAGATCCCATTTAGAATATTGTGTACATTATATTTTTGGTTACCACATTACAAAAAGATATCGCTGCAGTGGAATCACCAGAGAAGAGTGTCCAAATGTAGCCCTGGGCTTAAAGTAATCATAAAATATCACAAGATCGTCTTGAACTATAAGATTACAAAGGAACTTGGTTCAAGTATTGAAAATCCTCTGAAAGATTCACCTGAATAAACTTCAGAATCAGCATGAACTATGTTTTCACAGAAGTGTAACGCATACTGGAAGGCACAAGGAGAAACTAAGAGGGTGTATGTTGTCTTGAAGAAGTATTTGTACCCTTCCTGTGGTGGCTCGTTTTGTGAACCTACAAATTCTTGTGTACACTTTGTTTTAATCTTAATATTTTATTCAAAGCATAAATACAATACTTGAAGGGTAGAGGTAGAAAAAAGCCTTATTGTCAGCACTGATGAGAAGAAAATTCTGCTTTCAAACTGCTTTGAGGGTTGCCTCTTGTACATCATTTGGCTTATCAAACAACCCAGCATTATGCATAATTAAATTTTGTATATTTGTATACTTTGTATAAGATTGTAAATTATTTTTTAAACCCACTGGAATGTATAAATTAGTCATCTCTGAGATTTTTTCTTAGGCATGTATAGAAGGCTAGATTTCTCTTTTAATTGTGACTTTGTCCTACAACACTGGGCTAATATAGCACAGCATCCTGATTCAATACAATACATGCATTCTCTCATACATCATCCACCCAAAATGACAGCATGGGTACAAATAATTTCAGTTTATTGCAATACAATACTTTGTCCTTGTGAATAAATTATTGAATTAGAAAAGAGAAAAAAATCTACCTTTTGTAGCCTTTTGAACCCTTCAGCAATTTTATGATTTATTACAAGGCATTTCTAGTTGTATTAGAACATCTGAAATTTAACTGCACACTGCGTTCATTGCAATGAAGGAAAGCCGCAGGTTAGGTAACAAATGGAAAATGGAGTTCAGAAATTTTATCCATTCAATTCAAAATGTAGGCTGAGCAGAAAAAAAATATCAAACATTAAAATGCCAAATACTTAACTGTTGAAGTGCATGGTTATACGACATACACTAATTCAGTAGATTCAAGTGAAGTCGTCTAAAAATCCAAAGGAGAGAGACATGAATTAAAAAGCTGGGAATGAATCCCTCTGGCACCTGGCAATATGCATCATATGAAATAGTATAGAATGGGTAGCGCTGGACTTCAGAAACATGATTTCTTCCCGTCTTCCTCTGTCTACTCTATCCTTCCTTGGCTTAGCATTTTTGGTTTCCATTACCGCCTCCTCTTTCTTTCTGACTCCTATTCTTCTGTTTCTGTCTCCCACTCCTTTGCCTTGCTGACTCAATCACCTGATTCTTACCATTCTCTTCCTACTGACTCAGTCACCTGACTCTTACCATTCTCTTCCTACTGTAAATCTCTGTGCACCTCCTGTGTCCATATGTGTGTCATGATGTACCTCACCTGCCTCCTCCCAGCAGCCAGCAGCGCAGCGATCAAGCTGAGTCTGATCCATTAGATGTTTTTCTGTTTTAAAATAAGTTAATTCTTATCAGACTCAGTGGTTGTTTATTAACACATGGCTTTCTAGCAACTCCTTTACCTGAATGGGAAAGACAGAAAGCTTCTGATAAGACCACCTACAGAATCATACTTTGGTACCTTGCAAGCTTTATAGCTCGTCAAAGAAGAATTTGTACCAACTGGGGAATCCTGGACACAATCAGCTAGGGCCATAGCCTGCGTTCTGAGTGAGTGCTCAGGAAACTTAGTTGTAGAATTTTTCTACCTTAAGGAAATGTACAGTATGGATAATTCTCGAGTTATCGAGATAAATAAGTATTCACGAGTTCTTACCTGCCCTTCACATCTTTAATGGTTACCCAGGCAGGAAAGCAAACAGACCAAAATCCTTCCTGTTTATGTAATTAATGTACAATTGACATGTGTGGTACATTGTGAAGGAGTGAATTAAGCTGTGCTTTGATAGCCTCCGTGGCTTGGAAATGTAATGCCTTGCTGGCATAACTCTTAAATAAGAGCGCTTAAAATTGCATGCAGACTGCTGCATTAAGGTTTCCTAATCTTTACAAAATGTAGGACAGTGCAGGCTTATGTAAAGGACACATTTCTTCTTCCATTAATGCCTCTAAGATACAGCTTTACAGAAGACGCTTTTATGTCTTAATGGAAAATGCTTCTTTATGCAGTGGCACTGCTGCAGACCCAGAACTGAGCTGACACTTGCCTTTTTGTGTCTTCCATTGAACACCTTGCTTCATTAGCTTAGGAGCTACTTTCAACTTAACCTTTCTGCTAAGTTTATCATCACAGCCAAAGAAACTAAGAAATGACATCACTTCTGTTCCTTAACTCTCACACACGCGTTTTAATCAGCTAACAGAGTTGTACATAAATTTAAGAGATTAATTAATCATAATGCTGAAGAACCTGGGAACATACTGTACTCTGCTCCCTACCTTGGTAGAAATATTCAATGAAATATAGAACATCACAAAAGGGTGCCTAACCAAAATGTGGTTTTTTTTGCTTATATTTTACCTTACAGCATGGAATTAACATCCACTGATTCCATATCCACAAAGCACCTCTATTACTCTCTCTCTGCTCACAAACAATGGCTTTGGCAGTACTGTAAAATCACTTGGAGCTGCCTGCAAATGTAGTCCCAGTCTCAACTGCCAAGTGTCTATTTTCAGCAATTATATCTTGGATGAAACTGTCCTTCTGCGTGCCAGCTAGCAGCCCCTGCTCCATAACTGAAACATGTCTGCTTTTCTAACTCTCCAAAGCCTTGGCACTTCAGAATATGCAAGGCCTAAATCTGAGATGGAACATATGCCCAGGCGAAAACTCGTGCAGCTGCTCCCCAGCGTGAAATAGCCAACACTAAAGTTCCATCGAAATCCAACCCAAAAAAACTCTACTTCTTGCACAAGAAATTTACATTAAAATATGAAATTCTAATTTTAGTGATATAAATATATTAAGTCAATAGGGTCTCCTTGAATTGGCACTCTGTAGCAACTTCTAGGAGCACAGTGACATCAGTGAGGGACTCCTCTAATCAGGACTGACTCTCCTGCAAGGCGCTGTGGAGCTCACAGTGTGTGAAATGGCAGATGACTCTGACTGGTGAACGTGTCAGAGGAGTGAGTGGTAATAACCTCAATGCGTATGGCACAGGCATCATAGTTGGGTAATAGAGATTCAATATATTATATAAGTTACTTAAGAATGAAACAGACAGGAAATGATCCTCTGTGGATAAATGTGTAGTTTGAAATGGAAGCTGTCTTACAGATTTCTTTTGTGAGTATGAGTAACAATGTGTACTGAACTGGATGTGGATGTTTATTGATTCGCTATACTTTTTTTCAGATAGATGTTTCTTTCATTTGCTAAACAAGCAAAACAATAGTTCTTAAAATGGTGAAATGAGCAGTTATAATCTCAACCTACAATACAAACGCAATAAAAAAATGGTGTCAATTGTTCTGTTTTTGGTCATGTTTTATTTGAGCCTTCTGACATAATGGCGTCATAATCCATTCAACTGCTACACGAGGCAATAGGTACATGCATAATGCTTTACAGAGACACGAACAAATGATATAATGTGCACAAAAGGTTGGGATATTTGTTTGAGCATTGCATCATATGAAAGCGCTATAAATTATGCTTTATTTTTCTATAGATAAGTTCTGGTATTGCCGACTATCTCCAAACCACAAGGTCCTGCACTATGGAGATCTGGAGGAAAGCCCCCAAGGAGAAGTGCCCCACGATTCTCTGCAGGACAAACGTGAGTCACTCTCTGGATGCTCCATAAATAAGCAGTTCATCATCCAAGGGATAGCTTTTGCCTCTGAACCAGTAAAACCATGGTCATATTCAATGAGGAGTCCCCAGTCCTCCCTCCGTGTGTGTGGAGACATTGCTCAAATTTATGTTTGACTGATTTTCTCAGTGGTGCCTTCTAAATCAATGGTTTTGGATAAGAGATTTCCAGCATGGATTTCTGAAATCATGACAGGAGGTCATGCTAACCTCATTAAAATCAAGATCACAACCTGCAATACAAGCACAGGTTAATTTTTATAAGCACAGGACAAGTTCATGGCAATAACAAGACTGTCAGGTTAACAGAGCCTGTTATTTTTTTTACACTGTTTAGTTTTGAAAGATTGCAACATCTATGCTTCAGTGTGTCTTCATTTGTGATAGTTATAGGCCAACTTCATTTATTGACCTTTAAATGTTCAAATTCAATTAAATGTCCAAGTACTGTCTTTTACTGTCTAGACTGGAAAAATTACATGCCTTCAGCTTAATATTGTGTTGTTTTGTAGTGAACACTTTAGGAGCAGCAAATGAAATCCAAAAAGATTTAGATATTTAAAGACTGAGCAGACATATGGCTGCTCTGGAATTAGTCCAGGGAAGAGTGACAAGATACATTTTGGGGCCTAAGATAATGTCCTATACTGACAGATAGAAGATGCTGAACATTTTTAATCTTGAAACCAAAGAGTTAAACTAATTTTTGGTTAATTGATTTTGAATTTGAATTCAACTGTATTGCCCCAAAGGGAATTTGTCTTGCACATCAAGAGCCCATAACATATAACACACATGACAATAATCCAACACAGCAACAGTATAATACCATGATACAAAACAACATTTAACAACGTTGCTCATTGTCAGAACTCAATCCTGTATCATAAGATTAAAAACAGATGATAAGCTGATCAAAACAACGATAACAATATTTCTCCCTAACTGGTCTAAGCATCTCATCCAGGCATACTGTAAATCGAAAGAAGCCAGAGTATCACCTTCAAAAACATGGCTAGGTAGATTGTTCACACTCCCACAACCTTTTGGATAAAGAAGTGCCTCTTGTTACCAGTTTTAAATGCACTTCCAAATTGCTTCCACTTGTGTTCTCTGGTTTTTGGCTTAAGAGGATGTCCTACATTGACTGGCTGAAGGAAATGAATCTTTTAGTCTTGAACAGAGAAGATTAAAAAGCACCCAAGTGTTCTTCTGGCTTCTTTCAAGAAACTACTGGATGAGATACAGTACCAATTAACTATTAACTACCAAGTGGACTAGATGAGCTGAATATCCTCATCTCATTTGTAACCTCATTTATTTTAATATGTATTAACAGTCTGTCCTCATTTCTCAGAATTTCAAGGTCTTGGAATGAGTCCTGTTGATGCTTTCTGGACTTGCTATGAGGCTTCTTTTCGTAAGAAGGATAGGATAATTTAGTGTAGTGCTGCAGATGTGGTCTAACTTTGGATACAGTACAGTTGTATCATAATTCTCTAGATTTGTTCCCTACAGACTTTCCTATCTTTCCAGGCAATTTCCAGAAGAGCCACTGTTCCAAAACAGAACCCTAAGCTAATAATGATAAATTGACAGATGCACAATAGGAATTAATAATAATAATAACTCTTATTTATAAAGCACCTTATAATATATACTAATAATTCTTACACTTATATAGCGCTTTTCTGGACACTCCACTCAAAGCGCTTTACATGTAATGGGGACTCCCCTCCACCACCACCAATGTGCAGCCCCACCTGGATGATGTGACGGCAGCCATAGTGCGCCAGAACGCTCACCACACACCAGCTATCAGTGGGGAGGAGAACAGAGTGATGAAGCCAGTTCGTAGATGGCGATTATTAGGAGGCCATGATTGGTAAAGGCCATTAGGAAATTTGGCCAGGACACCAGGGTAATACCCCTACTGTTTTTAAAAAAATGCCCTGGGATTTTTAATGACCACAGAGTGTCAGGACCTCATGGTCAGATTAACACTCGGATTGAGACGGTGACTATTTTGTTCATAGCGGAAGGTTTTATGCTACTGACACTCAGTTGCTGTGCAGGAAGGGAATGTTTTTTATGGGCTTTAGAATACCACCTAGGTATTTCGATTCTGGCTTAACATTCGACCCACATGTACAGCATACTGTCAAAACATCTTTTTTTCACCTTAGAAATATCGCAAGACTACGCCCTATGCTATCATTAACTGTGGCTGAAAAGCTGATCAACATATTTGTATTCTCTCGAATTGACTACTGCAATGCTCTGCTCCCTGGGGTATCTAAATCTACTCTGAACAAGCTGCAGTATGTCCAAAATTCAGCAGCCAGAATCCTGACCAGATCTAGTGCAAGTGTTCACATTACTCCTATCCTGGAGTCCTTGCACTGGCTTCCGGTCAAATTCCGCGTAGACTTTAAAATCCTCATGCTCACCTACAAGGCTTTACATGGCTTGGCACCTCAATACCTGTCTGAACTTTTATCGCCCTACTCCCCACCTCGCAACCTCCGCTCTTCAAATTCTGCCCTCCTTACTGTCCCCCAAGCCCGTCTACATTGTATGGGCGACAGGGCCTTCTCCTGCTATGCCCCCAAGCTCTGGAACTCCTTGCCCAAGGATATTAGAGAGTCACCTTCTCTAAACTCCTTCAAATCCAGACTCAAAACCCTCCTTTTCAGAAAAGCCTTTACTTAACTGGTTCCATTCTTCACCCCTCTGCTCTTCTTAATACCATCTTCCACGGTCTCCTCTATTGTTATTGTTGTATTGCTGTAATTATAATTGTGTCCTGTCTTGTGAAATTTTTCTTATTTATTGTTGTAGTCTTCTTATTTATTGTTATTGTCATCCTGTAAAGCGCTTTGAGAAGCCACCTTTAAAGGCGCTATATAAAATAAAGTTTATTATTATTATTATTATTATTATTATTATAAGCAAAATGAAACATTAAAAATTCTTCTTGTGGACAATGTTCTTACACTTGATTTATTGTGACCACACAATAAGTTGCTGAATCCTTAAATTCATGAATAAAGTGGAACTTTGCTGGTTTCGACAAGACCACAATTCAAAACGTGTTGGTGATGCTATTTATGATGCTATTACTATATTACTATATATTAGAATCACATCTCACGCTAATTACATTCCTTATGGATATTAATTCCTCTAGGTAATTTCCCTACAAGTTGCATTATTTCGGTATATAACCAGGACTTACGAAGGGACAATTACTATGTTTGGTAAGCTGCAAATGAAACACACAATCTAATTTATGGTCCCTAACCAAACTCTGTTCCATTAATTTTTATGAGAAAGGCCTCCAGCTTTAAGTCATGAGTAAAGTTTGTACTGTTATACTGTAGCTCCAAACACTCCATATTTATGTTGCAAAGGAACAAGTAATAGGTTTATTCCATGCTGAGAAGAGAAGAAAGAAAACAACGTTTTGGCCGTGGAGCCTTGTGAGGTCACACATGAAGAAGGCTCCACGGCCGAAACGTTGTGTTTTCTTTCTTCTCTTTTCAGCATGGAATAAACCGATTACTTGTTCCTTTGCAGCCTACGCATGCTGACGCAGCTTCCCACCTGAACTACATATTTATGTTGTTTTTATGGGAGAACATTCCTCTCTATATGTCATTTTGCTGTATGTCACAACAGTCAGGTCACTAACCCCAACAACATATAACAGGGGCCACCTGTACTGTAGTACAGTAGTAGTTAATAATGTCTGCTTTCTGACTTATATGAGTTGTACTTCTGTGAAGGAAAAATATGAGTTCTTAAATTTAACCTTTGGAAATCACAAGCAGTCAATGTACTTTGTTGCCTAGTGTAATTTAAATGCACTTTTCTTCCTGTAAAATCAATAGTTATATGCAACTTCAATGCAATAGCCCATCTCCAATAAGACATTGTTCCTTGATGTCACCACGAAAAGTACCAGCAGTAAATTTAAGTCCTTTCCAAGGTAGTGAATGTCTTATTTTACCAAAATAGGTTGTCCTGTACTCCTTACACATATAGGGATTTTTTTTCTTTCTGTTTTAGTACCAGTGGCTGATATCAAAGCTGTTGTAACTGGAAAAGACTGCCCTCACATGAAGGAAAAAGGAGCTCTGAAACAGAACAAGGTGAGGCTTACTTAGGTATTCATCTCTCATATTTTGTGTGGGTGCCAAGTAAAATATGCTTCTTTATCTCTGTACAATATATTATTTTGTAGTAGTTCCACAAACCGAACCAACAATGAAATACGTTTATCTTACAAAGCAAAAAATATTTTATTTTCTTCAAAAGGAAAAGTTTTTGTTTCATTTTGTTTCCAGTTTCACCCCTATTTTTCACAGTGGCATAAAGAAAAACTGTGATGTGGAGTACTATGTTCTGAATATAAGGGTTCTGAAGGCTTTCATTTTGCACAGTAATAAGTCATCTTTTCTGTGAAAGGTAAACTCAGGTTTTGCAAGTATTGAGATAATATAATAGTATAATTTAAAACAAATTCTTCCATGTCAGCACATTCACTCTTATGTCTGAACCAGGCTTGAATGAACAGATGCGATGCATACTACCCCAGAGGCATTTTAGTAATCTTATTCTGTTTTGATAAGCAGTCTAATTACCCAGGTCTACAGAAATTGTTGGCTAATGTTGTAGATACTGTTTCCAGCTCATGCAGGGTAATTGCAAGGTTAATGTCTTGTTGACTATTTCTGTGCAAGGTGTTTGTGTACACACAGATAAGGAACATAAATTGCACCTAATTTGCTGTTATGGTCTTCTAAAAAATTAGCTTCATTTTTGCAGCACATCCACATTTGATGTAGCATCTGCAGAGAGAAGTTTAATTCTGTTTTATTTCTGCTTCTTGAAATAAGGGAAATGTGTCCTTGTTTGGCTGCCTTTGTGTCGTGAGTAGATTTAAGCTTCTGCTGGAGGAGAAAACCAGTTTGATTTTGTCGTAGCGAGTCCGAGAGAGTCGTAGGGGCTGTTAAGAGCACTGTGACTGAGTCGCTGGGGGTGTCACACTACACAACTGACGGTAACAGGCACGCGCTGCGACTCTCTACAATGCGCTGTGATTTTCTTACGATTTTGTAAATGAAGGCTATGGGTAGCATTTTAATGGTGTTTGTCTGTAGGTGGGCTAAGAGGCAGGTAAACATAGATGGTCAATGGGGGGTTTCTGATTATCTACTCTGGTTAATTGACTTCATAGTAAACCATTAGAACCATAATAAAGGACAAACATTCAATTGCCATAGACACAACATAAATACAAAGACAAGGGAGGAAGGAAGACATGTAGGGCAACAGAATCACTCTCCTCCAAGATTGTGCATTGCAAGAGATCTGATCAGTGTTGGAGACCAGATTCTGGCTAAGTAATCTGAACATTATCTCTTATTTAATTGAGGAAATTCTGATTTCCTGTACTGTGGAATCCTCGGACTAAAAACATTCTCTTTAGTTAGGTGGTGCAGTTTTATTGTAGGGAGATAGCTTAACATTCGGTTTTGGACTTCAATGTTGTAGGAAGGGAGACTTAATCTGTTTTAGGATCCATTTATTAGGATGCAGGTATAACTGTTTTTGGCCTGTTAAGACTTTGCATAGTGCTTTCAACTTAAAGGGGTAGAAGATCAGCCTATAGAATGCATTGAATTGTACATGTGGTATTGTGTAATACTGTGTAGTTGCGTTTTGTTAATAAATATTTATTTGTCTCATTCAAGTTTGACCCTGAGCCAGAAAAATAAAAGAACTGTGCCAGTGCTACAAAATAACTTGCGTTCCATTTCTCACGTGCCTCAAATTATACCTGAAGCACTGGCTATTTCCTGCCCCCTTTAGTTTGTAACAATGTCATAGAGGGGCCAATTAAAATGAATGTGAAATTCTAAAGAAAGCATCTTTGAGATTTAATTTATACACTCAAAATAGAAAGCTTAATTTTAGAATGCACGGCAAAGGTGCATCCTTCCCATTTTCACTCAAGATTAGTTTAAAAGGTTGGAAGTGTTGCTTCTGTCATCAATCAAATTCTGTGTATCTGGAGTCTTATCTAGAGAGACTCATAACCAAAAGTACAGATTTCGTGTACATACTGTACATTTCAAGCATTTTAGCAATGTCATATGTTTTTATTTTTTGCCTGACACGAATTAAATAATTACTAAAAAGGCAATCATCAGATGAAGGCTTCATATCAACACCTAAATAATATTTTTAGAGTGAGGTGTATGCAACATCACCCACTGACAGTATGCTGGAAATATTTGCATTTTTTCATAGCTACAGTATACTGGAGAATTTTACATTTTTTTTTTTTTAAATGGATTAAACAATGTAACCAAAGCCCTATATACATTCAATTATTATTTTAATTTGGAATTACTCTGAAGAAGGGCACTGGCGTCATGTTTATATTGCTATTCCTTTCTTTAAGCTGTTCATGTATATTAGCGGCTAGGTGAGTCCGTCACAAAAAATCCATTTGGTCTTTTATTTACCAAAATCCGTTATAACATTATGTGGGAGTTCGAATGTATTAGTTTCAAACAAAAGAGCTGATCAGTGTAACACGTGAATGTTATCTTGTTGCAGGAGGTACAGGAACTTGCATTCTCTGTCCTGTATGAGTCAGATGAATATTTAAATTTTATTGCTCCTGACAAGCATGAAGTAAGTATCCATTCATTATTTTGTCAGTTCTAATGGTGAGAATATGCATTGGAAAAAGATTAATAGAATCATGCTGTAATGGCATTTAAGAAAATTCACATGCTACAGGAAGGGATTAATTCATTTTTTCCGGTGATATTGTTTCTGTTTTATTTTAAATGTAGGATTGAATCATTTTCAGTTTACCTCTGCTTTTGTTTTACCAATATTCGTCTTTTTTCAAGAGATCTTGCACTGGCACACTCCTCTAACTTTATCTGTGACTAAAATGTACTCGTTTTACTTGAAATCAGTGATTTTTATAGACATCACAGTGTTTTAGTAGAAGATTTTCTCATTTTTTCAAAGGTTTGTAAATAATATCTCGCATGGCATGCTGAAACTGTGCAGCATTCATACTGTTCCTTCAAGAAAGTCGTGCGGGGATTGTCCTGATTTGTGCTGTCATGTGTATTTCATCCTGCAGTACTGCGTGTGGACAGATGGTCTAAATGCTCTTCTGGGAAAGGAAATGAGCAGCGAGCTCTCCAAGACTGACCTGGACACACTCCTTAACATGGAGATGAAGCTCCGCCTCCTGGACCTTGAGAACATCCAGATTCCTGAAGCCCCTCCCCCCATTCCCAAAGAGCCTAGCAACTATGACTTTGTTTACGACTGCAACTAACAATGGACTTGACTAGTTACTACTTCTTCATACTGGAAGGAACTTGTAAGAACAGAAAAGAAAGAAAAACTGGATCCTACTTTAACCTTCTTCTTTTGTTTTGCTATACTTGCTAAACTTAACTTTTTTAGGTATATTTTGACGTAATTGCAGCACTTAATAACTTGCCTGTGAGGCCTTCTGAAGTGTATCATCATAACAACCACACCTAGGCCAGCAGTATCCAGCTCTGGTAAAGCCAAGAATTGTACAAAGTATTCATGTACCAAACATCACAGAGCTTCAGCAGTGAAGAACGTCATGAAAGGACTAGGATCACTTGAGTTCCACGTTTGCAGATTCTATATTTGATTTCTCTGTAAATTATTTCTGAATCTTCGTTTTCCTCAAAATTGTGTTTTTATAGCTGTTCAATACAGGATCCTGTAATGGTTTCCTGCCTCAGACTGTGGTTTCGACTACAGGAGGAAATCAAATGTTGCACATTGTTACATGTGGCAGCTATGTCTCCAAGCAGAAGGAAAAAATGGTTTACAGGTTGCTTTTTTCCTAGATTTAGTGGTATCAGATTCACAGTTCACACGGACTGTTAAATCAAGTGCATCCTCCTTAACTTGGCACTATCATGCACAGAAACTGCCTCTGACATCTTATTTAATAAATCCTGCTTTGAGCTTAAAGCCGCGATTCCTGATGCCAGTAGAATTGTTATTCATGCTTGCAACTCGTTCATTTTTTATTTTGACTGTGTTCTGTTATATTGGCTGTTACATTCCAAGGCAACATTAAGCTTTTGTTGAGTAAGCTTGTGTAGCCTTTAGTGGTGTTTGTGAAGTTGCCAAGTAGTCAGTATTATGTCAGTGTTTCAGTGTTGAGCATAACTCAGAAACAACACTTTTAAGTACAGGAATATTTTTTTAAAATAAAATTTCATCCCAAATTTGAAATGTATATTTAATTTAAAAAGATCATCTGTCTTTTTATGATTTTTACCTTAATCCATTGAAATGTCTGTTCTCGGTAACTTTGCCCTTAAACCTGCTGTGTTTACATTAAAATTTCATTAAATTAGTTGTTGCATTTCTTGCGTACATTTGTTTTTCCATGCTGTATGTTGTTCATAACTCTCAGCTTTTATGTGGTGATGTTTTTCTTCCTTGTGTGCCCAAGCAAGTCACTGTGTAGGGAGCACAGGTGTCAGAGTAGACCCTGAAAAGTTTAAAATGTAATCCCAGCTCCATGAATCCCATACACTTGATGTGGAGTGAAACTTTTCAATACTGATGATTTAAAAACTTATCAAAAGTCTCAGGGCAGAAATCGCCATGAAAAGCAAAGACAACCAAATGATCTACGGTCAGTGAAATCCATAGATTGATTGTCTCACACAGATAAAGTCAGAATGTCTTGTTGATGAAGGCCAATCCTGTTTGTAAAAAGCTAATATCTCTCTATTGATATCTTGACCAGTCTTCACTTGAAAAACATGCACTTATATTTGTGAAACTTTACTGCTGCACATGGACATAACAGGGAACAGGGAAATAGCAGCAGACATATCACCCTGCAACTCACATCTGGCAACCCACTGAAGCTTAGCCTGGTCAGTACCTGGGTGAGAGACCTCCTGGGAAAAACTAAGGTTGCTGCTGGAAGCGGTGTTAGTGGGGCCAGCAGGGGGCGCTCACCCTGTGGTCCATGTGGGTCCTAATGCCCCAGTATAGTGATGGGGACATTATACTGTAAAAAGGTGCCGTCCTTCGGATGAGACGTAAAACTGAGGTCCTGACTCTCTGTAGTCATTAAAAATCCCAGGACATTTCTCGAAAAGAGTAGGGGTGTAACCTCGGTGTCCTGGCCAAATTTCCCAATGGCCCTTTCCAATCATGACATCATAATAATCCCCATCTGTGAATTGGCTTCATCACTCCTCTCTCCTCCCCACTAATAGCTGATGTGTGGTGAGCTTTCTGGCGCACTATGGCTGCCGTCGCATCATCCAGGTGGGGCTGCATATTGGTGGTGGTGGAGGGAATCCCCATTACCTGTAAAGCGCTTTGAGTGGAGTGTCCAGAAAAGCGCTATATAAGTGTAAGCAATTATTATTATTACTATAAATATGGAATTTGTTTTTCCTCCTAAAACTTCAGTCTCTGTAAGCTGGTCAGTATTCTCTTGGTATTCACTGAAGATGACAAAATGCTCTGCTTCTCCTTTTATGGTGTTCATAAGATTACAGTTAATTATAAAGTAAGCAGAAAACCTATAATTGGACCGGTTTTCTGACATGTAAAGTGCCTTGCGAAAGTATTCAGACCCTTTAAACATTTTCAAATGTTGCTGGATTAGAAATGGTATGTGTCTTTTTCCAAACAGTATTTTTATTGAAAACTCACATGCTCAACCAGAAAATTTGTAAAAAGGAAATTAGTTATTTGTCATTAGATATCTTAAAGAAAGTCAAAAACTGAAAACAGACCCCTGTGCACTGGTAGTTCTATGGTTACACAGAGGTTTAAGGATCCTAAACATTCCCTAAACTATGTGAGTTATGCCAAATACTTTACATAGTACATACTCATTAGGGTCTAACTGAACTAGTGGAATGAATGTTATTACCTAGCTGGAAAAAAAAATTGTAGTTCAATTAGAATTATCCATCTATCCACTCGCACCAGTGTTAATTTTCGCCAGAAGCCAATTAACCTCCCCGCATGTCTTTGGACTGTGGGAGGAAACCGAAGCGCCCAGAGGAAATCCATATGAACACGAGGTGAACATAAAAACTCCGCACAGCACTGGGACGCTTAAATATAAAATGAATTACATCTAAAGCTACAATAGCAAATAACTATTCTAGACTGATGACGCTGTTTAAATTGTTCATATTTCTTTAGTGCATGCAGTCATGGCAGAAAATATTTTCTAAGCATCAGTCTCCTCTTTTCCTTCAATATATATCTTCTTGTTTTACTGGATGTTCAATCCTGTTGATCTACCGGTTATGTAGTCCTTTCATTTTAGGCTGTTAAGGATTGTAGGCTTATTTTAATCTTTGTGTAGAGAGGAATATTTATTAAGGAGATAACCTGAAAGATTAGTAAATATTTCAGATTGTTGGAATTGCTGGATTTTACAGTTGTGACTGTTTTTTTTTTCAATTCTGGTCAGTGAAATATTGTTAAATAACAGCCTTAGTCTCTTTCAACTCAAACTAGATTGTATTAATAACAAAATTCGTCTAAAAATACTAGTAGAGTAAATTCATGAGACTCATATTGTAGCTTCCAAATTTAATATTTCACACCTGCAGCAGTGTACATGGAAACAAAATCATTTAATTTGAAATTTAATAAATACAGTAAAAGAGAACATAGGTTTCATGAACGTTTTGAAACTTGCAATTATTATATGCCATAAATATATTAAAGCCAGATATTTTTCATTAAATTACTGAGTTTTGGCTAATTAAAATACAAAATGTTCTAATGGACGCACATAGAATTTGGGATCAAATTGAGGTGGTAAACTGGAGACTGTGTTCTTTGTAGAAATAACACATTTTTGAGGTGATCTTTAGCTGAGAACTCTTTCAAAGACAAAAGTTTGCACAATATAAGATCATCATTTTAAAAGGCACGTTTAAAGATGATGCTGCCGTAAGCATGTTTTTTGTTTTGGTCTTTTTTTGTACCCCACTTCTTAGTGTTCTGTGAAAAGAACTCACAAACCCTTGTCAGTGAGACACGAGCAAACCCATTCATGAAACAGGGCAGCCTTTAGAACAGCGTGCTCATTGAGAACAGATTGGATGTTCAAAAATGCAGCCTTGGAGCCTCAATTTTCTATTACATGGTTGACTGTTTAAGGTTGGAATTATTTGTTCATACCCAGGTGAAGACAGTCTGTTCACTAAAGTCTACACAATGTCTCCTCCGAGTAATTTTTGTTCTTGAGTATCTCTTCTGTCTCCGTTGTCAGTAAAGGTGGAACAATGTAAAGGATCATTTATATCACAAACACTTAATCATATACCAATAATGGTGCTCATCCTTTATTGAGAGATGTGTTATTCAGTAGCTTTCCATGTATTCCTTAAAGCAAAATAGGGTAATCAAGGACAAGTTATTTCTTAATTGCAATTTTGCTTTGAGCTCCACAGCAGTGAATTCATGCTGGTCTCTTGCACGTAAAAATAAATTCAGTGCCAGGGGACCCTGTGAGCTTAACCATAACAGCAAATTAAACAAGTTCCAAATTAAGAAATAATTATTTTGTAGTTGTGATTTATGCCTGAGCTGGGTGGCATGTGGCAATTTACATAACAACACACTTAATCTTTCATGCATACAAATTGTTCCAAAGCATTGGGACTGGCCTATACTGCAAATGGTCAAGGATTTCTACTCTCTAGCAGCCATTCATTTTGAGATGTACAGATTTCTATCTTTAAAACACATTAAAACATCCACAAATGTCAGAAATGAAATTACACACATAGGGCATTATTCACCACTCATATCGATCCAGTACACACAAGGAAATTAATTGGAATTTTTCAATTTTCTAATTCACAGATCAACAAAAGCCGACTTCTAGAGTATGAAATTGGAAGCCAAGGACATATTTAAATTTTAGACTTTAATTCCCTGAGTTACACTGACAGAGCCCATTATGCCTGGATTTTTTAAACCTAGAAATCTTGATGGTTCAACTCAGTGCTGCCAGGTGGTTTATTTTCAGTTTCGAGAGTAGGTAGTGTAAGAGAGAAAACATCAATGACGATACTTTTTATACAAAATGAGTGTTGAACTACAAAACCTGTAGAAAGAAGGCAGAAAAAGTGTAAGAGCTCAAATAATGATGCATGAGCTAATGGAAACATCACAGATAAAACACAGTTGCAAAATATAATACTTCCCAGAGTTTTAAATGAAATCGGACCTGTCTCGTGTTATTTTGAGATAATGAAAATAGGAAAAAAATTAGCCATAATATTTTTTCTTATATAAAACAGTACCAGATTAATTTATTGATAGTCTGGAACTCTCTAAAAAAATCACAATTAAAACAATTTTATTGTTACTTTTTGTAGGACTTTCATCAGGCTAAACATTTCTATCATAGACAGCTGTGCACTGTATGTTGGTGTAAGAACAAAGCAAGACTAAGTCAGTGTACTTCAGCTGCAATCTATATCACTATTCTACATCCAACTGCATCATGACTTATGTATCTTGTTCATTCGTTCATGTGTGTTATCTAACCAAATTAGCCCAATAGGGTTAATAAATTATAATAATCTCTTTTACTGCATACTGTATGTGTATTTTGCAGTTGTAATTTTAGAATTCTGCACCGAAGAATAATCTGCTTTATGGAATTTAAGATTGTACTGTACCTGTGTGCACTTATCCACTATTGTTTAACAAGGTGAAAATATAGAGTCAATAGCTCTAAGGTATTGTTTTTTTTTTTTGTTAAGGTTTTCTTATGAGCACTGTGAAAGAAGAAGTTCTTTAAAACCAGAGTAACCATGACATGTTGTTGTTTTGGGTTGTCATTAGGAATCACTAAAGTCCAAAGTAGAAAAACAGATCCAGAAAAATTAAAAACTCGGAAAACATGTTTCTCTATTCGAACAGAAACAAAAGAATGAATTGCTGACGAATCATATGTAAACCAATTTCAAAATACCTCTCAAATATTCAAAGCTTTAATGTCCTACAGAAGAAAAACATATATAGTTTTGTTGTGTTCTTTCCTAATTTGGAATTGCCATTCATATAGTAGATCAATTTGGTAATTCTAAGTAAGTATTAAGTAAGTAATTATGACCACACATGTTTTCCTCCAAAATGTCCATTGTTTTTCCCCTTGCCAGCAGGACAGTCAACCTCCATTGAGGACTGGATATCTCTCTCAGATAATGCAACCAATGAATAAGCACCTGGCAAATCTCAGACCTCACCGCTGGTCAGGTGAGAGAATCAATCCCTCTCATACAGTATATGACTAATGTCATGGTCTAAACCTACAATGTCTAGGTTAGTGCCTCAATGACCCTGAGAAGTTACTACAACTTTCCAAAGAAACGTTCATTTATACTCAAATTGTCAGATTCAGAGCCTGGTTCTGTCTCTTGCCAGAAAGGAAAAGCCAGCCGATAAAGGGTTAACAATGAATTGTCTTTCTTATGGTTCTGTTCAGATGCTGTTCAAAAGAGAAATGATTTTCAAAGGCAAAAATCACTGCAGATGCACCAAACAGCTGTTTGATGAACATCACACGACATGTTTTTCAGTCAGAGACATGGAACTGGTTTTATCTGCGTCAAGTGGAAAATCGATATAATACAAGTAGGCCATTTATTTTCTGCAATATCATACAATAAAATTTGCCATCTCTGGAATGAAGTTAGAACACCAGCCGAAACCACCTGAGGGGGGAGAAACAGTAAAAGATGCTGAGCTTTCTTAATTTTAAGACAAGCAGTGCTCTGAATGTGTTTGTAAGAAAATGGAGAGGTTAAAGGGTGACACATGGCACATTTAATCACAATATTCAGGTACTTAATGTATTTACTGGGATGCTTTAAAAACACAACAAATATGTAATGGAACCAGTAGAATTTACTTGAGTTTTGATAGTATAGATGAAAATCTCAGTATAGATCGAACAAATGCAATGACATACAGTATTTTAGCAAGTAGTCTAACTGGCCTGGATAGAATTCTAATTAATTTTCAGTGGATAATTTTCAGTCAGTGGATACTGCATTCATATATGGCTCTTCCTACTAACATACACTTTTATTATCTGTTTTAATCCTTGAGTCAGCAACTGCTTAAAATACATAGTACTCTTTTTGCCTATATCCAAAAACACCCAGCTATATAGTGTAAAACCACTATAGTTTCTTCCATTTAAGTTTTGCACAAGAAAAATAAACATAATAATAATAATAATAATAATAATAATAATAATAATAATAATAATAATAATAAAAGGAGCAATTGCATTATTCTTTGGAGTTCTAAGAAGTCTTTATTAATCCTAGATCAAACAAGCATCAATATGGAAGAGAATGGAGTGATGAAACAAATTCCTGGATGAGGATTATTAAGAGGTCATGATTAGTAACAGGCAGGGGGAAATTTGTCAACTCTTTGCAAGAAACACACTGGGATTTTTAATGACCACAGAGCGCCAGGACATCGGTTTTACATCTCATCCGAAGGATGGTGCCTTTTTGCTCTATAGCGTCCCCATGACTCCACCTATCTGATGTCAGTTAATTCACCAGGAATCTTGATTACCACATCCTAAAATTGTTCAGCAGGCTTCTAAAACAAATCTTTAATAAGTAACAACATGTAATGTAATAAACACCATTTATTAAACTAATTTAAATCCTGAATAGCATTGATTCGGATAAAGGATGGCAATACTTTACTTCACTGCTGTAAACAACTCTAGCTACAGCATTAATAAGTAATAATGTGTGCTTACTGTTTCATCATAGCAGATAAGACCAAGATGCAAAAGTGCAAATCTGCAAAGCACAATGTGTGGTGTTTGGCAGCTACAAAGACCTGAAAACACCAGATGTCATTATTACAGAACTACTGTATAACAGCTAATTTAATTCTGGGGATTTTGGGGTTTCCATCAAGCAGGAGGAGTGAAACAAAAAAAAAACAGAAGAGAGAAAATTAATAAGACTTCTTCATTTGTGAAGTTACAAGTAAATTAACAATCAGAATAATATTGTTATATATTGTTCCTGATTAATGAAAGACATACTGTGTATAGTGTGTCTTGAATGTGATTCAGATAACTGCACATATTGAGTAGTGTAAAGTACATTTTTTTGTAAATGCTCTTTTAGAAGGAAATGACAGAAAGGAAATGACAGAAAATAACACTGGGTAGGGGTAGTAGACTGCATACTGGTACGCTGTAGTCCTAATCCCATTGATAATGTTTCTTATTGGGAAAAAGTGGAAAAATGACACCAGTGTCCACTTGTACTTATTTTCTATCTAAAATAATCTCTATTTTTTTTTCCATGGGACTGTATGTACTAGTGAGTTGAAATACTCTTATTTTGTATTACCATGGGTACGCTGCTTTTCAAATTGACCCAAAGTAGCCTTTACCCTCCATTAGTCTGACAGCTTGCTCGGCTAAATCGGCCTCAGGGGAATTCTCCAGTCATGTTTAGAAATGGCTAAGGCTCCCTCCTGCTGAAATTCCTTCAAAAGTCAATGGAATAATATTTTTTTTGTCTAATTCTCCAATTTCCTATAACATTGTTGTTTAAAGATATTTTGCATCCCATTTGTTGTTTAAACATATTTTGTGTCCATTTCCATACTAAATAAGTATAGTCTCTCTCTAATCCTTGTTGTTACACTTAAAAGGAGATTATTATGGGTCATTTTGCTGCCAATAGATAATCACTCCAAGGATCTCATCCAACAGTTTTACGAGGGCAGCCATGGTACCAATTTTAACAATGTAACTGAGTAGCCTTTTCTATAGTCAAACCTGCAGTGTAAAAAAGAGTCTTCTGTTCTAAAATTTAAATGCACATCTCCACAGTTTCCAGGTGGGTGCCCTGTTCACTCGGATTCTGAAAAGGGTCATTGGGTTGACTTATCAATGTCTGAAGATTCTTAAAACTTAATCCTCGGGTCCTCATCAGAGTCTGTCATTGTTGGACATGCCTTTGAGGCTGGGAACGTACCTGGTTGATCGTCTCGAGACCGATTCCAGAGTAGTGGAGGCTAAAATTGACAGTATCCTAAACAAATTCTTACACATTGCATTATTAAACAGATTTTGGGGGGGAGGAAGTCGAATTGTAATCTTGTCCTTCTGCTCTCCTAAGTATAAATGCTTGCTGGCTGCCCACCACTTTGCACTCATCTTCTTTAGTTTCCCTTCCTCGGCCATTGCAGCATCTCCCTAGTTAACACCAAAAGTATTGAGTTTGCTCTCTGTTTATGTGCATTGGCTCATTTCATCCTAATGAGAATTTTCCAGAACCAATGAAGTACATTGTACGGTTTTAACAAATACCTTTATTTTTTATTCTACATTTTGTACATTCTAAAACTGTTTAGTTTCCTCCCATCGTCTTTAAGATATAAATTATGTGTCTAAGTCTTTCTCTTAAGTAGATTCTTTAAGCTTGGTGTTTCACATTTTCCTATAGTAGTCCACCTGTATGCAGCATCTTGCTCTTGTCTGCATTAAATATAATCAGGCAGGCTTTTGCCCAATCCTGAAATTGGTCTAAAGCTGAATATAAAAGCTAACAGATAGCTAAATTAATTTCAAATGTTCTATGGGTGACTGGTTTTCATGTATACATATATACAGTACAGAACTAATTAATTGAAACTGGAGAAGGTAGTCCAGGAAAAAGCAAGGAATTAAAATAGTTATTGTCAAATTTTAGTTAATATTGTGCACTCTTAGGTGATTTTAGCCTTTGTCTATTATTCTAAAAGAATGAGTTTCTGTGGTGATCAAGCTGTAAGATGCACAGGCATGAATGCTTCCTTTGACATCAGAAAAAAACAAGATGTTTACCCATTGATGGAAGCTGATGCACATACAGGCCTATTTCAGATTATACATTCAGTTCAGTTCTAAATTACAACCTGACAAAGCTGATAAATATTTCACTGCCAACTTCAGGCATTTTCTTTAAAGTGTCTGAAATGTGTGACTTTTATTACTTCAGAAAATAAATATGAAACCTTTTAAACATAACATCAAGGTGCAATAAAACATATGAAAGGGTGTACAATAAAAGCAAGGGAAGTCTGAGAAGAAGAATATGTATTAAATATTTAAAGGTACATTGTTTGAATAAATAAATCCTTGCCTCTGGCTAACGACAAGCACTTGTCTCACTCTAAAAGCTGAATAAGAGTAACATGTTCATGATTACTGGCAACCCAGGAAGATAGGTGCAGGGATTAATGCATTCTAATTTTAGACAGCTGCATCAATCTGTTCTGGTTACATATTTTCAGGAAGAATTGTATTTGACCTTATTGTTCTGTGTCTGGCTGTACTGAGTCAGCCTGGGTGCACACATTGAATTGTTACAGTGACAAATTGCATGCTAGGAATGTGGATGGACTGAACCACTGAAATAAAGACATCTGAAATCTGTGATTCTTATCTCCAAAGAATGGTAGGATGCAGATAAATTCCTTTTGTGATTCAGTTCAATTTTATTCCATTTTCGATAGGTATAGCAGTCTTATCAATGAATAGCCACAGAGCACTTATAATCACAATGGATCAACAGATCTATTAAACATGTCAGTTTTAATTTGGTTGTATCTACTCCAAATGAGTTTCATAGGCCTTTTATATTCGCTCCACTCTCTCTTCCAAACCTAGATGCAGTTTTTCCTTTTACTTTGTACAGCTTCATTATCACGTGGGTAATTAGTTTCTGTTTTTTTCACTTGCAGCTTTCCTTCTAATGAAATGGAGAAGAGATGATTCTCATGAGTGTGCATATAATTAATAGAACTGGGGCTTCTCATTTACAATTACTCACGTAATCCACTCTGGAACTATGTACAGTAGGCTCTGGGGACACAAGGAGTATATACAATGCTCATAAGCATTCTTATAAACAATAAAGAAGCATCAGATTGCTACTCCGAAAATCCTCTAGTGTTTTCTACTTTTGTAACAGTTTAAGACTATCATAAATACAGCTTAGTTTATGTATTGAATAACCAAACTTATTGTTAAAAAGTTTAATTCACATTAATCAAACATTTCAGGCGCTTGCTATCAGACTTAAAAAAACTATACTATTCTACAAACTGCCAAAATAAACTGTGATAATTAATCCATCACATGCACTGATCAAATCTAATTGATTCATTGTCAGGTGTACCTTGTCATTAACATTATCGGTTCCTTTCTATACAGTACATCCATAAAGTTAGGTTACATGTTTATTATGATACACAGATAAATCAGTATTAGTATTAAAATTAAATTATAAAAATTTCCAAACCAGATTGCCATAGAAGTACGTTTCTGCATGAGAAAGTAAACACACTGAGTGAAAAGAGTAGAAAATTATTATTTCCTGGACTTTTGCCCAACAGTGTGTTGTGATTTTGTGATTTATATAAAAATTCTGATCTGATCAGCAGGATATTGTGAATCACCACTACAACGAACATGTGCTTATACAGTGGTGTAAGAAGCAATATTATACTAAGGTTCTGAAATTTAATTAACCTGGTGGAACTTCATTATTATTATTTTTCTATCAATCACTATCATCCAACCTTCTAATGACAAGCTGACACAGGGTCATTGCAATTTACTAAGGAAGAAATAAAGTGTAAAATGTTAAGCATAACCACAGGCGGATCTTTTGAAAGCTATTTAATATCAAATGTATCACAGATTGCTCAAATCATAAAATGTTATCTGACAACCTTTCCACAAAATTCAGCTCTAAATTAGCCAATGTGTTTTAAACTGAGAAATTGGCTTTGCAATTCTTGGCATCACTGTTCTGCAAAGTAAGACACTGAATATGACACAGACTTTCTTGATTTTCATTTCAAAGACATTTTTGCTAGGATCATTTTCCATACATCTTAGAGCTGTCTATTGACTTTTAAAAGTTCCTGAAACTGAAATTCCCCTGATACTCTTTTTCACATTAGTTTTATATATTTCTCCTACAAATACAAATCCTGTGAAAATTCTGAAGATTTTCCAAATAGCTACCTTTCTGAACAGAAAGAAAAGATGGGGAATAGGGACAAGCAGCATTATACAATAATAATAATGGGTACAGGAATGTAAGCGAGCAACTCAGGGTTTCTTAGATTCTATAAGGTTATGCTTATACCGTGAGAGGTATGTTAAAGATGTTAAACCAAAATCATATGAACTACATATAATTCTTATTCAACTTAATCAGGGGTGCATGTTAAAGGAAAAGTAGTTCACATGGAAGACAATACAAATAGGGATGTTGACAAATAAGATTGTAATAGCAGCTATGGGTAGTGATTGATTTCTTACTCAGTTTAAGATATAAAAGGTAGCATAAAAATGAGTCACTTGGCATTCCTGAAGTGATTTAGCCTTTTCGCACAACCAAGACCATGAGGAAAACAGTGGAGACATTAGGAAACCATTAGACCAGAGTGATAAAACAGTGTTTCTTGAAATGAACACCTAGAGACTAAAACAAGGTTTACAATGATCCGATTATAGACCCTTGAGGAATGAGAAAGAGTTTAAGTGAAATAAAATGTTACTGGACAGACAAGGTGTAGAAAATTGACATCAAAACCTGAAATTATAATCCATTCGGAAGACGAACTGTATTTATCCTATTAGTAGGTGAACCAAAAGGTAAAATAATAAACTTTGACTCTGACACCACCCAGAGTAACACACAAAGACTTCTACAACAATTTTCACTGAAACTAATGCTTTCTACCATTTTCTCCCTCAAACAACAGATTACCCTTTCTGACAACAACATCAAAGAAGCTAAGGAATATTTACAGCTAACAGCTCCCCATCATCTTCCTTTTATAACTAACCTCATCAGATCCTTCAACTCCAAACTCTACCAGTTCCCCAGTTCAGAGAAGGACAAAAAAAACTCAATCATCTTCTACAGAAAAAAAAACATCAACACCCCTGCTATCTCCACTGATCCTAACCTTGTTATTACTATACCCTCTGATCTTTCCCTTTCACAGGATGAGCGGTCTTCTCAGTGTAGGGATTTTGTGAATTTACTGGGACAATTTATTAATTGTAGCAACAGTCATGAGGTGGTTCGTTATGGCTTTTAGAAAATCAATCGATCAGCGACACGCACACACACGGATTCAATAAACGAGATACATTTAATAATACATTAATTCTGCATAAAACATAACAGTCTGCCTGGATACAGGTGGCAGATCTTACTGTGTGGGTTATCAAAGTGCAAGGTATGTAATCACGAAAAGATGCAAAACACAAAGAGATACAAAGAATATGCTTCAGTATACCATTCGGCTATACTATCATTAATCAGTCTACATTAGCTACTCAAAAGTGAACTGAATTGATATCAACTTGTGTTGAGGTAACAATTGAATTCTCGAGATGCAATGTAGAACATTGGGTTTACTTACCCAGATATGGATTCGTATTTCCCGGCACGGGCACCAAAGACCATCTAACGGCTGTGTCCAATCGCTGCGGTGTTCAATAGGCGTCGTCCCGTCTTCCTCTGGCTCCTCGCCAACCAGTCGAGGTGCAGCTCGGAGTCGAACGAATTAGGAGGAGAGACTTCTGCTGTGGCGACGCGCCAACAGTGTCTCTCTCAGGGACCTACTAGTAGTCCAGCTGACTAGTAGAAAGTCTCTATGCACAGAGGGTGACCGCGGGACCGAGCAAGTCACTCTTTAGGGCGAAGAAACTCGGTTTGCTTCCGGTGTGGCGCTGCTGAATAAAAACGTATTCAGGTTGTCGACAAGAGACCAAACGCATACTCCAGTGATCAAGCGAAGCGTCCACGTTGGCATTGGCTAGCAATTTAAGTACGGGCATTCCCCGGGCCAACACTTTGCTGAAACAAGGTTCCAGTCCCTATACAGACAACACCAGCCATCACGTGATTGTCTCTGAGGGTATGAAAAGTAGCCAGAGAAGCAAGGTTTCTGAGCTGTGCAGTGTCTTTTAAACCAGGACCAAGACATGTGGTGATTGGTCGAAAGTTTAGTGGGCATTTCAGATCCACGTGGGGTTACCACGCCCTACAGGTTCCTGATTGGTTGGTCAAGGTGAGATATGGGTCACAATGACCTCTGACATCTAGCACCGCAATCCAGATGTTCTCAAGAATCTCACAGACAGATAGGCGCCAGGAATGACCATTAATCATGATAGCCAAGCATGGCTGGATGCATCCCCACTTGGGATCTGCTCCTTATCTGAGAGAAAACACCCTAAATCAGAACTGCACGAATAGCTTCTCTGTGGCTGCACCACAGAGATGAGAAAGAGAGATGGGGCCTCATTTAGGAAAGTACAACAACACTTAATTCTGTCTTATTAATAAGCATTGCCGCTACATCAGCAAAGGCCATAGTTTTGTACCAGTCCCCAGGAAGCTGGACATCCACCAAACACAAGTCGACCTCAACCGCTTTTACCGCAGGATTCGTCTCAGAGCACATTTTGCTGACAACTCCTCTTCACAAGTAGTTGACAACAACCCAGTGATTGATGCTAGTAACAATGTCCAGCGGACAAAGGAGGCGCTGTTGTGGTGTGGCGAGAAGACCTATTAATGAAGCCTCCAGACAACTAACTGACACTTCTGCTTACCGTCCTCTCCAACACGATCCTACCTCTGACTACCATAAAAAAGTGGTATCCACCATCTCCCTTCTTATCAGCAGCAAGGAACTCCCCCAGGAGTCGAACTGACTCATTGTTGAACATCCCCAGGTATTCCAATTTTACCTCCTCCCCATAATCCACAAATCCAACACCCCTGGACGCCCCATCGTCTCAGCATGAGATATAGTTCAGGCACATGAATATACTGTAGTGTTCTGCCCCCCCAGTTATGGACTGTGCTGTTGCCCCATGACCTTCCCTGTTTATACATTTAAAGTTAAAGATCATACCTTGATCCATTAGTTGAATCAGCATGGTGATAAGAATCCAACATTAATGTTGGGACATACCAATTCATGCACATGTGCAATTATATTGGCTACAAGACAATTTTTGCTTCTCACCATATTTTGTTTTCATTCTTAGAACAAAATAATCCTCTAACTACCTACTTTCAATTGCTGACTTTAAGTGCCCAGAAAAACAACATACTGTTCGTGCAGGTACGTTTTACATTGAGTTCCTCAATCTTCAACAATGTTGAATAAAAAGGCATTGAGCTGGTAACCTAAGCATCTCCAAAAAGGCAATAAATGAGACTTGGAATGGACAACATACAACATACAATTCAATAGTCTACAATGGCGTCTTTATATAATTTTAAATACTGTGATGGCCTGACGAGCTCCAATACTCCTGCATCAACTCCATCAAATACCAGGGCGCATTCCACACGTGGAAGGAGTTCGTCAAGGCCATCCGTAATGAGATCGGGCCGGACTTATCAGCCTCGTTAGGGAACTTCACACACTTATTTAAGCCCAGAGGAACCATTCCTCAGGGCTCAGACATTGAGTCACTAACACAAGTGTGTGCGCTCCAGTTTCCAGACTCTCTCACTCGCTAACTATGAATCATCACCTCCTGACTCCTGACAGCTCGGACCCGTCTCCCCCCTCCCGCGCACCTCTCCTGCCTGCCGTTTTCCTGCCTGCTTCACCTGTGCATCTCAGTCGTCAGCCATTCCTCCTTCTATTTCCATTTATTACTTTATTACCATCCACTCATCTAATAAACCCCATAATCTTTGCCACTGAACAGCCCGCTGTAACACATACTGTATATTGACAATGCCTTATAGTATTTATCACCTGTGTGCATAACATGTTATTCAAAAAGTGAGTATTATATTTTGTTTTGAGCATAGTTCATCCTGACCTAACCCATCTAAATCAGGAACTTATTTTGTGAAATGCTGCAAAAAATCAGTCTTCTATTTTCAAGCTTATAATCGACCAAAAAAGCATTGCATATTGATCAGAAAGTCTCTTGGTTTCTTTGGTTATGCTTTCTATAATTCAGTAAGTACCACAGACAGAGTATTGGTGGCTTTTCAGCTTTACAGATTCTTTTCTACCGCCAGTTTAGAGCAGATTAAATTTGGGATCAGATGGATACAGAGAGGATTATGAAAAAATCCGGCAAATTTTTAATTTTTTAGGCATCTGATAAACACCGGCCGGCAGATCATACCAAGTGTTGCATCATACAAAAAATAACCACTATTATCTTAGCCAAGCAAATAATCATGTTTACACACAGAAATTAGCAATTATTGTTTTTAAATGTGGATTTAGAAATAAAAGTCAAAGGGGTTGTTTTGATATGAATTTTAATACTCAGTCTCTATAATGCTTGTTTTTCTGGAATCAGTTTGCTGTGTTAAATTAAATCTTAGATGATTTATTGTTACTGTAATACAAATTAATTGCACATGCAGTATTGCACATACTGTGATTATAAAACTACTCTAACACAATGAAACAGATTTTCACAGAATCATTTAAGCACAAACTTTTTAAATATATTAATTCATTTGCACAAAGAGGAGTGTGACGATATTGTGCTGTTGTTATTTGTAACAATATTACTGCATATACAGTATATTGCAAGATATAAATATATTAGGCAATATAGTTCACAAAGTATTTATCATTTTAACACTGTTATCTTGTTTAAATGCAAAAAATATTGTTTAAATGCAAAAGTATGTTGTTTAAACGCAATATTAACTCATTTAAATGCAATTTTTGTTTCTCTGTGGCAAGCTTCCAGTATTTTAATCAAATGTAAATGTTCTGTTGTCAAGGACAGTACTACTTTGCCTGGATAATATTCCTTCATATACTGTACTGTATATTGCAAGATATAAATATATCAGGCACTATAGTTCACAAAGTAATTATCGTTTTAACACAATGATATCTCGTTTAAATGCAAATAAATACCTTGTTTAAATACAAAATAATCTTGTTTAAATGCAAAAATATTTCCTTTAAATCTTTTTAAAAGCATTTTTTTTCTAAGTGGTGATAATAGGCTTACATAGAAATCACCCTGACCATAGATATTATTCCTGTTGAATTGACACCGGCAGTATCGTTCCTCTGGTATTTGTAATCTGTAACTAGGCAGCAAATGCAGTCTGTTGCAGACTGCATAGATTACAGGAGAGTGAATCAGACTGGCTTGTGCTATAGAAAACGCTGGGGTCAAGACTCGCTCAAACAATGAAATTCTTAAGATGAAGATACACATGGGAGGCAGCAGATGTATCAGTAAAGATCAAAATCATTCAATTACCTATTGTTACCAGATAGGTTTAGTACATGAGCAGCAGTTTCAAAACCCATTGGACACTGGGGAAATCAATGCAAAAAAATAAAACAGTTTGCGAAAGATAATAAGAGCATAGGTGACTGAATTCCACAAGTGCAGTTGTGTGGGTTTTTGGAGTCAGTCGATGGAGTTTTGTTTGGTGGAAGAATTAATGAGCAGTATGTGGAATCCACAATAAAACGAAACAATAGAAAAGGAGACAGAAGAACAATTGTGATTTATCTAAAGGAAAATCTGCTCTTTTACAGCACATATTACCCGATTCTTGTTAAAAACCATTGCAGAATTCTTTCATGGATCTGCTGTATAAACACAAAATTCTCCTCATTTCTATTCTAAGAGATAGCTAAGAAAATGTTTTTTGTCAAAAGCACTGCTTTTATTTGCTTACATTTCAACAGTACAGTGACAGTTGTAATGTGCTGTTGTATAGATTAGAAGCACAGCAGAAGACTTTAAAATGACACAGATTAAATCATGTTATGTTTACGTTATACTCAAAACCTTTTGAAACATATAGATCTATAATATTTTGTCTTTCGGCGTTACTTAAATTTTGTCTTTTTTTTTACCAGAAGGTGATTCTCAGAAAACCAAAAATTGCATACTGACACAATTCAGTACAAAAATCACATTATGAACATGCATTTAACAATTAGGACACAAGATGGTCAAATTGGTAACCATTGTCTCGTTTGGATTAAGGTGAACCTAAGTAGTCATTGATATTCTTTATTTTTCATATTGAATTTTAGCCACCAGGTGACAATGGTGTTCTCTAGGTTCTGCTTTGGCTGTCAATGAGACAGTATAAAATAGAGTTTAAATGCCATGAATGCTTTTATTGTCATCTCAGCAATGATGTCTCAAGATGAATGCATTTACAGATTTATTTAATTAATTAAAAAATGTGCCCTAAAACACAATATTTTGCAGGAAAGCACATGTGGAAACGAACAAACTAGTTATATTTTCCATACAATAGCCAGTCATCCTTTTAAAGTCTTCCCAATTTTATAAATCTGATCTATTCCGTGTAATATTAATTGTAAAAACTAACCTGCAGGAGAAGAAACAAAGTATCTACTGAAGACACTGCTGTTGTACCTTGAGTGAGATACTGTACTTTTCACCCCAGTTTCTCCAGTTCACCCAGCTGTGTAAGAGGTGACCAGCATTGCTGAGTGATGGACCAACATCCCATCCACAGGCAGAGTCAAGTGCTGTCTAGCCCACTTCAATCTATAAACACTAGGATGAGCTCTGGCCTGATTGGCCACTGTCACTCTGGTATGGACTTTAAAGCTTTTCGCTGTGTAACAGTCTATTTTATAAACAGATAACAGTGCTGATTGACATGTTCTTTGTATCCCTGTAGCTCTGAATAGTTCACAGATGTTGCAGCCTGAAATGAAACAGATAACTAAATGTTTTGTAGCTTAAATTGCAAAGTCAGTGGTGGATGATGAACAAAGCACTAGGAGAAGCCCCGAAACTTGCCTTTTTATTCGCTTAAATGCAGTGCATTAAAATGCTCAGAGGTTTTTGTAAGTTTTTCACCATTAAGAAGCTGGGATGCCACTGGGTAACAATTGGTGGCTATTCATCACAGCTTTCAAACTTAAATGCATTTCCCTGGAGTTTGTGCTTCTAAGCAATAAGTAATTGCTTATTTTCAGACCTTATGCTCAGCTCATACAAACACCTGGAAGCTCAGGAAAAATAGATTTAAAAAAAAAATCATAAGAGGAAAAATATTAGACTGGCCCGATCTGTGTGGATTTGTTACATACAAATTTTAGAAAAACAAATGAAGACAGTTACATGTAGACAACTTCATAACTACTGTATACCATCTGTATTGAATGGAAAGGATAACTTTTTCTCTCAATTTACAGTCAGAAAGATTTAGCAAGCACTGAGTAACATGGATAAAAATTTATGTCACCATTAAGATCTCATTTCATTTTCAGAACCAACATTTCTTTGTAGACTGTCTTTTGTGTTTTCATGACAAAATTAATATAGATTTGACTATATTTCTGTATTTAACCCTCCTATCACTGCTGGCACAATGAAAATTGCAATTGTAAACTAAAATAAATAATCATCTGAATTCCCTGCATTCTTGGTTATTTTGTTGTGCATTTGTCTCCAAATTTGCTTGCCATACTTTTTGTTATTCCTTTCGATACCAGAAAGCCACTAATTCCTGTCAGGTTTCAAAGAAACCAAGGGCCTATCTTGGAATCAGGACTGCACCCTGGACAGTATGCCAGTTGATCGCAAGACACTCACACACAGGCACAATTGAGAAATATCAATTATCCTAGCCAGTCGTTTAGAGGAAACCTGAGAAGACCCACTTGAATGTAGGAAGAACTTACAAACCTTTCAAGGAAAGCCCATGAACCAAGAAGCTGTGTGATCAATGACACTTAACTGTGCTACCCGACGTTTGTCCATTTTATTAAAAAAAAAATTAAACATCCGGCAATTGGTAATATTTCATTTATTTTCACCTGCACTTTATTCTGTTTTTGCAATAGGCAAGAGATGCCTTTTGTAATGCTATATTCATTATAGAGTTGCTTGTTAGCATGGTTAAAAAACATCTCAGAAGACACAAAACAAACAGGAGGAAACTCCTGATTAAACATTCTTCTTCTATATAGACCCTATTTGTATTCTTGAGAGCTTTTCCGATCCATACTGAGTTTGCTGTAATACATTTTCACAGGTTTATTATAAATAAAACTATAGATAAAACTCAATAATAATGTGCCTAATAAACCATAATTTATTGCACATAGGCAAGGCAATTTTGAACACTTCCCACTAATTAACACTTACACAGAACTAATGCTATTTTCTACCGGCCAATTGACCTAGTTCCCAATTTGATTATTTTTTAATACAAGTATTATCTTGCCCTGCTAAAAAAAAAAGAAGAAAAAGACTGGATTCTCAAACTGCTTTAATAAATACTTTGAAGCTAGTCATACTGAGATTGGTAAATAATTGGTAAATAATATTAAACGTAAGGCAGCACGATGGCACAGTGATTAGCATTTATTCGCATTTATACTATGCTCCTCTAATGAGTTTGCCAATTCCCTCAGTCAGACAAGCTATAAAACAAAGTATGGAACAAGATACCAAAATTGTTAATATCTTCACAGATGCTCATAAACAAAGTAATCAAACGAAAATCATATCATAGTTGGACACTAATATTAAGGACATGAAAAAACGACATATTAAGATATATAAACTATAAATTAAAATACATGGGAAAAGAAAATGAGAACATGATATCAACTGATTCAATTTTTGGATGAGTACAAGTTTCAGCAAAGCTCAGCAGGTTCACATATATGGAGGAAGATCTATGTTGGTTTTCCGTTGGAAAAGCCTGATTCATTTCTTCATTAGGCCCAAATGTCAAGTGAAACAAAAGGGGAGCACTTCACAGTGTTAGAGGTTATGTGCAGAGCAGGTAGTGACCCACTCACACACTCTTGATATAGAGTTATTGGCAATCCATTCACATACCCTTAACAGAATAATCAATTTAGTCATAACCTTTGCCAATTCTCAGTTATGTATTGGGGACAAATTACTTTTGATCATATTGAACCAAAAGACAGATAAATACTAGGAATAAGCAGTTAGAAACAAAGCAATCACAAACAAATGACTTATTAAAGAACTTCCAGCATCTGAGCAGTAGATTGATATGAGAATGAGATTTATATAATGGAAAGGATAATAACTTCTCTCAATATACAATCAGAAAGGTTTAGCAAGTACTGTCTAACGCGGTTAAAATCTATCTTGCCATTAAGACCTCATTTCAGAGCGTAAAGTAAAATGAAGTAATATTTCTGTGTAGACTGATTTTTGTGTTTTTCTGTAATGATCAAACTAATCCAGATTGGACTAAATATATTTCTGTATTTAACCCCTCCCCCTTCTGCCACAATGTAAATAGTTCCAAAAAGTGCAATTGTAAACTAAAATAAAAGATAAAAGGAAAACAATAAATATGTATAATGTACTTGTAACCATTTATTTAATAAATAGCCACAAAACAAATTAAATCAGCACATGTATGATTTAAAGATATTTACTACAAAGAAAGTTTAAATTTAATTTTATTTCCTAATTCAAATCTATTAATTAATAGAAAATGTATTTATTGTGAGTAAGAAGTATTGTGTTGTTCATTAATTGTCCCTTTAAAGAAATACAGTAGGATCTTCATAGTATTGACCAGTCACAGTTGACAACAATATTATCTTTCAAAGTAAAATTTTATACAATACTAAAATTCGCTTGGTAATTGTCATTTGCAAAGATTAGTTTAGTTTAGGTACTTGAAAAGGTCATTTACCACAACACAACAATGCCATAATCTTTCTTTCTAGAGAGAAATCTCCTGGGTTCTCAAGGTGCTGTTTTTTTATGCAGCAGTCCTGATTTTTAAACGTAGAGAAATTTACATTTCATATTTCTAAGTGTACAAATACCATAGCTGCCATTGTCAATGCACATCAAAATTCTTTACTATTTCTTGATTTTTCTTTGTGTATTTGTCTTGGGATCTGGAACTGATGTCGTTTTTCAAGGCACTGGGCTGTGGAAATGAAATGCAATACAGAGCATGTGTCCCTTCTGCCTGCCTCTCAGGGTTAGTTACTGTGGAGATTGAAACTGAAATGCTTGCCTGATGCTTTTTGTTCCACAGCTCTGATCCCTTTTGATGGAGCTGAGCAACTGAAATCCCACTGACGGTAGGTAAACTCAATTCTGCTTTGTCCATCTGAAAGTAATAAAATGGGACAATCCAGTCAAGAAGTGTAGCTTTTCTCTTTTGCCCTGTTATGTCCCAGGATAATATCATTGTTAGAACAAACATCTAAAGTATTAACTCTTGCAAAAATGTAAGCTCTTGTAATGACCTTCCCCACTAAGCTTCAAGGATATAGAGGAATGGGCACCTTAATTGCCTTGGCATTGTATCTCCAGCACTATATTTCTGTTTCACTAGACTGCGTTCCTATTATATTTCCAATTATATTAAAATAATTTCTTCATGCTAGGTGATGCCCATTTGAAAATTTTGCTGGTTAACTTATTCATTCACCTTGTAATGGAGTTATCATGGTTTGCGTGTTCTTGAATTTTTAAGTTCTTTAGAATCTGTGCACAGTACAAAGTACACAGTATCCAAATAACTGCAAATGTCATTAGAATTCGAACCACATTCCCTATTGTGATTAAAAACATTATTTAGAAAGCAAGAAAGCTTTCAATGCTAACATACAATGCTGTTCTCATGGGGATGAGAAGGGCCTCTTGTCTATGATCTGTGCATTGCACTTTGTAAATTGTCATCTTTCTACTATGTTTTCATAATACCTGTTTCTAGTGACTCAATTAATGCCTCACTAATAATAGTCTCTTCAGTATTTTGAGTGACCTGTCATTTTAATTTAGGCACAAAGGCTTGCTAATTAAAATATACCACATTTTAATCAATCAGCCACTCAAAAGGTGTCCATAAATTGTTAGCATGGCAAAAAAAACTTTGTTCAGTTAACCGAAACACTGAACTTGATCTTAACACCAACTCCACCTACACAGAAGTCATTAGTGTGCATGGTATTGGACATGCCAACATTTTGTTGCGTCCAGTTTTTATTTCATTTTTAAGACGCAGAATATATTCCAGATTAAAATACATCCATTGAGAAAGAAACTGTGCCGATGTTGATTGAAGGGTATGTCAACGGAGGCTGAGTCATATACTTTGCTGGAAGAATAAGAGAATATAGGAAAGGGGTCCATAAATAATGGATTGCATCTGGATTTACAAATCCCTTGTGCACTCAACACTGCTTATGACAATACTACATTTTGCAGCTTCCTCTTCATAACCGAAACAGATCTAGAACTCATATTTTAGTTCAGTTTACTTTGTGGCATCAATTAGTATCTGAATTAATGGAAACTCTCAACTAGATGCCCTTGAGTAAGAATAAACAAGATCACCCACTGTAGTTCAGTCAGGAAAATAATATCATTTGTTAGACCTTATAAATTTTACACTGTCGGCCTTTGGTTCTGTCCTTTGTGACAGCTGGTTTGTGGGCCATCAGTGGGGAATTTGTGGCAAACACAGCAAGATTTACAGTTGGAGGCAACTTTTAAAATGCCTTCCCTGCTGGCCATTGGACACGTTTATGAGCTATCGAATAAATACCAGTTACACCCTGAAGTGTGAGGATGCAGGACCTGAGAGAAAGTTCTGTGTCAGAGTTGCAGAAGATTTCTTTGTCTGAACCCTGGAGATCCTTCGCCAGGCTACAGAACACGATGCAGCGGTTGAAGTTACTTTTGATTCACTTCACAGGGAGATATACAATTTCCTGCAGTTCTCTTTATGGCCCTGCTGGGATTGTACAGGGCTGCAATGTCACATTGTCTGGGATTCTGTGATGAAGGACTTTCACTAACACCTTTCGCTGAAGGTCTAGTGACTGACCTGGTTTCTCTTGTTCTGAGCATTCAGTTTTCCCTCCTGTCTATCCCCTAGTACCATATTCTGTAGCTGGTCACCCTTTATATACTACATTTCATATATACTCTCTTCATATGAGATGTGACTCAAACATACATTGAAATTAATGTTAACTTGACAGTACTTAACATTTTTTAACCTTTCTGATTATTCCAACAATTCAAGACATTAATAAGGGTACATTCATGTGAAATCATGAAAATAATTGTCTCTGTATCCTCAGTAATTTGTGCATTCTGGATTTCAGTTGATTGCAAAAGCACCTATATTAAACAGTCAGGGAGACAATTATCTCTGACACAAAGGAGAACTGGGTCACGTGTTTGTATTTGTGGACAGAATCTAGACTTTATTCTGTGAATTAACATACTATATTCATACCAGAGGAATGGCAATTAACACAAAGGGACAGAGACAGAACAGCTCGTTCCCTGCTCAGTTTTAAAAAGAGTCAATGTATGGAGGTTTGGGCTCATATGGAAAGTCAATTTAATAAGAAATGGAGATGTGAAATACAGTCACAGCAGGAGAGGCACATTCACATCACAGTTGCAGTTGTATACAGATGTCCCACAGGGACAGCACAAAAAAGTAATGAGGAAGCTCCTTTCAGACACAGCTTGTGGTAATTGCATAAAGTGACATTGATGTAAACTGTAATTCTAAATAATAATTAATCAATATATAACACAAAACCTTGTTAAGAACAATACAAAAACATACAATATGTAACTACAATATAGTTGGGATCGATGATGTAAAATACAGTAAATCCCTTTCTAGCTGGACAATTTCCGCATTGAATTGCTTGTGCTCAAAGATCTGTATGTTGAATGAACTATGAACTATGAAATGGACAGTTACTTTTTTTCCTTCTGTTTTGAATGAAAGGCTCAGAATAGAAAACAAATTTAAATTAAACATTCCACAGATTAGGTCTTTGTTTAATGTCTTTGAATAAAGATCTTTGAGCTGAAATGGGGTTTTTTAGACATTTTTTTTTAGACATGGTTAATGTGCTGGGAAAATGAAATTGTTTGACACAAGCAAGAGCAACAAAACAGTGACTGACAATCATTTTTAAAATGTTCCACAATGCCTACACAAACCAGCTTCAAACATTTCTTACACAGGTTTGGAACACATCTTTTGGACAAATGTGTTGTTTTTTTAACTAGACAAGAAAATTTGATTGGGCGTATCTTATATGAACAGTGATGGCAATGTAATTTAGTAGTGCTGTAGGCTCTGATACAGGCTGCAACAGAGAGTCCAAAATGTACCTTAAACAAATTGGCTTGGGCAGATGGGACCTCAGCACTCTGCTATGCTGATGCATTTTAGATGTCTGAGATAAACCCTTATCCTGCTGTTACAGTGCCTTTATTTATTGCTTATTTTTGTTAGGGATCAGAATCTAATTTTGTTTTCCTTCCTTAACCCCCAAAGGTATTATATGTTTTATATCCTTACCAAGGAGAAATGCAACCATGAGCTCAATGGGAGAGGTATAAATAACAGTGATACAACTGAAAAACTTTATGCATTTTCAGACGTGTTTAAGTCTAAACGTATAACTCATTTTTAGTTCATGAAAAATTGAATTCAATAAGGTATTTATTTTTTTAATTTTTAAAAAAGCTTGTCTTAAGTTAGAAAAGCTGTGAAAAAAATAATGTTATCTGCTAGCTATAATCAATATCACTACCATATGTGATTATCACTACATGGCCGCATGGGGCGGCCCACAATTGAGGCATTGAGCCCCGAGCACAAACACACCCCACCCACAAGATTTCAAGTAAAAAAGAAGGTTTTTATTCATACAAGCCTTTGTCGTGTGGTAAAAGTAAGTGTCTTCAGACAGGACTCTGAGAAAAATAATAGCCTGCCTTGAGGAAAAAATAGAGCTCTTCCCACAAGACAAGATAATAGTGGGGAAAACAGTGAGCTATGACACTCTCCTTCAGCCTGAGCAGGAGAGGAAATAATAGCAAAACTGTGGCCCTCCAGCCAAGCTGTGGAAGACTAATAGCCAGCAGCCACCTCAGCCAGAGATGTGGCAAAATAAATTAGGCGTAGTACTAATTAATACAATTTATAAATTAGAAGCAAGCATTAAGACAAGCGACAGATTCAGTCTTTGCTGGTAAAAGACTAGGCGATCCGACAGGGCTCTTTCTGGGATTCAGCTCAACACCACACACCACACAGTGTTCCATTTATTCTGTCTGGAGCAGAAGGCAAAGCTGATCCCACACCAGTGATTGCTGGTTAGCTGATCTGCGTGCCTCATTCTCGGGCTAGGCGTAGCTTTGATAAAGACATCTAAACCACAGGAAAGGCCACGCCTCACAAGGCACAACCCTAGATGGCATCGAACAAAGTACCTCTGAACTTCCTTCCAGGCAGTATGTGTTGAATGACTGGGCATTCCTTGAACAAAGGGGTCAATTATTATTTATTGTGTATTTTGTGAAAATGTGTTAACAACTCAATTATATTCTCCAGACAGATTCTTTCTTACCCAAACTGTCATAATTCAATAGCAAGCTTACTCAGTCTGACACCATTAATAAAGCAATAAAAAATGTAGTTTGATCCTAGCTATGGATTTGTTCTCTAGACATTTTAATATGGCCTTATGTCATTTTTAAGATACTTGTAAAGCAAGTCTTTTCAAGAGATGTGAAATAAAAGGCTCAATTACTCACAAACTTGTCAGTGCTGTTTCATGTCTAAGTCACAAGAAATGAATAAAGTTCAGATGGGGCAAGATTTAATCTGTCACCCCAGGGACCCACTTTGAAGAGCTCAACTTTGACTTTCATGTTAAACAGTGTACAGTACTGCATAAAATATGATTCCATCATGAGCATCATGAGCATCAGCAATCTTGCTTCAGAAAGGCCTTAGACATGCCATTTAATAAAAAATACAGTATGTTGTACATACAGAAAATTAGTGTAAAATGAATGCAATAGCTTTTTTCACTTTTGAAATGATATTTAATTTTTTCATAATAATAATAATAATAATTGCTTACACTTATACAGTGCTTTTCTGGACACTCCTCTCAAAGCGCTTTACAGGTAATGGGGACTCCCCTCCAGCACCACCAATGTGCAGCCCCACCTTGATGATGCGACAGCAGCCATAGTGCCCCAGAACACTCACCACACATCAGCTATCATGATTGGTAGGGGTCAATAAGAAATTTGGCCAGGACGCCGGGGTTACACCCCTACTCTTTTCAAGAAACACCCTGGGATTTTAAATGACCACAGAGAGTCAGGGCCTCAGTTTTACATCTCATCCGAAGGACAGTGCCTATTTGCAGTATAGTGTCCCCATTAGGACCCACACAGACTGCAGGGTGAGCACCCCCTGCTGGCCCCACTAACACCTCTTCCAGCAGCAACCTTAGTTTTTCCCAGGCTCACACCTGCTTAGCTTCAGTGGGTAGCCAGTTGTGAGCTGCAGAGTGATATGGCTGCTGACATGTGCTGTTGTGCACATACTATAAGTTACATCAGGCAGATGTATAGAACAGCACTGATTTATATGCATTAAAAGGTTCACAAAAGCCAAAACATTATAAATGGTCTCCATTACTGTCTAAGAACATTTTTGCATTGCTCTGGATAAGTCTGCCATCGAAACTTGGACTGATGTTACAAAACTGGGTGTTGACTGGGTGTTACAGTAACCAAATTATTTTGTTTCTGTGTTTGCTAATAAGAGATTGTGTTGTTTCTGCTCATCATTCAGTGACCCGAAGTTATTTTTCAAACCCGAAGAAGGCTCCAGAAACATTGTGTTTCCTTTCTTCTCTTTTCAGCATGGAATAAATCTTTACTTGTGCCTTTGCAGCCTACGCATGCTGACGCAGATACCTACTTGAAATCCTAAAGTAAAGCGGCCTATAGTTATGAATAGCCCATGGGAGCTAACAGAAGACTAACAAATGGATCATTTCAGTAGTTCTGTTAGATCATAATGAATGCAATAAAGGGACAAGAAATGCTTAGGATGTTTGGTATGACTCGCTAAGCTGAGGGAATGGCAGTCTAGCTGAGAGGATTGAGCAGGAGAGTTTGCTATAAGGCTGTAAACGGAGGGGTGGTTGCTTAATATTGATTTTCTAATAAAGTTTTTTATTATATCCTTACACTTATATAGTGCTTTTCTAGACACTCCACTTTTCTAGACACAGACAGGCCTGTTGCCTCTCTTTTCAGTTTTGTGCGGAGCTCAACCAGTCAACCCTGCCAAATGTCCGGAAATGGAAAGGCTCCAGGGGACTGTATCGTCTCTGACGAGCCTGCTGGACAGTCATACAAGGTAGGATTGTTAGACCTACTGAGATCCCCATAGAAAAAGGCTGGTTCCCTTTTAATTATAATAATAATAATAATAATAATTGCTTACACTCATATAGTGCTCTTCTGGACACTCCACTCAAAGCACTTTACAGGTAATGGGGACTCCCCTCCACCACCACCAATGTGCAGCATCCACCTGGATGATGTCACAGCAGCTGTAGTGCACCAGAACGCTCACTACACACCAGCTAACAGTGGGGCGGAGAAAAAAAAGAGATGAAGCCAATTCATAGATGGGGATTATGAGGAGGCCATGATTGGTAAAGGCCAATGGGAAATTTGGCCAGGACTACAGGGTAACATCCCTAGTCTTTTTGAAACTTTTTGTGTGATTTTTAATGAGTCAGGACCTCAGTTTTATGTCTCATATGAAGGCCGGTGAAATTCTTACAGTATAGTCTCCCCATCACTATACTGTGGCATTAGGACCCACACAGACTACAGGGTTAGGGCCCCCTATTAGCCCCACTAACACCTCTTACAGCAGCAACCTTAGCTTCCCAGGAGGTATCCCATCCAGGCTCATACTTGCATAGTTTCACTGGGTTGCCACTGAATTGCTGGGTGAGTTGAATAGTCTACCATAGGTAGCGGATTCTGTTTTTCATGTGTATTTAGAGAGAAGAGGCGCAGTGGCACAGTGATTAGCATTGCGTCCCTTGGTTCAATTCCAGACCTGGGGTGCTATACTTGTGGGTGTTATCTCAGTGTCTGTATGGGTTTCCTCCAGGTGCTCAAGTTTCCCCCCCACAGTCCAAACACATACTAGTAGGTTAATTGGCTACTTTGAAAATGGGCTGCAATGTGCAAATGTGTCTGTGTGTGTCCAGTGATAAACCGGTGACCCTTCCTTGCACCCATTGCTTGCTGGGATAGGCTCCTGCTCTCCCATGACCACGAATTGGATGAAACAACTAGAAAATAGATGGGTTTAGAGAGAAAAGTTGAACAAAAAAGCATTTTTGTTCTTCCCATTTTGATGTAGTGAATGTTTTGATTACAGTACTCTTCTTCTTTTGGAGTGCACTTTGTTTTTTTCACAAGACTCAAGGGAAGACTCAGGTTCACTGGTTAAACAAGAAATCAGCACTGAATTAGTATCACTCTAATAGTGAGAAAAGAGTTGAAAAATGAGTCTAGGATCTCTGCTTTTGCTGTACTATCTTCACTGAATGTGCAATTCTGTAGTTATTTAGAGTCTAAAATAGCTGTAAAATTTCAAAATTTCATGCTCTTGAGCTGCCATTCCTTATTATTAGGGCAGATTGGAAGATTTTTTCAGTAATCCCCAGCAGAAGATAAATGGATTCCCATTAAGCAATTTCATGTTTTTCTCAGTCAGCAAGTAAGTCAGATGTTTCTAAACTGTTTAGATTTTCTAAATGGAATACAGATCTCAGGAGTTTATGTTCTTGTTAAGTTTAGTGTGACACCAGTTACTGTAAATTCTACAAAATGCAATTTGTTTGAATTTTAATCCATACAAAAATGCTTAGAAAGTACAGAAACGTGAGCCACAACCACGTTTTTGCCACAGGCAGGTTAGCACATTACCTAGTTCAACAAAAGAATGTCTTGTTTTTGCCTCTTTCACACACACTGATGTTGGGGTTTATACATGAATTTGCACACAGAATACTCAAAAAGAGGTACGTTATAAACCATTAATAAGGATTTGTAGATGGCAACTGCTAGATTGTCTTTTTACATCAAGAGTACAGTTCCTTGAAAAACGTAACCTTAGATGTAGCTTATTCGGCCTCCAGTCAGCATAGTGTGAAACGTGTTAATATCTGGGAATACATCTATATTGAAAGGCCAATGGCACAGTGATACTGTACACCATGAATCAGTAATTCTGCACCACAACAATATGAGATGACTCCACGAGCGTGCAGCTAAAAAATCCTTTGACACAAATAGGACATCGAGTTTTGTGGCATGAACAATAATAATTTTAATTATTTATCTTTACTTGATTTTGAGTGTTTGGTCGCTCTTAAATGAACGGCTCTGGGTTTTTAGCTAGTATTTTCAGGATATGAACAAAATTCAATTTTACAATTCACTTAGAGTTGCCAACAATAAAATATAAAAATCATGTAGGATACTGTAACAGAAAGGAAATGCATTTCACTTTGTAATACCATGTATTAATCTTTAGATAAACAAATTGGAGGCAGAAAAATAAAAAGATTCACCATGGGCCAGCTTAACCATTTAAATCAAATAGCATGAAATGCTTTTTATTGCAGAATAAAAAAATAATATTGTGGATTTTTGCTTGGGAAAGTTCAGTATATGTCTTAAATCTACAGACCTGAGATAGGATTTAAACTGTGCTTAAATTGATAACTGAATTCAGGAATTACTCCTTCGATTAGATGAAAACTGATCATTACCTGTGAGCACTAAATATGAGATATTGATCAAGAGTTCATTATTCCTACAAACGTGACCAGCTGAACAATGTTTCAGCATAATTTCGTGTTTGATTCATGGAAGACAATATCATACATTGACTAAGCAAAGGCAAAAACCGGCAGTATTTTCTTCTCAGCAAAGTCAAACATGCTCAAATGCTTATTGCACCGTACGTCTACCATAGCTTTTGGCTTATTTCAGGAATCATGTAGAAGTGAAAAAGGATAAAAAGCATCCATCCATTTTCTGACTGCTTCTTCCAAATCAGTTATGGGGGAGTTAGAGCCCATCCTGACTAGAATGCCTGGAAAACAGGGTACACCCTGGTTGGGTCTATTTACTCCAGGGACAGATTAGCTTACCTGTGTGGTTTTGGACTGTTTGAGGAAACCTACGCGAACATGAGGAGAAAGTATCAATTCCACATAGCACTTCAGGTCCGGAACTGAGCACAGGGCCCCATCACTGTGAGCAGGAATGCTAACCAAGCTGCCACATCACCCTGCAACCCACTGAAGCTAAGCAGGTGTGGGCCTGGCCAGTACCTGGAGGGGAGACCTCCTGGGAAAAACTAAGGCTGCTGCTGGAAGAGGTGTTAGTGGGGCCAGCAGGGGGCGCTCACCCTGCAGTCTGTGTGGATCCTAATGCCCCAGTATAGTGACGGGGACACTGTACTGTAAAAAGGTGCCGTCTTTCAGATGAGACGTAAAACCAAAGTCCCGACTCTCTGCGGTAATTAGAAATCCCTGAGTGTTTTCTGAAAAGAGAAGCGGTGTAACCCTAGCATCCTGGTCAAATTTCCCATTGACCCTTACCAATCAATGGGAAAGCCTCCTAATATTCCCCATCTATGAACTGGCTTCATCACTCTGTTCTCCTCCCCCCTAATAGCTGCTGTGTGGTGAGTGTTCTGGTGCACTATGGCTGCCGTTGCATCATCCAAGTGGGGGCTGCACATTGGCGGTGGTGGAGAGGAGTCCCCAAAGCGCTTTGAGTGGAGTGTCCAGAAAAGCGCTATATAAGTGTAAGGAATTATTATTATTAACCATTGTGCCGCCAAGCTGCCCCCTCACAAAACCATGACAATCAGCAGCAGGATTCATCACCAATGCAGAGTGAGTACAGCTGAGTGCTACAGTTGTTTACCTGGAAGCGTCGAGCTTCTGCTGCTCCAACAGCCGCCGCTGAACCTCCCAGCTCGACTTCTCTTCCTCAAACTGACGCCGCATCTCCTCCAGCTCCTTGTGTTGAGCTTCCAGGTTTTCTTCATCTGTTCATGGCGGCGCTGGAGCTACAGAGGAGACAAGTAGAAGATGAGTGTTCTGCCTTCCTATTTAAACTACTGCACTTATAACTGCAATACATTTTCAGTTATCAGGATTTTTTTTCTATCAAATATAATGATGTTGCTTTTTTTCTAACAAAGTAGAATCATTACGCTAATTAACATTCATCATCCACAGGGTAGATTGGCAGATCTACTGTAAAACCCACAGCCTTATATAGTGTCTCTACTAAGAGAAGCTTGCACATTTGTGAAACCCACCTTACACTAGTGCCAGATGCGGTCTTCTGCGATTGTGTTGCTTTTCTCTTGTACGGCCTGGGCAATCACGTGCCTCTTCACTAGTCTTTGAGCTCTAGATGCTCAAAATCTTAATGGTGAGTGAGGTGTGCACAACGCAACTCTCATATTCCCAGAAGAAAAGCTGTTACATGAGCAGCATTCGCCAACGTCTGTCCATCTGAAATGTTGTCTTCTCACGCAGTTACAGAAAAGGCAGCAAGTGAGGTCCCAGGGCTTGATCAGTGTAACTCCATGCTGTCATATTGCCATGAATACCTCGAAAGTAGAGTTCTGTACAACTGGAAAGTAATTGAAACTACTGGTTGGGAGCTGGCTTCATCCAACTATCAAAAGTCTTTACCCACCTTGGACTTTCTCACAAATTATTCTTACAATATTAAATATTAAAATTGTATTTAGTTGGGATTTTTGTGCCATTGATCAACACTAAACACTATTGCCAAAGAGCACAATTCTACAAATTCCTTTAATTATAACAGAATATAACTGATTGCATAAGTATTCACCCTATTTGCAATGACACACCTAAAAAGTCTCTGGTGCGAACAAACTGACTTTAGAAGTCACAAGTGTGAATGCATTATGATTCCATATTGTAACACAAAACATGAGAAAGTCCAAGGTGGATTTAGCAACGGTCACTAAGAATCTGACAGCACTTTCAGCTCCATTTTTTCAAGCAATAGCTTTCAATTATATATGGACTTTATATCAAAACAAAATTGAAATTTCAAAGTCTTAAATCCACTAACAATATGTTGTATATTGCACACATACAAAACTTGAACAGTAGCTAAATTGACAGAGAAATGTGCATGGAGAGCCGGACGTTGAAGAGAGTGCACTACTGAGCTACTTTCATCTAGGCGTTGTTATAAAAAGGGATAGAGACACGTGAAGTGGTTTGCATCAAGAGCTATGACCAAGGATTGTGGATTTTTCCCCAAAGTTAAGTACCATCCTGGAGCTGTAGGATAGAGGAAATTAAACCTTTATCTTCCTCAGCAGAATTATTTTTCATTAGGGCACCAAACCCAGATCTCTATTAATATTGCGGAAATGAACTTTGAATCTAAATTACAATATTTCAATAACTGTTATTTTAATTACAATAGCATCCCTGCTGGAGATAACGACAAGCTAGAAATGCACAGTAGGTGGGATTTGTTGCATTTTTAAACTATACAATAAATGGTATACAGATTTGGCAAGACAAATAAGCTGGTTTTCTTTTGCAATGACTTGTTGCTGAGCATAAGTATAATAACCAATTACAATTATACACTTAATTCATCCTTCAGTATATTCCTTTAAGCCGTTTCTGCTTTGTAAAACTTACTCAAAAGCCATTTCTTAAGAATAACTTCTTGAAAAACAGACTGTGAAGAAATGAATGTGCAACTAACCATAATTGATTATGACCAGTATGGGCTTACACAGAAGAAAATTAATTTATTCTGTATAGTCATTACTATTCTGTTATCTGCAATTTTCCAAAATGTCATTCAAGCGATAAATAGGAGATAGAATAACCAATTTAATTAACACAGTAATTTGGCAAATAATTAAGAATGGAAATAACACCATTTTTATTCAGTTACCATCCACAGCCATCATCCAGCACAAATCGTACTTATAATGTATGCTATTAACTTTATTTCTTAAGCAATGGCCGATGAACTTTAAATTTGCATATTCTTTAATACCATTTATTTGATAACATTTCTGATTTCAAAACTATAATTATCCTAGTAACACTGCCAGTATTAAGCATTCAATAATTAAATGACTTGCAAGACTACAATAAAGTTGAATAAATGGCATTTATTGGCATCTTAATTTCCAAGGGAACACTGCAGATGCAATGTTGTACAGCTTGATCCACAAAGATGCTGAAAGGCTTTGCCATTTTCATTAACTGAAAAAAACAATTTAAAAATGCATTTCAGAATGGACATGCTAGCAATATGGTGGAGGGGGGGGATTCTTTACATTAAAAGCCCTTTGTAGATATTGATTACAATGGACATTTTCTAGATGAACTATTTCCATTATATTACTTCCTTTCATTAAACCAAAATTGTCCGCGGAGAGCAATCTCAAAACCGCGTTCTTATAAAGTATTTAAAAGCAATTTTAAAACCAAACCAAAACCTGAACCCTGAAGAGATCAACAGAACAATTTTTTTTTAAAGGTTAGTGTTTTATGAAAGCATCAGTACTAAGCAGTTAAACTAATATGCAGAAGTTCACTTGCCAGTAAAAGAATATCCAATTGCTGTAAGTTAATTATAAAAAACTCTTCCCTGATAATAAATCACCACATATTAAGCATAAAAAGTAGTTAAATGTAGATTCTCTTTAGGTTTAGCATTGTGTAACATTCAATTTACCTGGAACTTTAAAAATGTTCATAAATGTAGATATGACTAAAAACATATATATAGAAAAACAAACAAAAGAGGAAAGTTCCCTGGAAAGTAAGTGACTACAAAGACTGCCTGCTTGTTCTAAATTAGCAAATTGAATGTGATGCATGCCACAATTAAATGTACCTCTTCACAATTCAAAAGCAGTCTAAGTTACAGGCTGGGAGCTGTTGAAGTGATTGTTCAAAACTGGAGTGTCAAAACCTCTTACATTTTCTATGCAACGTGCGTTTTCAGATATACAGCCAAAAGCAATACTGTACGAAAGGATAAAATAGTGACATATTCATAAAAATGACCTATATCGTCCCACTTTGTCACCTTGGTGTAGAGTTTGCCAGTTACCGCAAAATAAGTCACTTAAGCAGTTATTTTAGGGAGGCTTCCCTACACAGTAAAACGTTAACCATACTTTTCTTTCAAACTTAAAATGACACCGATCAAAAGATAGCAAAACAAATAAATGGATTTCTGAAACAAGCACAAAAATTGGAAGGCACGGTTAAAAAAAAGCTTATATTACTCTACATTGTGCTGCTTTAAAAACTATAAATAAAATTTCATATTCATTTAGATACAGCTAGAATCCTAAAATGAATAAAATCTCACTGGAAAGTAGGAAACAGCTTTCTGGATCACTAGTATGTTTTACCACATAGTGTCAGGTTTTCAGTGGGTAGTGATAATACTGCTATTATATCTGTAAGAAATATGGACCTGCTTCTTTACCTAATCTTACAACAAACACAGCTTGGATACATAAGTTAATGTCATGTAAATCCATTAAAAACACATGCCCTTGATCATTGGCTGACAGCCTTGCTTGTAGCTTTCTTTTTATTCAGCTTCAATCAATCTATGCTTTATGACTAATACAGGTTATACATTGTATAGCATTAAAATAACTTGTGAAATAAAGACAAGTGCACTCGAAAAGAAACTGCACTGCGGACTTAAAAGTGATTCAGATAATCTCTCATTTCACATTCATGCAATTTGGCTGAAGGATTAGAAGAATACTGCAAGCATGTATTGTAATATTAATAGACAAAGCTGAAGAGAGTTACAGTGGAGTAAAAGGTGACCAGCACTAAGTCAGACCTTGAAAACATATTTAAATTTTGGCCCGATCCAATGTGAACCTTATGTCTTTCACATTCGGTCTTTTGCAGCATTTGCAGTTTATTCTATCAAAATATACATCAATGGGTTTGTATCACCTCATTGTACACTGACGTATTTTTTATTCTGCCACGAACCGACAACCAGGTGATGCAATCTACTGAGCCGAGCAATACAGGGATGAGCTCAGGATGATCTCAGCATAGCTGTGGTGTAACGATAAAGGGAACAAATGCCATCCATTTTTTTTCCGCACAGACCTAGGTAAAAACTATACCATCATCACAATGGCCTCAGCCAAGATCAGAGCTGTTCTCGAATCGACAATCCCTCAGACACAAAGTATAACACTAAGACGTTTTCAAATATTTCTCCTTTAACAATGTTTTAGATTTATGGCTTTATCTACCAACAGGATTCCAGATCAAAAACCCTCAGAACACTTTAAGTTGAAATTGCTTGTCCTTATATAAAAAAAAGTTCAATGCTTTATTCATTGCACATATTATTGAGTTTTAAAGAGGTTAATGGTCCAGCAGGAAGATTTGTTCTGTGCTAAATTCTGGTAGTAAACAGTCTGTTTTTTCTCCTTTAAGTCGACTGCTGTATCAGCCCAGTCAACATCCTCAGGTGGGTCTATAACAGGAGTCTGGCTGCCACATTCGAAGATCAACTAAAACCTGGTTTAGCTTCTGCATCCACAAATTACGTTCGTCTTTGGTGTCAGCATTTAGCCAATTCCTGTATTAAAAAGAAAAATATTCTATGAAATACCTTCAGTATCCACAGTTAAAAATAGAATATAAAAATGTGTAAAACATTTAAAATATCTCATTGGGACTAAACATTGTTTACACTAATGGTCGTCAATGGCTGTAAACATGCATATCTACCAGATGTTTGTGTTCTGGAGTCTAGCTTTATAATTAAACTTTCAATTTCTGAATGTACACATCCTTCTGAGGTACACTTTATCTACCTAATTTACATTTGAGGTTTAAGACATCATTTCTCAAATGGCAATAGCTTAATTTTTCAAGTAGCTACTTAAGGTCTTACATCAAACCACAAATCCATACTGCTAATTGCCTTACTTGGTAACACACAGCGTATTCCTGCACTGGCTAACCAGAGTCTCTTTGTCTTCTTCTCTCTGAGGTCTGACGGTGATTAATTCAAAGGTATTGGGTCGAGCACAGAATTCCCGGTTCGCAGGTTCAATCTTCCTGCTGGTGCAATTCGCTAGGTTTATTCGACCAATGGGATTCTGAAAAGAGATACAGGAAACCATTATTATTTAATCCCCCCTCTTCTCCTTGTGAGAAATGTATACATATGCATGAAAAACTACCAAAAGTCACAGGTGCTCCCTAAGTAAACATACCAAATAAAGGGCACAACCTAACAGTGAGGCCTGTACAGACATCAGCAGTTTGAGTCTGGGCTATGTCCTTAGCCACCAGTGACTGGCATTCCCCCATTAGTTGTGCACAAGGCTCACTTGGTTTGGGTGATACAACCCTCTTCTAATAGAAACTAACTGTGCCCTAAAGCAGTGCTTGGGATACAGTGTCAAAAATGACATTTTTGTGTCAGACGAGAGCACTCACAGTCCTCATTTCACCTGTGCCAGCAATGTCACAGCAGGAGCAGGGATGAATTACCAATGGCAGTGTGAAAGGATTTTTAAAAAAACCTGTCAATTCCAGGTGACAACCAGACAGTAAAACCACAAGCTGAATCACCAGAAGAGACTTTTTTCACTACACATTTAAGAAATAAAACAAACCTTGCGCTTCTCATCATCTGGGTATGTCCAATAAGAAATGCAATAGCCGGAGAGAACACACCATCTTCTGTGCCAAGCCCCAAAGCCACTCACATCTTCAAACATTGTCTGCAAGAGTAAGATAGTGAAGGTTCACATCTGTACTACATAGATATTAAAATTTGCCATTCTTTCTGTTTGAGAGACACTGCACTGAAACTTTCAGGATGATGCAGTGATGCATTTTACTCATTGGGAAGAAGAGGCCACCTAGTGGTATTTAACCTCCATAAAAAGGCGAATTAACCATTTCCTGCAAGAAATTAATATTTACTTACAATATCTTGGTTTAAAAGCCAGTTAATACTATAGGTACACATGACTGATCACTCAGGTGATATTTAAATGACAAGCAATATAAAGCACCAGACAAGCTTTCTTTTCTAAGAATGTAGACCAAATTTTATAAGTTATTTCTATTAATCCACTAGATCCTATAATATAAAATACTTTATTCTGTACACTGAGGAAGACTAAGTAAACACATCCTGGACAAAGGACTGAACTTACCAAAAACCCTCTTTCTTCGATCGATGATCCCACCTGACATTGAAGTTTTAAGTAAATATGACCTTCCAGAGGACACAAAAATGGCACCTGAAAGTAGCAAAAACCTTGGTTCACATATAACAAAGAAAATCACAACTGGAATCAAATTCTTAGTGCATTTTCGATGTCTGGAAATACGAACGAGGGCTTGTCAGTCAATTCTGATGAGTAAAAAATGTTTTACAATAATCTAATCTTTTTTGGGTCCATTTCCCATAAATGTGGGTCTAATTCCCACCTTTTCTAAAGAATAAAAAACTTTCAAAATATTACTCATAGGATCTTAAATTACAACCAAATAGAATGTTGTAATCAATTAGTAAACAACTGGTAATTGATGTTAATTACAATTTTAAGAATTGTATCTATAGAAAGAACCATAAAGCCTCAACAAGTTGGCTGAAGAACAAAATCAGTGCATCTCAAACCCAGTCAAATTAAACTCAAGGACTTACTGTTGTTAAAAAGCTACACGCAGGGTGCATTAATCCAGATATAAATGCAAACTTTCTATGAAACGTTATATACGAGTAGAAATTAAGCATGAAAGAGAGGCAAAGATACAGCAGAGAAAACTAAATGTACAAGCAAAGCAAGCATAGCAACCTTGTACTGAAACATATCACCGAGAAGTTGCTTGTCCTTCCCTTCATATTTCATCTACAAAAAAAGAAATTGATATCTAAATATATGCATTGCTAACAATTAACAGAAGCGATTCCGGAGGCACTAGATTTGGCAGTGAAAGCAGCGTTAAAAGACATGCAGTTCTATCAGTTAATACTGAAAAGAAAAGACTTTGTGCTCCCCAACCCCCCACCAACATACCCATGAATTTATTTTTAGATATTTCAATGTGACTCAGCTTCTACCATAGCCTAGCAGACTTTGGAGGAAAAACGCCTGTAGAGAAATCTATTTTGAAGTCCTAGAACACCAATTTATGACCAAGGAGATTTTAGAAATTTGTATTACATTTCTGGAAATGTCTTTGGACAAGACTAACTTTGTAGATTGCATATATTAAGTATAAAGTTTATAAAAAACATTTTAGAGAAGATCCCCCATTATTTCAAATCATTCATTTATCAATAAAACGAGGCTGCCATTACTTAGAGCAAAGACCTTGATCACACTGCTTTTACAGGTACAGACCGAGGCAGAACCAGCTTAGGACAACCATGAACACTTATTCATTCTTCTCATTGCCTTAATACACATTGAAAGGTAAGTCAACCAGGCAAAGAAGGTACACAACCCAAAACTGAACATTTCTATAAATTCGAAAACTAAAAACATCTAGTCAGGTATGAATCTGGATCCATGTCAATACAGTCTAGTCCACAAACACATTAGCTGTAATGACAAATAAGTGGTCTACCTTATCAAGGACAAACTTGTTTTTCCCAATAGACGTCAGAGTCAGCTTGTGTGATCCAACAAGGGCAAAACTACTGGTACGAACAGCATTCGGTCCTCCAGGGCTGGCCATGACTGCAAGCATAAACAAATAAATTAACTTTCTCCGGGAAACACTGTACAACGCCAAGAGAAGTATACCCAGACTTAACCTGGACTTCCTACCCTTGGCAAACTGAACTGCCAGAGAGACTTTCATTATTTCACTTTAACGTACATCCCATGGGAATCATTCCAAAGCACAGGTGCTCCCCCATGTTCAAAGAGTGAACTTAAACCTACACTGGTTTCAACCTACACTTAAACCATACACTGGTGTATGAAAGCTTAAATAGATAGATACTTTATTGATCCCGTGAGGGAAATTGCAGGGCAATGTATAAATGTATAAATAAATACAGGGCCCAATTCATCTGATTCTGATTCTGAATACATTAATGTAGTAAGGCAGCTATAAGGGTGTGAATCAACATATATGTTGTATTAGTTTTGATTTAAATTGAGCAAGAGTGAATTCAACTGCTTTAGTTTCATTTTGTGTTCCCCCCCCAAAGTGTAGCGCATTGAAAAGTAATGTTTTTTATAATTACTCACTGTAATAGCCTCAAAACATCTGGTTTATAAATGTAAAAAAAAACTTACCCGGAGTTTGAAGGCTGCTTTTCTAGAAAACAAAAATAAATTCAACTTTAATTTGCAGATTTACCAAGCCTGTGGCGAGAAATCCATTTTGTGTTGCAGCTAGTTATGTGCATGTTTCATAGGACTACATTCGACATACATTTAAAAAAAAGTCTGTTTAAAAAGGCTGCACAGTTTCCAACAAAGCCACTAACACAGCCAGACAGCCATTTGTTAGAATGTGTCGCATTATCGTAAAAGTCCAATTACTATTCCACTATAACATTTTAAAAAATTACTTACAGTAATAGAAGTAAGAAGTCGCTTGGGAGTAATTGCCTACAGAGAGAAAGAATCGAGTTTCATTACAATCAAAACCAGTTTTAAAATTATACAATTTGATGAACTAAGACACTGGATTGCAATATACTGTAACTTTGGAAATGTGTCATGATTAATTTGTGATGGATCTCTTTTAATACGCAGAACCTGTGATAATCCGTCACCATTAAACTTCCATATCAAGAAGCATATTTTATGGGCAACACATTTTGGGATATTTAATGCAACGAAAAAGATGACTGAATTCATGCTACACTCTTGTTACACTGCATACCTTTGATTTATTTGCTTTTTTGCGTTTGTCAGAAGGTAGTTCTCGCTTTTGCACCTGCAACAAGAATTGCAATCCATCAAAAACATCATCACAGGTCAAAGCAGTGTCCCAGGCACTTTTCCTGTTAAGTCAGCAGCACTCACAAAAAGGTGATGCTAGATTTTGAAGTACTGCTATGGAAGATATTTAGAGACTGAACACTTTTAAAAATCCAATATTTCTACATTACCAACACGCAAAGTGCAATTTAAAAAGTGCGCAGTCAATTTATGAACAATTACATAAATTAATCCATGTAAAGAATCTAATTTAGGCAGAAATTCTCTGGCAAATTTCCTTGAAGAGGCTCTTTAATCACATCTACCAAGCTGCACTCAAACCCTATTACATTTAAGCTCTGAATTGCTTAATTTATTTGAGGTGTTTTAAAATAAACCATACAACAACATTGTACCAGAGTAATTCATGGACAAAACACTGATTTACATGCAACCACTTACAATTTCTGATGTACTTACCAGGCAATAAATCTCTACATCTATTTCAAAGTCATTGGAGACATCAGAACTGAAAGAGTAAAAGAGGAGAAAGAACTACAAACACTGCCATTTTTTTCACATTTACGAATCTGCAAACATGCTTATAAAATCATAAAGCCTATAGCTTCCCAAACGGAACTGTTTCGGAAGAATACGTTGAAAATACATCAAACTGCACAAAAGAGAGCATACATTCATTTACTTACAGTGTGAATTTAGTTGGAAAACTAAGGGCATCTCCGCTCAGAGCATTCTGAGTACATGCTAGGGGTGTCGCCACGGTATTTTCAGCTCCAGCCCGGATCATTATGAAAAAATAATAGTTTGCCGATTCTGAAAATTAGCGGAACAAGAAAAAAAAAACATTTTGCAAGAGTCTTAATAAACCTTCTGCTTGGCTCTTGCCTCTGCAATTTCCATCATGGGATTAATAAAGTATCTATCTATCTTTATGCACAGCAACGCTTTGGTATGTGCCCAAATGTTCCCTCATCAACCCAGAGATCCATGTTCAACTCCTGCACAGGGCACAAGTTTTTGCCGGTAGCCAGCCAGCCGTTATATCACCCTGCAACTCACAACAGGCAACCCAATGAATTTAAGCAGGTGTGAGCCTGGCCAGTAATTGGAAGGGAGACCTCCTGGGAAAAACTAAGGTTTCTGCTGGAAGAGGTGTTAGTGGGGCCAGCAGGAGGTGCTCACTCTGCAGTCTGTGTGGGTCCTAATGCCCCAATATAGTGACGGGACCACTATACTGCTAAAAGGCGCCATCCTTCGGATGAGATGTAAAACCGAGGTCCTGATACTCTGTGGTTATTAAAACTCCCAGGGTGTTCCTTGAAAAGAGTAAGGATGCTATCCCAGTGTCCTGGCCTCCTAATAATCCCCTTCTATTAATTGGCTTCATCACTCTGTTCTCCTCCCCACTAATTGCTGATGAGTAGTGAGCGTTCTGGCGCACTATGGCTGCCGTCACATCATCCAGGTGGATGCTGTACATTGGTGGTGGTGGAGGGGAGTCCCCATTACGATAATATTTCTTTATTAGCCCTATACAATTTCTTGCATTAGGAATTCGTCTTTTCGCATACCCCAGCTTTTCTCCATGGAGACACAGACACACAGACAGGGGTCAGAGCGCAGGGTCTGCCATTGTAGGGCGCCCCTGGAGCAGTTAGGGTTAAGGGCCTTGCTCAGGGGCCCAACGGAGTAGGATTCCTCTGCCGGCCGCGGGATTTGAACCGACAACCTTCCAGTCACAGGCGCAGATCCTTAGCCACAGAGCCACCACTCCGCCCAAAAATACCTGTAAAGCGCTTTGATGGAGTGTCGAGAAAAGTGCTATATAAGTGCCAGGAATAATGATACATTGTGTATGTGCCTTTCATGAATTGTTCTCGTTTTAAAAGACATGTTAGCACAACATTAAATCAAAAAACAAAAACCTTACCAGGTTTGTGTGCAGAACAAACAAAGTCAGCTTTTAGAGGAAGACGCAACTCAAACAGAGAGATGGATCCCTTTGACACAGAGCAGCTAGCATCCTGAGCTTTACATGTGCTGGGAGTCTTCTTCTGAGCCGACGGCCCCTCGCCTTTTAGTTTATTCAGCTCTTTCAGCAACGCTGCTCTCCTCTCAGCTAGAAAAATTAAAAATAAAAATACACATATTTGACGGAATTCATATTTTGCTGGGATACCAGAACGTTCTTTACCAAAGCAAAGATACTCAATACATGTTTCAGATATGGGTGACTGGTAAAAGCTTACTGGCAATGAGAAGAAGCCTTTCTGCTTCAGCCTCCACCTGAGATCCTTTCCCATGCTCCTCATCCACACAGCAATTCAGAGCCTGGCTGGCCTGATGAATCACGGTCTGTTGCATATTGATCTCATTATTAAAAAACTGGAAGATAAAAAAAATAGGCATTACAACGTTTCCAAGCACGTGTGGAAATACTGCAGATTGCACTAGAAAGAATTTGTGACTTATTGATCGAAATAGTAATCTAGGCCACGATCATTTAAAAAACAGAAATACAGACAATACTCAAAGATTCTTGGGACAACGAAACCCCACCTCCAGCCCCAGATAAGAACTAAAGCCCAAATTGAAGGGCAACTTTTGCACACATACCATGAATTTGCTCTAGGCTACAACTGTGGTGTCAAGCAGTTCACTTAACTTCGAACGTTTCAGACAAACTAAGCCAAGTCAAAGCACCAAGACAAAAAATTAACCTTTCAGCGGCACTACTGAAACAATCTGAGGCCTTGTAGAACTTACTCTTGCTTAATGGTTTCAGTTTAATAGGTTCACCTTAAAAATAAAGGATCTGGCTAGAGACAAAAAATACACATTGACAAGAACTACAGGAGACCACACACAAATTCTGACTAAAGAAACTTTTAAAATACCTTTGACCAGAACAGATTTGAACAAACTTGAAGAAATGTTACCTTCATTTTCTGCTTAATGTTCACTTGGCCTACACTCCTGTTCTCTTCAAGCTTTTGGGAAACATCTTCTTTACGGACAATCACTTGCTTAACGTGAGGTCGATCTACTTCCTTAATTCTCGTTGATCGATAAGCATCGATGCTACAAAAAAAATGGTTTCAGATGTTACTTTTGCCTTTGCAACACATCTTTTATATTTATTCAAAAGACCACCACACCTTCAAAATATAACATTTGATTAATATATTTTCAGTCTTTACTTGGTCCTTTGCAGCAGGGATGTTCACACACCTCGTAGGAACATTTTAGAACTCACAAACAAAAGTTAACCATAATTTTTTCATCATAACAGTGGTGTAAATCATAATACCAGATTATGTACTGTAATCAATACCTCTGAATCAATTGTTATAGCCACAGGCATGAGAGCAGTACAAAGTAAAGCATCATTCTGCACTGCCACCTAGTGTTTTAACTTAAGGCCATTTAGTTATGATTGCTACCACAGAAAAATAATATGCTAGCTATAATTATTCATCTTCATAGACCTGCTGGTTATGCTTTATCTTGGTGCTTCTCAAACATGAATATTCTATATTTGTTTTTCGGGGTAAGATCTGACAAAGTCTTTGGTTTCAAAATTATTATACTATGATATTGTTGTCTCTCTTTATATAGTTGGGAAAAAATGATCAAACTCTCCTATCAAAAAAGGACACTGTTCTGCACAATAGATAAATAAAGCCAAGTCTGAAACTCAGATATTGCTTCGTGGATAATAACACAACCCAAGATCTTATGTGCTGTAAAAACACCTTACAGACTTAAGTGGCTATTAATTAGCCTGAGTGTTAATGAGCTCAGTTAAATGAAAGAGACAAAGGTCACCATAGGCCAGGATTTAGAACCATGTATTTATACAATATAATGCTAGTAACATTGTGTAGGAAGGATATGGTATGTCTGCTACTGCTGTAAGAAAATGTAATGATTAGAGAATTTTTTTAAGTCTTCAAAATGGAAAGCCATGGCTACAAAAACTACCAAATATCACCACCCTGAAACAAAATTCTAACATATACAAGGTGGTAATTTAGCTAAAATTCCTTCTAGGCCAGGTGTAAAACTTGATACTGAAGTTCCAGTATACCTGCAGGTCTGCATTCCAACTCCATTCTTATTGAGCTAAAGCAGGCGATGACTGGCCTGACTGGACCAATGAAACAGATTATCCGAGCTCTTCAGATTACAACACTTTACAAATATCCTGAGGCACTCACTGGCCTTTGATGAATAGGATTGCCCATCCTTGCTACAGGCTGGTCTTGGTAGCTAAGCAAGGTTGGGCCTGGTCGGTACTGGGTTAGGAAACCTGAAAATTCATGAGAATGAGAATTCCCAGCCATAGTTCTAGAGACCCACACATTCCAGCCCAGCTCCTTACTTAATTGAACCCTTCAATGAACTAGCTTGATCTGAAGCTTGGCAATTTTCTTTCTACTCAAAAGTTGGAGATCTTAATGGTCTTATAAAACATAAGTTGAAGGACAACTTACAACATCTTTAGAAACAAAGTAAAAGCTTAAATCAGTCTTGTTTAATTAAGGGTTCAACTACGTAACAGAGCTCGACTGGAACAAAATACCAGCAGACATGTGGATCTCCAGGACATCTCCAGTTTGGAAAGTCCCACTGTAAGGGAAACAAGGCTTCCAAACCAATAGCCCAGTATGGGCACAGAGGACGATGTGCTGTAAAAGATACCATCCTTAAGATGAGATGTTAAAACTGAAGTTCTTTAAAGATCCCATAGCACTGTTCAGTAAGAATTCCTCAAATTCAGGAAGTTAAATGCTTGCATGTTGAGGGTTACTAACACTATTTAAAACAGTTCTGGCATTTATCAACAAACACACTTAAAATGTTTATATCTAGTAACCAGGTCTGTATAATACTTGTAAAATCCTATTTTCTAATCTTAACTAGAGTACATCCCATATCTTCCCAACCCTTAATTTGACTTTTAAAACAAAGCAAAAAAAAAACCTTAACAGGCTATACCTGTACAGCAGGTTTTGGTCATCAGCCACAGAGTCAACACTTTCAATCGATTCAGCCCGATGAACTCGAGCTCTTTGGTATCTGGTGGGTCTTTTCCCTTCTGGCGTTTTGCCTTTCTCACGAGCTGTGCTTGTTGGGGTAGATGCCTTTGGAAAGAACTGTAACAGTTAAGCTTCAATGATAAGGATACATATTTTCATACATTTCCAATAAAATCACATTTCCAGGTCTAAAGATTTAGTTCAGAAATGAGATTCAAATTGTAAATAGTTTTTAGAGTTTGCACGGCCCAGCATAACGAAGAGAAAATTATAAATATAATGACAGAAATAAAGATAAAACTGAAAAAATATGCTGAATGAAGTTATTTTACAAAATTAGCACAAAATTTCAGGATCTATGCAATTTATTCATTGTGTTTCTGCCTTCAAACTGGTGTGTGTATATATATATAAATAAATGCACCTATATTCGTCAACAGACAATGCCATAAAAATAGGAAGAAAATTCTTTATGGTGCACAAACTTGAACAATTTTTAATCTTCTTATACAGATTGATAGATCAGCCCTCAGTGCAATGTTAAAACAAGACCCTTATATCCTCACCTCTGGACTTGTGACCACAGAAGCCACTGTCTCGGCCAGGGGAGTCAGAAGGGACATCGAGGAAATATTCAGAGGATCCTCATCATCTTCAACGTCCTGCTCCTCTTCATCCTCCAACCGATCCTGTCCGGGAAGCTTTGCTAGGGGGCTCCGTGGACGCTGCTCGTTATCGTCTTCCTCATCAAACAGCTCATCGATGACCCCAGCGCTATTGATCTCTTCATCCACATTCATCTCAATCTCCTGATTCCCTACCACTTTAGTCAAACCATAATTGTATTTCATTAGTGGTGTCATGAAAATTTGGGAGCTCCGCTACCCCACTCCACCATAATCCACTGCTACAACATGGCAATAACTTAAATTTTAAAAATCAACCGCCAACATTTATTTTTTTTTTAAAGTGGGACATCACGGGACAAAATGGCAGACATTTGTACAAGGATTTAAGGGATTTAAAAGGGGTTCAGCGATAACAGATACTACTAAACTCCAGTCCTATCTTGCAAAAATCAAGAAACTAAACCCATACAGGTGATACATACATATATCTTGTTTTTCCCTTTTGTCTTCTAGAGGCTCAGGCAAGTTCTTCTCTTCCTCTGTGAACGCAACTTTCTTCAGGGGACTAGATGTGGAAGAACTGCTGACAATCGCGTCCTCTTTGAGTGAGTCTTCCGAAATAAGGAAAATGAATATTGTGTTAAAAAAATCCATGCCTTATTATAATGTCCATTCCAAAGAGTTTCCCTCAAATACATACAGAAACAAGCTTAAGTCATTTCTCATGAAACTATTTTTTAATGATAGAAATCAGGACTTCTATTTACAGACTATGTGAAGTCTCAGAATTCTCTGTATAAGTGTAGAATAAGGAACTCAATGTCATGTGTTCAGTGCTGTAAACCTTTCCAAACTGGTTTTCTACAAGCTATATGTTCCTAAATTAGTAACTTTTTTTTCCATTTATTTTGCAAGCTTGTATCCAAGCCTTTATAAGACTGTAGGCCACCTCCTTGTTTTTCTAAATTAAGTCCCAGACATCAATCATTATCACTTATGTTGCCCTACCTTCCTGCAGAATCATATATTATGTCCTGATTAATAAGACTTAGGATTCCATTACATACTCAAAGAGGTGCCTGAGGATTTCAAAGACGAGCTGGTTGGGGTCACATCTTCTGGATGAGATGCTGGTTTACTCTCAGACTGTGGAGTATCCCGAGGCTGTCCCAGTGGTTCATATGCAATCCCCTACAGGTATAAAAAATAGCTTTAAAGCCTATTTGAAACATTTCGTCTCGTTCACAAGAACTTTACATTTGACTACATTTCCTTCTTGGAAAGTGGATTACTATTTATCAATCAATCAAGGTTTATTTATCAATGCACGAACAGTACAACATACAGTGGTGTTGTCGGCAGTGAAATGCTTTAACCGGAGAGAAATTATCAGGGATTAGGTTAGGATTATGATACAATACATGATACAATTGCTATTTGCAATACAGCTACAGATTGCACAAACGTAACACCAAATCCAAAGAGGAATACAAAGCGTACTTATTTATGAGTAGGTAACTGCGAGATAAATTTGTAGGTGCCCACTTTTGGTAGAGAACCACTGGGATATAATTTAGCTAAGGTCTTCTTGGCTTTTAGCACAACAGCAATTCCTTTGACTTGTGAAAAGCTTGTGGTGACATGAGCAAAGCACTGCTCTTCCAGCCAGCATGTGTAGACCTTGCGGCATGTCAAATGTTGAATGGCTTAGCCAGCGGGCATATCAGAGGGGCACATTTACAGGCCTCGTTCTTTCCTGAGTGGATGTGGAAGCCATTGAGTTTGGTATTCAAATTGTAAATGATCATGCAGATAGATATACAACAAGAACAACTCTCTATGGAGATGGAAAATTTGGGTTATCACATAGATGAATAGATGCATTTTATCTTGTAAAGTCTTTTATCTTTTCAGATACTGATCTTTGTAAGTATTTAACTACATAAAAGGACATTAAAATATGCTATAGTATTAGCATGGCAATATTTAAGGGATGTTCCGTTTACAAGGAATGACTGCAACAGGGAAGCAGAGTCTTACACTTGAAGAAGGCAGGTCTTTTGTGTCTGAGCTTTCATTTTTGTCGCTCTTCCACATGCTGCCCTTCTGGAAACGATTCCGGATCGATGCGAGTTCCCTTTCACGCTCCTAAAAGCGAAACAGTATAATACGGATGTTTTTTTTAAAAAAACAGTATTCCATTGCTATATATTTTATAACTAATATTTCTTAATATGTGTGTGTTTACAAATTACTTGCATTTCCATTAAAAAATTAATTCCAGCCTTTTTTAAGCAAACAACACATAAGTCCATCGCTGAAACTGAATGGAATCACCTTAAGCTGAAAGGCATTAATGAAGTAAACACAGATGTCGTTTAAAGTTGTAAACCCTAAAAAAAAGTTGAATACAACATCAAAAAGATGTAAATACTTGTTTCTGTTTCTGAGCGAGATCTGCAGTTGCGGTGCCTGACTGGTGCGACTTCAGTCTTTCTTGAACTTGCTTCGTGTTTGGCGTGACAGCGGGAGTTCTGTGTCCCTGGGCGGAATATGGGGGACTCTGGACTGTGCGCTCCTGGCAGCGTTCTCCAAACCGTTCTAGAAAAGACTTCACACCACTTCCACCTAGACAAATACAAAAATCCAAAATCAAGATAATAATAATAATAATAAACGTTATTTTATATAGAGCCTTTAAAGCTGGCTTCTCGAAGCACTTTATAGAATGACAACAACAATAAATAAAAAGAATACACAAAATAAGACAACTACAATATACAGAGGAGACAAGGATGGTGGTACTAAGAAAAGCAGAGGGGTGAAGAATGGAACCAGTTAAGTAAAGGCTTTGCTGAAGAAGAGGGTTTTGAGTCTGGATTTGAAGGAGTTTAAAGAAGGTGACTCTCGGATATCCTTGGGTTCCAGAGCTTGGGGGCATAACAGGAGAAGGCCCTGTCACCCATACAACGTAGATGGGCTTGGGGGACAGTAAGGAGACCAGAGTTAGAAGAGCGAAGGTTGGGAGGTGGGGAGTAGGGCAATAATAGTTCAGACAGGTATTGAGGTGCCAAGCCATGCAGAGCCTTATAGGTGAGCATGAGGATTTTAAAGTCTACACGGGATTTGACCGGAAGCCAGTGCAAGGATTTCAGGATAGGAGTAATGTGAGCACCTGCACTACACCTGGTCAGGATTCTGGCTTCTGAAGATAAATATAAATCATCGCATTGCTCCCTGATCAATCCTTCTGCAGTAGTGAGCTTAACTGTAATTATCTTAAGGTCAATTGTGATCCTCAGGCCTTAACATTGCTTTTTATCTTTGACTTAAAACAGCTCAATTAATTATTTACAAGGGAACTGAACAGTAAAAGCTGCTGGATCGTTTTACAAGCTAAAATCATGTAAAAGGTGCAAAATACAGTTAAAACAAGCACGAGATAAAAACATACTTCTAAAACCAGAACTACCTACCTGGTGTAACTGCTGTGTTTTTCGGCTGCTGGAGTGAGCCGTCTTTGACGAGTTGTTCTCTTGTCAGAGGAGCTGAAGAGGTTGCTTTGGCTTGTGGAGTGGAGTTGACCTCAGTTTTCCTCACATTAGGAGAGACTTTTCCTGCTTGAAATGCAGGGAGTTCTTTGGGTGGCTGAGATTTCTGTGGGCTTTGGGAATTAAATCTTCCTATCTCACCTGAAGCTTGAACTTTTGATAATTCTGGTTTCTTGGGACTAGGAGAGAAAACGCTCCTAGGAGGAAGTGCAGCCTGGTGGCTGGGAAGGTTAATTTTCTGAGGACTTGAAATCAGTCTTCCTGTATTTGAAGCAGATTGAGTCGTCAATCGAGTTGTTTTCTGAGGGCTAGATGAGATGTTTCTGTTGGTTGGCAGCACAGATCGGGGTTCTGGTGTCTCAGCTTTCTGAGGATTTGGTGGAACTACTCTGGTTGATTGAACAGGCAGATGGACGGAACTCTGGAAAAAAAACAAGATATAGATATATTTAAAAAATCATTTGGTAAAAAATGAGCAAATAACCCAAAATGTTCTATCAGAATGATAGTTAATAAAAAACTAAGCAAATTTCTGCAAGTCAATAGCTGGAGAACAGACACTGTATTTAATAATTAACTATACTGGACTTCACATATGACAAATTACCCAACAAATTCAAACAGTTATATACGAGCAAAAGAAATAACACACAGAAGAAATTTAAGATCTTTAAAACCTAAATTTATCGCTAGTTCCTGTATAATCCACCTCATTATTCATTTGCATAGAACTGCCAAAACAGAAGAACGTGTTTCTCAGTAAACAATACCAGTTCGCAAAGCAGTAAGGAATATTAAACTCTTTGTTTACCCACCTGTTCACCAGAAAGGACTGGTTTATTCAATGATGCTTTAGCAGTCTTTTGAGAATATGATGCAGTGCTTGGCTTTACACTGGCGCTGCTAGCACAAGCAGATGCCCCATTGGTAGCGGATGGTTTTGATAAACAAGTGGTGCCAGGCTGTGCTTGTGCATTGTTTCGCTTTACAGATGGATGGCTGAGGTCATCTTCCCACGAGCCAATAGTGGCTGCAAGGTTAGCAAATCGGCCTTTCCTTCCTGCTGGAGTCTCAGAGGAGCCAGACACCAGGGGCTGTTTGGGAGGGGAAGCGTCTTGTCTTTGTGGCTTGATAGATGAAATATATCCATTATCTACAGCATCACCTAAATAAAGAGATTAAAAACATAGGTTGTAGATGCACTTGATCAAAGTGTTGCACCACCCAGCTCCATCTAAATTGCACCACTCCATCTAAATTAGCTTCAAACAGCTTGTTAATTATAAAATTGTACTTTACAAAATCATTTGGCAAACTTTAGAGGCGTGTGGGTCAAAGGTACGATTAAAACAATCCTGGCAGCATGAAAACAATTTGGAAGGAAAAAAAACCAAAGTACTTGGTACTTTTAATCTCTTGACCACTTCTCATATTCATGAAATGTACTTGCTGGAGGGAGAATCTTGACATCTACATACAAAATTTGTAATATAAACCAATAAAGATGAAAAGATTCAGTTTCCTTCCCAGGACAAAAATGCAGTCATGACCAAACGTATAGACTGGTTTAGACATAACCCCTGTAGTTCAAAGAGTACACTCACTTTCAGGTGATATTATAATTAAAATACACTTTTATACAGGAAGAGCTAGGTCCATTACCTTCGTTGTCCCAGTACTGTCTTTGATCAACCAGCTTCTGCATGCGAGATTTTATGGATCTGGTTGAGTGGGCCGGGATCTCCTCTTCCTTCTTGTCAAACTCTGGGGCAGGCCTTGCGGAGCTGCTCAGAGAAGCTACAGCGGGCTTTCTGTCAGTCTCCGCAGGTTTAGGCACAGCCTCCTGGATTACAGGCTCTCTGTTCTCTTCCCCTGTGGCTGGGGCCTCTTTGTTATCAGAACACCTTCGCTTAGAGGGAGACGGCTTGGTGGAAGGTTGAACTTAAGAGGGAAAAAAACAATCATATTTCATTTTAAAGCAAATCAAATTCTTCAACGATTGTCAGGGTCATTTCTGATTATATCAGGGTATCAGAATTACAATTTTCATAAGTAATGAGACTATTTTAAACAGCAGTTAGCAGGACAAGCATCACAGTGTTAACATTTCACTCATATTTGTTTAAAAAGAACGATTCCCAAAATAAAACGCCCCACTTTTCAGCCGGTGTTACAAAGAAATGGCTTATTCTGTCGCAAATAAGAAAAGATTGCAATTGTAGCTACCAAAGTTTCAAAAACACAAAAAAAGCTGCATTTATGTTACTGTCACACAGGGACTTACCTGCCTCAGCTGGCTGCTCAGGCAGAATGTTAGTTTCTGTAAGGGGATCTCTGGCTCTTTTTGCTATCAGCCTGTTGGCTGCCGTGGGTCTCTCTGCCATTTTCTTCTGCAGATTCTCTCTGCGGGCACGAGTGCGCTCAAGAAGCTTCTGCAATTCAAATTGGCAAAAAAGAGCAATATATACTTAGAATGAAACAATGTGTACTGCAGCTCTGAATGGGGAGATTCAACTTTTTTTAAAAAAATATTGTGCATCTTTTTAAAACCAGTAAACTATTATTAGTGGCCTGGCACAAACTTGCAACCTGTCGGTGTCTCTAAGGTTTGTGTCATTTTGTAAAGCACATCTGAAGACATTTACATTTCTAGAACATGATTGTTAGGGTTGTTTTATTTACTGTAAGGGAGTACAGAAACCGAAGACATTGGTAAAACCCACACAAACACAGGAAAAACGGGCCCAGAAACATGAGGCGGTATTCTGCGGTCCTTTAAATACTGCAAAGAATAAATAAATAACACACAAATGAGTTGAAAACTAATAATGCGGCAACTCAAAACTCAAAACAAATTTGTGTTCTCTCATATTGACTACTGTAATGCTCTACTCGCTAGGGTATCTACAGTAAATCTACTTTGAACAAACTGCAGTATGTCCAAAATTCAGCAGCCAGAATCCTGACCAGGTCTAGTGAAAATGATCACATTACTCCTATCCTGAAATCCTTGCACTGGCTTCCTTGTCAAATTCCGTGTGGACTTTAAAATCCTCATGCTCACCAATAAGGCTCCGCATGGCTTGGCACCTCAGTACCCGTCTGAACTATTATTGCCCTACTCCCCACCTTGCAACCTTCGCTCTTCTAACTCTGGTCTCCTTACTGTCCCCCAAGCCCATCTACGTTGTATGGGTGACAAGAGCCTTCTCCTGTTATGCCCCCAAGCTCTGGAACTCTCTGCCCAAGGATATCCGAGAGTCACCTTCTCTAAACTCCTTCAAATCCAGACTCAAAACCCTCTTCTTCAGAAGAGCCTTTACTGAACTGGTTCCATTCTTTACCCCTCTGCTTTTCTTAGTACCACCATCCACGGTCTCCTCTATATATAGTAATTGTATTTTATCTTGTGTATTATTTTTATTTATTGTTGTTGTCATTCTGTAAAGTGCTTTGAGAAGCCACCTTTAAAGGCGCTGTATAAAATAAAGTTTATATTATTATAATTATTTAGAAAATCTAGCTATGACTGTTTGACAAGTAGTGTGCCACGTGATGTCCTTGTTTTCTACACATAACAGACTGTTATGTCCCATTTTAAATGTTCTCAAAGCAATGTGAAATGAGTGAAGTACTGTACTTATGCAATGGTACATAAGATATTGTGTTGGATATAAACCCACCAACAGCTACAAAAAGTCATCAGAACTGCTAATTTTGCCTAAACAGTTAAAATGCGTTACAATCTGATTTGAAAACACAGGCAACAATTATGTATACACCACAATTATACACTACACAGTCATGCACAGAGAAATAACATAATCTACCCCTTTTCACCTTATATAAAATACAAACATTGATGATTTCTAACATTCAGGCTTGGTGATACAGAGGTATGTTACTCACATTAACACAGTACACTGTATTACAATACACTGAATGAAAAGCAGCTCAGAACAAAAAAATAAAAACTGTAGACTGGGCTTGAAGCCCAAGGCTTCAAAAGATTTACTACTGTACATCAAGACTTGAAAGCAGGATGAAGCACATTCCAAGCTTTACCGTTTGGGAAGCGACGCAGTGGAAATTTCAGTTGGAAGCTGAATGTCATTGCTTAAGAATGTGTTAATCACATGCGACTTCAGACTCAACTATTATTGGGTAAGCAGCTTGCAAAGTTTACAGGAGGGATCCATCTGGGAGTACTGTTAACTGCCACATAGCACATTCAAAAAATACAGCCAACAGAGCATCATCAAGAAGGGCAATTAAAATCAGTAACACAATTAATTAGGTTTTACAGGTTAAAAATGTGACATCTTGGTACTAAATTTAATTATTTGTATCCCTTTATGGAGACTAAAAGAACAGAATATGAACAAAAACATTTTTGTACTTCAATAAATCATATTCCACACTAATACTCAGGAAGAAATTGACGCAAAACTAGTAAGGATTTCTCTATTTCCTGACTATAAAAGTAGTGTTCAATTTGACAAGTCATCAACTCTTCACACCTGGATTTCATGTTGAAAACCTACAGTAATAACATTCTCAAACTTTGGGATCAGCTGCAATTGGAACGCTTCCCAGAAAGCAGACCTGGGGAAAAACTGGAAGGCATTCATTTCCATTTAAGGGAATAGGTAGCCATTCTCCCTATAACTGTCTACATACTTCAGTCACCGAAAGTGCGCGTTTATTTAAAAAAAAGCTGCCAATACGCTTAAAATGTGTAGACGAGACTAAAAAGCATAGCATACAGAAAATATCAGCTTGACACTGCATGCGGTACTTAATTTATTGAGATTACATAACTGTAATCTCAATAAATTGTTTTTGCATTTTAAACGCTGATTTGTGAACGTTGTGACCGTTTTGCATGTTTTGAACCTTGCATTTATAACCCCCAAACAAACACACTGGGTGGGTCACTCTGAATCACTTCCCAAGATAATGAGTTCTCTGTAAGACTTGGCTGGCCGTAAACTGACATCAGTCCCACCCCTGTCACTGTAGTTTATAAATTGCGCGACTGACCTATTCAGACAGCCAGTGGCCTCTGGCTTTTCCAGTTCTTTTCCGGCTAACTTATCCGCCTGCAGTCATCTATACTCTGGCCAGACTACGGATCTTTAACTTAAAGTTTAAGTATGAAATGTATTCTAGGTATTGAGCACTATGTGCTGCTGTAAACTTTTTTTTTGTGCACGCTTTTACTCTTTTAAATACATTGCTGCTGTTTTTAAATACCCGAGAGAGATCAAATGAACAGACGAATGTTTATATCGGCAATCCCACTGACATTACCTAGTATCCTGCGTTCGTTTTTGCAACGATTTAATTCATTTTTGTAGTGAGGTTTAAAATGATATATATCAGCAAAAAGATCCCAGCAGAAGTTGCAGAATTTCGCTTTCAGAGAGCACGGGTGTGGTCTGACCACGTTTAAAAAGTGCAAATCGGGTGTGCTAACGTTCTTTGAGCAGAAATAAATGTGAACGACGTAGCAAAAAAAGAGTTTATTAAGGTATAAATGGTTTGAAAAACAACAGAAAGATTGGACAGCCGCGCAATAACATATCGATTGTTAACCACCAATATTTGTGATCGTCTGTTCATGCAGGCAGTGTCCACAGTCTGTTGGAGAAGTATCATAACTGTGAAAACTGGACATTGGAAGTTAGTTCCCAAGTATAACAAATAAATAGCATCTAACGTGTTTCCCTGCTCATATATATATACGTCACTCACAACTAATCTCTGCATTATTAAGGATTTAAAAAACAAATACACTTGTAGCGTGTCTGTCTGTAAGGGGATAATTCTCTAAACTAGCTGAAATCGATAATAAAGTTTCCACTCACCTCCGTAAAAGGATCCATGTTTTTTTGCCGTGGAGTCCGATCCACCACTGTATTTCAGGAGACTACAGTCTTTTAAATAATAAGCTATTATCCCGTAAGACGCGCTCAGCGCAGCGATCTTATTTTCTCAACGCCTTCTGTCTTCTCCCAGCCTGCCTCTGTTCGAATTTGAATTTCAGCGCCGCGCTCACTGCGCAGGCGCCACGATCACATGACAGGCGGGACCCTGCGGGACGAAGCGACCAATAGGAAGAGGGTACATGAGATACAGTCCGCCTGCTGGTGTTGACAGGCGCCCTAAGAGATCGTTTATAAAAGTGTGAAGAATTGTGAATGTCAGTTTGTCGCCTTTAATATAGTGTCCTAAGACTGACATCATGCATGTACCTTGGGTGCAGTTTAATTTTGTTCGAGGAAAAGCAGAAGAGTTATAGCAAGGCGACGGCAAATGTAAAATTCGGTATATGTAACTCCTGTGTAGATCTGTTTTGCTCTGTAATTTGTGGATACTCTTTTAATGTTGTCTATCGTTACTTTTTTTTCAAAACATTTGGATTCTATCGATTAGAAGGTTATCACTTTTATAGCTAGTTTACAAACTTCATAAAATTCACATAAGATATTATGTTTTTTATGCTTTTAACTCTAGAAAAAAAAACACGATACTGTACAGTATATACAGAGGAAAGTGACTAACTTTTAATAACCGGAGTTAATGGGAGTCGCAAAATTGATGACAGAGCATACACAATTCAGAAAGGTTACGCACTATGGACATAATAATGATTATCGACTGTAATCTTAATACCTTTGTTAATAAATAATAATAACCTATTTCCTAAGGCTGGTAAACTTATTTTTAATATGTTTTGTATGAACAGAAAATAATCAGTGAACACCCAGTCAATACTGTAGATTAACTGTGTTGTATTTAATAAATGTCTACACATTTTAAATAAATTGTAAATCTGTAAAAATTTAACATAGCCTATGTCTAGATTAAGGTTAAACTTCGAAATACATGGCAGTTATAGATCACACTTTAGTCCTTAAGACAAAGTTTTTATTAGAAAAAAAAGAAGTATCCAGAAATGAACATATTTGTATCGTCTGTGACTTACAAGTGTGTGATCATTTTCATTTCAACTGTACCGTTGTCAAATACAAATTTAACAATGTGAAGTCAAATACAAAGACAAATACAGTATGAAATAATGAGTTGCAAACTCATAATGCTAAAACAATAGTTGTACAATTTCATTTATTCTGATTCCCTCAATAAAACACTTGCTCCAAATTTAATGGGAACACATTTTTATCCTTCTAATTTTGACAATGTGCTACTCAAATCAGTTTTGAACAACAAATATTAATTATCATATCAATAGCCTATGAGGTTATGCAGTATTATGGCATTACAAAAACCCAGTGACTAGGTTCATACACTTCTATAATTGTATGAAACTATAAGAGCAAGGCCATTAAAGAATGGTATCCTCTTCCACTGTGGGACAAAAAGGTCTCAGCTAGTGACAATTTTACCATGCTGCTTTGCTTGATGACCATGGTTTTCCAGAAATATTTCGCAAGGAGATGTTTGATGACAAGGCTGGTTATGGAGGAATTGGCCAACTCCAGGCACATTAAATATGGTACAAAATGAGTGACATCTATATATTTGAACAATTAACTAGTAAGTTCTACAAAAAATGCCTCAATCCTGGTTAAAATATCAGCAAGGCAGGTCTATCTGTTTGTGTGTCCTGGGAAAAGATTCAGAAAGGTAACAAAATGGAAACACAGGTAACATTTTGGATAGTGATTAAAATATTAGTACCAGCAAAGTCTATAATTTCATAGCACATATTATAAAATATTTCTCACACGTAGGAAGAAATTGTTTGTACTAAGGTAAGAATACATACGGAGATTGAACTCCGTCAACTTAAATTAAACCAGTCAGTGACCCAAATCCTGGTCCTAATGGGCTCGTGTATCTGTAAATTTTCTAGGTCTTTTCAAAGCTTTGCCACCTCTAGAATTTGACTAAGCTACCATACTGGTCCAGTTATACATCCAGAAGTCCAGCAAGGGCCTTAGATTTAAATCAAATGCAAGACTATGCAAATACCTGGCAGATGATGTCTAATGTAGACAAATGTAGAACCTTTCATGCAGGTAGCAAAAATAATCACTAAATGAGAAACACTGAGCTTGACGAGGTGACTTTGACATTTGTGTTCCCACAATATTAACATCTGGAGAAGCAATAACAAAAGCAAACAAAATGTTAGGATATGTAGTTAAAGGGGAAAAAATAAATCAAGGTATTTATATAAGATAGGTGGAGATAACAATGGGAACCACATTGTCAAGAAATTGTGACTAATAAAGTGATCTTATCTTGGCTAGCAAAGACTAAAAAGTTGTCTTTAGAAAAATCCGCTAAATACAATATTCATAATCTGTTTCCCCTCTTATCTCATTTTCCATAGCTCTGTTGTGAAGCAGAATGTCCAACCTTTCTTTTATCTGGTAGATGTCCAAGGCCACCTTGGTAATCCAAAATATACAGGCAATGTTGAAGACCCAGACACAGAATAAGAAGTACCTGTACCATTGACCAGGTATCCCTGTGAGAAAAACGGACAAGGTTTTATATTATTTAGCATTGGTTCTTGCAGACAAACAACATAGGAAGTGATTATCATTTTCTATAGAATGTACTATTTATTTTTAGGAAATGACTGCTGTGAAACTACCGCAGGCTTCTGGTCACTCTAAAAAGAGAACACTCTGTCAATGTGCAAGGTGAAGGAGCTGTTGATACACTTGTGCTAGTATCTATTAAATTGCAAGTCTGTTGCAAATTGCAATCAATTTTTAAAATATTTGAAAATTCCTCTCACAGAGATATAAGAACCAAATGCCAAAAATGGAATGAAAGAAAAAATTGACATAATGTTAATCATAGATATCTATATATTGTACTTTATTTATATATTTTTCTTTCTCATCATACTGTACATGTACATGTATGTCTCTTATTTGTTAATGGTTCATGTTGTGTATTGGCTAATTTATTTTACATGCCTGGAATGCAAATTCCCATCTGAGACGATAGACGAATATGTAGTCAGAAAGGCTTTTATTTTACATATACTGCACTGTATGTATCAAAGAAATGTTCCTGAGATTCATATGATGAGCAATCCATCACTGAACTAGAGAGCTAAACTTTTTGCTAATTACGTGGCCATAGCAGTCCACATGCATGTCTAATTTATCTTCAGTATTATTATCAGCAAAGTCTTTGGTTCATTATTTCAGTTATGAAAATTTTCTTCACCATTTAATTTAATGCGCGGTCCTCCACAAAGAGTATCTGCAACAAACTGAAATATTGTTAACCCCCTTAGCCAAACACCAAAACCACAAAAATCATGTAAAAAAATAGTTTAATATGTCCGCCCAGACCTCAGAAACAGTTTGTCAAAACTGAGGTTTCGATTGTTGCCATGTTCTGTGTTGCAGAATACAGGCCAGCATATACAGTAATATGGATGTAAAATATGAACTATATTACAGATTATTAATTCAAAAGCAAGTATAATCCTGCATGGACAGAAATTGTGCAGTACTGTGATGAAGCACACTGTAAAAAACCAATGTTACCTCTCTTCATTTTACATATGAAGAACATAGTTCATACAGTACCTCATAAAAGCCTACAGTACTGTATGTCTTATGTGTATTTGGAAATGCCATTACTTTGATAACTGTATTTATTAGATGTCATATCTGTCATATTATTCCAACCCTAAAATCAGCAGATTTTGTTTCATAATTGAAGGATTCAGTTTACTTTAAAAAAACACTTAAACACTATACTGCAGCAGAAAACTTAAATATAAATTAAAACTCACATTGAGGGATTGGATTCCTTGAATTAGAATGTCCTTAGAAGACAAAACCATGAAGTAAGCACAGTAACTGCACTATGAACTTAATGTAATAATTCAAGAAGTAAAAAATAATTATAACCTCATCATTTCAATATTTCTCATTCTGTTATAACATGCTACTAAAAATATGAAAATAAAAGCAAATTATAGCTTTTTTTTTAAATCGTGCTATCAAAACACACAAGCACCACACTTTGAGTATTACATTACTTCATATTAGGAGCTTTTTTAAGTGTAGTAACAGTAACAATCTATTTTCTGCCATTCAGAAAAGTTGTGCTTACAGGGGACTCACTGTAATGCCACTGTACTGTAATATATTGTCTCTCAAAAACGTTTTTAACAATATTTCTAGAAACACTGTTAAACATTTCTGTGCATCTGTATTGAAGTTATTTATCAAACTACATTCTTTTTTAGTAAAACAAACTTCACATTTTGTTGGTGTAATCCTATAAACCATTTTGCTTTAAGGATTACATGAATATTTTTTGCCAGGGTGTTATGGTTTTGGTATATATATTTAAACTGCATGTTTCAGAGAAAAACATAGCATTTGAGCTTTGTTTATGGCATGAATGTGGTACTTCAAACCTTTGTGTACATCTAAACTTTAAAAAGACTATTTCTTTATGTGGGACAGTCACAGACATGTATGCTTTAGTTACACTTGACTGTTTTCTCATTGCAGAATAGTTTAACTCACCATACATCAATTCGTAATTTTCAGCTTCTTCTTTAGCTCCTAAAATTGAAAGAATATAAAAATCATCTTTCGCCATGAATTGCATTGGTTTCAATTTACATCAATTGTTAACCTCCCCATTTTTTGTTACACACCTGTAGTTGTCTTGCAAAGTAGTGTGATGAGACACATTATAATCGTACTCATTCTTGCAGCCATTCTGAACAGCAGCTGAGTTTTCATGCACTTCTCATCTGTTACTTCCTTCGTTTAAGACTACGTGCAGGAAAAACACACATCTCTGTCAAAGTGCTAAAAATAATACCCAATCATCAGCATTTAAAATAACACTTCTCTATATATTGTTACTATAAACTTCCTATACAGTAGTTTTTGCATCATATCTCATATGTGCAATGTGCCTTGGTCCATTTGTTCAAAAGCATCACCCTGTTAGACAAATTCCTAGATATTTTTATTACCTTAAATACCTAAAAAGATATGATAACATGCAAATTGCTGTTTCTGCGACATAAAAACTTAATAAGAAGCAATAAATAATAAATAAGAAGTAAATATAATCATCTAGATTTTTACTTAAAAAATGTTTTAAATCAATTAAATTCATAGCTTCATTTGTGACTTTTTAACCAAACAAATTGAAGACTAATTATGAGATTTTAATATGTAAACAAACTGTGCACCTTTACCACAAATATTTTGTCCGTATAAATATGAATTATTAGTATGGTTAATTATTAATTGGAATAATATGATGTTACAGCTTTAGGTGCCTCTTCTATGCCTGTTTAGGTGCCTCTAATCTAAGAGAAGTGTGTCTTAGATTTGTTATAACGTTTGTGACACTTGGCAGAGAAAACACTTCTAGTTTCAAAGCAGAGTGGGTGTTTGTTGAGAAGTCCCTTGATCAGAGTTTGCGGGGGTCACTTGATCAGAAACCATTGTAAAGATTACATTGGTATATCTAGGTACGTTGTGGGTTAACGATTGTCAATAAGCAGTACAGAAACACACAATATACATGTAAGATCACATTAAGAGCACAGAGGGACAAGACAAGGGGAGGGGAAAAACAAGAAGAGGAGAGACAAGAGTCTGGAAGAATCAGAACTTGAAGCTTGCACCAGGAGAGAGCTCCTACATCATGATCATCCAAACAAAACCTGACTAAACTGAGTCAAGTTTCTGAATCTCGCTAGAGAGAGCGTGCTATTCTTTGTTTTTAGGGAACTTGGGTTTCCTGGGTAAAAGATACCTTGGTTAGAAACGTCCTTCCTGCTAAGGGTTAATTTTTATGGATAGAAATATAGGCTCCCATTTATTTTGTGGCATCTGGGGTGCAGAGAGAGAGATTTAACTGCAGGTTGTACAATATTCCTTAAGAAGTCAGCTTACAGTATCTCTAGTTTGACCTCTGTAGGCATTATGAGTTTCATGCTTAGTAAAAGTCTGGGATTTTTCTGGGTGATTAGAATGTTAGTTCTTTGTAAATACTATACATATAGTGTGTTGTATGTTTTGTTGCGTATAGTGTAGTTCGTGTATAGTGTAGTGTAGTTCGTGTCTTGTCATCATTAATAAATATTTGTTTAACCAAGTGAGCCTGCTTTATTACCATTCTCACTAAAGCTGTGCCAGAGAGTAAATAATTCACGTTCCCCTAATCATACCAACCACTCAGGTATATTCTGGAGAAATAATTTACAAAATGGGGGTTATGAATAATTATTTTACTCATTGACTAAACCGCGTGGTCAATTCCTGAAATTCACCCACCCATTTGTAACAATAACTTTTATTTTGCCACTAATCAACAATCAGGACAAATATACCCAGTAAACAATATAGAATATATTTTTTTCTTATAAGAAACGTTTGCCATTTATTTTCTTCTAGCAAGAACAGTTCTTTATTTTTCTCCAGAACACAACATTTCTAGGAGGGGATTATCATTTACCCCAGCTTCTCTTTTCAGAAACGTGGTAGAAGCCTGATCACAAATTATGTTGACTAGGCAAAGCTATAAAAGCTCTGTTATTCCCTTGAACAAATCTTCCAAATAAGTAATTATAATGTGACAAAAACTTTTTGTCATTTAGGATACAACACAACTCTGTAGTCCTGCAGAATTCAAAGGCAGACTTAAATGGTAAATGAGCAAAGATCTGGAAAGCAAGATATGGTCTCCCAATTAAGCAACTAATTGATCAAAGGCAATTCCGAAGTTGGTTAGAATGAAAACTGCAAAGACATTACAGCTGCCCAGGATCATAGTTGCAGAAACAGGACCACGCATCACTGTGTGGCCGGGTTAAGCCTAATACTTCATATTAGTTTCCAGTGAACAGATGTAATTTGTCCCTGGCCAACAGTAATCTGGCATCTAGTATAATGTTTGGATTTTGTATTGTATCATATGCCTGGGCTTCCCAACCTGTGCTTCCTCCTATCTACTTCATATCAGATTTTTACTGCAGCCACCTATTTAATTACTTAATTAAATCAATAAATCAATAAAAAGGTGCTATTTTCTACAATGGAACAGAAAGGAAAGTATACAAGTGGGCTAGCTCACCAATGTATTATAATATGGCTAACATATTGGTCTAAAGTTAAAGATAATTTTTGTCTCAGGGCAAATAACATAAGAAACAAGAGGAGACTATCTAGGAAACTACGACCATCTAGTCCACCCGGTACAAAGTTATGACACATATAAATCAATCAATCAGTATCATCCTTTGTCCTATAGTTTAACACATTCTGGGCTTTACAGATGTTTATAGCACTTAACAATGGGACAGTTTGTTATTTAACTAGTGGTTATTAAATCATGCATTTTCACAGCATACTACAGTACATCTCAGACTAGCATTTATGCAGAGTATATTCTGAGTATAAGGTAAATACTACCAGAATACTAAGTAGGATTTCCTCTTTAGAGGTAAAAATCTGTCATCGGTAACATATTACCTAAACCAGATTAAAACATTAGCCTGCTGAGGCACAAAGACATATTAAAATAGAAAATTTGCAATTGTGAGCTTATAAAGTCGTAATTCTGAGATTTAAAAGCGCAATTGCAAGATATCATAGCTCGGTTTTTTTCACTCCCTGGCGGAAACGGGGCTTCCATACGATACAGTATTGTTGGATATAACAAGCCAGTAGGAAAGTAGCTATTGTGATGTAATGCAGGTGTCATGGCAACAGCCTGGGTGCTCTCTCGCCCGGTGCGCTGCCTTCCTCTCACAACAGAGCCAGCCGGTGCAGCGTTGACTGTTCTCATTGCCATGCTGTCTTAATGTCCCCGTCGCTCCTATGAAATCCTCTTTCGGTGAAACTAGACCTCAGTTACCTTCAAAATCGTATATTGATATTCTTTATTGTTTACATTTTTTTCTTTAAATATCGCATCTTCTCGTTCTATCCCATTTAAGTACAACAACGGACGAATCGTCTTTGCTGGTGTTAAGAAGATTGTTTTTTCTTTCGGTTTCCAATGCTTGAATCAATAAAAGTAACTGGTACGTACCGAATTTGCGTTATTTCTTAGGAAATAAAACTTGTGATTATTCCAAATAAATAGGGGTGTATTAAAAGTCCGACGAGCTGTAAAACAGTGCATCTACTGTATTTCCTGTAAGTAAAATTAATGTCTGCTTCCTAGAAAAAATTCGAAAGTGCATGGGCTTCTATACAGTATATTAGTTTGTTACAGCGCATCATTTTGACAATTGTTATGGATTTTCTAATATCGTATTAATATGTATTTATTTTGTTGCATTATTGCGGCTTATTTAATTGCATGAATGCAGGATCGTAAGTCTCTGATGACAGAGGCAGCTGTATACTTGATTTTTTTCCAATCACAAAAATGTGTTTTTTAATCTAGCTAGCCTAACCCATGTGCATACCTATTTTTTTCAGTGACAGTATAAATAAGTCCCACCTTATAAAACTTCAGAGGCTCAAGAATTAAAGCCTTTCTAGCCTAACAATGATGCCTCGTGATTATACAGTACAGTATAGCTACTGTATACAGAGGAAGCTGGTAATCAAATATGTGATCAATGTATGCATATACTGTATGTGTATCCTATTTGGATACACATACGATTAAATCTTTACAAAGACTCATCCTAAAGAATAGATGTATATGCAGTATATATTGGTCTTCTTTTTGATTCTTCCTTTGCTATCATAGCTTCTCTTAGCAATCTAAGAGACGTCTGTCACTATATGTTGTTGTCAGCCTCATACGACACATGTATCATTTTATAAGCACAACAGTTTTTACAAACAGGTTATTAACCGCTCAGTGTTTTGCTTAGTATGTTTTATCTCCCACAGTCCAAAGACATACTGGTAGGTTAACTGGTTTCTGGGACAATTGCCCCTGGTTTGAGTGTGTTCATGTCCGTGTCTGTGTGTTTGCCCTAGCATCCTGTCCAGAGTGTATTCTGCCTTGCACCCACTGCTTGCTGATATAGGCTTCAGCTCCCAATGTAGTTTGGACTTGGGGCTTTGAAACATTGTCCTGATGAAAGATACATTTCTGTCCCAGTTTTAATCTGAGCAGGTGTCTGAATACTTTTGCTAGGCACTATGTAAGTTCATAAGAAAGGTTATTTCACGAGGAATGACAGCAGCCGAAAGTTTGGGAGAAATTAGAATCGTTTATTGGGATGTGGAGATTGGGCGTAACCCGCTTGGCTGAGGGCTGACCTCCCGACCGTTGGCCGAGGAGGATAGGACCCCCATGTGACCAATTGGGCAGCTGCAAAGGTGGAGAGGAAGTGGAGGAGGGATGCAGAAAACGAACGAGGAAGAGGAGAGGGTGATGTTTGGTATATATGGAGACCGGTTGCTTACGTCAGAATTAGTGGGATTTGCAGCAGCTGTATTGAATGAGCTCGGCTGCCTTCATTCCTCCCGAACTTTCATTAAAAACTCCATAAATAAGAGGAAGCTGTTTGGCCCATATAGCATGTTTGGTTTGGTTATCTGCAGGATTTAATCCAGCCTGCCATTTCTGGAAAGAAACCCAGATATTGACTTTGACAGCACAACAGGGTAGCGTTTTGAGAATCTCACAGAGATCATGAGCATTCCTCTACTTGTTTTTTGGTCTTTCAATTTTTAAATGTTCTTCTTTAGTTTACATTTCTGTCCTCCAGTTCTTGTTTCATGGCTGGTTCTGAAAAAGTCCTTCGTAGTGACTTTGTCAGCGCCTTTGAGATGTTTGAAGGCTGGAATCAGGTCACCTCGTACTGTAGTCAGCACTGTTTGAGACTAAAAAGATTCAGTTAGCTTGACAGAGTGAACTGTTCCTTTGAGACCAAATGTGGCAGCTCTCCGCTGCACAGCAATTCAGAGCAAGAGTATCTTTTTTTTTGTAATGTGGTGACCAAAACTGCAAGTGGTATTGTAAACGAGGTTTTACAAGTGCATAGTTCAATTTTTCAGAAGAAGCTTATTCAGACTCGGTGTTGCCATATTTATTTTTGCTTTTTGAATTTCCCTTGTGGGTTCTGATCCTCCTATATTCTCCTAATTCGACTAGTTAAATAGATTATTTCTAGAAATTAGAAAGAATAGTGATTCTAATACAAACCCTGGTTCGCTAGCTTCATCACACTGACACAAATACTGTATAAATGTGTATTTACTGTAAATGTGCATGTAAAGTACTGTATACATTTTTATGGCCATATCTGATTCAACAAAGCTTACTTTGTAAATGAGAATGCAAGAGACTCTAATTCAATGTTATGTCAGGCTAAAATATTTCAATATGGAGTTAGTGTCCACCACGTTAAACTTAAAAAAAAAACATTTAATCAGATTTGCTGTCAGTCCGCTTTAGAATATGCAGTACGTTCATAATATACCACACCCAGTTCTACATTCACATTAAGTTTATATCAAAATATTCGTTATTGTAATTGCATATTATATTTAGAATATTTCAGTTTGGTTAATTGAACATTGCATTATCTTAATAATTGCTATTGACACTATTGCATTAAGTGCAGGATAGTGAGGACAAATTATGACTATTTCTTATCTAAGATGTATCAAGTAACTTGAGACAATTTAAAAAATGCCTTCAGCTTTCATACAGTTTTGGATCATTTACTTCAAAAAATACATTTGGTATTGGTTTACCACTGGCAACAATGTCCATTCAAAATATGTGTGCTCCTTGTTTTTGACATTGTTAGTCCAGTAATGACGAAATGATCATACAGATTTTGTTTTCACAAGAAAGTCACAAACAAATGCCTGTGGCATTTAGAGAAAAAAAAAAATTAAGTATAACCGCAAAAGAGATTGAATGTCATTATAGATTGGAGAATCAATGCCGCTCTCTAAAGTAAACTTGAAGCAAAACAAGTTTAATGATGCATTTAATTATTTTACTGCAGTTGTGAGTGGTAGCTAAGGCACTCTTTTAATCCATGCGGAATTGAGCAAAAGAGTAGCAGCCACATTATATTGTAATTGTTGTTTCAAATTCATCATAGTTTCATTTTGGTGCTAATCGTTCTGAAAGGACTTTTTGTCCGAATGACAATTTAACATGACCTGTAAAAACCCATAATCTGGAAGTATTTACAAATGATTTGTCTGCATGTCAAAACAATAGTTATAATAATAAATGCCTTAAACTTGACATACCCCAGTTGATACTACATTACAATTAATTCTGCCTGTATTCCCCATATTTCTCTTGTGTTATTGTTACAGAACGGCTTCACTGGCCAGAGCTGGAGCTCTCTAAGAAGTATTTATTAAGTCCTATGGACAAACCCGTTAGTTTGAGTCAAGTGGGCCTTCAGAAACTTTCCTCCAGCATCCTCAAAGATATTTTCACCACTGGAAGCAGCAGTTATAATGTCCTGCTGCAACATGAAGAAGGGAAGAAACGACCAGTACAGCCTTTTTCCACTCGTCATAAAAAGCTGAAGAAGTCTGTGAGATGCTCGTCCACAGTATACAGTAAAGAACAGCACAAGGGCATTGATCCATTGCCACTGGTGGCCCCAGAGTGGTCTGGGGACACCAAGCAGTCTGTGGTCTTTAGGGGAGGCTGTTTCTCCAGCAGCACAAAAATCAATCATGCTATCACTGTCACGGGGAGCTCTATGGGCTTGTCTCCGAGACCCAGGGGCAGGACAAGGAGAATGTGTTTCTCCAGTCTGCCGAAGACAAAACTCCCTCTCCTGCCTAAAGGCTCCATGAGAGATGGGGAGAACACTTTCAGGAAGCTCTGTATCCTGACTGCCATCAAACCTTCGAATGTGGAAAAGGAAAAGGTGAAATTCTTCAACTCAGACTTCACATACAACCCTCAGTTTGAGTACACCAGTCCTGTCCCCCCTCTTGTCTTGGCAAAACATAATAATGCATCTGACAGATTTCTAACACAGGTAGGTGCTTCCTTTGTGTGGGAGTGTTATACAGTAGCTGTACTGTAGCTAATATGTGATGTGTGGTTTGTGGTGGTGTTTCTTTTTGGAGTCATGTGAAATGGTTTGACCCTTTCTTCTTCCCTGAGTATGTCACCCCCTTAGATGCAAAAATGTCCTCACCACTGTCTGTTTTGCTCTCATTTTGTGACCATAGTGCCAACACAATATGCTGCAGTCAGTCAAATTTGTATTGAGCGACCAAGGATTGTTAGGCATAACAAGCTCTGGAACTCTTTGCCCAAGGATATTAGAGAGTCACCTTCTCTAAACTCCTTCAAATCCAGACTCAAAACCCTCCTTTTCAGAAAAGCCTTTACTTAACTGGTTCCATTCTTCACCCCTCTGCTCTTCTTAATACCATCTTCCACGGTCTCCTCTATTGTTATTGTTGTATTGTTGTAATCATAATTGTGTCCTGTCTTGTGAAATTTTCTTATTTATTGTTGTAGTCTTCTTATTTATTGTTATTGTCATCCTGTAAAGCGCTTTGAGAAGCCACCTTTAAAGGCGCTATATAAAATAAAGTTTATTATTATTATTATAAGATAACTGCCCCTTTAACACACTGAGTGGGTTATGTAGAATGGAGTTTAGGTTCAATAAGGGTAGCTTATGGAGTAGGATCACCTCACAATACAAGATGGATTATAAAATAAGAGGACCCTCAGTTTCAAGAGCTGATTTCAAAGCTCATATAAAGCCAATAAAACTTAAAGAAGGTTTAAATAGATATGGATGTTTTTGATTATACTCATTACTGTGAAAAAGGGGTTAAGCTGGAACACAAGTGTGCTAAACAGATATATAAATAGCACTCAGTAAAAGTCCAGTAGGTGAAAGGTTCAGTTATGCCTCACTACCAACACCTGCTTCTGTTATCCTCAACTGTTTTATTAAAATCCATCTATTATAAATCATTCAATTGTAGTGGCCGCTAGCATGTCAGCTACACTATGAAGTTGTTTGGAACTGATTTAAGGCTCCTAATTCCTAATTCATACCCGGAGAGCACAGGGACTGGCTGCAGTCTTAAGGTCTGTCAAGAGAACAGAAGAAATTTAAAGTTTGAATTCAAACCGCTACGGTTGCCTCGAGCTCCCTCACAGCGAGGTGACAGAGGTGTGACCTTCAAATTTGTAATACAAACTATCGAGCCAGTGCTTAAAAAGGGCACCTTTTATATTGGATGTACTACAGGGTATAGTTCTTCTTTAAAGACTCTGAGTGAGAACATGAGCTCTCCCTAATGAGAGTCCTGACAAACTGCTCATCACGTACAGTAGCTTTGTCACAGCCAATTTAATACCATTAAATCTTTGTATGCGAGTAAATGTAGATGGTTTTAAGATTTCATAATTCCCCTGAGACAAATAAGAAAATGTACTAGAGTGTTTAATATTTTTCAGTGTAAAGTTGGTTTATTTTTAAAGGAGTGAGAAAAGTATAGATTATTATTATTATTATTATTATTATTATTATTATTATTATTATTATTATTATTATTATTATTATTATTACTTAAATATTACTTTGTTATTATATACTAAAATCCAAAGATTGCACGAACAAAAATGATTAATGGAATGCAGGTAAGGAATCATATAAAGGAAAAAAAGTGGAACATGAGACAGCACATGTTCCCTAATCCTATGTCACAGCTGTCAGGTACAAAGATGAGGACAAGGTATACTTGCTGCATCAGAGATCAGCATTGTTATCCTTAAAATACAATTAGTTTCTCTGAACAGGTGGGTAAAAATAGAGGACAGATTGAGTGGCACTGGAAAGTTACATGATGACACACTCCAAACCTTTCTTAAAGGACGTGGAACAAAATACCTGGGCTGATTAAATATTAAGTAATTATTGCCCCCTTACATTAAGAGAGTCATGTGTTTAAAGTAAAAGCTTTTTTTTTCCTGACCAATACACATTTGTTATTGGTGTAGACATTCCTGTTAAAATAGAGACTTGGAGACTGCTGAAAAAAAGATACTGTACTTATTAATATTAAACTTACTGGCTTACTTTCAAGATACTGCCGTCTTTCTTTGTGTGTCTAGGGTGATGTTTCCAGATATAGTTGCCTATTCTTTAAAAAGCCATTGGCTTGAATCATCTTCTTCACTAATTTTCATGTCTGTCAGTAAAGAGCTTTGGTACATTATGTTACCAGTACATTTTTTCTAGAAGCTAACTAAGAGGAAAATGTCTGACGCAAACCAATTTTTTAGACTACAGTGTTGCACATTTTTGCTTGTTTGCAGAATAGAAAACATACTCAATCCTTTTTAAGCCACTGAGTATTGGACTGCATAATCATTTAATTACATTCACAATAAATATAAATCTTAAAGACCCAGGATCCCTGTTGATTAAGATGAAAGTCGTTTGAAACAAATCGTTTGAATACCTTGATTTTAAATGCAAGCTGTTGTCATCAGTTTTTTTATCAGTGCTCAACATGCGAATTGCAAATTACTAGTTTGAAAGCGCCTGACAGACATTTTGGAGTGCAAATGAGAAAGAACAGCTGTAGGTTAAATAATGCGATATATACTGATATCTATTTTTTGGTCAGTCTATACAATTCATGTAAGGCAAGGCCCAATGAAGGGAACTAATTTTAGTTTTTCTTTGCATTCCAGAAAAGGAAGGGGTTTAGGCAATGCTATGCTATATATCCTTTGTCACAATGTTGTGTATTGGGCCACAAATGTATTTGTATGCTGACCAAGATGGATAGGTTCCTTTGAAAAGGAATTTCACAGTCGGCTGACAATTTCTTCCGAAAAGAAGAAATGTGATCCTTCGAATTCCAGTCCTTTTTTTATACAGAGGCACTGATCACATGTTTAACATGCAACTCTCTGACTAAAGACTAATAAAGTCATTAACCTTTTAGCCACCTTACGGAATTATGCCACTGTCCTGTAAAACATCTCTTTGATTTATTCTGTGAACATTTGAATCAATTATTAATTATAAGGCTTGGCTGAAAATACCGATAGCTTTGTTTAGTTGCCTGCAAAGTTGCACTTGTGTCACCCTTGCTGTCTGGATAAAAATCAACATGATGCCCTTGACAGGAATGAACTCACTGCATATTTAAATTGTGCCAGAATCAGTTCCCGTCAGCACAATTTAATTGTTAATGGCACATCCACGGGTATAGGGAGTGATCCTTCTTAGTGCTGTGTGCATCAAAACCTGTTGCATGGAGACTTTACTGAGGCAGCATGAGTAAAGTCACTTGTGCTTAGCTAAACTGTTGTGGACCATTCATCAGAAAAAGTACTTCAGGGAGACTACCTGACACTTATTTATCCCATGCTGGCTGTAGCCTTCGTAAAAGGTTAATTTGCTTTGACATCTAGAAAGAAGTCAAAGAAGAGGTAGGTAAACAGCTAGTGTCTGTAGTATAATGTCATCAGGATCTACTAGGATTAGTGTCAGTGCATAATGGTGGTCTGTGATTTGTTGCTCAAATGATAATTAAATGTAGAAAAAGATGAAAGCAGTTTGAAATGCAGTTTATGCTGTTTGAAGTGTAGCATACCCTGAGCTGTTGAACCTAATTAAAATATCACAGTTGGAATGGTCCCAGAGCTTTTATTTGTCCCATGGGTTATGGTAATTGATGTCATAAATAAGTATTTTGTATGTTTTCTAGCAAACGAATTACAGTAATAATATGCTTAGACACGAATTAAATGGAGCTGGTATATACAGTATGAAAAAAGCATGTTTGTCTTTGCATTGTTCTTTATTACATTAATTAAAGTTGTCTTTTAATCCTCCCTTTTTGAAGAGATTTGTAGAATTGGATTTGGGTAGCAAGTTTTAGGGGTCTTGCTGTTTAGCCACCAATATGCCATTGCCTTTTTAATACATTTAATTTGTTTAAGAATGTATTAATAAATACATTTTCCTGAAGTTTTATTCTAAACTGGGTTGAATCCCAATAAGGCATCTTATGGGCAGAGTGGTGGCTCTGTGGCTAAGGAGCTGTGCCTGCTGCTGGAAGGTTGCTGGCTCAAATCCCACAGCTGGGAGAGGAATCCTACTCTGTTGGGCCCCTGAACAAGGTCCTTAACCTCAACTGCTCTAGGGTTGCTGTATAAATGGCTGATCCTGCACTCTGACCCCAAGCTTCTCTCACCTTGTCTGTGTGTCTCCTGGAGAGCAAGCTGGGGTATGTGAAAAGACATTCCTACTGTGAGAAATTGTATAGGGTTAATAAAGTGATCTTATCTTACTATATGTGGTAATATCACTACATACAGAAGTAGTGATAGTTTCCAGGGTTATTTCTAGGCTCATATAAAACCAATGAAAGCTAAAAAAGGTTTTAAGGTTTGTAGATATACAGTATGTTTTTTTATACACAGAACAGTGCCTAACCAAGAACATGTGTGCTGAACAATTATGGAAATAACACTAGTAAACACTTAGTAAAACTAAGACCAAGCCCGTCTACATTGTATGGGTGACAGGGCCTTCTCCTGTTATGCCCCCAAGCTCTGGAACTCTTTGCCCAAGGATATCAGAGAGTCACCTTCTCTAAACTCCTTCAAATCCAGACTGAAAACCTTCTTCTTCAGAAAAGCCTTTACTTAACTGGTTCCATTCTTCACCCCTCTGCTCTTCTTAGTACCACCTTCCACGGTCTCCTCTATTGTTATTGTTGTATTGTTGTAATTGTAATATTCTTGTATATATCTTGTGTATTCTTCTTATTTATTGTTGTATTCTTCTTATTTATTGTAATTGTCATCCTGTAAAGCGCTTTGAGAAGCCACCTTTAAAGGCGCTATATAAAATAAAGTTTATTGTTATTATTATAAATGTTTAAATCAAATAGGTATGTGAAAAGTTAATTTCTGACTTACTGACTCAGACAAAAATTAATTCCTTTAAGTAATGTGTTTTATTTGAGTGAAATTCAAGTTGAATCATTTATAGATTTCCATTTACAAAGGAGTAAAATAATTTGTGATATTCATAATTTTCTCAAATACTATCAATATACATATTCATATTAATACATTTGGTTTAACAGCACTTTAGCAACAAAGATGTATCATAAATCATGTAATTGCAGTATCGTTAACTTATCCTGTGCGCTAGTAAAGTTGTTGTGAAGCAATTTAAGGATAGCTTTTTTAATTTCCAACACAAAAAAGCATTTAGTATATACAGTACCTGGAGGGTACAGGGCCTGTCAGCGGTGTTCAAATAGTCCGAGAGAATAGAAGAAATTCCCTGCTTGACATCAAACTTCGATGATTCCCATGAGCTCTCTCACAGTGAGATGCCAGAGGTCATGTGACCTTACTAATGTTGAATGTGTCGAACTTTGTAATACAAAGTTCCGTAAGGGTGCTAACAAAGAGTACATTTCTTGGGGTTACGCTTTACAGTAACACTTCCTCAAACCCTCTAAATGAGAATGTGAACTCTATTGAGTGTCATGTCAAACTGCTTTTATTAAAACAGCAACATAATGTAGCCTTCTCACAGCTGGTTTAATACCATAAAAACCATAGTGTGTGGGAAAATGCAAATTGCTTTAATAAATCATAATTTCCATAAGACAAATGAAAAAAAAACATACAACAGTGTTTCATATTTTCCTAAATGAACATAGTTTTCTTTTGAAGGCAATACATAAAATCTGGATTGTTTAATTAATATTGCCCATTTATTGTGTTCTAATATATGTAGTATTATTTAGAGCACTCTAGAAAATTCTTAAGCAATGCAACTTCAGAGAAATGTTACCTTAAATCATGAAAAGTATCATTACATGCCAAATTTAAAGTTGAATCGAACCGATTGAAATATCTTTCCTAAACTGGGAACAAAACGAAGAAACATTTCCTCAAAGGTATTTGACAGTTACTGCCAGCAAAAACCGCTACTGGATTATGAACAAAGGGTTCTCTCAAAGTCTTGGCTGACTTCCACTTTCTCCATTACCAGGAAACATTTTACCTTGGTAATGTGCACTTTTTCTGAACAGAAGAAAGCCATTTACTGGATGACCAGAGAGTCTTGAAAACTTCCAGCTTCAGGGTCTGCTGAAAGAACACGAGCAGCACAAACTAAAAGTGAAAACCAGAGAAATCCATAACGCTGAAATACTGTATTGGTGTCTCTTCAAATTGTAACCCCTTCCATCCTGTGGGAGAAACATCGTCAGAAAAAGAGATTAGACAGAAGAAATTATATAATACTACTAATAATAATAATAATATAGTGTGCTAGGGCATAATATTAACAATGTAATGTACTAGTAATAATAATAACAACTATAATACATAATAAAATGTCCCTGCCATAACTGAATGCATAGAAGAAAGCACTTATTTTTTTATTAGGTGAATCCCGCTATGATTTACTCATACTGTAGATGCTGTCTTAAGTGTCTAAGGAGACATGTTGTACTACTGCATATCTTGTAGGCTGTGAGGATCATGGAACTGGCCCTGCAGAAGTATGGAAACTATGAAACATTTGAGCAGGTGACTGGTGGCAGCCTTCTTTCGAAGAGCCGGATATGGAACCATGTGAAAAAATACATGGAGAAAGAAGGTTGTATGGGAGAGGTGAGGTACAGTTGTGCTACAGCACTGTGGTAATCTCAGTCATGAAGTACAGACATAAAACATAACTTTTTATTATCTTTGTGGCATATCTTGTCTCACAATAACAAATACTATCTAACATTTAGATATATACTATACTTAATATTTAATTTATAATATGTACTGTATAAAATAATGAACTCATTTAAAGAACATCTGAATGATCTCATCTTTTTGTTTCAGGGGAAAATGTGGATCACTTATCAAATCTCTTGTTTAGATTAGATCGCTGTTTTTGTCATTACACCCACTTGCAGCATATTTGCAGTAAATCATTTTCACTGATGGGTTTTTCATCAGACAGTAATTGCATAGTAATGCTTACTGAATCACACTCCAGATTTATTGCAGTCTTAAGGAACAGTCTTCACCGTACCTGTGTATGGTATGCTAGTCTGCAACACTAGAGACACTTCAGTGGGGCTGTGACACTCTCAGTGAGAAAAATAATTTAAAATGTTATTTTAAATTTTCAATATACTCACATGCAGTTACCTGCAGTGTAAGAGCATGTTGGCCTGATCATTTAGTGCATCTGTATACCTACTGTATATGTGTACTATTTTAGAATCAATAAAAGATTTTTAATGTCTGAGGTTCCCCAAAGGATCTGTAGTAGGTTACAGTCTTTGCACGGTTTTAAAACTGTAATTTACTGCTTGCAGTACTGCAGAACTGTTAAATGGAGAATGCTTTATTTTTTAATGCTTGTTGTAGCTATAGCAATGCTGGGTATTCTGGAGCTGTTCATATGTGTGCTAGTTTGTCATGTAGATACCTGAATTATGTAATTATTTAAGTCTTGGCCGCTGTCATCATCGTTAACCCTTTGAGATCGTTCTTCTTGTATGCATCATTAGATACAGAATGTAATTGTTTTCTTTGGCAGATTGTGGTTCACTTGACAAATGACCTTCTCTCCAGAGCCTCAATGACAGTAGTCAACGGCCGTCCAACTCTAACCATCAACATCTCCACTGCTCGGGAACACTGGCTGGAAGGCATGTTAAGGCACGAAATAGGTCTGTAAGTCCTCTTGTGCTGCACGTTTGGCTTTTACTTTGTTTATGTTTTGTTGTTTAACTAAAGACTGAATAAAAACAAGCATCGTGAACAAGAGGAACAAGTAATAGGTTTATTCCATGCTGAAAAAAAAGAAGAAAGAGAACACAACGTTTCGGCCGTGGAGCCTTCTTCAGGTGTGAGAGAGACAGGGCAGTAGGCAAAGGTAAAGTAGCGGTAAAGTAGCGGGAGAACAAAGGTTGGTTGCCTACTGCCCTGTCTCTCTCACACCGGAAGAAGGCTCCACGGCCAAAACGTTGTGTTCTCTTTCTTCTTTTTTTCAGCATGGAATAAACCTATTACTTGTTCCTTTGCAGCCTACGCATGCTCACGCAGCTACCCACCTGAACTATCGATTTGATTTCAAAGCAGAATAGCATAAAAAATCAAGTTCAAGTTTATTGGCATTATACTCATATACAGGTATATGCTATAATGAAATGCTGTTTAGCTAGCTCTCAGACGATACGTAGTACAAAAAAACAACAACAACAATACAATTGTCTAATAAAAGAAAGAGACAACAGGCAGTGTGCAAAAACAACAACAGGCAGTGTGCAAAAACAACAGGCAATGTGCAAAACAACAAAAAGGTAACAGGTAATGTGCAGAGACAACATCAGATGTGCAAAAACATGCATCAACAGAATGAAAGGATAGAAATGATGGGGAGTGAGCTTTTTGACATGTAAGGTAGAGGTAGATTTCAATGTGTGAGTCTTTGGTAAGAAAGAAGGCACTGTGAGAATTCAATTCAAGCTTTATTGTCCCCTAGGGGAAATTTGTTTTACGACACAGTCAAACACAACACAATGACAAATACACATCATCAAAAGGGAAGATAATACAGTAGTGTTACAGGAGAAAAGAAACAAGAGACAAGGTACTGTAGTTACTTTGCATTGTTTAAGAGTGTACTTGCAGTGGGGATGAAAGATTTCCTGACTCTGATGGTTTTACACCTGGGGGCACAGAGGTGTCTCCCAGATGGGAGAAGTGTGAATTCACAATGGAAGAGTGGAATGAGACACACACTCCATGATGGTTTTGGTTTTCTTAGTCACCCTCTGTTTGTAAAGGATGCTGATTTGATTATTCCTGATTATTCTGCCACTTATATTCACTAATTTACCCAGCCTGTTACAATTACTGGTACTTATGTTGCCAAACCAACAAGTGAAGCAGGATGTTAAGACACTTTCAATGAAAGATTTGTAGAAAAGTGTAAGAATAGATTTATCTACCTTAAAGTAGCTGAGTTTTCTAAGAAAGAAGCGTCTCTGTTGACCTTTTTTATAGATAGTGTCACAACATTTGTCCCATTTTAGGTTTTTGTCAATGACCAGTCCCAAGTACTTACAGTCATCTACAATTTCAACAGACTGACCATCAATTGTAGTGGGTTGAGGGGGTGTGGTATTTTTCCTTAAATCAATAACCAGTTCCTTTCTTTTTGAAACATTTAACTTTAGGGAGAACGCATTGCACCACTAAAAGTATTTAGAATGGGCCCATGATGGTATTCTATGTCCTTTAATAAACTGACTGGCTGTGTCATCAGCAAACTTAATGAGATGTATATCTGTGTGTTTGCTTATGCAATCATTAGTGTACAAAATGTACAGCAGAGGGGACAAGACACAGCCCTGCGGTGATCCAATTGATGTGTAGCGAATGTCAGATAAGCACTTCCCCAATTTGACCTGTTGAGACCTGTTAGTTAGGAAGTCTAGCACCCACCTCATCAAGTTACCATTCAGATTGAAGTACTTGGAGAGTTCCTGTGCAAGCAACAGTGGTTGTATTGTGTTGAAAGCAGAGGAGAAGTCAGCAAATAAAATGCAAATAACAAGTATTTAAGGCGAGCTTTGTTTTGCCTCTAGTATAGCATAATAACCTAGATTCCTTTCTCACTAATGTGTCAACTGAAGTAAAACGGTCAGTTTTTGTTTCAATAAAACGTGTCACTTGCTTTGTCTGAATAGTCTCACATTTGAGGCCGTATATACTGTATAAATGCAGTATATGGCACTTGCTTATTTGCTCTCTCTTGTTAGGCACTCATTATTTCCGGGGCATTAATAACAGCCTCCAGCCCTGGTGTAACTGGAGCGGGCGGAAAAGGCACAGCCTGAAGCCTATCAACCCCACAGAGGAGGGCCTGGCCAGCATCCACAGCGTGCTTTTCCGCAAGGACCCCACACTGTGGAGAGCCGCACTGCTCTACTACACCGTATACCAGGCCAGCTGCATGTCCTTCACTGAGCTCTTCCACTCGGTGGGTCGCTTTGTCAAGGACCCCAATACCCGCTGGGACTATTGCGTACGGGCCAAGAGGGGTCAGACTGACACTGCTGTTCCAGGTAAGAAATCCCAGGCAGAATTCAACTGAAATATCTTCTTACTGTACTGTACTGGAGTGGGTGGCATTGTGATAAGATAAGATCACTTTATTGGCCATATACAATTTCTTCCATTAGGAATTCATCTTTTCATATACCCCAGCTTGCTCTCCATGAGACACACAGACAGGGAGAGAAGCTTGGGGTCAGAGCGCAGGGTCAGCCATTGCACAGCGCCCCTGGAGCAGCTGGGGTTAAGGGCCTTGCTCAGGGGCCCAACAGAGTAGGATTCCTCTACCGGCCACAGGATTTGAACCAGCAACCCTCCAGCCACAGGCGCAGATCCTTAGCCACAGTGACACCGCTCTGCCTATGCAGTGATGCAGTGGTTAGTGTTGTAGTCTCATAGTGCAGGGGACCTGGATTCAAGTCTCAGTGTACTATCTGTGTGGAGTTTGCATGTTCTCTCCAAGTTTGCATGGGTTTCCTCTGTGCGCTCCGGTTTCTTCTTACACAGCAAAGACATACCGGTAGCTGAACTGGCTCCTGGGAAAATCAACCACAGTGCATTTTTGTGTTTGTGACATTCTGCCCCACAATGGCCTGGCGTCCCATCAAGGGTGTGTACCCTGCCTTGCGCCCGATGCTTGCCAGGATAGGCTCTGCAACCCTGAAATTGAAGAAGCAGTTCAAAAAAGGGATGGATGGATTATCATGTGGTCCCAAATTGTACTTCTGGTGGGCACTGCCATGCTGGATTTGGTCTTATTTTGATATTATTTCTTTATTTCTCCCGTTTTCTTTTATTAAACTAGAAACAAAAAAGTATTGCATACCTAGTAACACATCTGCAGTTAATTTCGGATAACAGCTATAGACAATTCTACAAATAGAAAATATTCATTTCCTTGTTTTTTTTTATTTCTATTTGACTTTATTTCATTTTTGTCCTGTTAGGTTGTTTCAGTAAGGACCAGGTTTACTTGGATGGTATCCTCAAAATCCTGAGGCACAGAGAAAAAATCAACTTTCCACTCTTGACAGCTCTAGGGAAGGTAAGCATCAACATCATTATTATCGGTTCATTTAGCCAGCAGCCATATCACCCTGCAACTCACAACTGGCAGCCCACTGAAGCTTAGCAGGTGTGAGCCTGGTCAGTACCTGGATGGAAAACCTCCTGGGAAAAACTAAGGTTGCTGCTGGAAGAGGTGTTAGTGGGGCCAACAGCTCACCCTGTGGTCCATGTGGGTCCTAATGCCCCAGTATAGTGATGGGGACACTATACTGTGAACTGGTACCGTCCTTCGGATGAGACATAAAACCCAGGTCCTGACTCTCTGTGGTCATTAAAAATCCCAGGGTGTTTCTCGAAAAGAGTAGGGGTGTAACCCTGGCATCCTGGCCAAATTTCCCATTGGCCCTTACCAATCATGGCCTCCTAATAATCCCCATCTGTGAATTGGCTTCATCACTCTGTTCTCCTCCCCACTGATAGCTGCTAATGTGTGGTGTGTTCTGGTGTACTATGGCTGCCGTCGCATCATCCAGATGGATGCTGCACATTGGTGGTGGTGGAGGGGAGTCCCCATTACCTGTAAAGCGCTTTGAGTGGAGTGTCCAGAAAAGCTCTATATAAGTGTAAGCAATTATTTTTTTTAATATTATTATTATTATTATTTAAACTATGAGAGAACGTTAGGTTATAACGTTAGGTTTATAACCTTTCTATATAAGAAAACTGATTATGTGGCTGCTGAGGTAACCGGTAACGGCATTAGGGGTTTAAATGTGACCAAGGTCACTATCTACAGTAACTATGACCAGGATTGTTTGAGCAGCAGCGCAAAATTGTAAATTTTCAGGTAGTTAAAGCAACTGCAGTCTGACAATTTGGCAGCAGTGTACAGTAAGTCTTGGAATTTGATATTTATAAGAATTACATCGTATTTTTCCGAGTCACATTTTAAGTGTGGACTTTGTGAAAGAATAATTTTCTCAATTACTTAAAAAAAGAAAAAAAAAACATTATAATGACAAAGCTTTAAATGTAGTGAGTGGAGGTCTGTGCAAGAACAAACACCCCCCAAAATGATATTTTTTCTTCTAATGGCATTGTAAACAATATTTCAGGAGACCTCAACTTGTCCGCTCCCACCTACCCGTTAATAAATATTACACTTCTCGCTGACTCGCTTGAGCATTTTGTTTTTGTATTTGGCACTCCCCAGAGACAGGCCGTACCTCCATATTCTGTGGCTCCTCTTTTTCTTCAGTGTAACTGAATCAGTAAGCTATGAATCTCTGGCAGATTTGAAAGCAAAACCAAAGTGAAAATAAAACAGAAACTTTGCACAAGTGTGCTGGTGGCCGGTGTTGCTGTGCTGACCTCCGTCTTTCCTTATACAGCCGCATCAGTCCTCTCATAACTTTTATAGGAGCCAAGTGCATCTTCAGTTCTGATGTCTTTTCTGCAGGTGCACCTTTTGCCAGCCAAGCCTCTCCAGTCCAGCCTCCCTATGCCTTTAAAATAACTTGATTGCCCAACTTGCCAGCTGCCTTCCCTGATGATGCCAGGCCTTGTTGCTCTCTGCCAGCCGCACAGTTACTCTTTCTTGTGTCAAACTCCTGATATCCTCCACCCAGATTGTTTCAGCTGTGTGGGTAGTCAAGCCTCAGAGCTTCTTTCCCAGTGCTTCAGATTCCTTGTCAGATACATGTTGCCCTTCAGTGGCTCCTCTGCTGTGCTCAAGCTCTGCCCTCTTACCTTAAGCTTTGGCCATCACCCTTCTGTATAAATGGAATCATGGCGCACCTGTTCCTCTGTGCGTTGGAGCCCTCCCAGCTTCACAGTGAATTAAGGCTATTGCTTGTTGGAGCAATTTCATTTCATGCCTTCTATATTGACTGCTCCGTCTCCCCTCTGCAGCATTCACAGGCTTTAGTGTCTTTAAGAGAAAAGAGTCTGCTACTCCCTGGTCTCATGAAACTTCTCATAAGAGCATAAGAAAGGTGAAACGAGAGGAGGCCATTCAGCAGGTGAGCCAGTCAACAACACGGTTGGGCAGCTTGTTCCAGACCCTCACAACTCTTTCACTGACAAAGTGCCTGCTGTTTTCAGTTTTAAATGCACTTAATGCACCCTGCTTTGCAGTGTCTTTGGGCAGGAGACAGCAAAAGGTGCTCCATTGTGTCAGAAAGTGACATGTAAACGAGAGAGGGATCTCCGAGTTACAATTTCGGAACTTGGGGTAAGAGTGTGGCGTGGTTGCTGTATAAAAGCGATGTGACCTTGTGTTTTCAAAGGTTTCTTATGAGGATGTGGACCGTCTGAAGGATTTGGCCACGATGGACAAAGTTCGGATTCCCCACTTCCTGCAGGATCAGACCCGCTACATGGAGCAACTTAACAAGATCATGGATGCCAACCAGCTCACTGACGAGGAACTGCAGGCTCTAATCTGAATCCCTGCTTCTCCACACCTCCCACTCTCATCTGTCCAAGAATGAAAGCATTGAAAAGAAACAAGACTATAATTAACTGGTCGGTTCCAACCCTTTTTAGGTGGTTAAACTGAACTTCATGACAAACATTAATACTACAGTGCTTATAAAAACAATAATAATAGTAATACAGTTGTGATACAAAATAATTTGTTTTGAACATTTAATGTTTTCTACATATTCTTAGTCTCTGTAGACAAAAAGTAAATTGTTCATTTTTCTTCTTTAAGAAGTGTTTGTTACATGAAGGGGATGATAAATTTATCGTTTTGGTCTATTTTCACTTATAAGTGCACCTAACCTACAGCAACAGCCTTGTTCACACATACAGTATCTAATGTCAGCTTCTGAAAAGATAGTTTTACAGTGATTCAATTACATTTTTACACAACGTTTTTTACAGAGGTATAACAAGAATTGTAATTTGACATTTGAAAAATGGTTCATTACCCAAAATAATGTTTCGCAAATACACACATCAAAATGAAGTGCTGTGGTCATTGTTTATACTGAGTAAAACCTACAATCACTGTGAAATGACAGAGTTCTTCAGCTTTTGATCTCCTAAAGTACCAATACTGCTGCTACTCCATCTTCTTGTATGGATTCTGTGAAAAGGTTTGCACTTAATATTTTATCTTAATCTTCAAAGTTTAAAGGCAATGAATTGTAATGAGAAATTGTTCTTAAAAGCACAGAGCAAATAGAATAAAATATAAATACAAGTCTCAGTATGATTGGGTGGAATTGTCTTTCCCAGGCATTTAAAGCCTAATCTACAGTTCTGTTAAACAAATGGTAACATTAGTAGAGGTCTTACACATTACTCCTTTAGTCAGTATATATCATCAGTAAGTTCTACAGTGCATAGTTTTAATTAAAATGCACATAAAACCTACATCAGGCAGTTTGGTTACATCATATTAATTTTTATCAAGACTAATGCTCTCCAGAAACCTTCAATTTTCTGATAATTTACAGGATTCCCAGTAAAGAGGAATAGATTTTTCTCTCTTCTTTTGTTGGCTACAAAAAGTGACTTAAGGTCTAGTTTAATTTACTGTTGACAAAACAAAGTGGGCTGTACATAAAAGACTGTTTCTTGTGGGGATCTCAGCTAATGAAATATACCCACAGTATATGAAAATTAAAATCACAATAGTGAGTACCACATGCAAGTCCTGTAGGGACTCTTCTCCCTGCAAATGCTAGTTCAATCCCCTAGAACCATCAGCACGCACACAGACTAGCACAAGGCCCGTATACTATGAATATAACTGCAATTTTTAATTGTTCTAGGAATTTCACTAAAATATCACTGGTAAAAAAAAACACTGCACAAAAGTATCCACAAATGACCGCAGGAACCAAAACAAAAGTCACCTCACAAAAACTCCAGTACCACCAGTCTTCCAAATCATCTGTGCATGGTATCGTGGTGCACTCCCTTCCACTCTGAAGAAAGAGTTGACACTCTGCATACTCTTTTAATTGCCTGTAGCATCCTCTTCTGTCCTGACAGACCCAATCAATGTGTTCCATTATACTCCCCGTAACACTACTGTCCTCACCAAGTAGAGGGTGGTGGGGAGGAGGCAGTGCCCAGCCTCCACCTCTTCTTAGGCCTCTGCTTACAGTAAATACCCTTTGCTACCACTGGTCACCACTAGAGGGCCCTGGAAGTCAATGAAAAGGCCCTCTGAACTTTTCTCAAATTGAGCCGTGTGAGAATATAGGGCTCTCCATCTTCGACAACACCCGAGCTACCAATTAAGAGCCCTACAAAGGACGTGACTGCCCAGCGTTCATCACAGAACTTTGCCTAAGATCCATCTGAGTGATTCCACACCGACATTCTTTCTCCTTATCAGGAGAGTTAGCTTAAAGGTCGGTGACACCACACAAGCACTGTTACAGCTCCTTGTGACCAGCAGGGACATGAATGAAGGATGTGAAATTCTCGCTGATCATTTTGGGGGTTGGGATTGTAGGCAGATATAACAAGAGGTTATCTGAGGGACTGATGGTGCAAATGACCAGGTGTCTCAGTGCACCCCTTTCCTTTATATTTTGTGTCTCCACTATTTATCCCCTTCCTGTTGTCTGCAGCAAATACAGTGTAAGGGAGGAAAAGAGAACCTGAGCCTGTGACTTCCAAATAACAAGAGTTACTGTATACTGTACATCCTCTTCCTGACCAGAACTACAGAACAGTAGACAGGTGGGGTGCATTGTTCCTCCTTCCTTTGTCCTTTGTCTTTCCTCTCTATTCCACTGTTCCAGGTCTTGTTCAGCCTGTTCAGGATCTTAACACAATCTAATGCGTCACCTCAGACCGTGGGGTAATTGGTGGGTGTCTGGATAAACAGAGTGTTCACACTCATTCAAGGCCCCTCAGGACGATTCCGGATCACCCAGACAGCATCTTGTACCTCCAGCAACCTTATTTACTGTATCTCTTGCAGTAAATGCCCAGCCATCTACATTGGAGAAACAGGAAGGAGACTCGGAGACCGCTTCAGAGAACACGTCAGGGCTGTGAAGATTAAAGATCTCTCCAAGCCCATTGTTTCTCATTTCACCTCTGATGGCCATGACCACTCTAATCTCTCCGTCTGTGTTCTCAAAGACAGTTTTCCGAACTCATACATCAGAAAGACCACCAAAACCAAAATTATTCTGCAGCTAGGATCACACATTCTCCCTTCTCTTAACGACAGACTACTGTTCTTTTAAATTTTCTCCATTCATTGGAAGTTTCATTTCACACCTCTCTGCACCCATTCTGACTTCACACCTCTTGATTGGCCTCTCTTTCTGTCCCCTGCTCCCGCCTCTCACTCCTCCTCCCTCCCAACCTTTGTTCTCCCGCGACTTTACCTTTGCCTACTGCCCTGTCTCTCTCACACCTGAAGAAGGCTCCACGGCCAAAACGTTGTGTTCTCTTTCTTCTTTTTTTCAGCATGGAATAAACCTATTACTTGTTCCTTTGCAGCCTACGCATGCTGACGCAGCTACCCACCTGAACTACTAGAGTGTTTAGATTGTCACCTGCCATTCACCCATGCTACAGGGCAAAAGGAGAGGAAAACAGACACAAAAGAGATAAAAGAAGAAGCACCAGGCCATTACACGCATAACTGAAGTAAGCACAGCTCTCAAGCCACTTACTACCACTTTTCTTGTTACGCTGTGACAAAAATTCAATTAAGGCAACCTTCTACTTGATGACGGTCTTTGTCTCTAGTGATATGTAAATTAATTGAACAAATCACACACAATTGTTAGGAAGTTAATTATTCCTTTAAAAACTGAAACCTGCTGGATTGGAACTTGTCAGAAACAGTGCTGTAGAAGCTCTTAAAATCAGTGCATCCTGTGTGGGACAGTTTTAAGATTGGTTTCCAGTCCGGATCCCAAGCTACTGCTGTGTCTTTGTGGTTTTGGTTTCAGCTGAATTTTTAAGTCACTGGAAACTGAACTGATTTCAATTTTTTATTTGAGGCATGTTTTTAAACTTGCTTTTCAGCTCCTGAGGCACTGAATGGGATTTGTCATTTTTACCAGTCCCAAGGAAAAAAACATCCACTGTGGGGGTATTTGATATATTTGTGTTTCCAACTGTATCTGCATATAATAAATGAATCACCAAGGGGGAAACTCCTAACAAACATAAAGTGGAAAGTTTGCATATTTTCTGAAGTTTTCATTAGTTACACTTGAAGCAAAACGTACTGTAGGTACAAATGGCCATTCCAGATTGGATGAGGTACTTGCAGACAGCAACACTGTTGGACGTCTATGGAACTGTGTTTCAGTGAATACCACTGAAACATGTACACCGTGTATTTGCTTATTACTCATCTTTGCTAGTTTTCTTCCAAGCACAATCTCCTAATTTAGTGCTCTATTTCATGCTTTATTTCCCCTGCAAAAAACTGTATGCAAACTATCTTAGTATGTTTCTACTAGGGAACATAACAACCCCTGACTCAGTACTAGAGGCTGACATTATGACGATGATTCAGCTTCATGCAAATAAGCATTGTTGATTTCTGAGTTATCAACTTCTGTGAATTCTATTCATGGGTAATGTACAGTGTAATCCAAAATAGTTTTTTTTAAGTTTTAGATTTCACCCTATTCTACAGAGATAGATAATGCACTGAACCAAGACTTCATATAGATTGTGAACTAGATATAAAGTGTCTTTATAAAAATGTTTATAATTTTTTATATATATATCTATATATAAATAATATAATTTTGAGTGATGCATCATTGCAAATAGAAACATAATTTATTCACTGAAGCTTTTCTTGTGGGACCCACAGACAATGTATCTCAGATCACAAGATCTGTGATTCTCTCTGTTGATTTGTTTGCACCACTGGGATAGATATAGATTGTATAGGTGCACCATGGATTTTGAACCATTGTCATAGATAGCGATAGCCTTTTATTTTATTAACTATAATATTAGTAATGACTACATTAGACAAAACAAACTACTGTATTTTCAACATGTTCAGCAAGCTTTATTTTTGTGACAAATCTAATTTATTCCACAAGGGGGCAGAAAACTGGGACTACAGATCTTTCATAAAGGCACTCATTTAATGAACCATTTTAGATCTGTCAGTAGCATAAGCAAAACAGTTTTAAGATTACATCGTATTATCATGGTGAACTGAAAAATACTTTTGGTTTATCTTTACAAAAATTAGATTAGCAGCTGATAATCATTTTCAGTTTATCAGTTATCAGGTTCACAAGACCATTCATAATATTCAGGTGGTTCATGTTTGTCTTTATTGTGCACTGGTACAAAGTGCATATACACTGTTGAATATTGGCACCATGTGGCTTTTGAAAGAATTTTTAAATTAAAGCTATTAAGCTTTAATTGTCAGTTCTAAAGGTCACCTCAGCACAAATGTAAATACAGTACTTATGAGTGTGCAATTCCATTGTCTATTTTCAATTGCTGAAACTTAATTTGGTTGATGTCAATTTTAAATTCTCAAAAGTAAAATGTGAGATTTTACATTTCAAGAACCCAGTTTTTTTTGTTTTCTTTTTTCTTTTTAAAAAGTTTTACATATGTAAAAATTCTTCCCTTTTTAATATATGGACGCAGAATTGTTAGTTAAAAACATGAAATATCCTAGAAATGTTCTTGAACCTCGGAAAGTGTCAAATCAATTTAAAATGAGTCTGTATTTAAGAAAGCCTTCCAAAAGCCTTATTTCCTTCTGTTCTACATTAAAATTGTTTACAGGAGTTGGCTATTGTAGACAGAATAACAGGAAGTCACTGCTGTTTAATCAAAGGCTCATAATTTGGAAATAGGGAAATATGCTACAGTATATTACAGTATGTGACTCCGACCATGTGATATGTATGGCATCCATGGTGCATCTGCAACAGTGAGAATTTTACCATGGAAACCATGCATTTCATGGTTTCCATGGTAATAGCATTACTGTAATTTAGGAAGGCTGCAGATGAACACATAGGGTTCTCAGGAGCTGCATGCTTCAGCTGAGTTTGATTGTGTTTGAGTGCTTGTTTTAATGAGATACAAGTGAAGGATGTTAAAACTGAGATGGTATCATGCAAAAAGAATGTTGTAAGATTTTCTTTAGATGTTTCAATGAAATACCAGCAAAATCTAACACAGGAATGCTTAGTGTCTGGAAAACCTGTGTCATTTGATTAATTAGCACTTAGCAACCCAAACCAGTGCCTGTCCACTGATAAAATAGTGAATCCAGACAGTGACTCAACAAAAGAATGTGGCTATAGGGCTATATAACCTGAAGAGACTGAAGAACATAGGATTTGCATGTAACATTACAAAGACTCAAACATACTACAACCACGGTAGTGCGTCACCTTAATTTGACATTTTAAGTTGTCTGTCATCCAGGCTTTCGGATGGAACCTCTACTGGCTCCTAGTCCTTCCACTAGTCTCTTCTAAGGGATGTTGGCACGGTTTTCCATTTTGTGTTCTCTCAGCTCTCAGCTCTTTCCTCACCTTTGTGCTTATCACCATTCATTAACTTAGGCACTGGGGCCCTGTAGTATTCCCAACTCACACCACATTGCCCAGAAGGTTAAATCACTCTCTTAATCACTACTATAAGTCACTAAATCAGCCAGCTCTGCTATTTCAGCTCCTTGCATGCTGTCTTCTGAAGTGCATGCTCTTTACAAAAATATTCACTTTTCATGAACTATTCTAGCTCACCCTGTTAAGTCACAGACACTGTTCCATCTTCGATCATCAGTGGCTCCCCTGACACATCAGCAGTTGTTTTGCAGGTCACACACTCTTGAGACTGCGAACGTGTCCGCTGGTGGTAAAGCTGGGAGCACTCAGGACTCTTTCTGTGCTATCTAGGCACCCTTCACTCTCAGCTGTGGAGAGAAGATACATACACCTTGCCTTGTGCTGCCCTACTCCTTCAGGTGCCAATGCCTCCTGCTAGCTGGTTCAGATGCCAAGCCCTCAGTATTTCTACCCCAGTGAGCCTTGGCAAACAAGCCTCCCCATACAGGTCACCTGTCCAGCACTTGTGATGCCCCTCAGTATAGCCTAAGCCTGGTATATTTGAGACAGAATTAAGACAGAATTGGAACACAGAATCTCTCAAGCCAGCTGAACCCACTACTATTAAGACAACTGCCTGAAGCTCTCACGATCTTCATTCCTCCTCTTAAGGGCACTCCGACCCTTTCGTATTTTAGTTAATTACGTGCACCTGCCCCCTGTTTAGTCTGCCACTATTTAAGCCTGGGGCTCCCGCTATTCCTAGCTCAGCACTGGAAGATGGACGCCCAGAAGCCCGCCTACCAGCAGGTCCAGGAGAGACCCGACGGCACAGGCTTCATCGCGGTGTCCTGACCGTCTGAGTCCGGGGCTCGGAGTGCCCTTAAGAGGAGGGAATGACGATCGTGACAGAAGCACTCACTCTCCTTCCATCCAAACTGGAGCCCAGGCAGAAACCGAATCCCTTTTTCTTTTGGCTGCACATCCATCCTGAATAACTGTTAAAGATTGTCATACTGTACAGTATATATGTTTCTTTATAAAGAAGCAAAAGACTTTGAGTAAAACAAAGCAAAAATCTATTAGACCTTAGCACAGCAGCAATCTCGATTGTGTATCTGTGGCTTAAAGTGTCTGAAACTTGTGTGACCTGAGGAAAACTAATCACATTAGGCTACTTCCTTTCTAGTAGGAATGTTGTCTTTGGAAGAGCTCAGTCAATGTCTGTTTAGAGCATTACTGCACATACAGCAGTGAGACAGTTTCCTTTTAAATTATGTTTAGAGATTTTTTTTTTTTAGTTTTAACTTTACATCACGCCGCCATGTGAACAGAAAGGAACACAAAATTCCTCCAGCCCTCTGCTAAGGGAACTGAAGTCTTGCTTTGAGCTAATTCAATGACATGGATGCACCTCATCTACATCATCACCAAATTAGCTACACAAGCTGAGTTCAATCGCCTCTCTTCACATTCGTCTCCACATCCCTCCTCAACCCCATCGCCTTGCAGCTGCCCCTTGGTTCACGCAGTCTGAATTGGGTTCCAGTCTCTCCAGTTCTGTGTCCAGGAGGCTGCCCATTAACCAAACGAGTTAAGCCGAATTTTTCTCACCAATTGCTCCAAGCATTCACAAAGCATTCAATTCTTGAATATTGCAGTCCCCAGTGAACTTTTATTTGGACAGTAACTTATGAATTATTTAATTTTGGGGGCAGTATTTAAAAACCAAAATGAATTTATTATAGTTTAGTAAGATTGCCAAGTTTCAGGTGGACAACACACTTGATAACTAATAACCTTTCCATTTCTAGGTATCATCACTCATGGTCACAGTGATTTCCTTAATATATTTCAGAATTTAACAGAGTTCCATCATACCCTTATAGTTGCTTGCCCATTACTTATCATGATTGTGGTGAACGTTAATGAATCATTATTATTGTTGTTAAAAGTTATACACTGTACTTTGCTTTACTGGTTCAGATTATTTTTTAATACACAGACTTCTGTTATTCTCTTATTGTGATAAGCACAGCAAACACCCAAAGGCTTTAGTTTCCATCCAACTGATAAGATTTTCTAATGGAAAACTGAACACCTGACCTGGGCACAGAGTTAAAACTGGACTGAAACAACAGTGAACCTTTAAAACCAAGAACAGGAGGCACTGCTTTAATAAAGGGCTGTGTGAGTATAGTCATGTTGTTTAATACATTAGCTAAATACGATTGTTGGATTTATCAGTTGGTAACTACAAAATAGGATAAATATATGTGAAAGGCTTTCTCTTGTATTATTTCTTCTGTTCTTAATTGCTCTTGGGTCTAGGTAGATGCTGGATTCCTGACCTTAATCTTCAGGCATGCCTGTGTATACACCTAACCTTCTCATGTAGGAACTTGCTTCTTATTATTAGCCATCTCATTGACAAGGCAGACTCTTAAGTTACTTACATATTAGATATTGACTGTGTAATTAGTTAAAGAAATATTTAAAGTAAAGATTAAAATGATTATAAGATAAAAATGCTAACAACAGTTAAGCACTTCTCACTGCATAGGAAACAAACTTTAAAAAATGGTCATATCATACTACTAATTTAACATTATATTAAGTATTGACAACAATACTAAAGTATAGCAGGATAATTTTAAAAGATAGCACTGCTATTTGACACTACAAACCAAACATTCTGGGTCATGAGGTCAGTGGTGTGGACCTGATTTGTTGGGGTATGATCATTACATACAGTACATTCGTTGTGAGTTTTGCTCAGAGGAAAAAAAACACACACTTTGGTCATTAAGAGCTTTTAATTCAGTCATACACAGTATACATTTTCACATGCTGAATTATCTCTATCAATATCCATAGTTACTTCCCACAGCACCTACACAATGGACCTTTGTATTGCTTTAAGTAATTAATTTCAGGAGTTTAGTTGATCCAGTACTGTACATAGCAGGCCTAAGTGATTTTCCTGCATGATGGCCTTTAACCTTTAGAATATTTTAACAAGATTGTAGGGAAAAGGCCATATGAAATGGCTCAAGAGATACTCTAAGAAGCTATTAAAAAACTGCCAATTACATATAGAAATCCATGGCTTTTTTTTATAAGGCACCCTGACCTAAGATATTTACATGTGCTGATCCCATCTATGTATACTTTCTGTCTAGTGCTTATGTGTTACTCTTTTAACACTACCATTGAGCAGTTTATAATACAATGTCCATGTCAACAAACAGCATATTTTAGAAACTCATCTGGATGTCACTTGCTGCGGTTACCACAGAAACTGTCTCATCTCATTGCCAAAGTCAGGATATATTCCAAGACCAAATCACAACTAAAACAACTTTCATTTTATTTCATGTTGTTTTCCTTTTCTTTGACAAAAGAGTTGCTCGTAATGTAGCAGAATTGCTCTGTGTTAGGCTTAGAATTCAATGAAAAAGGAAGGCTGGTTTAAGGTTAAATAAATTAAGAAAATATTTACAATGGATTTGCTACTATAAAACCCAACTAAATTAAATAATCTTTGATGGAACAACATATAACGGTCAATATAATGTTCTAAATAAAAACAAATGATTTTTAAAATAATCTACATAAACATTATTGCGAAATTAACACATTTTATATCTGGCTCCTGTTAATTTCAGCTGTGAATGTTCATCTTACGTACAGTTCCTTAACGAGTATTCTTAAAAACAGTGTGAAACAGCACATTACAGAATGTGCCTTTTCCTAGCTCTGAGGTGCTGAAATGCTAAAACAGCTACATGGGACAAGTGTGTACTATAATCCTAACTATTGAAATTAGTGTAAAAATGTGAACATTGCAGCAGCTTACTGAGAAACTATAAAGTGACCATATCTGTGCTTCATCATTTAGTCTTGCTCACTTCTCTGTAAGGAACAGTTTGAAGTTTGCTGTAAACATCAACCTTACTTTTTTACTCACTTCATATGCATCACTGACAAAAGCTGAAATGTCTGCAATTCTGAGCTCTTATCAGCTTGAACATAAATATTGCTGTTACAGTACGTACAGGATACAGACTGGTTCTAACACACAAGGTCTGTGTCTAGCAGTGCTACTCTGGATGTCATAACAAAAGGGTGTCCTGCTAAAAATGTTACTAAAACAAGTTTCTTTTTTAGAACTTATTGTCAATTCATTTATTAATAGCGTATCTTAAAAACTGAAATGTCAGTAGTCCAAGAAGCTTTTCACCAGATCACTCAATTCTCAACAACATTAGTATTTTGGTAATCTATAGCCAAAACAATGAGGCTCGTGAATTGCTGTGAACATTTGTACAGAACACCCTCAATTATTTTTAATATTGATTATGAAAGGTATTTGCTGCTGTATTCCTGTAGAATAAGGCTCAACATTCTTTTGAATCCTTCTGAATAGTTTCTTTTCATGTATTTAAGCCACAAGAACAAATTTATTCTAAAGTACAAATCCAGCCTACAGGAGACTTTATGGGTCTCTTTGTCAGTAGCTTAAGACCTGGACAGAGGGTTAAATAGCTACAGTTAAGCACATACCAAGTTTAATTATTTAACTAAGAGCTTAAGTGAAAAGAAAAATCAAGACACCGTGCTTCTTGCTTGCCAATTTAGTGATATGTTTTAAAATTTGAAAATGTAAAAAAAAGTGAATACATATAAGTATATTTTTGCTGGAAAGCAAGATCAATGGATAAAAACAGAAGAGAAATGTTGATTTTTTTCCCCTAGACAAGGATATTTTAAATACATAATAGAAAATCGTACAACATCAGGGCCTGAACATTTGAAACATTATTTTCAAATCCACAAATCCAAGTCCTCTCAACAAGAGTGTTATCATTCCCAGACACTGAAACAAGTCTGAATTCGACTTTAAAATGTCCTTTAATTGCTCCGAGATGAAGGAGATTAATTCCTTGCAGAAAAAAGTGCATATGGCCCAAGAAAAATGTTTTTGATATGTCAAATTCTTATTTTTTTCATGTAATTAATTTGGCTCAGTATCAATCCATTGTCCATTCTCCAAACCGTAAACTAAATCTATTGGGTCTCTGAAGCACAAAACCTCGCTGGAAAAAAAAAGGCAAACATGGTGTTTTTCACATTCACTGCTAACATTCATTCGTTCCACCATGAACAGAACTCTGACAAGAACATGTTTTTTTTAATGCTTTCTCGGAATGAGAGTCCTGGAGCTGTCATCGTTCATGTTTGGGAATAATTTCACCGCGTTCCACCACAGCAACTCTGTTTCCGTTGCGAATGAGCTCCTTTTGATGGATGTCAGCATAAAACTCTGCGATCACAGGGCAGTGATCTGAAGCTACACCACCCCAGGACCAGTTATCTGGGATCCAGGGATTAGTGAGACCTTCCCTCACGACAGCCCAGTGACCTACATTGGGGGAAGAAACAAGAGTATGAAGTAGAAATGGGTTACATCAAACTCTCAATTCTCATTTTTACAGCGTTATTTTAAATACCGTCGATCAGAGCTGGACATGGCTTAATTACAACATGGACAGAGCAAAACAAGGTTTCAAAAGCAAGACAGAACGTGTCACGGTCAAACAAAACCAAGGTTTTGTTTACATTTTTTAGAGATGACAATAAATAAAATGAGCTAGTCAAGTGTGTAACTTTAAAAAAAGACTGATCTAGAAAGCAGAAATGCCTTTAAAAATGTTTTAATCTATGTGAGTGAAAATCTGGACACTCATACGCACCTGTGCAAATCTTCTTGAGCGAGCGGCTAACCCAAATGTTGTCCAAGCAGTTGGACCCTTGTGGGTTCCTGGTGCTGATGTTGGTGAAAGTGCTTGCAGGTATGAGTGGAGAGAGCTTCTCCTTCTTTAACATGTCGAAATCACTGCTGTCTGGAGGCAGGCTGAAATCACCCAGTATAACCAAGTCCTTTTCTCCTGCGCAGCAACAACAAAACATCAGCTAGGCACTCTTCACACATGAGTAAACTCGTGACATGTGGCAAGGGTTTCTGCTATAGAATCCTGTTCGTATTGATAGAGCAGTATACTGTATATACTAGTAGTGACCAAAAGAAAGGACACAGCAATGTTAAGTCACTTAATAGTGCGTTGAGCCAGCACATGTGGCCAATATGCACAGGGGTGTAGTCAACCAGCTTCTGGAACTGTGCAGGAGTGAACTTCCACTCACTCTGTGCTGGTGACGTCTTTCCCTCAGAGATCCATGCTGACATCTCCTTAGACACTGATCTCTTCTCTCTCTGTATTTAACATCAGAAAGTGGAGCTATTTTGTTCGCTGAAGCTCCTGCCAAATGCTCCCTAGAAATCACCCTGCTTCAAAGACACCAAGGTCTCCTCTGCAGTCACGGTTATAGGCAATCGAGCCTGCCCAGCATTTTTAAACATGACCCAAAGCATAACGGAATGATATTTTCTTAAGTAATGCCACATCTGTGTGGAATCCCCTCATTTTAATATACACAATGTCCCATATTCATCCAAGTGTTTCCATTTTTGGCTGTATGTTCAAGCCTAAATGCCCGAGAAGGAAAGTTTTTCTTGAAAAGGAAATACATTTCCTTCATTGCACGAACTGCAAAATGATAGCCTCCCTATTAGGTATCACAAAATTGCTCTGAAACCTTGCTTCCATTGAATAACGAGCCTCTTCATGGTTAACAACAGATGGCTGTTGTTAAGTGTAATTAACTATGTACCCTTGTGAAGTTAATGACCATAATCCTGCTCCTCTCCAGACACAAAGCACATAATTGATTTCCAGGTAATGATGATCTACTGATATAAAAAGGTAACCAGACGTTGAGACATTAATTGGTTGCTTTTCTATTGCCCCTTTCTCATAAGCACTTTGATCCAAGTTACTAATATGCAAATCTCAACATGAGTCAAAATTTTTGCCAATGTGAAGGTGTCTACTGGGGGGGAAACTGGGTTGGTCAGTGGGAAAACAACCAGTTTCAAGAGATGGGTTGGAAGGAGTCTAAGCAGAAAAAATGCTACGTTTCTATTCATCAACATACTGGGCAGATGATTCAGTGCATTGAAATTTAAAGAGGCTGCATTTCTGCGTCAGAGCAAATAAACCTCTATTTTGTGATATGTTGCTTGTGAGCATATGTTGCTTGTGAGAAACCTTGTTTTTGTGTAAAGCAGATGCCTGAACTTAATGGAAACATTAACAAGGGGAAAAAAGACAGAGCGAAACCAATCCACTAACCACCTGGAGTTTTACCTTTCAGTATCTCTTGTACCGTCTCCGTGAAAAAAGAAAACTTGAGGTTCTCAGAATGGCTCTTCCCATTGGCCTCTCCCTCCATCAATGGTGCTTTCAAATGGATATTCACAAGTGTCACATCAGATGCCCCGACCTGTGAAAAATGATCAAATGTCCTCCTTGTAATGCCAGCGTCACACTACACGACTTTTTCTAGGATTTTCAGTCGTAGCCTGCATTTACATAATCGCAAGAAAATTAGAGTGAGGTGTAGAGAGTCGCAGCTCGCACCCTGTACCATCAGTTGTGTAGTGTGACACCCCCCACTACTCAGTCATAGCGCTCTTAACAGCCCCTATGACAAAATCAAACTGGTTTGATTTTCTAGTAGTGAGTCGCAAGTCGAAGGGGTGGGCAGTGAGCCAGATGTGTACTTGTGAAATAACGTGCTCATTATATTACACGTTATAGCGCAATACTAATTTGATTAAAATATGTGGTTTAAGGGTGTGTCATATTTTTAACTGTGTTTTATTTTGTAAATTTGTTCTATATTTCTAAAGAAGAATTATATTTTTGAAGATGTTTATTTGTGGAAAACAACGCCTGTGTTACATTTTCCAAAATGTTTATGTGCTTGTTCTCCACGCTGTTTGTTTACTTGCGTGCGGCGCTCCTCCTCTTATTCCAGCTCCACGCTGATTGGCTGCCAAAGTGAAGCGACCTCGCGGTACTTTCGCGGCGCAATATGAGATTTGGAACTGTGATGAAAAGTCATGAGGGAATCGTGTAATTAGTCCCCCCTGTGATTCCTAGTCATATAATTTGACACCCTCAAGGACAGAAAAGGCAGCGAGACTAAATTTGACAGTCATTAAATTTGACATGCTCTCTGGACTAGAAGTTGTGTCGCGTCTTGCAGTGTGACGCCACCTTAACACCCCTGCAGCGAAGCCAATGAAATCAATCTGCAAGACTAGAAAGACAGGACTATGAAAATTCTTACACTGAAATGAGCCAGATATGGTCTAGGATGAGCCTGTCTCCCATTCCCATTGACTGCTGGGCTCTCCAGTAAAGCTGCATCCTTGAGCTCTATTCCACAACTGCTGTCCCACAGGAAACCGGCAAACTCAGCCCCCTTCCATGAAATGAAGATATACAGGATTAGTTTAATGAAAAAGATGGGAATTTATATACTGTATCTGCAAAAGTACACTTTACATTCTCGAATCAAAGATATATGAGTCATACAACATGCCTGTAAACACTAGCAAAACCACAGTTTAAGTGAACAAAAATCAAATTGGACACTTTAACCTGTGCCAATGTATACAGTAGGTAACCTAAAACCGTAGAAGTGATTACCAAAGCATAACTTAAATTAGCACCAGTAATAAGAACGGCATTGTCACAAAATACAAAAGCATTAATTCGATCTACTGGCTAAAGATTTGAAGGCACAGTATCACCATTTTATACAAAAACACAAACTTATCAAAACAGAACGATTGAAGCAGTCAAGTGTGAAGAGAGCCACTCAATTTATAAGTCAATTGTAAAATGAACCCGTCTAGAAAGAAAAAAGTACATTTAAAAATGTTTGTATCTACAGTATATTCACAAATGCAAATCCTACTCTCCTATGTGTGTCTCGTTGACACACATACGCTCCTGTGTTGGACTCCAAAGTATGTAAAATTGATTAGCTTAGTCTATCAGAATATGTTTAAAGTATCTGTTTTTGGCCACACAAGACAATGGCACAGGGAAATGTAAAAAACAACCATTCATCTTCAATTTCTTGCTATCACTTTACCTTCCAGGACCTTTACCAACTGTGTGCCACATGAAAAAAACAAAATTAAAAACATGTAATCCATTAATATGACATTAAGTAAACACAAGTGTCAGAGAGTGAAGTAGTGATAAGCCAAATCTATTGGGGAAGTTGCATAACAATAGAGGTTATGACGCACAAATTAAGGACAACTGCTTTAAAATTGAAATGTCAACATTTTTCATAGACTGAAAAAAGGAAACTAGGAATCACACATTTATGATCTGCAAACTTCCTTTTGAAATGTCTTCTAGTCTGTTTTTAGTTTTGTCTATTTCTAACCCTGCTCTTGTGCAATCCTTACAGTGAGGCCCTGATGTTCAACTCACCACTGGCAATCCACTAAAGCTCAGCAGGTGTGAGCCTGGTCAGTTCCCGGATAGGAGACCTCCTGGGAAAAACTAAGGTTGCTGCTGGAAGAGGTGTTAGTGGGGCCAGCAGGGAGCACTCACCCTGTGGTCTATGTGGGTCCTAATGCCCTAGTATAGTGATGGGGACACTATACTGTAAAAAGGCACCGTCCTTCAGATGAGACATAAAACCGAGGTCCTGACTCTCTGTGATCATTAAAAATCCAGGGCGTTTCTCGAAAAGAGTAGGGGTGTAACCCCAGCATCCTGGTCAAATTTCCCATTGGCCTTTACCAATCATGGCCTCCTAATAATCCCCATCTATGAATTGGCTTCATTACTCTGCTCTCCTCCCCACTGATAGCTGATGTGTGGTGAGCATTCTGGCACGCTATGGCTGCCATCGCATCATCCAGGCAGAGGCTGGTGGTGGTGGAGGGGAGTCCCCATTACCTGTAAAGCGCTTTGAGTGGAGTGTCCAGAAGAGCACTATATGAGTGTAAGCAATTATTACTATTATAATTAAAAGGGAACCAGCCTTTGTCTATGGGGATCTCAGTAGGTCTAACAATCCTACCTTGTATGACTGTCCAGCAGGCTTGTCAGAGACGACATATTTCCACAGTCCCCTGGAGCCTTTCCATTTCCGGACATTTGGCAGGGTTGACTGGTTGAGCTCCGCGCAAAACTGAAAAGAGAAGCAACAGGCCGGTCAGCGCACAGTCCAGCCATGAGAGAGCCAAGGTCGCTGCTATAGACTCACAGACAGGGAGCTGAAATAAGTCACTTATTTCTGTGGAACAAGGAGATGGAAGAGTAAGTAAACAATGAGTGAATTATGGCTCAGTTCCACTGAAAGTAGCACATTCACCTGCTGTAACTGTAATGTACAGTATAAACCTGTATCGGGATTAAGCTGATGTTTTGTTTTTAGCCCAGAAATCAAACCACAAAGCAAGTTTGCAACGAATGGGTAAAAACTGCACAAAGTGTGAAAATTGTCTACACGCAACTTTGCAGAATTATTTGCTGACTTTTATTAACAAGGGACCGAGGGGTGAACTCTTATGCAATCATCATACTTCAGTTTTAGAGGTTTTCTTCGCAGTTTTTGCTGACATTTAACTTCTTTCACTCAAAAACGTGTTTGGTTTGAGCGTCAAGGTTTTTTTGATCAAAAATATTTACTACAAAATGTGAATGCACTACTTAATATTCAATGAAAGGGGGCATCATTGAAAAGTGGTGAATACTTTTGGAAAGAACTGTATACAGTATACTGTATTAGAAAATGTCACTGCTTTTTTTAGAGGGAGGTATTACAGTGAAACACCGTTGTACAGTATACGTTTAATTAATGGTCTATTTTTAGAGTATTTTTAGAAATGGCATGTAACGTCTATGTCTAAAAGACCAGCGAAGTTGCATACGCTTATCCAGGTTCTACAAGAGGAAGGGAACAGAATCCTACAAAAAATCAACTGCAACATGGTGCAAAGTATGGATTGCATGTGTACAGCTTGTACTGCTTCCAGCAGTACAGTAAACGCGCTAGGCTGTGACTTTCACAGTAGACCCCTCTGCCGACAGCAAATGTCAGCATATTGATCATTCCTATGCCAGGTTTGTTCACAAAATATCAGAGCAACTGCTACAAAAAGATGTTGCAATGGCCTTAATAACTTAATCAATCTTCTGCAGCTCTGCGTTTGATGCTCAGTGACATGTAAAGCAAATTTTGCAGTTGTCTAAATTAATGACGGCTGAACTGAAAAAACGTTTTAAAAAGTTTTGGATTACTTTGCAGCCCACATGACTGGCATCTGCTCTAATCAGACCCATATGTAATTATTCCTTAGGTCTATTGAGTTGACCAATGTATTACTTTGACGGCTGTGGCTTGGAAACATAAAAAAGCATTTAAAATGAAAAGATTTAATACGTTTAAGCACATATTTGTTAGTCTACTTAGCAGATAAACAGAACAAAAATTATGTCTTGCACAAGCTGACTTCAGCAGGGCCTCACAGACTAAAATAACTGCCATATAAGGTAATTTCGTTTTACGTGCTACTTAAGTATCTAATGAAATTGTATTTTAGTGTACATGTGCAACTGCCCAAGCCCCACAGTGTTTAAGAATTCATACTTCACCAAACTAAGAACTGAAAAAAAAATATAATGTACATAATCAAATGGTTCTCTATACCTTTTCTGCAGAGAGAAACCCCAAGCTATAGAAAGCAAAGCCTCTCATCTGTGGGTGTTGCTATGCTACAACACTCATTTGAGACCAGGCTGCATTAAAAATATCTAAAGCAAGAAAATCCCTTAAGCAGTGTTCCCAATCTGGAACACATCTAGTGAAATAATATAAATATGGAACATGGGAAACAAATCGATGGAATGACACTGGCATTTCATTGACAAGTATACTGCTTTCGTAATCAGTTCAGTTTAGACCAGATGACATTTTCTCATAAGAAGGGATTGTTCTAAGGTAACTCGCCTCTAAAAGACAAACATTCTCTAATACACAATTTGTTTCCAAGATGGGTTAAGAATATAAGGGAGTCTTACAACTCCTGTGGATCAAATTGCAATGGGCTTCGTCCAGCCTTTTTCTAACTGCTTCATCTAATTCAGGATCAAGGGGGAGCTGAAATCTATCCTGGCAAACAACAGGTGCAAGGTGGAATTCACACTGGATGGGACAATAGTCTACTGTAGGGCACACACGGACACAAACACACACACTCTCACATCCGTGCCCAGTTTACTTGAAGCCAGTTATCCCACCAGTATGTCTTTGGGCAGTGGGGGGAAATCAGAGCACCAAAAACAAAACATGCGAACGCAGGAAGAACATGCAGACTCCATGCAGATAGCACCCCAGATACAGAATTGAACCCAGAGCTACGATGCAGCAATCCTAATAACTCTGCCACTGTGCCGCCCGTGTGCAGTTTAAAATTCAAAGAGAACTATCAGTAGATTTAGTGACAAGATAGGCTATCTACTACACTGCACATGACAGCAGCTTTCATTGAGAGCTGCCAAGTACTGATATTCTGCAGTTCACAACACAAAGCACAAAAATGAAGTTTGTTTAACTAGATTTACATTACAGATGGTACCCAGTAAACCAATAGAAATGGGTTCAATGAACTGCAGTAATTGAAACGTCAGCCCTTCCAGAAATTTACGTTTGGATGGCAATAAGAGCAGCCTCTGCAGTATTTTCATCGGACGGGAAAATGGTAGATGTAAATCAACGTCGTTTCAGGACATTCTTGCAATTACCATTCGAAATAAATGGTGCTTTACGAAAGCTGAATCAGCGCGCACAGTTGCACACATCACACAATGAGCCCTCTACAAGCCTGGACAGCTCTGCATCCTGACGGCTTTGGGAAATGCTGGATTAGATTCCATGATGTTTCTGCAGCTTCCTTCAGCTTCCAGCAGGGAAAGCGACTCTCCATCTACAGTAAATGTCGCCCTGGTAGTTCGTGTTTGAAAGGAGATGGCAAACCTCTTATTGAATACCAGCGCTTTGCAGAATGTACTTTAAATCTGAATAAAGGTCATGCCACAAAGTGGTGATGTCTGACCAATGATTCCATTAGTCCTGCAAAATAGTTGCTGTCTTTTTTTGTCACCTGAGATAGGCTACAAAATCCTTTTGTTTACCTGTTTTTTCTGCATCAGTGAGATCGAGAACCCAAGTTGGACTCTTAGCTCACTTTCTCTCCAATGAAAAATGAGCTGTGAGATTTCCCCCACTTAATGTTAAATAAATAACAAAGCTCAAGATCTGTTCAAAGTATAAAAATATTTGGGAGGCGGCAGTGTTGAATTCTATAAAGGCACTTCATGGGGCGTTTTTTTTTTAATGTCGTTTTCCTTGCTTACATTTCAGACTGCATGTCAGCTGCTGGCTCCTGGAAACTATCAGTTTTGTAATTGTTTCTCGTCATACTTACTGTACCAACCTCTTCAGACTGACACCGAGTGGTGATTTAACAGCAAACAGTGTAAAAGATGTTTTCCGTTAGTAGGACCCAGTGAGTCAGAAAAACCACAGCAAGGCATTGACGTACCACCAACTGACAGGACTTCCTTAGTTACCCCCCAATAAACAGAAGACAATGCTTTATGGCCATAAACACTCAAAAGTAAATTAATCATGCTGCAAAGATTAATCTTTTTTAGAGAGAACCCAATTATAAGCTAAAAATGTGTACATTTGTAGCATTTTCTTCTTTTTTAATGATACAATTTATTAATCCTATTTCAAAAATCTATTTTGAAGAACAGTCATAAAAAGTTTCTTTGAGAATTAATGAAAAACTTTAGTTCGTTTTATGTTTTCCGCTCCAATGTCTAAAAGGTGGTTGTGAATTACCATCAGACGTGGTGCTGTATCTGGAGTTTCTGAAGTTGACCCGGCTTAATCATGGTTAACCTGATACCAGCTGTGTGAATATAAGCACTAGAGATATCTTGGATATTTTTTTCTTGTGCTTCTTTATTGCTTTTAACAATTTTACACAGGGAGTGGAAATGTATTCTTGTATATTTTCATTTTCACTTCAGGTAACTCTGTAAACTAAGCACACAAAAACTATACAACTAAATTGCCACAACTAAAAAAGCACAAATCTTTGCAAACCTGCCCATACGGACAAAAGACACAAACTGATACAGAAAAAAATAAACTAATGGAAATTCTTGCTAGTGTATTACTTTGGCCTTCAGATGGGTTCAGGGTTTTCTTTACAGTCCCCACGCCTGGCAAATCCGATGACAGATGCATTTTGAACTTGAGAGAACCCAGCTGCAGCCTACAGCACTTCTGAAATCCAGTACAGAGAGTGTTCTTCATCACTCATGTCTATGTGTGGCCTGTGAGATCTATGTGTAAGTCTGATAATGCAGACATAAGTACTGATGCGCCTTTTAAAAACATCAAAAACAGGAAGGAATTGATGTTAGTAAACCATTTTACTACCTGCCGTATATTAATTCTTTTTCCAACATGAGACTGCTAAACAGAGATTTTAGCATGAGCCATCTGGATCACCCAGATTTATGCAAGCTTAAAATAAAGCCGATACATTAGACATACAAAATTACTTGCTCTGAAATCACTGACCACTGGAAAAACTGAACAGAGGTAAACAAATTCTCTTTATTTATAGGTATTTTATTTATTCTTATTCATCCTGACCAGCGAAATAGTTTTGCAACAAAGCCGAATACACAAATCTTAAATGCATAACGACTAATACAGTTGCCTTTTTTCTGATTCTACCTTTGGAAAACAGGCATATTCAATGGAAAGCCAATGACCTTACTAACAAAACAAACAGAGCAGACGCCCACATTGCCAGGTTTGGAAGCCCAGTGCCCCGACAGATCTCGCCTCACTTTCATCCTGACACTGAGCCAAGTGCTGAGCTTGGGAATCCCTCATGTGTCTCACTGACACTACAGCGACTTGAGGCACACCAGTGACTCACTCATCCTCGTGGAAAGTATGTGCGAGTTAAAAAAAGACTCAACTGATGGAGAACGCACATGAGTCCAACATCTTTTTTAATAAGAGAGCAAAGTGTCATGGAGGTTAAAGACCTTTGCCATAAATAAGCCAGTGGTTTCGTGGAGGGAAGTAACAGCTATCTACAAAAGGATACACAGAATCCTTGCATCAATGACAGATATCTGTACATTTAGAGGATCTGATAAGGTAAAGCTCGTACCCTGCTCTTGTTATCCTGATCACTAATGTGCATTGCTAGCAGTATGTTCAATTATTATTATTAAATTACTATAATTTAATAGCTATTTTGGTACTTTTTTAATTCTTCGGCTACATAAGCAATAGGTGATGGGATAAAAAGAACAGAAATGTCTGTTGACGAAAGTTTGCAGACTTCCAAGTTGTTCCTGTGCATTCTGTGAAGCCTGCTTGTAGCCAGGCAGGTGGTACATTACCTGTGTTCAAGGAGTCTCTGTCTAAAATACACTGAGAGGCACTAAATCTACAATGAATGAGAACTGGAACCTATTGAGCTTCAGCATATACACCATCAATTTAAGAGAATGCCTACTATGTTATTACCCTTGCACTGATAACAAGCTGTTCTTTCAAACTGTGCTGAAGACAAAGGTGAAACAGCCTAAGAAATGCAGCTACTGTACAATGTCTTATCCATTGAGTGTGAAAGTTGTACAGCCGGGCCATGTGTCAATGTTCAATATTAATCAACGGAACTTATTTCAAAGCAAGCTATTGGCCCTCTTAATCCCTCAATGAGAGTGTACTCCATCCATGAAATTACAAAGGAAAAGATATAAAGTATCCAAGGCATTAATGTCATCTGAGCAGACCATATATCTTCCTGGTGCTGGAGCAGCTGTAATTGTCTTTACCCTTGCAGGGTGACTTAATATCTGCTTCTAGTTGCTGTGTAAAATCTAGAGCTCATCTACTTTTATTAACTCCTCTGTCCTCAGCAGCAATAGTGTTACTATCATGCCATCATGCTGAGATAGTAAAAACAGGTATTATAGAGAAGACAGTCATTTCTACATTGTTTAATAATGAAAGAGAATAATTTCTTTATCCAAAATGGCTGTAACTACAAACAGCTTGTTGCAAGATTCTTCAGAAAGCAAGCTTCCAAAAGATCTGAGAGTAGATATGGGACTTAAATTTGCATCAGAATGTTTAGTTTTAGACTAAACCTTATTTCCTCTTAGTAATAACACAGTTCCGCATTTATTTGTGTCTTTGTTAGGATGGCTTAAAAAAGATATTTAAGGCCCTAAAGAATATATGCTTTCTGGAGTTCTGAGAAGTCCCTGCACAATTGTCCGTACAGTTTTGCTGTCTTGCTGCAGCCATTTATGACCAGCTTAAATTCAATATATTATCCAAAAATGTATTCTCAACAACGTGTTTACCTGACTTAAATATTTCCCTAATATCCATTTATTTGGAGACAGAAATTATGCTGAATGCTAAACCCAATATGTGGCTACACAATCTATTGCACAAAAAGCAGGTTCCTAGTTACCTAATTCAATCATTTTTTGAAATGCAGGAACTGCTCATTAATTTTCTGTTTTATCCCCTCTAAATTCAATATTGCAAAGATGTTTTTAGAAGTACTATGACCTCTGGACTTCATGGGAAAAATGAGGACCTTTGGATACATCTCCTAATGCCCACCTGTCAGAAGCATTTGTCATTTGACACTCTGCAAATACCACAGACCCTTATAGGAGGGCTAACACTCACTGGAGGAATGCTAGGTACTTTCTGAATTTGTTTGTTGAACTGTAATGTTTCTCATCGTTTTAATATAAACTCTTTTTTTGCTTGATAAACCTCTTTATCAATGTCAAAGGGAGCAAGAATGAGTAGGGGGAAAATGTATTTTAGGTTTCGCTGGCATTCAGGAGAAATGCAGTGACTGCAAACTCACTGCTATAGGGTGGCTTGTAATTTAAAACTGTATTTCACCTGGTACCATCATCATTAAGCTAAGCTGTTTTCATTCTGTTTATACCCCAACTCTATTTTAATTCTAGAACTTGTAGCTTTTTTACACAGAAGCAAGAAAAAATGCTCCAGTATGAAATATCTATTCTTATCTATTCTGTAATATGTTTAAATATCATTAATAAATAATTATACTGAGACAAAAGTGGTGCTCAGAAAAATGTCCAATGGATTGTTCAAGCAAAGAGACAAAAACATCTCAAAACACATGAATGTGTGTCTATATTTGAATTAAAGAACTGCAGATTTTATTTCAGAGTTCCAGTGAAAGAAGTGAAACACATTGGTCTTTGGCCAAATCAGATACACAGACCTAGTTGCAGAATAATGCAAAAAAGCTGCTTTCACAAGCCACTGTCACATTTACAGTAATACCCAGATAACCTTTTTATCTCGTTTTGCAGAGAATTATACTTTAAACATTCTCAAGCTATGGAACAGGCAGAGGCATGGAAACAACCAGATCAACTGAGTTACTCTGTACGCTATTCAGCTGAATTTAAAGAAATTGTTCTTTTACCGTTTCTCTCTGTTGATCCATTGCCCTTACTTGTTACAGTTTTAGAGGTAACCAATATTAAACATTTCATCCCCTTCTTAAACAGGTGCCATTTCCAATATGAATAGAACATTTGAATTCTCTGCTATATAATTTATCCTCATCCATGCATTCATAGTCTAGTGTCACTGACACAATTTGTATGTATCAGGTGAAGGATACATAATTGTTTTTTATATTATCCCTTTTGCTCAGTGAAAGTCATTCCTCCTCCCAAACATAAAAACACAAATAATGCTGACTTCAAAACATTCAATTAATCATTACAGACGTCCCAACTCAAACAAATGGACACATCCACAAGAATACTTAAATCTTTAGAGGTTAAAAAGTCAAAACAAACATATTTTCACCAAAAAAAGACTGTCCTTGAGAAATGATCCAGCTTGCTTGCTCAGTAATGTCAACATCTGCCATACATAACCTTCAAGAGAAGCATTAAGGCCGGATTCTCCCTTTATAAACCTCTTGGCTCACCCACACAAACAGAACGTAGCCATACGCTCACCCCGCTAAATATTTCTCACCCTTCTGTGAGTGTTCACAGCATTCTTGGCCATATTTGTGAGGAATGGAATCTCACCTAATGCAATTTCCATGCACAATGCCATTCAGTCTGGAAAGCTAATGGTCTATAATTAATCAGCAATTAGAAATTGTACCTTCATTACTTATTTGCTTGACTGTTTGTACCGGTTGTTCTTTTAATAATATGAATAATTCAGATACTGTCAAATGCCGCTTGTCCATGAAAAGCTTTGAAACACCAACACTGACCCAATCGTTCCAGCCGGATTTGGGTTGAGAGTATTTAGTTCAGCCAGAGAAATGATCTGTCCATTAATACCAATCAGCAAACAACTGTAGTACTGTATTTCCTGTCCATGTTACTTTGGGCATATACAGTAGTACATTAACTTCATTACAGCTGGAAGATTGAGGATGTTTAAATAGCACAATGTTATAGGTTATAATTTGTGTGTGTGATAAATCTAGTCTGTATCTGATACTGGAAATGGCATATCTGATCATGGACAAATGAAAAGGAAAAAAGACTGTCTAAATTAAAATATTTTTAAGTGATGCATGTAAAGAGAATCTGCACAGAGAAGAACTGTTATTGAGAAGAGTTCTTTTTAAATAAAGCATTAAAATACAGTCAATGCAAACAACTACCACAGGGATCCATTTTTGTAGTATACACAACGAACTGATGCATATGCAGTGATGTCTTTAATTACACTTCTTACAGGGTTTAAAAGATTATGTTTACTTGATATATTAACTACTGAACACACAATTTCTTAACTTCACAAATTTTCTTAACAAGGATAATGTCTTTTCTATGGTCAATTAATCATAAGCTGCATCAACAAACATGTAATATGCACTGTATGTTATGATAAAGTAGCCTTAAACTGAATTGTTAATCAAATGTGAGTCTTGTTTCTTGCTAATTCTTTGTGCTCTGCGTCCTTCTTGTCCTGTTATAATTAGCTTTATACATGTATAAATTTAACCTTTTAAAAGAATATCAGAATGAACTGGAACACCCATTTCTATTTAATAGAAAACCTAAAGCTATGAGATTATAAATAAAAAAATATGACAATTAATGCTATTGGCAAAACTAGTCTGAAATGCACTATTGGAATATCGGTACAGCACAAAAACAAGTAAACCAAGCTTCCCATAATTGAAAAAAGACAAAAGGATGAACACAAAGACAAATTTGAATACAGCAAGGCCAGACTCATTATGTTGATTTGATTAAAGTAATAATCCCACTCTTCAAGATGAAATCATTTACCACAATTGAGATGTCTATTGATTTCGTTTCGGGGAAATATCATTGCAGTATTTAAGACTTTATTAGTTTACCCTTCCACACAGTCTACACAGTAATGAACGGGACAAATGAGGAATCGATACCTTCTCCAACGCATCTCTGTCAGCCAGATCCTGAACTGCCAGAATCTTGATGCTGCAAAAAGAGAAACAAGGAAGCAGTGAGAGCACAGCCTTCGAGATGTGAAGCCGACAGCTTCTTGCCTTTTCCTGCAAGGACTGGACGAAACTGAGTGGTGAAGAAACTCCAGGAACCAGCGTAAACCCAGCTGTCAGGTAGCGAAGATCCCAAAACAAAGCAATTTTTAATAATAATTCCTTACACTTAGATAGTTCTTTTCTGGACACTCCACTCAAAGCCCTTTACAGGTAATGGGGACTCCCCTCCACCACCGCCAATGTGCAGCATCCACCTGGATGATGCGACTGCAGGCATAGTGCGCTAGAACACCACACATCAGCTATCAGTGGGGAGGAGAAAAGAAGAATGAAGCCAATTCACAGAGGGAGATTATTAGGAGGCCATGATTGGCAAAAGCCAGGATGCCCAGGTTACACCCCTACTCTTTTCAAGAAGCACCCTGGGATTTTTCATGACCACAAAGAGTCAGAACCTCGGTTTTACATCTTATCTGAAGGACGGCACCTTTTTACAGTATAGTGTCTCCATCATTATACTGGGGTATTAGGACCCACACAGACCACAGGGTGAGCGCTCCCTGCTGGCCCCACTGACACCTCTTCCAGCAGCAAGGTACTGACCAGGCTCACACCTGCTGAGGTTCAGTGGGCTGCCAGTTGTGAGTTACGGGCTGACATGGCTTCTGGCAACTAACCCCACAGGGGGTGGTGCACTGGTTCTGGAAAAACTGCAATACAAGGTCAATGTAGGAGTGGAAGAGGAAAGCCCCTGTGTGTTAAAAATCAATTTAATACACAGCCCCCCCCCAGGGGGCCTATCAGGTATTAAACTGATAAGAACAGAAACTACACGTCCTGAGCTGTTCTCCTACTTCCCACCTGACAATATTTCACAAAGGGGTGATGCATTTTAGAATGATTCTGCTCTGCTAGTAAATTGTTCGAAGGATGTTAAGCCTTCTTTCCTCTCACTTTTTTCATTTTCTTCAACAGCACTACGAGGTGGCAGTGTGCTAAATGCAGTGAAGTGCTTGTGAAATTTGGTCTGGCATTGATGTCTGACTAATAAATGAAATAATGTCCACAGTCTTCCCTCAGGGGGGGTTCTGACATCACCTCTGCCAAACAGCACCTTGTTGTAAATCAAGAGAGCAACTCTGCACTCATTTGAGATTTAGAACATCAATTTGAACACCTTTCTACTGAGAATATGCATACACCGGTGGCGAAAAAAGCAGCAGTAAAAGGAAGAAAAATAGAACAGAAACAATAAGACATTAAAGTACAGAGTTAAAGTGCTGCTACCTAAATGTGTTATTGTAGGCAAAAATGGCCATCAAGGGACTATAAGAATGTTGAGGCCAAAATGTCAAGATGATAAAAACTTGTTTTATACTGTATATGGTTATATGGCATCTAACTCCAAACATCCTATTTCATTTTCAAGATTAATTTCCAGTTGAGATGATAACATAACTGTAAATGGCTATGATATATATGAGCAATATTACAGTCCTATTGTTTATACTGTACAAACTGGTATAAATGGTATAACGTGTACTTTACAGACAGTGTTCCAAATCATTTTTGAAATAACAATTTTTTGTGCTGGTAGAGAGTATTACAGAACAGTTTTTCTGTACAACTGAATTTCTTTAAAGTCACCTTTCGTTTTCAAGGTACTTATGAAACTATTGTTTTCATTATAAGCAAGATCTGGGTGGCACTGTGGTTAACATTGCTGTCTCGTTGAACGTGGAGCCCTGGGTTCAATTCTGGCCCTGGGGTGCTATCTGCATGGAGCACGTATATGTTCATGGGATTCCTTTATAATGTAGCAGATAAAACAAGAGCATTTCTACACGACCTTATTCCCTGTCCCCAAAACCACAAAAATCCTTATGTCACATAGGTTTCATGCAATGTGATGTTATGGCTTATGGTACAAATGTGAATTCCTATAAGACACAATAAAGCATCACTGGCATGATACTCGCTGTAATGTCTGATCTTACATGGTACGATTAAACAGAAAATATTCATTGTAGTGCACATTTATTTTGTTCAGCTGGGGCCCTGGGATCGATTCTGGACCTGGGGTGATATCTGCGTGGAGTCTGCATGTTCTTCCCGGGTTCACAAGAGTTTCCTCAAGGTGCTCTGTTTTCCTCCCATAGTCCAAAGACAGGCCCGTAGGTAAACTGGGTTCTGGGAAAACCGGCCCTGTTGTGAGTGTGCTCCTATCTCCCCCTGAACCCTGAAATGGATCAAGCAGTTAGAAAATGGATGGGTGGATGTTCAGGTTTAGAGCAAAGGAATTACAGACTATTTGCAATGCAATTGTCCATTAGGGTTTATATTCTAAAAACCGTAAGGAACAAGATTCTCATGATGTAAAAACTGAAATGTGTGAGATCATCTGATTACTAAAGCTAAAATTTCCCCCAATAATTTTTAGGTTCTGGGAGCTGGCAAATGTTTCTTTCTGGGGAAAAGGTTGGGTTTCAGAACTTTTACGTTTTCCCAAAACATTACAGCTATGTAGGGCAGAGGAAAGGATAACATTTGATTTCAGGACTTGAGTTTGACACCATCCACAGGTGGACACCTCGTACTTGAAGAGTAGCCTGGAGGACTATGTTACCAAGCCACTTTAAAAAGTGTGTTCTTCAATTCATCACAACTTTGCCAGCAGCAACTGCGCTAAAATTAGCTGACCATTGAGCCAATCTTTAGTTAGAAACAGAATGAAATATATTCTCATTAGAAAAGCACATCTTAAAGATTTACACCCAGGATATTTAAAAATATATTTAGCAGTTGCTGAATGTAAAAAAAATCCGGCTGCTGAGTCAAATACTGCGCACTACATTGATTCAATTTTAAAAATGACATCTCTAGACGCTTATACAGCATTGTGTAGCTCAAGAAACCAATTAAAACCAGCATCAAGACAGCACACAATACAAAAGCCAGCATTCAGCACGCACTGAAATTGCTAAGCAGGTATCATTCTGTAGAGCCAAGTGTATTTTAATTTCACATTGTAGTGGGAAGGTTACAGCAATTGACCGTCAAAATCTGTCCTTTCAGCCTCCTATAACTGCTCTTAAGGTTACTACAAGATGTCAGATCTCTGTACGAAAAACTCAAATGTTTGTATATGGAATACAATTTAGAATGATCTGACATTACAAAAAATGACTCAACTGGGAATCGTGAGCACTTGCATTTAATTACATCTGATAACACAAACATTAAAGACATAAATACATAAATTGTATTTTACACAAAAGCTTTAACCCTAAGGTAATAAGTTGTCTGCCAAACTGTGCCTTGCTTTTTTTCCAGTAAGAAAATTCTCTAAGGACAAATTAAGCTCATTAAGATTAACAAAGCAGGAAGCAGTGGTGCAACTGCCAACGCAAAATAAAATATTATTCAGAAATATGGAGAAAAGTTACTGATACTGAGGTTTTGGAGGGCTTCAGCTGGACTGGAAAGATCACTAATGTTACATTTAAATGCAAAGAGCAGAGATTCGGGATCTAGCTGTGTGGAAATAATTCTCCTAGGAAAACAGGAATCCCTGTGTCTGTTTTTTATTCGCAGAATGTACACCTTGAATTTTGGAAAAATTTCCAAAGAGACATATTCATGAAGAATGAACGAGAAAGCTCTAACAACCCCCCTTTACAAGCTATTTACATATGAAGGGAATATTACAAAGTTTATTCATTTTATTTAATAATATAAGCATGAGGTTAGAGCAAAAAGAGCAGGACGGAAAATACCATTGTAATTTATCTGGTATGTCCTGTACTTTTTAATCATTTTTGATTCCTGTGTCATTACATTACATATCTCTTACCCACCGTAAAGTGCCTTTCTAAAGCATTCGGTCACTTCCTATGGTGTCTCACTATGTGGAGTGACAAAATGATGCACACACAGTTCTTAAACGTATTTTATTCAAACCCCGAATCCTAAAACTGAAGCCTTCTAAGGGTAAGATAAGTTACAGTAGATGTCAGCCAAAATGAGAAAGAAAAATAAGGACACTGATTGCATAAGTTTTCAGACCCGTGAGCTCATTACTGGTGAAACCTCCTTTGGCAGCAATTACAGCCTCAAGTCCTTTTTGGTTATTTACCGATTTTGTACATTGGCTTGGTGCAATGTTTGCTCACGTTCTCTCAAGTTGCTTTCGGGATCACTTATGTACAGCAGTTTTCCCCCCCACTCTCAGCGGGATTCAAGTCAGGGCTTTGACTGAGTCACTTAAGGACATTCACTTCCTTAATCTTTAGCCACTCCAGTGTAGCTTTGGTCTTGTGTTTTGGATCACTGTGCTGCTGAGAGGTGACTTTTCCATTTTTCTTTCATATCTATTGATTTCTTGTTGGGCTTCTTGTTTGAATGTGTGAAGTAGGCTGTATACATTCACAATATGATTTGCTAATTCAAGGCGTCATGCCTGCAAGTTTTAAAGCAAGAAAATGAGATAACTGTGCTTGGGACTGAATACTTTTACAAGACACTTATATCAGCATTCGGACATCACATCATCAAAATGAAGTAATTCTGTTATATTTTGCATTTATTGGCAAGCAGCGCACGCTACTGCAATCATGGAATTTCATTCGGTTTGCAATGTAGAATTTTCCTGACTTTCCAATTATCAGAGAGGGACTGGAAACTCAGCTAGTCAGCCAATACAGTTAAAACACTTTCAACTACATGAATGTGCTAAAAATACCCGGAAGACATATTAAAAATTATTCTGAAATCCTAATTCTTAAACATTTTGCAGTGTAGTGCTAGTATTAAGTCTAACCAATTAATATACATAGTACTGTCAGTAGGCATTAACTAGCAGAGGCAACAAATTGCTGGACTAGTTGAGTAGTTTAAACAGATGCAAAGCATTTTATGACAAAACAGAAAGAACCAAAAGACATTTGAATGAATCCATTCGACTGCATGATAGTTAGAACCAAAAAAGAAAAGGGTAATCTGGACATTCAACCAGCACCTACAGTATCTTTAAACCGCTTAGAGTGTGCAAAAGTAATCGACCAAATTTCAAAGCTCTTCAAGGTATTAAAATATTAATAATACTCAGTCTACTGCCTCATGGAAAAAAGTAGTGACGTGAGACAGAACAAAACCAAATTAAATATTGATGAGAGAATAGCTATTTCAATCTAATTAAGATTACAGCTTCAGAGCAATTGGGGTTTTGTGCAGCAGGAAACTTACAGTATTGTGTGCTTTGGACCAGCACATACTTTATGAAGGACAACTCAGTGGGTTGGCAGTTAGCACTGGGTTTTCTCCAGCTTTTGTTTTATCCAAAGGACATGCTGGCTAGGTTAAGTGGTGTCTCTAAATTGTCCTTGTGTGCCTTATAATGAACTGCTGCACTATCCAATGTGTGGTCCAGTCTTCTGTCCTGTGCTTCTGGGACAAGCTATGAGCTTCTGTGACCGTGACCAGGAACCATGGATGGATGTGCTGTTTATCATTCCCTAAGGCAGGTGAAACTGGTAGAACCAGTATAACACAGCAGTATTTAATCAATTTTCCTTATGTGCTCCACTTGACTTTGACTACCAATGTATACTCAAAGAGAGAGTAATCTGGCACATACGGTTCTGAAACAAATGAGCACATATCAGCTGTTTGTTGTGACTAGAGAAGTTTGAAAGCTGAACAATGGAAAGCATGTGATGAGGAACTATGACCACAATCCTTCTCTAGTGGATTGCTGCATGTGTACAAATTAAAACCTTAGCAATTCGGTCAGCTGGCTGTTTGAACTCAAATAGTACTTCACTGGCAAGGATCCAGATGGCTGCAATTGAGGTTATTGTCAGTCAGAGCTGCTGGTGAAGTATAGCTCTTAAGTGAAAAGGGTAAAAAAAAATGGAAGTTTATGTAGTCTGTGTCCTTAGACTCATCAGTACATTTTGCTTTAATATTATTCTGCAAGGTCTTCACAGAAATACAATAACAAAAGTATGAAAGGTCATAGAAAATCAGCTATATTTGAGAAGTTACACTTTTAAAATTATTTAGAATAGGAAACCATCCTACCCTTAAAACAGATTTATCCATACAAGGTTTGATGACTGCAGGTTCAGATGTGATTATCAGGAGCCCTCATGCAATGTAAATGGACCAATATGTACTCAAATAAGAAAGTGGGTCAGTTGTCAGATGAAACAACCATAAACAAACCACCAGAAACTGGTTAAAGCCCAACAGTGTTCAAAACTCGAAGGCGTCTATGAAAGAAAAATATCTGATGGAGACAGACTTTCACGTCTAGCACCAGCTATCAGATATGAACGAAATCTCACGATAAATCTGGTTATGTGCAGTCTTTTTAAACCTTTACCCCAAAACAGTGCCATCCTATCATTGCTGGTGTAGATAGGAAATAAAAATTGACTTGTTTTGGCAATGGAAGTCAATTTAAAGAATTACAGTAAATAATCTACTGTGAAATATGAAACAGCTTTTTTATTGAGGCGAACACACAAAAAACCATAAACCCTTCTATCTGCGTCTTCATTTCTACATAATGATAAAGCTGGCTGATGAACCAACATTTTTTCTTTGATATCCTTTGATGTCTTTGTGCTTTTCAGCTGAACTATTTTAACAGATCATGCAGTATAGCACATTGTTAAACAAACCGTTTCACAGGAACACATTCAGCAATGATCTGAAGGCTACACAACATTATTTTTTCAGTTTAAAGTCAAATGCAAAAAAATAAAGCTTTCTCAATACAAAAATGCTGTACTTAATCAAAACCAAAATCTGAGTTCAAGATAAAACCAGATGGGCCACGAATTATGAAGAGTTAAACTGAAAGAGTTAAGAAATAATTTTCAGAAAGGATGCTTCTTTAATTCTTACAAATGTGTTCCCATACCAGTATATCTGTATATTTTTGTCCATGTCCAAGTTTGTTTGATGTTACAACTTAAACATGCTCACAAAACAAATGCCAAGGGTAGTGAAATCTGCGATAAATGTCATTTTAGAACCCCCTAATGAAATGCTAGCCAGAGTATTGTTGCAGCAAATGCAACTGTTTACTGCATTGCTGCCAACTTTAACAAGTGCCAACTGCTCTAGGAGTCTGAGAAAAAGCACTAACCAAGTCGCATTATCAGCCAGGCTGCATTGTGTGACAGCAGCGTATCATCTGCTTGGTAATTAAAGTGCAGGCCACTGTCTGAATTCAAATGAAACAGCTGACAGGATCTGGAACACTGACCTACTGTATATGAAGCCTGTTTTTTTTTTTGGTGACGCTTCTGTTTGTAGTTACTCTGCTCCCATTTTATCTTAAGAGCTTTGCTTATTTAGGTCAGACAGTGGAAAACAGGGATGAAATGCCTTGAAAAAAACAAATATGACAAACACAATTTAATAAATATAAGATTTCCTGCATAGAATATCTGATGTTTAATTTTGCAGCATTCATTATTTTAAAAAATATTAAGTACATTGAGTATTTAAAGAAACGTACACTGAACTATATGCACGCGTAGTATGCATGTATAATCACTATACATGTATCCATCGATTTTCTGAAAGTTTAAGCCAATTCAGGGTCCTGAGAGAGCCGAATCCCATCAAGACAAGGAACAGGATACAACCTGGACGGGATACCAGCCCACCACAGGACACACACAGGCACAGATATGCACAGACACCAGGGCCATTTTCCCACATGTCAATTAACCTACCAGCATGTCTACGGACTGTGGAAGACTCCTCTTGTCATTTCTAGTGAAGTGCAACAATATGCAACCAAATAAGAAAGAGGGACAGTTGTCAGAATCACAGCCATAAAACAAATCACCAGAAACTGGTTAATACCCGACAGGCCTAGTGTTCAAAACTAGAAGGCATCTATGAATGAAACATACCTGGTGGAGAAAATCATCTACAGCATTAGAAATCAACAGTATGTACAGTACTTGTAAAAAGATGGACAAAATGCGAAAACCAGAGATACGTACTCAGTAATATGATAGTAACAGAGGTGCAGCAGACAAAAAGTTATTTAACACTTTTTTTGTGGTTCTACATGCTTTCCTCTTTTTGTATTTGTCACCATCTTCCTCCCTCCTCTTAAGGGTGCTCCGACCCTTTTGTATTTTAGTTCATTTTGAGCACCTGTCCCCTGTTTGTCCGTCTTTATTTAAGCCTGGTGCTCCCGCTATTCCTGGCTCAACATTGAGAGATGGACACCCGGAAGTCCGCCTACCAGCGGGTCCAGGAGAGACCCGACGGCATCGGCTTCATCATGGCGTCCTGACCATCTGAGTCCGGGGCTCGGAGGCCTGGCCTTGTTATCCTATGTTTATAGGATCTTTTTATTCCCTGTCCCGGATTTTAAAATTGTTTGTCTCGTCTCGGATGGATCTCCCGGTTCCTGGACCCTGGACTGCGCCCCGGATTCCCCCTTGGACTGTTTGGACTCGTTTGCCTTCGCCACGCCCCCCGAGCACCAGATCACCACTGTCACGCCCCCATCTGTCAATCCGTCCTGATCCTCTACGTCTTTTCCCTGTTGTCCTTCTCCACTTACTTCCGGATGATACCGTCTGCATAGGGTCCTGAACTACGCTTCACGGGAGCCTGGACCTGCTCCCCTTACAGTATTGGTATTTTGTGTTTGTGATTGTAAAAAAATAATTACAAAATCTAATGTATAATGTGCTGAAGCAGGGCTCTCACTCAGTACAGGAAACACGGGCCTATAGGCCAAAACAGACAGGATTGTTGTGAAATATAATGGAATATATTCGAGTACCATGATAAAGATTAGACAAGACAGGCAAATACCACAGTGGATCACTGGACCAGAGCTTATCCTGTTTACAGAAGCATTAAATGGACAAAGATAGACAGGATAAGGTTAGGTTTCTTATTTACATTTTAGTTTCGACAGCCTTTCAACATTAGTGAATACATTTTGGACATGGATATCTTTAAAACAATATGCGGTTTGGCTCATATAAAGCATTAAAGTAAGGCACACCCGTGCGAAAGCTCAATTCTTATCTCAGCTTCTTATAAGCAGTCAGTGTTTAATAATTGCCCGTCCATTCAGCACAAGTAAACAGGCTGCTCTGAAACCTTGAAGGACGAACTATATAAATATTTATAAATGTGCAGTCATGTGGCTAAAGAACAGGATGCGTATGACGAGCCACTTCCAAGTCAGTGACATTTGATTGTAATCTAACTTTTCAAGAGCCTTTGTAAACAATAATGTTTTACGAGTTATTTCCCCTGTCAGTCATTGGCCTAGATGCTGTAGATATAACTGTAAATGCTCATATTTCATTAGACATATGTAGATATTTAATGTGAGTGTATCTAGAATTTGTAGGTTCAGGTACTTGTATGGTTCTGACAGGCCCCAAAAAAAAAGACCAAAAACACAGAACCTGAAAGCTGTCATCGATTGTTCATCACTCTCTCGAACTTCTTTGTGGCTCTGAGACACAGTTGTTCTACTGTCAGTGCTCAGGAGAGGGCAGGGAATCACTGCTCACCACTGCAGGCAAGGAGCAGTGTACTGTAAATGACTGATGACCGGCCAAATTCACACTGGAGCTTCGTGAAGTTGACTGCCCATTGCAGAAGTCATGAAACCCATCGCATTTGTGCTCCGTTTGTGCCGCTGAATGTAGCGCCTGACCTGCTTTCGTTCCTGAGGTATATCGCCATCTTTTTTAGGGGTGTCACTCACCCTCCCCCCACAATGGCAACTAGATTCACGTGACTCCCTGAAAAAAAAAAGGCTCTTCATCTCAAAAAAAGCATTTCAGATGCTACTTTCAATGGCACAAACCAGCACAAACACAGCATGAACCAGTGAGACAGGTTCGGTTCTCTCTTTGGTTTTGGGTGGGGGGGGTGTGCTGAATGGCATCACATCCCTGAAAAAAGAAGGCCCCATATTCTCGGGAACGAAAGCAGCACAAGCATTACCTTCAGTAGCACAAACGCGAACAATCAGAGCACCAATGGGGAGGCTTTCATTGTTCTTGCCGTTTGTAGAGAGACTAGCTTCACACTGGCACTAGACAAGACACTTTTCTTGTCCTGCAGCCTCATCAGTAAAGCAGACACAACAAAGCAGTGCTATTGGAAATGCAATCCCCCTGTCAGATACTTCATATGGATAATGACTACTGTATGGAATTAAAGTGATAATCCAAAGGCAACCCAGTTTTCTTACTGCTACATTTGCTAGCCTTCTGGGAGATTGAGAGTATAGTTGTATTAATCATAAAGCATAATATGACAGCTTCCGAAGCTGTTCAATCCACTGTAAAAGCTGCTTCCAGTTTTTCAAACTCAGGGGACAAGGTATTATTTTAGATTTCTATCCCTACTATATGTTGTCGGTTATTAGAGTTATCATTAGAAATGAGACAGTAAATAATAAATAATGTCATGTCATTTGCAAACTGCTTTATACCATACGGTGTCGCAGGAATCCAGAGTCTACCCGGCAAGCAACGAGCGCAAGGCAGGGTTCACCCTGGACAGGACGTCAGTCCATCACAGGGCAAGTGCAAGCCAATCATACATGGGGACAATCTGGAGGCCACGGTAAAGGCCTAGGGGGGAAATTAGGCCCAGACACCAGGACAACTCACTACTCTTATCAAGAAATTCCCAGGTCATTTTTAATGACCACTGAGGGTCAGAACCTTGGGTTAATGTCTCATCTGAAAAGACAGCACCAGCACAGTATAGAGTCCCCTTCACTATACAGGGGCATTAGGACCCACACAGACCACAGGGTGAGTGCTCCCCACTGGTCCCACTAACACCTCTTCCAGCAGCAACCATAGCTTCCCAGGAGGTCTCCCATCCAGGTACTGACCAGGCTCAACCCTGCTTAGCTTCAGTGGGTAGCCAGTTGAGAGCTGCTGGCTATAAATAATGTGTTATTATAAATAAATAAAATACATTTTTGTAATAAAGGTACAAAATAATTTGAATACAAAATATTTAAAAGCAGGTTTATATAATATATAAAGTCCACGCTCACGGACACAATTAATGCACACTGCAGATAAGTGAGCAAAAGAACTCAAACTCCACACAAGTCCGAGAGAGAAACTCCGCTTCTAAATGGTTGTAAAAAGTGAGAGACTAAGTGCTAACTAACTATTTATTTATTTTACCTAAGCCTGTTTACAGCACAAGAATGAGCTGTTGCAGGTATCCCCCAGACAAAACAAACCAGAACATCTCCAAGTCCCCCAGACTTGGAGTGCACATGCTGGCCTGCTCTGTGATCTGACATATGCTTCTCTCTTTAGTGTCAGGAAAAGGGAGTAGCCGTGGAGCAGACCAGAATGTCCCTTTGTTTATTTTTTTTAACTGCGTGAACTCCATCTGAATTCAAATTTCAAAGGTCTTTAGAGTTTATGAGGATGGCCTAAAAGGACTACAAACTTTAGAATCCTGAATGCTGTGCATCATCTGCAAAAGCTTACTGAATCACGTTGATACTACATTTACATTCCTGAATATAGGACAGTCAGAGCTTTTCTCACTCAAGTTCTTTTTTTTTCTTCTGGTACACCTTAACCATCAGGTCCTCAGTCCCTCTTGGTCCAGGTGATTCTCCACTGGCTCTTTGCATGCTCACCCTCAATGATGCCATGAAATCATTGCCTCAGAAACAACTGAATTTGGCTTTAGACTGAGACAGGATACGGGTGTGATCTTTCACACCGCTTGAGAAAAAAACCCACAGTCGCTTAATGGAGAGAGAAGTTCAGTCGTGGGATACTGAAGAAAGAGGGATTTAGTTTGTGATTAGAAAGATGTGCTCATTCACAGACTGAATCAATGTAAATGAATTATTATGTCAATATTGGGAACAAACGTCAATAATACCATTAATACTTTACAATAAATGAGGTTCCAATTAATACTGTCCTGTCAATGTGCACATGAACACATTTGTTTCACGTAATACCAGCTGAACAACTCAAACGATTCCAAAACGGAAAAGTTACAGGGATATTTCCAAACAAGAGTAGGCTAGCTTGGCTCTTTTATTTATCTAGAAGCTGTAATTTTAATTTTACTTAATTATATTCGAATTTTGAACAGGGAAAAAGTCACAGAATGAACCTATGAAACTGCTTTTGAAATGCTGCATGAATTTCCTAATTCAATAACATTCTAATATAACAAGATGGCATATTAAAAATGTTTTTTAAACTGGCATGGATCAAGGATATTGAGTTTTTTTTTCTAAAATGAACTCTGCAATCCCCTGTCTTGTTTTAAACTAGAGAAAATGCCAGAGAACCTAATACCCTGTCTTCAACATTGCTGGTATCATCCTTTCGGAAGTGACTTTTGTGATTAACCTTTACCCAGACAGAATTCAGTGTCCCATAGTATGCGGTTGGTGAATGATTGCGAGATGAAAAAATCCTGATCGACCTCCTTTTGTTTTCCACTAACACTGATTATCAGAGGTCCTGAATGAATCCAAGGAAACCAGCAACAGTCAGTCTGCCTGAAATAAAAAATAAATGGACAACTACTCTGAAAACATGTGGCAAGATTTGTGCACATTTATTTATTTATCTAGGAAAGAACAATTAAGCTTCCCTTGCATCATGCAAAGCAAATGCATCATATATTATAAAGAACAATATATTTCAAGGACTTTTTTCTCTCTTTGTGAAATGCTATCACTATCATATGCATATTCTTAATAATCCAAATTAACAAATCAAACCGCATTAAAACATTCCCTTAACAATGTAGTTACAGTCACTACCAAACAAATGAAAACTGTGTTGCTAATGCAGGTAAAATAGACTCTGCCCACAGATCAGTCACGTTCCCTGGTGAACTGCTGTTTCAATAGATTTTCCACATGAACTGGTGAAACTAAATGGTCCAGTCATCGGCAAACTCAGTGCCTTGGCTCTCTGCCAAGCAGCAGCATATCCTCACAAAACGGAAACAGCCCAATCCTATTTCTTTAGACGTATGCCCTCATAATGTTTGTAGCTAAATCCTTCAACCCAACTGGCAGAGACACTTGGGATCATCAAAGTATTGATTTCACTGAGGAAAAAACATGTAACAGCTGATTCCATTTCCACTTGGTATCCCTAATCAAAGTAAAACATGATGGGAAAATGCACAATACAAAGTCTTTAAAATGGTGGAAAAATGTCTAAGAGATGCATGACAGATAATTAAGAATTTCAAAGAAAAAAGCATAGGATAGACCAAATTCGTTCATTCTACAAGTGAAATCTTTAGAAATAACGTTTTCTACACATCTCCTAAAGACTTCTTTACTGCTCCACCAAATTAATAATATAATATAATATAATAAAATAAAATATAATAAAATATAATATAATATAATAAGAATATTAATACCCCTAATACCATGTTTGTTCACCTGCTTATTGCTCCACTGATGCCTTCAAACATTCTCGGATGTCTGTGGATCAGGGTTGCTCGGTGGTCTTGAGAAGTTGTGAGGCCTGTCATTGGATCCTTTAGTTCAGTGGCTACATGGAGCCTGCGTTACACTTCCAGCTCTTATTTCCTAATCTGACAACCATTAACATTAGCCTGGTCTGCTACTGCCTTCAGCAATGCACCAGATGCCCATGCAGAAGCTATCATACAAGACAAAACAATTCAGAAAATAGGTGTCTACTATACAGTCCTCAAGAATCAAGGAATATACCATGTGCTGGGCCATTCCAACTTTTTGGACAGGAAGGATAATACCTATAGACCCATTCATTAACATTCTGTAGGGTAGCTTAATATTTTCTTCACAAGTGAGCAAAACGTAATAGAAAAGATTACTTATGGAGAAAGGAATTGGAGTGTGGTTTTCCTAGTACAGTACAGCAGCTTTATTTCATTGGAAGGAACAATAGCTCAAAGTCTATCCTTGGAAAGCAAGAAGAAAATGAATAATGAAATCCAAATAATTCCCCACCTTTCAACAACTACAACACCTAAACATCAGAAGGTGTGAGTCAGAAACAGAAAAGGTCATATTTGGTGCAGTTCCCATGACTATGCAAAAGCAAAACATATTACAGTATCTGCTTTTCCTTTTACCTACTTGCTAAGTGAACAACTCTTATGGTGCACAAGGGCTAAAACTTGGGAATATCTTGAATACATTATAATATGGGGGATTTCTAAGGTATTATTTAATTTTACTGGAAGTGATTTGCAACTTCCTAGACTGGCACGTATGTAACTAAATACAAACTCTAGTACTCTGCTAGCTGAGGGCATTGATGTTCTTTCATAAAAACAAAAAAAAGTTTTTCAATTGGTTGAGTAGAGATAAAAGTCATCCATCTGCTGTCACGGAATTCAAGTTCTTTCAAACCTGAACCTCCTTAATTTAAATTTGCCACCATTATTGACCACTTCCAGCAAAGCAGATTGGGTAATTATTATAAGGTGAACACTTGCAGAATATGCAGAAAGAAATGCAGAATAATCATTCTTTTTGGCCTCTTTCAACAATAATTCACAATTAACTGTACATAACTGGACAGTAGTAGTTGTTTGTTTCTGTTCCAATTTAAGGTAAAATATGGCCTGTCTCAACAAAACTCTTTTTCATGTGAGACTTTTTAAAAATATAATTTTGGAAAAACGGAACTGCTGTTGGTATTAACTGTATGCACAGTAATAAATAACTGACTTCATAGACCAACTGCCTAGTTTTCTTTAAAGATAAAACCTGAAAAGGCATACTGTACTGACACATCATAGCCTCACTGCATTATGAAACATTAAAGATACCGTCCCCAATGAATTCCTGATTCATGAAATAACAACTTGTATAAAGATTAAGCACTTTCAGAATTCATTACAGTAAGATTGCAAAGTAGAGATCACAGAACAGTAGATACAAAAATTAGGAAGATTTTATCTATAAATGTATTTCATTTTTAATCTGTTGTGTGGCCCAACGTCTTTCAGATACTCACTTTATTAATGTACGATGTATGCTTTGAACTATGCCTTTCTCCCACACTTCAGCTTTATAAAAACATCAAAACATTTAATGAATTAGCAACAGCTGTGTAGTTTGGAAATTTGATATCAACAGGTTACCATAATCAGATCCACTTCCTTGTGAAATGTGGGCCTGGTAATTTTCTCAAGATTACAGTGAACTTTGACTAAGAACCAAACTGGAAATAGATGACGCATTCTCTTAAATAACAATGTGACAGACAACAACAGATCAAAAATAATATTAAAAACGATTTTTTCTTCTTCTCAGGTGTGTTGAATTAGGCATGTCACACAACACAGCACGTAACAGAAGAAATATATTTAGGGCAGAACACCGGATTCACTAAAACGATAAACGTAATGCACACTTGATGACTCGCTGCACAACAAAGGCAGTGTTACTAGGGAAGGGCAAAGTGAAAATGACCTGTACCACTCGGTGACAGTCACCGACAATGGGCGAGTCTCTCTTTAGATAAAATCAAGCCATTTGTTAAACAAAACCTCGAACACAAGAATTCAGGAAGCTAATTAAAGGCCCGATACTCTCACAGATGTCCCTGTACACCCCCTGAGCCTGATAATTAAATATTTGTAGAAAGAAATACAGAAAGAAATGAGTAAATTTTTAAATGGCACCCTATACAGAGTTTTATCATGGGAAGAGATCAAAGAGCCACAATTTTCTGGAAGTGAAAGGAGTTCACAGAGAACTGCTAATTCAGTTGCTTCTGAGTCAGGAATTCTATTTGCAGGCAGCTTGCAAACAAAACGTCTCTAATGAAATGTTAAAGATTCAATTTACCTGCATAACAGAAAATGTATTATCCTTTGAAAAGTCCAACCATCCATTTTCTAACCACTTCATCTAATTCAGGATTGCAGGGCAGCCTCAGCCTATCCCAGCAAGCAATGGACACAAGGTAGGATACACACTGGATGGGACATCAGTCAATTGCAGGACACGCACAGACACTGACGCACTCACACCAGTTTTGCCAGAAGCCAATTAACCTACCAGTCAGTACGTCTTTGGACTGCGGGAGGAAACCCACCAGAACATAGGGACAACATACTGTACAAACTTCACACAAATTGCATCCCGGGTCCAGAATTGAACCCAGGGCTCCAGGGCTACGAGGTAGCAACTACTAACCACTGTACCACTGTCCCATTTATAAAAACTGGGGCAGATAATTACAGAACAGTATACAATATATATGTTATTAAATCACTACTATCATGACCTGACTTTACAGCAGCATAACTGCAGTAGTTAGCAAAAGATTTGTAAAATGTCAAAGCCCACATACTAATATTCTCTAATAGGTCTGCATACAACAATGAATAGCATAAGTCAAGGAAATTATATATATATCATTTCGTATAGATTTCTGGAAAGCGTCAGTTGTTTGGCGGATGAAAGGTATCTGATTTGTTTCTTAAATTTGGAAACACTCATTTGGAGTCACCCCATTTAAATTAACCTGGCCCTCTGGAGTTAAAAGAAAGAAATACGTGACACATAAATAGGAATGAGAAAACACTTTTGACCCTTTCTTTCATTTAAGTCTGAAATTTGGAAATGATAGCCGAGCCTCAAGCCAGCAGAGAACACTCAGAAGCCAGGCTTGAAACTGAATAAGTATTTCTGCAGAAGAGGTTGTATTTTCCATACCAAATGGATTGGATAACACTAGTGTAGCAAACAAATTAAAACAACTAGTCTCAGTGTCCTTTATTTTAAACTCTACTTTTGGAAAATGTAAGCACCTTCACAGGCCGATTTCAGTTGCATGAAGCTCTGACACATCTGTACTTTGTTGTAGTAAAAAGCATTAAGTGAATTAAGTCTGGAAGCAAAGAGTATTAGCCTTTAATAAAGGGTCTTTAAGAGAGAAAAAAAAATGCTTCACTGTTGATACCATGGCACTCTTAGGAAAACAAAAGAGAAAAGGAAATGGGCACATGGCATTTAAATTACAAGCTGAAGTTAGGAAATCATAATAGATTACAACTTTGAGAGGGAAAGAAGTGCACCACTGAACACAATCGAAAGTGACAAGGCCTCCTATTTATATTCACTTGCATGAAAGGCATTTCAATTAATTCAAAAGCTCATCCACAGAGTACAGTGAAGCGAAAGTTGGAGGGAGAGCAGGACATTGCACAGCTCCAGAGAACGGCGTCAACTGGAATAATGAAGTGGGAATGTTGCAGCCTGAGTGCCTGCTGATGCAATTCTCAACCCTGACACTTGCAGACGTGATGCTGTATTATGCAGGAAATGTTGTGGGTGTCCCATGGTTACCCTCCACCGCCTAACGCCATGAGCCGAATTGCATGCCACTGCTGAAAACCACACTACCAAACTGCAACATCAGCTGTATCATGGCCACGCTGTGCATTTATACAATAAATTCATTTTAATTTAATGTGTGGAATATCGTTCCAAGACGTCTTGGAGAGATAAACCACGCTGTATGCAGTGACAGATGAGCACGCCTCTCAATTCTCCTCAGAATTCTTGTTGCTATTCTCATTTATCTTTAGAAACAGCACTGAAAGGGCATTTTAAAAGTATTTTGAGTTTACACTTACTGTAATGTCAGTTACATATTCTTGCGGTCTTATTATGTGATTCGCCTTAAGGCAATACTGTCCACTACAGTTTCCGCACTCTTAACAACCGAGCTACTAAAGGCAGGGCACAGCACCAGAAAGCAAGTGCCCTCTCTTGGATCGAAGTGAAGCTGTAAAAGATCAAAAACAATTTAAGAAAAAAAAACTAAAATATTTCTCAGAACTCACAAATTGTCCTGTATGTCCTCTTTCTTTAGGCACACCTTCGTGATCACGCTAGTACATGTTTTCACTTTGACTTGTCTTCCAGTAAAAAAAAAAGAGAATTCCCACCTCAGTTTTAGTGCCAAGCGAAAACATAGCTGTGTTCTTTTCTTTTCTTGAACTGAAGTGATCTTTCACAGCCAGCTTAACAAGATACATTCCCTGCCACTACCCTCTGGTCATACAAAAACAAAACAGAAAAGACTGGGCATTCAATTTTCACACAGTAATTAAGGACATTTTGGAATGATATGCAGAGTAAATGAAGGTGGCTATCAGAGGACTAACTTTGGTCATTTGCATGTATCTTGTACTTCATTTCTAACTACTTACACACCCCACTTTGTGTGCTCTGTACCGAGTAGCTACTGGTGTTCCCTCTGCAGCTTGTTAATTTGAATACTTAATAGCTGCTTCAGCAAAATTCTTTCTCAAAAGACTTTTTAGTTTTTAAAGATCAGTGTCTAGTAGAGGAGTACTAAATTTTGCTCTAGTTACAGGCATGACAGTAGACCTCATAAAACTGTATGTAATGGTATTGTAACGAATGCTGTATCCAAAAGGTAGAGGAAGGACCCTGTGCGTTGTTCTGAGAGTTTCAGGAGATCGTTGGCTACTATTCCAAATCGCTGGGCTGAAGTCAGAGTCAAGAGGCGAAGGTAAAACGTCAAAGACCAGGGTTTCAGTCAGAGGGGGTCGAAGGCTAGATATCCAAATCGCGGCGCTGAAGTCGGAGTCGAAAGACGAAGGTAGAATATTCCAAGACCTGAGTATCAATCCGAAAGAGAATGTCTCAATAGCAACGGATAAGGATAGAGGCTAAAACCGAGCACAGACCTGAGGGATATGAGGGTTTCAACATCCTGGGAAGTGGAGGGTTTGGTTATTAGTGTGGTGTCGTGATTGGATTATTGATCAGTGCGCTGGCGCTTGCTGGAATTACCCATAGCTGTGGTCGGTTTAGCGAAAGGTTGTTTACGGGAAAGAATACGGTTGCTGGTGGACGTGACAGGTGTTGAATAAAAAATGCCTGCTGAAGGGCATATGCTTATTAACAAATCCATTTGGACTTCTTTAAACAAATGTCCCTTCCACACACAGTGCACCCTCTTCATCTTCTTGTTCTGTAGCTCTGTGTGGCACCAATCATCCTTTAATCCAAAATCACCCTGTAAATATCAGACTTATGTTCTCTCTCACAGTTTACTGACTGGGGGCATTCTGCAGTGTATTTTTATTTTCCCAGCTCATGCACAACTTTAATTTCCCCTGCGTAATTTTTTTTTAATTCTTAGACTAAATTAAGTATCCTGCCATTCCCTCCCTTTTGGGATTAAAGCTGGCTGAATTTAATACATCATGCAGACATCAAAGCTACAAGGTACAGTAAACCTAAGAGAAATTTAATTATCGTTTAAAAAAACTGGCGCAAAGGATTAGCATGTGATATGGAATTTGACCTGATAATACAGTTCTTCAAGATGGTCATTAAAACCTCATTCAGACTAATTAGAACGGTACAAAGGTAAATGTACCATTTAACTCCACAATTTTATCCTAAACGTATAAGAAGGAGTTTAACGAATATAAATTATTTCCAGTCTTCTGTTTCTGACGTTTGAACTAGTAAATCACATAACTGAGGCATATTTAAATATAATAATACTGTAATAAGCAATTTGTTTTTGCATGTCATTAAAAAAATGTATGTCTTTATGTTTTAATAGCACTAAATGGGAACATGACTATAAAACCACTGTCATTTTGTGTCAGGGTCTCCGTCAGTTGCGCACATTTGAGAAGAAAAGGGTCAGGGAGTGGCTGCCTGCTGCCTTCTCATAAAAAGCTTAATACAAAGATTCCTCGGCTGCTAACCTTTAATAACTGCAACTCCAAGAAGTTCATTGACCTCAAGTTACTCTTGCCTGCATCTGGATGGGAGCCAGCAGGGCCGGCCTTTATCAACTCAGAGCATGTGACAGAAGGACAGCTGACTACAGGATAAACTAAGTCTACTGCTCTGGATTACGTTAACGGACGTACACAGTCAAATACAAATTGAAGCCACATTTGTTTATGGGGATGGTTTACTCTGGAAATGTCGCAGGACAAGTAATGATGTTTGCTTCTCCTGCTGTTTGCAACAATGGAGGGGGATCTTTCCCTTACTTGGCTCAGTCTGTAGTGGAGATATTTCCTGCAGACATGTGAGTGCAGTAACACCCACAACTGTGTATATTTTAGACAGTGAGATCAAAGCTTCAGAGCTCACACCCAAGCCTCTCATAAACCATGGGTATCCCTCTTTAGAACAAAACAACCAGAAACAAAGCATATGAAAAAAATAAAACAAAACATTAAACTAGTTATGGCCTGACTTGGGGTCATAAAAGGGCATCTGAAGTAGTGTTTCAGGTGAGTTCCAGTTTTTTTTTATTTCAATTCCCCCTTACAGGCTAGTTTCCCACTCAAACACCTTTTTAGACAGTACGTTCACAGAAATGGAGAAGTGGTATAGAAAAACTGGAAATGACAACAACCTTGCGCTGTTCAAATGGATCATTTTGGTTTCAGAATACCTGAAGCCAGAAACATCCTTAGACCTGGGCTCAACTTATTGCCTGATACCTCAGCCACATTCAGCACTCAATGATCTACTGTACTAATATCTTTCTAAATTACTCTGATTTTTAGTTTGGTGCCTTTCAAACTTGCTCTGGATGTTGTCGTCTAGATCGCCATCTCTTTAACCCCCATTCCACATCCTTCTCTCACAAGGCAGGAGGCAGCAAGAGGTGAGACCCTGTGCATGGCTACTGTAACCCTGGTGGAGTCTGATCAGGAGACAGATTGAGTTCCAAAACAGTGTGGTACCAAACGAGAGACGAAGGCGTGGTCTTAAACGAAAGTGAGGAGTCAAATCCAGTAGGGTTCCGAATCGAAGAGGTACGAATAACGACAGGCGAAGTCGTGGTGAAAAGGATAGAGCTGAGTCGGTAGCCAAAAGGTAACATTAATAATAATGTGTAATTATAATAATGTTGCTTTATTAGCCCTATACCATTTCTTGCATTAGGAATTCGTCTTTTCGCATACCCCAGCTTGCTCTCCATGAGACACAGACACACAGACAGGGAGAGAAGCTTGGGGTCAGAGCGCAGGGTCAGCCGTTGTACAGCGCTCCCAGAGCAGCTGGGGTTAAGGGCCTTTCTCAGGGACCCAACGGAGTAGGATTCCTCTGCCGGCTGCGGGATTTGAACCGGCATCCTTCCAGTCACAGGCACAGCTCCTTAGCCACAGCTAGTTTCGGAACTCAGGGAGGAGACCTCGATAGTGAGCAAGGTACAAGAGTACAAGAGATTGAGGGTTTAAATAGTGTGCGGTGTTAATTGGTGTGAGGGCGCTTAGTGTGACTAGAGCTCGTGAGAATTCGGGAGCGCTTGCATGCTTGTTTGCGGTCTGTGACCCCCACTATGCATTCCTTCGTTTGTCTTCCCATCCACACCCCTTTACCTCTTATTCCCTCGCTTCTCTGAAGGAGCTTCCATAGATGACGGAACATGGTTTTTTTTTCCCCTTGCTTTACAGGACGGAATTATCCTCTACATGTAATTGGCAAAGGTATGACAGGGGTGAATACAGCCTGAACAAAGTCTTTTTGATCAGGGTTTTCAGCATGTCTTGAAAAAAGTAAAAAAAAACAGTAGTCAAAGTGTATTTTTAATTGAAACTGTATTCCACAGCAAGGGTCTCTCCCTACTCCAGTCATATCTTATACTACAATTGCCAACTGTCATATTAGATTTTTAGCATATGTTTCCATTTCCTTTTATGTTTGAAACATTCTGGTTTGTTTGAAGCAATTTTGATTGGTCACAAAAATATTTCTTTTGTTCACTCCTTCAGTCACCTGCAACCAATACTCTGTAATGTCTGTGTCAGTTTTTCCATAACTGTATGTTTATGAAGAATAACTAAATACATACTATAGTCATTTGATTCATTTCTCAGAATTCTAACTCTATATGAGATCAAATTTATCACAAATCTCACCAGCCCTCTCAACTAGGTTTTTTATTAAAGAAACTCCTATCCTTTAGATAGAGCTTCTCAGGTTGTAGACTGTACTGTATTATTACTTGTGAATGTTAACGCTGAAAACATTCACAGAGGTTTAATTAGTTTAAAAATACTGTGCTTCTGGAATTTTCCTAGAGTAGTAATTACAGTTCGATATATACTCATTAATTTAACACACCGTATAGGTGATAGCGTAATTATAAATACACTGCACGTGTAACCGCTCTCGCTTCAGCTCAGTCATTCAGAATGATGAATTAACACTTATGTGTTTGCCTTGAAACTCTATGAAAAGTAATCACCATCATTGATTACTCCACTATTCCACTAGCGCTAATGCCAACCATAGTCAAATCTGCGGATTTTGTTTTGCTGAGATGTAATTTCTAACTCTAACCCTTGGTTGTATTCGTAAATCTTATACAGTATATTTACCCTGTTTTAAAGACTGCAGACATATTAACACATGCAGTAATATATGCAGTGACATAACTGAATAATCTATATAAAAAAATAAAACACTGCGCTTCTAGTTTGTCAAGTGTCCGTTCTTGAACTTCCGTTAACCATAATGATGGTTACTACTGTTTTTTTTTGTGCATTCTCTCTAGCTAAAGCCTGGCTGCTTTACTGTACATACAGTACCAAGACCTGCATTCAAGCTTTGCAATGGACAATAATAAACAAGTACTGTTTGTCTTAAGAATGTGGACAGTAACATAGACATGACATGTGTATCCATTCTGTATATACATATACTGTAAGTGAAATATATGCCCTGAGCATGTATCCATTTGTAATAATTTAGTTATTTGCAATAATGTGATTTTAGTTACAACAATATAACTTGCCAAACGGTGCACGCTAATGTTCAACTTTGAATGCTAACCGTTTTTGAATGAACTTGCAAAACGGAGCGCAGGCTTCAACGTGCAACAGTTACTTCCCCTTTGTACGGCGTTACTTAACTTCTGCAAAGTATTCCTTAGATGACCTCAGTGCAAACCAACGCAGCACAATGCTTATTCAGATCATGATGAAAACTCTTAAATGTTTTCATACAGAAATCTTATTCGACTACAAAGTGGCAAAAGGTTGCAATAAGCACTAGATAATCTTGCGGCTTAGTTTTGGGATCTTTGGAGTGAACACTTACACTCGAGGGACTTGGGTTCCGACCTAACCGTCTTCGCCAGCGTCCAAGTTTCTGTGGTATATTTTTCAGCATAGTTGTTACTGTATTCACCTGTTTGACTCGCCATTACAAGTTCGCAGAAGGCGATGATGCAACAAATAATAGCTGAAGAAAAACAATGACGAAAACTCTGCATGTCTCTACCGCAAATGATGAAACACTAAAAAAATGCTTCCCTTTTTCCCATGGGAGACTCCTGTTTTCTAGCAACCCTAGGCTTCTTCTCTCCCAACCAAGTGTTGATCCTGCAAGCTGTTCAGCTGTACGCAGAACTTGCACATACAGTAAGTACGGCATATCGCTACACATGTAACGACAACCCAAACTCACCCGTTCTCCAGCACAGTCATGCACACAACCTCCCTCACTCCCGGGTTGTTCGCTTTCTCAGCGGAGCACCACTGCAAATTCCAGGTGGCAAGCCTGAAGACCGGTTTGCCATCACGCACTCCCAAGAAAGCTTCCACATTAGGCCGTACTGCGATGATCTGCGTCGGGCCTCCGGGTGGGAGATCGAGGTCCTCGCTCTGAAGGCTCAGAGAAGTTGGACTGGGATGCGCTTTGCCGGTATACGTCAGACCACCGTTGGTATTAGTGGAGGGCGTTCTGGAGCGCTCGGCGAAAATCTGGAACCTGACTTTATCCAGAAGGGAGGAGTTGATGTGACTGACTTTAACCAGGTCCTCTATGCTTTTGAAAGGTCCGTGCTCATTCCGGTAGGCAACGATGTTTTTAGCGATTTTCTCAGTGATGCCGCGGATGCTCATGAGCTGGGCTGGCGTGGCTGTGTTGATGTTGATGCCGGTGCCCGTCTGGTGCTCATAGTCCTTACGCAGCGAGGTGGGAGAATGTTGCGAGGAGCCGATCCTGTTGCTAACGCATATCTCAAGCTTGATCGCCTCCAGTTTGGCAGCACCGACCCCGCTCACCAAAGCCAGGTCCTCAACTTTCTTAAAGCCCCCTATACACTCGCGGTACTCCACTATGTTCTGCGCCACGGAGCGATTCACCCCGGGCAGTGTCATCAGCTCCTCTTCCGTGGCAGTGTTGATGTTCAGTCTCTCTTGGTTAACCAAAATGTGGCTGAAGTTGCACGCCGCGCTGAACTTGCGTTTGTTCTGAGAGAAGTCAGTCGGATCCTTAGGGATCGAGCGGTGGCACCCCAAATTCCCTCCCATTCTGCTTACCTGGGCATGCAGTTATCTGCACAGTCCACTGTCAGGTACTGTAGTTCCCCAGTCAGACTAACTCGGTCAATCCAGTTACATGACCTGCATGCAAAAGACAGTACTGTACGTGGCGAAAATATCTAAAAACAAGTGTTTTACATAGTGCTTTTACAAAATGGCTAACATTCCAAATTCATTTGCTGCTGTTTAAGTTTGTGCCAGTGTGATCACATAACTACGTGCAACACCGGGTTAGGCATTACATTGTTTCATATGCAGTTCAAAATCCTTGCAGATTTCCCCTTTAATTCTTCTGCGTTGGCTTTTTTATCCAGCAAACCTCCCTATATAGCCTTTCCTTGAGTGCGAGCAGCGTTCCGGTTAGCTCTGTGCTGTATCTGTGTTACCTTCTCACTCAGTCAAATCAACTCGCTGTGTTAGCATCAGACGTCATGCACTGCCTGAAGGGAGGAGACAAGGTTTAGCCCTGACTAATCACATTCGCCCAGAGACGGGTTATATTGCGCCAGAAAGGATCAAACTTACAACCACGCATTCTACCAAATAGGTATCTTAACTATACCATACTTTTTTATCCTTTATCTCAGATGTTGCTGCTTTGAACTATTTAAATATTGCTGTGCAAAGTTTAAAAAGCCGCCCAGTTTAGCTGTATCTATTTGATTTCAAAAGTAGTAATATACTTGCCAGCAGTTTCGAGTGATTGCATTAACTTTTTAACCAAAACAGATAACTTACAAACCCCCAAAATACGTAATTCAGAACTCATTAAGGACCATCTTACACAATAACTAGAGGTTACACATCTTTTGTAAAATGAAAACAACCTGAATATAACCATCGCTTATAAAAGTTTAACGCTGTACCAAAGCGCAATTATCGTTAAAATACATGATTAAATCACGCGGTTCGTTTTCATTGCAATAAGGACATTTGTACACCCACTTTAGTTAGGACATTTTTGCTGTTGCTCAGAAAATAGGAAAGGTTGTATTAAAAACGAAGAAGAAATAGCATCATTTTAATTTGGGATTCTGAGCAATAACAGCAAAACCTTAAAGAAGATTACCCAAATCCTCTTATTTCCTCTGATGCGAACTACATTCACAAATACTAAGTATGAACATTGGCCACGGTGCTGAGACTGACCGCAACTTGACCAATTCTTGTATATTTTTTCGCAATTCTATTTTATTTGCCTAACCTCGAGTTTTTCCAAAACTATCTCAGACTTGAAAATATTAAAATGTGTATTTTTGGGAGGGGTGGTTAAGATGTCAAACAATACGATCGATTTAAAACGTTTTTTAAGATCTCCTTCTGTGTAGTCAAATCGGCAAAAATTCACGCGGTTTGAATAGAGGGACATTGCAACTGGTTTCGAAATGTTCGATCAAGCAGTTTTCTGAGTGGCGAGAACTTATTTCGCTGTCTGTGACTTTTAAAAAGAATATAAATACTTGGTTTGTGTTCTTTGAATTTTTTTCAAATTGGCTTAATTGGCCTAAGTAATTACTTTTGGGGGATATGTTGGAAGTTTTGTTTCACTATCATTCAAATTTAAATAATAATAATAATAATTGCTTACACTTATTAGCACTTTTTCTGAACACTCCACTTAAAGCACTTTACAGGTAATGGGGACTCCCCTCCACCACCACCAATATGCAGCATCCACCTGGATGATGCGTCGGCAGCCATAGTGTGCCAGAACGCTCACCACACATCAGCTATCAGTGGGGAGGAGAGCAGAGTAATGTAGCTCTCCTCCCCACTGAGGGATTATTAGGAGGCCATGATTGGTAAGGACCAATGGGAAATTTGGCCAGGACACCGGGGTTACACCCCTACTCTTTTTGAGAAGCACCCTGGGATTTTTAATGACCACAGAGAGTCAGGACCTCGGTTTTACATCTCCTGTTTACAGTATAGTGTCCCCGTCACTATACTGGGGCACTAGGACCCACATGGACCACAGGGTGAGCACCCCCTGCTGGCCCCACTAACACCTCTTCCAGCAGCAACCTTAGTTTTTCCCAGGAGGTCTACCATCCAGGTACTGACCAGGCTCACACCTGCTTAGCTTCAGTGGGTTGCCAGTTGTGAGTTGCAGGGTGATATGGCTGCTGGCATAAATTGACTAATTAGTGAGCCTATTCAAGATGGCTTTCAGACAGAGAAGTTTAGAGACCCTACTTGATGTGTATAAAGGATCATATTCATTGTAGTTAAGCTTTCCTGTGTTTGTTTGCATTCTAGGTGTGTTAGATATTAACATTGTGAGAAATAACTGATCCAAAAAGAGCAAACCTTTGGCAAAACTGACACTGCCTGCTGGTGAAATCTAAAGAATGCTCTGGGTAGGGACAGACTACTTGCCTAGTCAGCATTACAGACATGAGAGATCTGTTAACAAGAAGTCAAACATATACTCTGAACTCTGAAGTTTTTCCATTTCCATGTGTGCGTTATTTGAATGGTTTAAGTAGTAAACTAAGATTAAGAACATAATTGCAATAAGTTCTAAAACAAACTCTTTCAAAAGTTTGTTTGTGTCTACATTTAATATATTTAGTGATCAGTTGTTTTCAAAATAATAAACCTCGAATCTGTATACGTTTGGCGAGCAGAACAGAGTGCAGTAGTGTACTTTAAGTGTGTTAAAATAGAATAAGAATATCCACCCAGCCATTTTCCAACTGCTTCATCCAATTCAGGGTTGTGGGGGAGCCAGACCCTATCCCAGCAAGCAACAGGCACAGGGCAGGATAGTACAATAACTTGATTTTTTTCATTCCCCCAAAGGGACGTAGACTTAAACATCTCATTGACCTGTCTGCAGGGTCCTGCAAAAGGCAACAGTAGGGAGCAATCACAAACATAATCATTCAATTAAGTTCCCATGTCACCGATAATATGACATGAACTCAGGAGGCCCTGCATGAGGAGCTTGTACGAGGAAAGACTGGTGACACTGGAAGACTGCCTGATCATTTCCTTCCCTGTCACCATGCTGCGATCTGTAGTGTCTGCTTGTCTGTGTACTTTCAGGGGCTCAGCAGGCAGGAGGAAGAGAGCCAGAGTTTTAAAACTGGGCTGTGTGTGACAAAGGGAACTGCAGCATTGAAACCAGCTGGCTCCTAACTTAAGAGATACTGTTACAGAATCCTCAGACCTGGCACAGCCCCGATTAAATGAAAAGAGGGCATTAAATAGGATTACCATAAAGTTAGCATGAGAAATACAAATTCCGGCAAACATCCTGCTCTTTATGACTATATGTCCAAAGAAATGAACTGCTTAAATGCTTTAAAAGTGTATTATGGTAGAGTTAAACACCGGTAAGGTGTAACGTAGGCTTCACACGATGGTGGTTGCCTTCTAAAGAGAGCAGACGATGAATCCAAGTATCAACAGTGAAATATGAATCAGGGGACATTGTTTTAAAAGCCGAAGTGCTTTTAAAACTGAGAACAGGAGCCACTTTAATACACAAAGGGTTGTGTGGGTCTAAAACAAGCTAATTGTTTTGCTTAAAACTGCTATGTTTTTAAACCATCTTTCAAGTGATGAAATGATGGAATCTCTGCTGTCGTAGTGATTAATCAGGAGCATATATCTTAACGTGGAGCCTTCTTCGGGTGTAAGCATTTCATAATACACCCAAAGAAGGCTCCACAGCTGAAATGTGTTTTGTTTCTTCTCTTTTCAGTATGGAATAAACCTATCACTCGTTCCTTTGCAGCCTACGCATACTGACGCAGCTGACTCACCTGAACTACTCATGAGATGCTCTTGAATGTACTGTATACAGCCAAGACTGAGACAGAAAAAAATGTTCTGTATTTGCTATGTTTTTAAACATAAAATCAAGTGTAAAGTGCACTTTAACTACACATTGTTTAGACCCTCTGTGTAAATTGCCTGCATTCTGAATAGCTACAGTAAATTAGGTGTCATATGCCTTCTGAAATGTGGACAATGAGAATTTATGCGATGGTGATTAACATGACTCTAGCTTTCTTTGTGGCAGCAAAATAACATCTTATTCATGTGTTCATAAATGATAAGAGAATTAAATGTTTATTTTCTGGCAGGAAGGAAATGAGGAAAGCATAATGGCCCTGCCCTGTATGTGAACTATAAAGGAGCCTGCTGCTTGGGTGTTTTTATTTGTATATTGGTATTGGAAATAAAATATCCTGATTCAAAGCACATTCTTAAAAAATAAACAAAATACGAAAAAGGATATAAATAGTGGTCAAAAGTGTTTGATATTTTTGGTGTCTGTTATTTTCTAAAGAATACACTTCTTTGAATGTGGAGAGTATATTTCCAATACCAAAATATAAATAAAAACATGTTCATAAGATATAATCAAAATACTAAACCGACATGACTAAGACTTGCAAAGAAACGCTGTTTATAAAGTGCAACGCTGTGCCAGACATTCAAGATTAAACATCAACAAAATTTGATACAAACACAAAATACTCTCTCCATTGCTATAAAATTACACTAAAATACTAGAAAGGATAAAAAGCAGGGAATCTTGCAGCACACACTATGAATATTTGACTACACTAATATCATTATGATACAGTAGAAGGTGAAATTACATGAGAGAATATCAGGTTATTGATATATCACAGTAATATTATATTATATTATAATGGACCTTAGTAATAAAGAAGAACTGGAAGAAGGTCAGGCCTAACCTGTGATGGGATTCAGCACATTTTATTTTGAAAACAACTTCCAGGCTCTGTGACGTAAAATAATTACATTTTTTGTTTTCCAAGAAAAAAAACACATTTCCCTAGCAAAAAAATGAGATATCTGGATTATGAACATTCTCTTTTCCTTACATATGTCCTAAAGAATAGGCGTCACCACTATGGACTGAAACAGTAAACAGAGCTGACTTTCACAGATGCAACCTTTGTGACTTCTTATTCTGCTTATTGGGTTATTCTGAAACTTGCTCTCATTTCCTTTGTAAGAACAAGATGTACACTGTTGTACTCCTCTGTAAAAAAAATCATCCCTAAAGCAAGATTGCATTGCATTTCCAATGTTACTCCAAAAGAAATGTTCTGTACTGGACTAGCATTCTTTAGCAGTGTTCTTGTACTGAAATGATACGGTTGATGTAATGGATGCCTTATAGTTACTTTCTGCCTCAGCAGGAGCACTGAATGTTTCTCTTCCCTGACAGCCTTTCCTGTAACTGCAGCACCAGCACATTAACAATTGTAAAGGAAGGTGTTTAGAACAACGTCCAGTGCCTCTGACATTTTACTCACCAGAAAGGAGCTGTGTCCTTTTTTAATGCATTAAATGCATTAAAAAAGTATGAAACTGACTTTGCTTAACAACTCAAAATGTTCTCTTTCAGCCTCATCACAGTTGCCAGTAGCACTTGTAAACCTTGTCCGTGATCTAACCTTTCACTCAGTTTAAAGTCTAACCTCTGTCCTGTCTTTGCCCAACAAGTCCTACTCTTTCCTAAAAATTCCTCATGGGATATTTCCACTAATCCTCATAATGAACACAGTGTTATAGTTTAATTTGCCTCTAACAGCTGCATGTTATCACGATAATGTGTCTTTTAGCCTGGGTATGTGTACATTCCTGAAAGTATAAACTCATAGAACTCTTAGGGATTGTTTTTAAAATCAATTAAACACGAAATCCCCAGTGATGAACTGTGGACCTCTTTTAAAACATCCTTTAACCCACATTAGGAACAAGTTATAACAGTACTTCCTTAGATCTGAATAAACTCAGTGGTTAAGTTAGGAACGTATTTTGTCCTCATTTTTTTAAAAGTGAAAATTGCTTTTCCATTTCCTTTCCTGGTTGTTAGTTAATTTGTTTGATTACTCAGTACACGTGCTAACATGCCTGAAAGAACCATGGTAGTTTGCACAAGTCATACAGTATGTGAAAAGCCTTTTGCTTCAGTTTCTTCACTACGCCTCAACTAACATTCACTCCAGCACCCAGCCCCTCCTTAATTTTTTTAATTTATGTTTTTTTTTTTTAAACCTATCCCCAGGAATGGGGAATAATGGGTGGGATATCTGTAGAAATGTGCAATGCACATTTTGTACATGGTTCTTGAATGACATCCTTTCATTTTCCTGAGGGAAACCGGAACCGAACCTGGCGAGCATCGGGCACAAGGTGGGATACACCTTTGGATGGGATGCCAGTCCATCGCAGGACATAGACATACTGTACAAACAAACGCAGACTTAAAGCAGTTGGACAATTTTCCCTGGAAGCCAATTAACCAGTAAGTCTTTGGAGCATATTAGGAAACAAGGAGCACCTGGGGGAAAGCCATACAGACACAGACAAAACAGAAACTCCACTCAGATAGCACTCTGGGGACTACCCAGGGCTCCAGTCCTCAAGGCAGCCATGCTAGCTACTGTGCCACCATGCCACCCTTCATAAATAACAGCTTAAATCATCCACGTTTTGGTGTTTGTTAAGACGTTTTCAGACAAACCACGGTACTTGGCAATAAGAAAGTAATATGCATGAATATGCATATAAATGCCCCACATTTTGATTGTAGTGAAACATTAGAAATTAGTACATATATGAACACGTGGTCGATATTTTCCTTTTGATGTAAGACTGTGATTCCCTCAGTAATGTCCGTCCAACGTTGGAGGAGCCTTTGTTTGAAATGCATACTACATGTAATGAAGAACAGTTTTCTGATTGTTTTCTGATATATGTGATTTCCCCTTCTATACACTCAAACAGAGAATTACTACATACAGTATATCTGTATCTGGATCTTTTAAGGTTTTTGGTTTGCAGGTATCATGATCTTAATCCCTTCTCTTAAGGGCACTCCGGCTCTTTCACATTGTTGATGATTCCATGCCTTCAATGCTGCCCCTCCTTATTTAAGCTGGGCGCTCTCGCTACTCTGGGCTTTGCATTGGAAGACGGAGGCCCGCAGGCCCACCTACTATCAAGTCGCCCTACATCCGTGGCTTGAGGGCAAAGGCCTCCTATCGGCGTCCCGACCCAGCTGAGTCCGGAGCACAGAGCACCTGGACTCGTCATCCCCATTTTTATTCCCCGTCCCTGTACCAGATCCCGTTCCAGCTTTTAACTCTGTCCTGTCTCGATTGGATTACCTGGTTCTGGACCACCCCGGATTTCCCAACAGACTCCTTGGACTTGTTCGCCCTGGCTACGCCCCCCGAGCGTCCTTTTCACCATCATCACGCCCCCCTGACTGTCAACCCCTCCTGATCCTCGTCGTCTCCTCCCCATCGTCCTTCTCCACTTACTTCCGGATTATACCGTCTGCATAGGGTCCTGAACTACACTTCATGGGAGCCTGGAACGGCTCCCATTACTGCAGGTTGCAGTTATTTATTCTAGTGGGCTGTTCAAAGAACTATAGTAAGAACATATGAACAGTTGCAGATAAAAGGAGTGTGCTTGGCCCATTTAGCTTGTGTGGTAGTTGTCACATAGCCTTCTCTTATTTGTAACAATGAGTTAAATTGATTTAAATTAGGAAGCCGTTTGGAATGGAATAACATCCGATGTTTAGGAAGTATTCATTGGGTGAACAAAAGAAAAATAAGTTTTAATGAATAAACATGACATTTAAAGTAAAAGAACCATTCAAAATCACTTTAAGTTGCAGGTATGGATAGACTAGATTAAGCACCTCATTGACAGTCTACTCACTGACCATTTAATTAGTTATTCAGTGCCTTTGGACTAAATCCACTGTTTTTGAATTAACTGGTTATATTAAAGGGAAATGTACAAGGTAGTGCATGTTTGAATATACCAGCCATAAGAAATAAATAATATAAATCAGGAAACCATCATGTAATAGTGTAATAAAAGAGTACTTAAAAGAAAATCAAGTTTGAACAGATCAACATTAACACATCTGTCTCACATTTTCCAAGGGTGCTTTTTTTCTGGAATGTGATTTATATTAATAAGCTAGTACAGGAAGACTGATGTCTTATTGTTTATCAAAATGATGGCATGTGTTTTAATCAATTTTTAATATGTGCCTTTGCATAATAGCCACATAATTCCAAAAATGCTTTTTAGATTCTTCCAAGGAGTAGCTGTCTATGCCACAAAAAATTCCATGTTACAAAAATGATATGTACTACTAAAACATAAATAACATTCCCGCTTTTATCATCCTTTCTCTTTATACTTTTTTCATTTTCTGTGTTTTTAAACATGTCCGCATCTCCTTCTCTCTTTATAAGACAAAAATGACCTTCTGCTTTCAAAGATCTTGAAAAAAGTCTTTGAATAGCTTACAAACAGTGATCTCATCCATGCCAGCTAAAAGCTTTTGTGGGTTTCAAGACATACTGTCAGAGTTTGGCAAATGTTGCACAACAGTTATATGTGTGAAAGCTGAACAAAAAGTCAGACAGTTTATTTGGACTGATATTCAGATTTTTTTAAACGTGAACTCAACGATCCCAGTAATATAAAATCAACACCACAGAAGGAGAAAGGAGAAATTTCAAGTCAGTTTTCTATTTTGTAATGTCGCCAATGTATTGTATGTCAGTTTTGGTGGTTAAACATAGCTACGTTCTATCTACAGTAATGGTACCTTGTTTAATATGAAATATTATTTCGGATAGTAGCAAAAAAAATACAAAAGGAATGATTCATTCAAGGTTGTAGTTTTACTTACATTCTTTTCCTTATGCATTTTTATTTTTCAGGGAAGATTCTTGTACCTGCAATCAGTTTTCTTAAGGATACATTTTGAATATCTGTTCTGCTGTGTATCTATCCATATGACCTTCCGGACTCTCACTGACCATGAAGGACAAAATATGGAATGAAGAAATCAATTCAGAGCCCATTCTCAGCAATGTCACAGCATTGCGCAACTCCCACAGTTGTGTATCAGCTTGGGCAAACACATCAGTGATGTGGGCATGACATCTCGGGGCTGTGAACATGAGATTGCATTTTTTGCTTTGAATGGCTGTTTTAAAAGTCGTAGTGTTGACTCAGCCACAAGGTGAGCATTCTTCTAAGGCAGCAAGTTGACAGTGTTTTGGGTCTGTACATCAGGAGTCCTGACTTGGCTGTAAATCTTGTTTTTTCACCTATGGTGGCTCAATAAGGGTGCTTTGGAAAGACATAATACCTTCCATGCTCATCAAGGGAATGTTTACTACCTGAACAGAGCTTAGTTCAAATTCTTCTTGCTTGTGTGCAAAGGGTGGGGCCTTTTAATAGACAGGAGAAAAAAACATACAGAACCAACCCAAGTAGCCTTATTTGAACACCACCAATTTTGTGGATGTAATGAAACACAGTATGACATTAAAATGTGTTTTATTTTAAATAAAATTTGCACCGTGTACCTAGGAAAGGAGCGATGTGCTTTCATACCAAGGCTCCCAAATCTTTGCTCTAGTATGTGAATGATAAGTTACCTGTTTGGGGAAAAAAAGAACTTTGTGTTTCGCTGGCTTTAAACTCATCTTCATTTTTCTGGTTATGTTCATTTTACCATGTAACGGTTTAGATGTGCCTCATGGCTACCTCTTTAATCGACACTTTCCTTGCTCCCAGCCCTACCTCTTTAAATTGGGAATGTATTGGAAGATGGAATCTGGCAATATATGTGGAAAATAAAAAGACTTAATGTATGTCAGGCTTTCAGGACACCCGCTGGCATTTATATTCGAAAAGAAATCAGCTTACTTCAGGCTCTTGCAATCCCTTTTAAAATGGTTTACCCTGAAAAAAATGTTCTGCACCACAGGCATCCACTGCAAATTAGCTTTTTAAATTGCTTGGGACAAAGCACATTAAGACCATAAGTCTTTTAGTTCTGTGATTATGCTGTGCAAGTGTGATGAAATAAAGATGTGAAAACACAAATGCAACCATGCGCAGCCCTTTAACGCATTTGTACTGAATAAAAGCTCATTTTTTTCTTGTTCTTTCCTAGTGATAACATAATGATGCCACAATCTAAATTTCTCACTATCTCATATCACCACAGCTGTCTGCAAAGCACTGTTTCCAGGCAACAGTACCAGACACTTCAGCCGCCAATATACTGTAGGGGTGTTCTGACCTGACAAGGTCTCTGGAGAAAAAACTGGGAACAGTTGGAATTGTCATTGTCTAATTTTTCCTTGTTTCTGGTCATTCTAGAATATACTCAGGCCACAGCTTTTGACGAAAAGCCTCAGTCCCTGGATGATTAATCTCACAGAACATTGAGAACTAGCAACACTGATTGAAATTTTAAGTGAAAAATAAATACATAATTACATAAGAGCAGATATGTAAGAGTAGCCCAGCAGCTGAAATTGTGCAATGGCAGATACAGCTGTTTATCAGGTTACAGAGTTCAGCAGCTGGTGATGCATATCATGGGGTTCCTGAACCTTATCTGATAATATTGTTTAGTTTGACTTGGGATGATCTGATGTGGAGGATCAGAGGGTTAAGGCTACTTCAATGGTCAAGGGTTTCCAATATGAAACTTGTAATTATTAACAAGCTGCACACATCCATGGAACTAACCTAGAAATGGTATTTTCTAAAAAGACCATTTGCTCAAATTTGCAAGTTACTCATTCCAAAATTAAAAAATAAAGTTCTAAATGCTTACTGAAATTTGCTCACTACAGTTTTAAATCTTACGTTTCACTGGGCTGCAGTGCAATAACTTATGGTAAATTATTTTACTTTTAAACTCTGGGATCAATCAACTTTTGCCCAGAGGAGTGTCAATTTGAACTGTTCTTCATTCTCGCTTCGAATAGGTTTTGTTCACTCTAAAAAAACATGCACAGCTTTTCAGAAAGGTTCAGATCATTCTTAAAGAAGCCATCTCATGCATTTTATGTGAAAAGGAGACTTTCAAGAGGCATGCGGGATCTGGTCTTTACATTTTAAAAGTTTTTAAAAAGTTAAGGGATCATGAACAGATTTTATTTGACAATCTTTCTTTGTCATGTTAGGAATGTATATTACCATTTTTCCAGCAGTGTGCCTGTTCGATTGTATAAGAAAGGTTTCTTCCCTAGTGCAGCCAGTGGAGAAAAAGAAACATTACTGAGAAACAATCTTAATGATGTACAGTATATCATTATTCACGCCATCATGCTCAAATAAGGACATGAAATTGAGAAGATCCCAAAAAGTTTATTGCAGGGCTTCCTGAATCCAATTTCTCTGGGGCTTGGTCTACTACACATACCTGTACAACCATATTCTCTCTAAGACTCTGCTTAAACTTGTTTTAGCTCTGGAAGTGTTTTAAACACCTTACATTCTAATTTAATGAGTCATAAATCTCTCCCAGTTGTAGCAATTGACTGGATAAACTCCAAATATCCTGACCAGGTCTAGTGCAAGTGTTCACATTACTCCTATCCTGGACAGAATCCTGACCAGGTCTAGTGCAAGTGTTCACATTACTCCTATCCTGGAGTTCTTGCACTGGCTTCCGGTCAAATTCCCCGTAGACTTTAAAATCCTCATGCTCACCTATAAGGCTTTACATGGCTTGGCACCTCAATACCTGTCTGAACTATTATCGCCCTACTCCCCACCTCGCAACCTCCGCTCTTCAAATTTTGCCCTCCTTACTGTCTCCCAAGCCCGTCTACATTGTACAGTGCCTTGCGAAAGTATTCGGCCCCCTTGAACTTTTCAACCTTTTGCCACATTTCAGGCTTCAAACATAAAGATATAAATTTTTTATTTTATGTGAAGAATCACCAACAAGTGGGACACAATTGTGAAGTGGAACGAAATCTATTGGATTTTTGAAACTTTTTTAACTAATAAAAAAATGAAAAGTGGGGCATGCAAAATTATTCTGCCCCTTTACTTTCAGTGCAACAAACTCACTCCAGAAGTTCAGCGAGGATCTCTGAATGATCCAATGTTGTCCTAAATGACTGATGGTGATAAATAGAATCCACCTGTGTGTAATCAAGTCTCTGTATAAATGCACCTGCTCTGTGATAGTCTCAAGGTTCTGTTGAAAGCGCAGAGAGCATCACGAAGACCAAGGAACACACCAGGCAGGTCCGTAATACTGTTGTGGAGAAGTTTAAAGCCGGATTTGGATACAAAAAGATTTCCCAAGCTTCAAACATCCCAAGGAGCACTGTGCAAGCGATCATCTTGAAATGGAAGGAGTATCAGACCACTGCAAATCTACCAAGACCTGGCGGTCCCTCTAAACTTTCAGCTCAGACAAGGAGAAGACTGATCAGAGATGCAGCCAAGAGGCCCATGATCACTCTGGATGAACTGCAGAGAACTACAGCTGAGGTGGGAGAGTCTGTCCATAGGACAACAATCAGTCTTACACTGCACAAATCTGGCCTTTATGGAAGAGTGGCAAGAAGAAAGCCATTTCTCAAAGATATCCATAAAAAGTCTCGTCTAAAGTTTGCCACAAGCCACCTGGGAGACACCCCAAACATGTGGAAGAAGGTGCTCTGGTCAGATGAAACCAAAATCGAACTTTTTGCCCACAATGCAAAACGATATGTTTGGCGTAAAAGCAACACAGCTCATCACCCTCAACACACCATCCCCACTGTCAAACATGGTGGTGGCAGCATCATAGTTTGGGCCTGCTTTTCTTCAGCAGGGACAGGGAAGATGGTTAAAATTGAGGGGAAGATGGATGCAGCCAAATACAGGACCATTCTGGATGAAAACCTGTTGGAGTCTGCAAAAGACCTGAAACTGGGACGGAGATTTATCTTCCAACAAGACAATGATCCCAAACATACAGCAAAATCTACAAAGGAATGGTTCACAAATAAACGTATCTAGGTGTTTGAATGGCCAAGTCAAAGTCCAGACCTGAATCCAATCGAGAATCTGTGGAAAGAGCTGAAAACTGCTGTTCACAAACGCTCTCCATCCAACCTCACTGAGCTCGAGCTGTTTTGCAAGGAAGAATGGGCAAGAATTTCAGTCTCTCGATGTGCAAAACTGATAGAGACATACCCCAAGCGACTTGCAGCTGTAATCGCAGCAAAAGGTGGCTCTACAAAGTATTAACGCAAGGGGGCCGAATAATTTTGCACGCCCCACTTTTCATTTTTTTATTAGTTAAAAAAGTTTCAAAAATCCAATAGATTTCGTTCCACTTCACAATTGTGTCCCACTTGTTGGTGATTCTTCACATAAAATAAAAAATTTATATCTTTATGTTTGAAGCCTGAAATGTGGCAAAAGGTTGAAAAGTTCAAGGGGGCCGAATACTTTCGCAAGGCACTGTATGGGTGACAGGGCCTTCTCCTGCTATGCCCCCAAGCTCTGGAACTCTTGTTGTATTGTTGTAATTGTAATTGTGTCCTATCTTGTGAAACCTTATTTATTGTTGTAGTCTTCTTATTTATTGTTATTGTCAACCTGTAAAGCGCTTTGAGAAGCCACCTTTAAAGGTGCTATATAAAATAAAGTTTATTATTATTATTACTTCATCATATGAATTATAAATGCGTGATCGATTTTTTTTTTTCTTCTGAGCCGAGGAAAATCCTCAAAATATGGTCATCTATAATACAAACATCTGATATTTTACAAGATGTCACTGATTGACCTTTCAGATATGTCCATCATTTCAGCTCATTGAAGTGTTTGAATGGATGTTCCCTTGCAGGAGACCAGGGAAAAACGGAATTCTGCAAATTTACCCAAGATGATGATGATAATAACTCCTTGCATATATATCGTGCTTGTCATGTCAGGCAAATTGCTTTGCAGTCATAGAGAAGAATTGAAGGTAGTAAAATAGATAACTGATGCAGAGATAGGAGATATGATGAAGGTGGCTGGATTCCCAGTGTTTTATTCAGTAAAAAGCCCTGCTCCAAAAAAGCAGGATCAGTCCTGTAGTCGAATAATAATACCTTTTATTTCTAACAGGCTTTTCCAATCCCAAGGATGAAAGTGTATAGTATTTAGTATTACTAGTATTAATAGTTGAGTCTATACTGTAGTTGGCCCCAACTAGCTCTGGTAGAGCATGAGACCCATGTGACAACATGTGGTGTCTGCATAGAAACACACCTGAAAATCCCATCTGTGGAGTGACACGTCATTTACTTTGCTGTTGGGACTGATACTATGTTATAGTCATGAGTGGGGTTAGATATACAGTAAATATAAATGGTGTGAAAAATGAGGGTTGATTTGCGTGTGTGAAGGAGTTGGAGGTAGCAGCAGTTGGGAGCTAGGGGCTTCACCAGATAGTCCTCAGCTGGAGCTGGTGTGCGAGAGTGAGCAGGGATGTCTGTGACCAACAGGAGGGGGGTTTTCAGGGCACTGCAGAAAAAGCCTGAGTCATCAGAAAAGAATGCTGACAATCCCCGTCCTGTTTTGCCAGGCTGTGTGCAGACTGGTACATTTCAAAGATGCTGAACCATTTGCTACAGAAAATTGCCCACCGTAAGGATGCCCTAATTTGCCAATAAAACATTTTGGCTCCTTCTTCTTTGTGTATTTTGTGAGTTTGGTTGGCTTTTTTAGGATCCCTTACATTTTTGGGGCACCTTCATCATGTGATCAGCAGAATGTGTTTTTCAAGTAGATCATGGCAAAGTTGAGGAAGATTACAAATTATAGCTTGCAATACAGCTTTCTGAACAGTGAAGACTATTCAAAGAATTCAAAAAGTTCACTCCCCAGTCTTCTTCAAAACTTAAGAGTAAAACATGAATCAAGGAGCATAAACAGAAGCCCTGTGAAGTGTTTAGAAAACTGAACACACATGGGCAGTTGTGTCCACAAGGAGTTGTGAAAACTGGGAACAAGCTACCCAGCCATGTTCTTGAAGCTGCCAGTATCACTTCTTTTAAGAAAAGGCTGGATGAGATAACATGACTTTAGTGACGTGATGGCTCTCAGAAGAAATTTCATCTTGTATGACTCAAGACACCAAATAAGCACTATTAAAAAGACTGCTCATGGTATTTAGTCAAGGTCTGGAGGCGTCAGAGGGAAGGGGTCCCCACTTTTTTTATTAGTGTGTATAATTCAGTAGAATGATAAGCGAAGCCTTTTCAACTGCTTAACAAGGAAATCTTGTTTGTTTACTGAATTAAGTCAAATTAATGCCACATTAGAAGAGCTTGAACGATAGAAAATGATTATGATTACATAATAAGGAAATGAATGCTGCCACAAATTCTTGAAAAACTGTACAATGTTAGCTTTTTATGAGCTTTGTGCAGTTATAAAGATTCAGCTGATGAGTGATTTGTTGACGTGATAGCCCTTCGCTCTTTTTCAAATTAACATCAGCTTTTTAAGAAATAAAAGGTATTTTGTCTAAATTAGAGATTTCAATGGATTTGTAACATTGCTCATACCACTGAAACCGGAAAAAAAAACACTTTAGAATCTAAACATTTCTGTGAATTCACCTTACAACACACAATATGGTCTTGAATGTTAAAAAAAGAGGAAATGCTTGTGTTTAACTAATGGAAGCTGCATGATTTACAGACGGTTACCCCGACAATCCAGCTGTGCAGATTCAACGTCAACATTGTGATGAGGCCAGGCCAAAAATGGTCTGATTTTCAATCAGCTTGGGTGTGATATTCGCACTTTTTACCAAATAGATCTTGCCGACAATGACTACTTACTTCCAAACCAACTAGAGAGGCCAAATGGATGCCTCTCATTTGTAACCATTCTCATAAAAAAAAACAGGGCACAGTTTGTAAGGGGAATGTTAACCCTGTAAATTCCAGTAAGGGTTTGGACAATCTGGGCTTCTTAAACTTGTTCATTAATTGAACTGGCAAAGTAATTCCTTACTCTTCCACCTGATCTGTTGTATAGTGGGGCAGCTGGTGTACTGTATAAAAGCAGATGGGTGGAGCTGCACTTTAGGGGTACATGAACAATATGTAAAGGCCTTTAGAATAAAAAACACTATAGAACTACAAGCAAGTCTTTTACTTTGTTGCTGTTTATCATTTCATAAGATCATAGAAAGACACATTGGGTGGTATTTTGTTCTCAGGTGGCACTGCAGGTAACGACATCATCCCCATTTTATGTTCTTTGTATATTAGAATGGTAATACAAAAATCATGTTGTATTTACCTTTCGGTTTTGTCGCTTGAACTTCATTGTACTCCTATTTTAATTTCTTTACTGCTCATGGTGTTATTGAAGTGATCCAAGGATCTCATCCAGCTGTTTCTTGAAAGTTACTTATACTGGATATTATACCAGGATCTAGATAGTTAAAAATAAATTCTGAAGAGCAGCTGATCTAGTACAGATCCTTGTGTTGTTTCACTAATTGCATCATCCCACTTTGAATATTCACCCCTTATCTGTACTTAGTTTTCTATTAACCAGTTCTCAATACAAACACACACATTTCCCTGAATGCCATCTGCCTGTAATTTGAGAATTCATCTTTTATGGGGAAGTTCATCACAGGCCTTCTGAAAAATCTAAATACACCATATTGGTGTATATCTATTACTATCACTGTTGATTCAAAAAACTCCAATGAGATGATGATACAAGAATGTTGCATTCTAAAACCATATCAACTATTCACTATTTCCATATCCTCTAAATGAGTTCCAGTAATTGTTTCCATAACTTTACATGTAATAGAAGCCATATTTCAGTATTCCTGGTACCCAAAACACTTCTCTAAAATGCTGTTTAAATAAAGAACTGTCTTCTGCTGCCTGAATGCAGCATGTTGTTAACTTACGACATCAGGAGATAACTCACTGGTTTGAACTTCTGGTTGAGGGGGTATAGTGGCACCTAGTGGCAAACAAATTCATACGAGAGCAGAACTTTAGCCAGGACCCACCCTTTACATGACTATTTTTAGGAACAGTGCTCTGAGATCTTTAATGACGCGAGATGTCAGCACAATTTCTCATCTAAAGCACAAGAATAAACATACTACAATAATAAACATTAACAGAGAAATGCAGCAAAGAGAAGGATATACATCCTTCAGATGTAGTCTATCTATCCATATTCTAACTGCTTCTTCCAATTTAGGGTCTCGGGGGAGCTGGAACCTATTCTGGCAAGCAAAAAAGTGCAAGGAAGGGAAGCTAGTTCATCACAGGGCAGACACAAAGACACATAGATACTCACACCTAGAGCCAAATTTCCCAGAAGCCAATTAATCCACCAGTATGTTTTTTGAACTGTGGGAGGAAACCCCCACAAACACAGGGCCAACATACAAACTCCACACAGACAGCACTCTGGGTCAATAATTGACCCCAGGGCCCCAGTGCTGCAGAACAGCAACGCTAATTACTGCACCACCACGCCAACCTGGTGTGTTCTAATAAACCCTGAAGCTCACACAGAGATGTGTACACACACAACATAATTAAAATCATGCAAACCTGTGTCTGGATCTTGCTGTTGTCCATGAATGCGAAGTCTTGACACAAGGACAAACCAACAGGAACTTGAGGATTAGGGTGGTTGGGACATATTTTAAAACACCGATCTTAGAACAAATAGCTGGTGAGATTTTTTAATACTGTAACAAAAACACTTCAGCATGGTGACAGAAAACTATTTCAGTTAATGCATTAAACTGTCTTTCAAAAGAAAACAGCAACAGCACTAATGATAAAAAAATGAACATCAAATTAGGAGACACTAAATTAAAAAAAAAGTCGATTCCATTTCTAGTCCTCAAACAACAAGGCTTAGTCCTCTACTGCCCTCTTCTGTTCCTCACCCACTACAACAGAATAGCATTACTTTCTCCATGATTGTGCAAGCTCAGTTTAATGTAACACACCTGAATGTTATATGCAGGCTCTCTTTTGAGTAGTTACTCGAGAGTTTACTAAGACATTCTTTGATTGAGAGGAAAAAAAAATCTAAAAGCAATTTTTGAACTGCTTTGAATAAACAACTAAGGCATAATCCATAGCCAACACAATTTGAAAGCCACGCCTTCCATTATACAATCAGTATAGAATCTATTCAATATATATACTGAAAGTATTGGCACCCACCAATCTACAACAATGATATAACTTGCAGACAGTGGACCTACAAAAATAAGACGACACATCTCTTCTAAGGCACAGATTACAACTGAAACTATGAAATGATTGGATAGTGTCACTTGGAGGTGACAAGAGTTGGCCATTTCTTTGCAGTTATACCATTTCACCATGAATTAAATCAGGAAATGGGTAATTTGATTTTAACAACATGTTGCATGCAAATCAGCTAATCCTGGATTCTGTTATATTTTTAAGGAAACATTTTTGATCAACATGCATGCCTTTAAGGAAATTAACCACCACTATTATTGGAGCTTGGGGGACTGTTAAAAGTAAAAATGTTGCTGAACACAAGGGGAAAGTATTGTTTGGAATGGACACGAACGACATTAGTTCATGGATAATTTATTCCAAGCAGAAATTTAGATACTGAACAAGTTGGTAAACCCGGAAACAGTGAGATGAAATCCTCTCATGAAGGAATTAAAATTTGGGCCAGTGCAGTTATGAAGCAGGTACTACATTAGATCACAAAAATAAATGTGAACTTTCAGAAGAAAATCCCAATATTTTGATTATAGCTAAGTGGTTTGTACTGGAAAGAATTCAATACTCTTCACTTTAAAAAAAAATGGAAGGGAGGTTAAGCAGAGAAACTAACAGAAGAAAAACTAGAGCATACAAAGCTAACTACAACAATACTGAAAATACTGCTGAACCCCACCAAAAAAAACCCCAACGTGATCTTGATCAAAAATCAAAGCCAACTGAAATCCCCGGGAGAAAGGTTAAAATGTAACAAACAGCCAATGAAGTTATAATGGGGAGATTTTGGTATTCAAGGTTTCTGATTTACTGATCCAAACTAAGTTTTTATACAGTACTGTAAACATCAGAGCTTTGCTCAAGCCTGTGAATGCAAAGGTGTTTTTATCTTTGCTTAAAATTAGTATGATAATATTATAACTGGCAGAATAGAAGGCACACTGATTAAAACGATCATGCTTAAGGTTACATGTCTAAAAAATAAAGCCCCATTTACATCATCACAAGTCTGTTTTATTATGTGACTTTGTACAATACAAACAAAAAATAAAAAACAAAATACAGAGATGCAGTACATGAACAAAGCTAAATGTGGAAATGACTAGGAGGGCAGCATACCCAACTCTGATGCAAGTAAGGAGATACCAGCTTTATTACAGAGAAATGGGCATTTGTTCTTTGACTCTTAACCGCCTAATGCAGTTACTGAAACAAGTTAACAATGTTTATTCCCCAAAATGCTAACATACAAAATCACTATCATTTTTAGCAGGGCCAATATATGAAAAAAAAACAAACACCTAAATTAAACATTAAATGAAGTAATATATAACGATCCTGGTTAGATTATTTAAATTAATAGAAGTGGTAGAAGCATAAAATTTGGGAAAAGAAAGCAATAACAAATGTTATAAAAAAAGCCTGAGGTGCATTTTGGCCTATAAGTATCGCCTTTAATCTTGTCTAAGTTTTAAGGTGAGAGATCTCTCCATTGGTCATAATGTGTTAGACTATGTTGTATAGAATGCAGCACGGTATGAAACTCGTGTTATACTTAAAGCATAGAAAATAATATTTATGGCATTTTGTTTAGAAACACCTTAAGTTATTGACATTGTGGAAGAACAGGTTTATTTTTGTAAACAATCAACCACCAGAACATGATTGTACAATAGTAAAACAAATAGTTTCTCTGCTTACAGCTGTAGACATCAGTTAAAATCAAGGGAATAACAATTTAGCATGTTTAAGTGCAGTCTGTCCACGGTTTTTATAAGATGCAACCAAATTAAAATTTTGCGGACAAAGACCATACTGATCTGGCGGTGTGGCATGCTAATGCATCCGATAATCATGACAGAACTGGTACATGGCTGGTTGACAAAACCAAAAATAAACACCCAACGTCCAGGCTGGAATATTGGCAACTAGTACATCGTTACGTGGTGGTCCTGAAAAACTTTAAAAGATCTTCCCCTTCTTTTGTTTCTTTTCCAAGGTCCTAAAGGAAAGACGGAAAATGACAGGTTAGTGTGAAATACGCTGCGTGCTATGCAAGTGTGTGCAGACTGGTATATCGCAACACTGAAACAACAGTTCAAATGTAATAAAAAGATCCCCAGTCCAACTTGTTTTCCTGAAATGATGACTGGATGCAAAATGTTCCTTTTAGCCTTTTCACCTGGGATAGCTTACAGCCTCTTTTGCAACAGGGAAATGTTGCACTTTCACCGAATCGAAGCTTCAGCCTTGGCCTCTTGACCTCTAGCAGGAGAAATACATGCGGTTGGCTGATCTAATGGAAGCTAAAAACCGCTGGGAGCATTCAAACTCACTTTCATGGCACCATCAGGTCTCCCCTCCTATCTTGACATGATTTACAAGGAGCTCTATCCTGCTCAGCCCAGCACGCCTAACACCAGCCACAGAGCTGGTGTTTCTACCATGGTCATATCCTTATCGCATGGTCATTCAATGCACAGCTGCCAGTTTTATTTTAGGATGGAGTGAAATATTCCTCATCCCCCCAAACTATTTCAAATGATTAATAATCATGACAAGAATTAGTATTTACCACCTGTGCAGAGGAGACTGAGTGCTACAGTTGGTTACCTGGAAGCGTCGAGCTTCTGCTGTTCCAACAGCCGCTGCTGAACCTCCCAGCTCGACTTTTCTTCCTCAAACTGACGCCGCTTCTCCTCCAGCTCCTTGTGTTGAGCTTCCAGGTTCTTCTTCATCTGTTCATGGCGGCGCTGAAGCTACAGAGGCGACAAGCGTGCAAAACACGCAATTTTACCCTCAATAGATATGAGTGTTTTACTTTCGTCTTTCTGAAACGGTTTGCCAGCACATTTCAATGCATCATTTTTCTAAAAAACTTAACACACTCCAACAGCGATCACTTCAATTGAAAACGTTCAACCTGAAGAAGGCTCCACGGCCAAAACATTGCGTTTTCTTTCTTCCCTTTTCAGTATGGAATAAACCTTTTTTACTTGTTCCTTTGCAGCCTACGCATACTGATGCAGCTACCCACCTGAACTAGTTAATCAGGATGGCTCACTTCTAGTTCCTCATCATTTCAGTTAATGGTATTTTATATCAGAAAGATACACAGAACAAGCACCCTTTTAAACTGCCTGGAATCTGTAAAATCTCAAGATGAGATACAATTTCCTAAATACCGAACACTACGTGTAGCTGTCCTAAGCTGTTCAGCTTATGGTACTGCTTCTGCAGTGATTGATTTTCCACCAAATGGACCAAGTAGAAGTACTTTAAATACCATATGTACCCAACATTTTTAAAAGTATTATGAACAATTAATTTTAACTGTATATACCTCTGCCTCCGAGTCCTTCAGTTTCTGGATCTTCTCCTTGACTTTCATCTCAAAGACCTGCTCCATTTCCATCTCCATCTTCTTCATCTTGGTCACGTGCTCTCTTCTCTCCTCCTCCATCTGAGCCAGTGGGCTTCTACAAGAGTGGCAAAGAACCACAACGGAGTCAAACAAACCACCCTTTCTAACTTGCCGAGCACATCCCCAAAACTCTGAACGAATAGAAGTAACTGCCAACAATGATGTGATTTTAGTCCTTTAAACATAAGTTGTTTTTTCCCCTCCTTGTACTGTTATTAGTAAATTTAGAAATGTTGCTACCAAAACAATTTTTAACAGTAAAACTGCATAACCGTTTTTCAAATTTGGATTCTTTTTCTTCTGTGCTCCCAATCAGGAGCGAAAAGAACAGAAGTCCAATTCAACATATTTAAAGAACCAATCAGTCAGTGAATTTTTGACGGTACTGTGTGTTTATTAATCCCAAGGCAAGATAATAAAAATAAAGCAAAAATCACATCAAAGCTCTGATACAAGCCTGTTGAAGAAAAGGAGGGAGCACAGAAATAGGCACAAGCAAACAATCTATCCCTGTGGAAGTCCCAGTGATCCACAGACAGTTGCACAGCAGCCCTTAATGCATTAGTAAATGAAGCTTGCTTAATTTTAGAGAAATCTGAAAGCAGGCCAACATCGATTTCCAATTGTGGTGGTTTACTGGATCAGCATATCTGGAAATAGAAACTTTAATGCTTAATCAATTTACACTGGGAAAAAAAAAGATCAGTTCTTCAGCTCACCCATACTACAGGATCTCTTCAGTGCCTGCACTCATTAGATAATTATAATGAGCACATCGCTACGGTATAAACTTACAAACACAGTACTGGACAGAGTTCTAACAGCAAGGAGAAAGCATGCAAACCACCTGCAGGAGTATCACATAAAATGAACAGAAGTCAAGTCTCATCTCGGGTTTTGGAAGAACTTAAATGACCACTTACATGCCTTCAACTGTGTCAAATCTAAAAAACAAAAACACACAAACTTAGCATGCTGAAAGTAAACCATGCACTAAGCAACTATTAAAAAGAGGGGAAGGTGGGACAAATCAATAAGGTTGTGGCAAATCAAAACTGTATTTAAATGAAATACAAATAAAATGTCTGCTGTGTGTTGGCACGCTTCGGATTAGTAGTGGCTCCACACTGCATTGCTGAGGGTTAGCTGGCTTTAATTTCAATTAGAGGAGTGGTGTGCAGCAGTGGTGTTAAAGCTTTCATGCCATCCTAGACACCAGCAAGGAGACCACTGAACTCTTCAATGCTGAACTGGCAAACCTGACCTTTAGGAACTCCGATTAAACCCTTATTAAAAAGGCATGAGCACAAAAGTCAACTGCAGTGTTAATGTGTAATGTACACAGACACAGAAGATGGGACAATAAAATGCCAACAGATGCAAAATAGGGAATGACAAAGTGACAAGATGTATGGCACTAGTTATCATAAACCAATCGAGTTTATCAATAACAGGTGTTTAGGTTGTGTAAAAGTCCACTGCAACATTTCAGATAGTAACACTCTCAGGCAGTGACAGACTGATAGTTCAGGCACTGCTCTTACATTTTTCAAACTTAATTCAACTGCGTCTCCTGATGCCAATATCCCAATATTACTTTATTCCAAACTGGCACCAAATATCAAGGTTCAGCATGAGGTCTGAGCAGCATGTATTTGTAATGTCAACTCAAGCATGAAAAATGTATTACGTCATCTTCAGATTAAACAGTCATGTGGACATCTAACACCATACCACTGTGGAGGTGACCTACTGCATTTCTTATATGCCTAGCATCAAAACCCCTCATCTCTTAAGTAGCAAGATCACTAAGATATCAGGAAAATGACAATCTTTTTTTAAAAGGTGCTATGATATTTTTTTAACAGACATGTCCACAGGTCCTAGATCAAATTAAAATTTATCATCAAGGGATTGATCAACAGGGTGTAGAGAGTGGTGTGTCTGGTCACAGTTGGATCCAATACAAGCTGTAAATCTGTGACATGCAATAAACCAGACTGAAAATGCTAAGTTTGGGGATTCTGTCTCATTCCTCTTGTAGAGCCTGGACAAGTAAGTGCCTTCTTGCTGAACTCTGAGCCCAAGATGCCACCAGTCATCTCTACTCATTTCACACACCATTCAAGGGGCTCAAGTCTGGTGAACGGGGTATTTACAGTATAACTGTTATATTTTTATCTCGCAAGACAACAGTTGTTGCACCTGCACAACTACTTTCAGTCAGAAATGTTCAGACCTTTAAAGTCACATCAAAGATCTAATAACTATTTTATCAGGAATGGAAATCCCCAGACCAAAAAGAATTTCACAACATACACTATTATAAATTTAAATACTTAAATATTAAAGACTTACTTGGTGAGCTGTCCCTTATTCTTGTTGTTATCTACTCCGTTGTATGTAACAGCTGCCAACTTCCTGCTTCTATAGTTCTCATAGTGTACATTATTGGTAACATCCTTCAGATCCTGCATGTGAGTTCTGAAAATGAGCAAACATTTTCCAATTAAAATGTAGTACAGTTCACAATATTATAAAAATGATAAATACATTTCAACACATTTGATAATAAACAGTTAATTCTAATTATCTATATTTCCTTACCTGATCAGCATGTTCCTTAGAATTGTGAAATCACAATGCTCTCCGTTTTCCACTGCAAACAGGAAAGTTAAAAAGTTCAGATTTCAAGTACATTTGTTGAACAGCGAAATTTGAAAGAAGTTTACTTTAAATTAGGAATACATTGAAATAAGTCCAAAAAATTAAAAAAAGGTGAAAAAGTTAATTGATTTGCCAGCTGTATTATTTAGAATTTAGAATGAACAGCTCACTGATTTGCTACCTCAAGGGAATAGATGCATCTCTGTACCATCTGGAACTGAATAATTCCTTCTCCTTGTGACCAGGCTGTATACTTGCATTTCTGCATTGCTGATCCTGGTACACATGAAGGAAGACTAACACTCAAGTCTATTCATCTATGTGCAGATGAAGACAGAGAACTGCAGCATACTGACTTAACTCTTCCTAGACAGATATGATAACCCAAGGTCGCCAAACTCATTTGTGATGGCAGATAAAATGAAATTAAAATGTTCTTTAAGCAGGGCAAACACACCATAAATTTCAGAAATACTACGTAGAACCATTGTGTAGTATGATTTTCTAGAGTTTTGGAATTTTGGAGTTTAACTAAATGCTCCCTTTAAAATGTTATTAACAATCATCAACTAGTATAATTAACAGTGACTTCACAATGTCTGGACATTGTGTTCCATCCATCCAGCCTACCCCAGCGAGCCATGGGCGCAAGGCAGGACACACTCTGGATGGGACACCAGTCCATCACAGGCCACACACAGACAAATACGCACACACTTACACCAGGGCCAATTTTCCCAGAAGCCAATTAACCTACCAGTATGTCGTTGAGTTGTGGGAGGAAACCTATGTGAACATGGGGAGAACATACAAACTCCACACAGAGCGCCCCCAGGTCTAAAATTGAACCCAGGGCCCCAGCGCTGCAAGGCAGCAATGCTCACCACTGCGCCACTATGCCACCCCTGGTGGAAGAAAAAATGGGCAACCATATGGACAAACCTTGCTATCTGAATGATATATTTATGATTTTTTTTCATTGAAATTTTCACTATAATGACAGCACTAGCCTCAACCCTACTGCCAGTGATTCAGGCGTTACCTGCCTTGAACCAAGGGAAAGAATTACCCTTGGCTAAAAAACTTCAAGTGACAGAAAAGACTGAAAAAAGAGACAAGTGGTTGAAAGACATTTGTATTGCCTTGAATTTAACTGTGCTGTGTACATATTCAACATTTTGTGCATACTATAAGACTGTATAAACAAGTTTCATGATGTACCAGGTTAAATGGAGTAATTATCAAAATTGTGGAATAGATTTCTTCAGATTTTAATAATACAGTACTCTTAAAGTAATAATCTGAACAAATTAGGTTTGCATGCCAAAGGATGGGTGGATATTTATGTAAACCGCAGAACTGAAATGCAAGTTAAACAGGCCCGGGGATTAGTGATCAGCATCACCTATAAATTAAGTTTGAGGCCTGACAACACTAACAGCACTGTGATAAAACAAGGCCAGCTGCTTTTCTTTGTTTTCAGTATAGGTTTATTGTTTTAAACTGGGGAAAAAAAAGAGGAAAAGGCACAGTTAAAGGATGTCAAAAATTCACTTTTACTGTTGTTCTTTGATAAATAGCTATCAGTTCTAAATAAGGCATGTCACAACCCATCCTAAAACAGCATAACGGCAATTAAAATTAGACTGAATTCCAGAGCCCAAAGTTCATCTCAGGGTGCTGCATTTAAAAAAAACAATGCTTATAATACCCTGCAGGGGGAGACAAGGTCACTCTTTTGAAATATGGAAGAATGACCTCAGATTAGACTCGGTGGAACACCAATATTTATGAATACTACAGCAGTGGACAAAGCCCAGGTTGTGTTATATAGCCAATAACTCAACCATGGCACCTAGGCTCTGTCCAGCTAAGCAAACTGCAAAAACCAGTCCATAAGTTTAGTGCTTAATAACAAAAACATACAAAAGGAGGATTTAAAACTTTCCCGTTAATTACAAATTATACTAAGGGTTATATTCAGGGTTACTTTTTAAATACCGATTAGACATAATAGAAAGTGTAACTGTAATTCTGTTACTGTAAAAATTCTAAATCTAGAAAATGTTGTATATTTGCAAGGACAGTCTTGTGCTGCACCTGACTTCAGTAAAAATGAAAGTAAAGTTTTTGGTTAGAGTGTTAGAGTGCTAATACCATTACGCAAGCTCTGCTTTTACACCACAAATTGTGTGGCTAATGTGGCTAAAATGTTAAAAAAAAATAAAAGCATGAACAACACTCAATGTCAGTAGTAAAAAAACTATTGATTGGAAAGAGTCTCTGTGAGCTAAATGCAGAAAAAGTATTAAAACAAAAGAAATCAGTAATGTTATCTTTTGCAAGGAAACACGTATTTTTTTCTCTGTTTAGAACAACCATCTCAACCCCATATTTGTCATCTAAACCTGGAATATATGCTTATGTTTGTATTTTTAAAGAGTCCTTTTATGCTGTATGAGTCAGGAAAGACAGTAGATGTGTGGTATGATATATGGGGTATTTTCAGCTGAAACACAGAAAGGGATGGAAGTATAACCAATATTCCTTAGAAGAAAATGTAATTTTTTTGCATGAATGTTTGGTCATGTCTGAAGAATTCCGAGCCTGTCGCATCTAAAGGCAAAATACCTTGACATCTGGGGGACAGCCTTTATCTCAAGATGAATGTCAGATTCCACAAAACTAAGAAAAAAACCCTTGTACTTAAACACACAAAGTATTACAGTAAAAAAAGCTTACTATACATAAAAATTTGATCAGGTTTGGTTGTGGTTTTTTAAAGACTTATAATTGCATCTTATTGTTATATAAAGTTAAAGGTCTAATGTGTTGCACAGTTTCTCAAATAAAGTATGATCATTCAAACAAATGGCATTAAATATTGCAAGACACTCATATGCGTATATTGTATTGATATTTTCTTCTTCTTTTTTAATGTTTATTCATTATTAAAAATAAATAACTACAGACTACAGGCCAGGGACAACATCTCAATTTGTGCCCATGTTAATTGTAAAATGCAGGCTCCCTGCTACATGTAACTTTATAATGACAACAGAACTCAGCATGATACAGAACCCCATTCACAACATGATTGCAATGTTGGCTTTGTTTATTCAGCTTTAAAATGTGCTGCAGAAAATGCATCAGTTCTGTTTCTTAATCAGTCACATGGAAAGATAGAGAGAGCCTTTATTTTGCATGTTTTCATAACCCTGAATACAAATGAGAATTATATCCAGACAGTTTCAGAACGGTCTTAGCTTACAGCCACTTCCATCAGAGACCATCAGAGAAATCATAAGGTGCTTACTGGCTCTTCAGACGGGTGAAGAGAAAGCCACTTAACTAAGGACCATATGAGTAACAGAAATTTAATATAAATAAAGCATTAGAAAGAAATCAAAATAGTTTAAAGGCTTGATTAAAGAAGAGAGGAAAACATTGATTAAATAGGTCATGCTGAGACCGTGGAACGCACTACAGAAATCAAAAAGAATATTCAATTTTTGTCACAATACTAGGAAAAATATACTGCTCTAACAGCAGAATAAAGACTAATAACTACAGTTTGGCAACTTTTCTTCAATAAAGACCGTATGAAGGCTACTTTACCATCTTTAGCATCAAACTGTATGAAACTGAATTCTAAAATAAATGAGGGATATTAATGAGACACAAATCTCTTTAAGTGAGGTAGTTATAATGTTATATAGATTTGATTATTAATATGGGAATAACATTACCACTGTAATGTACATTCGAGGGCAATATCCCACAATGAGATATACATAGTTACAGTTACAAACTTACAATGGACTTGATACCACTCTCTGCAAAGATACAAGCTCAATTAATATTTGGAATTATCACAGTATCTTCTAGAGATGAAAGAAAGGGAATCTAGAGTATTGGTCATTCACCAAATTAATGTGAAAACAGAACTGTGGCAGAAAATCTGAGAATTTTGCCACTTGCCATTTTTCTCTTTCTAGTTTGTCACAGCCTGTTTTTATGTCAGCACTATGCAAGCTTCCTGTCTGATACATACTTCAAAGCACAGTCACATCCTGTGAAAGGTTTTAAAATTAACAATAGTTTTGGTCTCCTGTCAATAGGAAAAAACCTTAAAGATCACAATTCTTTTTTTTTTCCCATTTGTCTTTAAGAACGGACTTAACCACAAGTCTATGGAAAATACAAGGGGACTAGAAGTTAATTCATACGAGGGATGCTTTTTTGACATTCAATGTTTTTTATGGTCTATTGAATTGAAAGTTATTATCAGTAACATTTGATTGAGAGAAATCAATGTCTGAAATGAAATGCAATTCAATTTTGTACTTGTGCAACAATTTATAATGTTTGTAACTGAGGAATGCTTATATATATATGTATCCCAAATATTACCCCTAGTTATGTGCATATAATAAAGTAAAGAGATGCTACAAGAATTATTATAACAGCATAATCCTGTAAAGGTTATCTCTCTGTGGGATTTTGCATTGAAAAAGTTAAATAACAGATCAGACAGTCTTTTATTTGGAAGAAGCTCTACTAATTTAAAGTAACAATTATAGTTCCTCCTTAAATTCCCCATGAAAACCAAACCTTTTCTATAAAGACCACTGTTAGTGGCAAATCTGATATAGAAAGGGGAGTATTCAGAAAGTTATCTATTACGATACAGCTATAAAAATTGAAGGGAGTTGTGTGTATTTAAATTGATTCTGCTACAGAGACTGACGTCTGGTTACAGAAGTAAACCTTTTATGAAGATTCACAAGATGGGGCTGGAAAATGTGGTTTGAATAACATAAACCACATGTACATCTCTACTGAATAAGGCAAACTGATGAGAATTCCACGCTGGGAAACAGACTGAATATGCACTTAGGTTTTATAGAAGATAAAAATATGGGATGAAATGTGCAAAATGACACCTTATTATTGGAATAATAACCTCAAAAATAAATCAGTAAATCTTAAATGCATGAATGCCACTTGCTAACATAAGAATCAGGTAAAGCAAATGCAATGCTTCTTTTGCATAATCCCACCAAGCCTTAGGTTGAACAATGTATACATGCAGTAAATATAGTCAGTGTAAACCCAATTTCATACTGAATAATCATAATTCTTCCTAAAAACTAAATTTTATGTTTGAATGTTTGAAACAGCTGTTTTAAAGCAAAAGTACATTAGTCGACAACCAAAATAGAAGACTCGCATTTTCAAATTTTGTTGCCCTACCTTCAGCAACTCCCCATGGATACTGTCTTCCTCGCACTCGTTTTCCATTGACTTCTATTATAGTATTGCTGCCTACTACTGCCAGTGGTAAACGGTCCTGTGGAGATATGATGAAGGGGTAATACCACCTGTACTTCCTGATCTTTAAACCTATAATTTGCTAGAAAGTCATTTAGCACATTAAGTAGATCAGAACAAACAGAGATCGGTTACATTCTCATTGTGCGCTAATATTCATCGAATCTTAATTCTGAACAGAAGGCCAAACTAGTCAAAGAAACATTTTCAGAAATATATTTGGAAATGTTTTGAATTCTTTTACATCCCTGGTATTTCCTGCACTTAAAAAACACTCCGAAAGAAAAACACCAATAGCTGCAAATTACAGCTGTGTCATGCCAGCATATGTCACTATACAGTCTGAAGTAAAATACTAAGGAAAAAGAATTTGTATCAGTAAAGGTCTCCTGTGGTTTTGGTTTAAATGGCTGCATTGACCAACATAAACTAACAGCTTCAAGGTCAGGCACATCTTACTGACACAACAGTGCTGTATTCCAATAATCTGTATGCAACATGGCTGTGGAACTGTGATGTGATGGATCACATGTTTGCTTGTCTTCATTCAACTTCATTCTCACTGACAGCAATGGAAACCACTTGGCTCAGCTCTTTATTTTAGCCAGCTAAAAAAAAAAACTTTACCTTAATCTTTTTAACTAACTTGTTCTCCTCTTCGTCATCCGTCTCTGGAAACTCATAGATTTTAATTTTGTGCTCTTGAATTTCTCTCATTATCTAGCAGAGATATGAGATGGGAGGGTAAAACTTATTAAAATAATGCAATGACTCTGGAAAACTCCAATGACTATCAGATGCACATGTAAAGAGTTTTTTTAAACAGACCTCACTACCTTGTATACACGTGTAAAACAAATGTCATCACAAAGAAACATTCAGCAGACTTTAATGAATATTTTAAACATTGCAAACCTGTATTTCAAGGAACTGCTTTTTCTGGTTTGTCAGCTACTTCACATTCAGTCTAACTGCTGTTTATTGAAATCACCACAGCTATTCTGTTTTTGCTGGCCCTGTTATCAACTTAGCTTTTCTTACTGTTAAGTATTTTTAAATTACCAGTTGTAATCTACAGTACTAAAAGCGTTGAAAACATCTTTATGTCTAAAATCACTCAAACTGTAATTTTCTTAATGTTACACCCTCTGCTGAAAACAAATTTGAACAGCAGCATGTTCAAGAACAGAAACATGCAGAGGTTTGCCATCAACTTCCAGCATAAAGGCAGTGAAGTGAAGATATATGTAATCGGTACTAGACTAGAATCTTACTGTGTTTTCAAGAAGCTGACAGAAGGCATTGCTGTTCATAAACCTAGCAAATAATCACACAATGAAGAAACTGCAACAGGTTAGTTTGTTCTCTGTACAGGAAGCAAATGGATTAAGATCTGTTTCAAAGAATCAGCTACTTGACTGCCTAAAATACACATAGAAAAAAATATGTAAAAGCCATAAGTATTGCCAAGGTTCTCCATTCTCACCTGTTTCTTAAACTGTTGGCATTCCTCTGGTGTGAGTGTATCAGCTTTGGCAATGAGGGGGATTATATTCACTTTTTCATGTAACCGTTTCATGAACTCGATATCCAAAGGTTTTAGCCTGCAAAAGAAACCAGATTGTTTGAATTCCGTATACAATATCATTTAACTAGAAAAACAGCAGGAGGTTTATTATTAGGCTAGTTCTCCATAAGATGATGTATAAAACCACAGGGATGTTAAAATCCAACATTTTGGCCAGCTGAGCCTTCCACCTTTGCAAAGAACATGTACTTTAGAGTGCACGGCAATATTCGGTTATCAAAGATCACACAAAATTATGACTTTCAATTTGGCATCAGATTTGCCCAATCTACGGCTAGACATGTTGCGAACAGAGGATCCCTACTTGCGAATTTTTGCATTTTTTTGACAAGGCGTGAATAATATTGACAAAACAGAAAAACATCTATACTTTTCCCATAACCTTAAGTACATGCTTCCCTACATTGCAGAACGATATCCAAGAAGCAAACTGCATAAAAACCAACAAGACTCTGAAGGAGCAGCTTGAGTAGGATCCAGTAAAATCTCAAAACTGTGTTTTTGTGAAACAAACTCTTAGGTCAAAGTCAAGATCTTTGTTTCACATTCTTCTGCTGGATAGTAAATGCTTGTTGTACAACATTTTAAGTGTCAAATAAAACAAATGTGTCTTCTCAACTAAATAGCCAAACAGATAAGAAATGGTAAACTTCAACAAGATATATTACAATTGGCATTTAATGATTACAGATATCAGACAGACTGAAGGGGTAATTGTTACACAAACAATGTCCAACAGAGCTGTCTTGTCATCTCTTAGCAAATAGCTAGCAGTTTTCTTTATGTGCCTCTGACTGGGAGTCAAACCATTTGGAAACTCCTATGCAATAACCTTTGCAATGCAAAATACATAACACTACACTATAAATATTGATTGGATGTACAAAATGGTTGACAATGAATTTGATAATCAAATCAATTACAAATAAAATTAGCTTTGTACTTTATTAGCAAGTCTATACTTGAATGTCAAAGTGCCTTAGTTTTTAATTCAATTTAAGGATTTTTTATCCTTAAATAATTTTGGTTTTTATGGTATAACAGATGAGTTGTGCACATATTTTATTTTTATAACATTTAAAACTAAATATTATGCATGATATACAAACCAGAGTAAGCATGTCCGATAAACCAAGGATAATAAAGACAACTGTCAAGTCCAACATTCAGAAAAACTAAAAACACATCAGCTGATCACACCTATTTTAAAGGTGTAACAGACTTTCAACTAGAAATGCTTCATTATGTCATGGAACTTTCTGCAGAACACTTCCCTCTTTGACATTCATCACCAAGGCAATAAAATCAGTACAACATGAACACAGAAAGAACAAAAACACGCCATACTAACCCATGACCTGAAGGTGCAATGAAGTACAAACAGCAATGCACTCTGTTGTCTGGCATCTGGCGCCTGTTCACACGAGACTCTGCATTGAGATAATCCTCAAACTTGCTATCGATGTGATCAATGACCGGCTGCCAGCTGCAACAAGACATACATTGTCATCTGTTTATTTTAATTTACAGGGAAAAAAATGAACAAAAAAGGGCTTTAAAAAAACATAAGGCTGACGTGAGCAGAGCAGTTAAAACATGAAAACAGATAATAGAGGAACAAGTGTAGAACAATGCAAGGCTGAAGAAAGGTAAATCATAATTAGTTCACAATAGTAGCAGTTTAACTGTTTAAAGGATCTAATTTTGCCAACAGCTGTTAAGCAAGCCAAATATTTTACACCTCTCAATACTGCTCTTGCAGTTTGAATGGATGTGTTAAATGCAGCACATTTTGCTTGCATGCATGGCCTTACCAGTTACTGTTGTCGACAGCATCTCCAAATCCAGGTGTATCTACTATTGTAAGAAGCAACTGGACTCCGCCTTCTTTTATTAAAACCTTGGACTGTTCAACCTAGAGGGGAAAAAAACAACCACGTTTAGAAACGGTCTTATAACTAGAAAGTGCCAGCAGTTTTGAAGCTTTCCAGGCATTGCCCTTACCCACTTTTACATGGTCAGTGACTTGAGAGTGAACTAGAAATGATACCTGCCAAGTGGGGAATTCAATGGCTGAACAGAAGAGCGTATGGTGATGGGCTGTGAGTATTTGCCACAACATGTGAGGTACAAGTCTGAGGCAGGATTCAGTGTGATGAAACCCGCCAAGCTGGGAGTGCAGCCGTTCGCACAAAGATGATTTTCAAAGGGTTAGTGAACACAGGTCAGACGACACATTGCTCTCATTGTCTCAAAACCCTGTATTTTGTCATAAATGTAATGGCTTGTCTGACCCAGCACAATACCACCGTTCCACTACATGGAAGTGTGATAAGGAAAACAAACTGAATATCAAATGTCTAGAGACAGGGAATGTGTATCAGTTCTCCTTATTTTCTGGAAACACACTTACTGCACTAATAGTGCAAACATGATTTTGTTCATTTTTTATCACACAAATAGAGGGCTAAGACCTATACAGAAAAATGGATTATAAAGGAGTTTTAGCATTTCAAAGCAAGTTCAAAAGTGCAACATTTTAATTTTAAAATAAGTTGTGAAAATCCAGACATTTATGTTTTGTTATACAGTGCACTGCAAAAATATTCAAACCCTTCCAGTTTTCACACTGAGCTGCTTGAAAGTTGGCAATCATGATTGCTTAAGCATTCAAACCTTTTGTTGAGGAACATCTAAAGTAATGTAAGTGCACAGAATTACCTTAACGAGCCACGCAATTAGTTTAATGGCCTCAGTCTACGTGCAATAATGGTGGTTAACATGATTTCACAATACATCTCTGTAAGGTCTCTCAGTCAGGTAGGGAATTTCAAGCAATGATTCAGCCACGACAACCAAAGAGCTTTCCAAATAAGGCAAGGATAATCTTGTTTAAAGGTGCAAATCAGTAGGTTATGAAAATCTTTCAAAGTTGCTTAATATCACTTTGAGCATGGTGAAACAGATCATTAAGAAGCAGAAGCCACCCAGTCTACCTATACCAGGCAGACTCTCCAAACTGAGCAAAAGGAACCTTGTTGGGGATGTTATTGTGAAGTCAATGGTAACTTTGAAATAGGCTGCCCAGTGGCTGAAAGGGGTAAAAATATACAGAGGTCAACATGTATCCTGATCACTCCACATAGGAGGCATTTATGGAACTGGAAAAATATCCAAATGGTGTTTACAACAAAACATAATGGTCATAACAAAAACAATTGAACTTTATAGTGTAAATGCTAAAACATTACATCTGACACAAACCAAACAAAGTGCATTACTCAGTTAACAGCATCTCTACTGACAAGCACAGTGGTGGCAATGTTATGTAAGAGTTCTGCTTCTCATCAGCAGGGACTGGGAAGCTTGTCAGGACTGGGAACACAAAGTACTGCAACTGGGAGCAAAGTTCTGCAAAACCGGCTTAGACGAAAACCTGCTTCAGATGTGAAATGGGACAAAAAGGCACCTTTTAGCCAAAGCTTAACTGGAGTGACTTAAGAATAAAGTGAATGCCTCTGAGTGCCCATTTCAAAGCCCTGACTTGAATTCTATCAAGAATAATAATAATAATAATAATAATAATAATAATTATTATTATTATTATTATATCTTACACTTATATAGCACTTTTCTGGACACCCCACTCAAAGCGCCTTATGGGTAACGGAGACTCCCCTCCACCACCACCAATGTGCAGCATCCACCTGGATGATTTGACAGCAGCCATAGTACACCAGAACACTCACCACACATCAGCAGCTATCAGTGGGGAGGAGAACAGAGTGATGAAGCCAATTCACAGATGGGGATTATTAGGAGGCCATGATTGGTAAGGGCCAGTGGGAAATTCGGTCAGGACGCCGGTGTTACACCCCTACTCTTTTCGAGAAACACCCCGTTTCTGTGACAGAATCTGTGGAAAGACTTGAAAGCTACTGTCGCCATAGGAGGGGTCTGAAAACTTTTGCAAGGCACTTTAACTTTATTAAGAAACATGCAATTTCATAACTTTTAAATGCTGTGTCATGTTCTAACCTTTACAGCTTGTGTAATTTGGCAATCATTGATGTTTCTACTCGTATATGTGTGGTGCTTAGTGCTACAGATTTTAGTCTCCTGTCTAGACAGATGCAGTGAGAATATGCAAATGAATATGTATCAATACATTTAACTAAGTACAGACTTCGATAAACTTGTTGATATGCCATTGAGTTTGCTGAACAATGCACAGTTTATAGAATTGCTGGTATTTTAGCCAGATGCCTCCCTCCATTACTGCAAGGGAGTGCTACTACAGCCAAACCACCATCACATTCAAATTAGTGTTGCTGGCTCTCAGAAATCCTGAACTCTCTGGTGTAGGAATTCAGAGGTCTGAATACTTGCAATGCAACGATGCAATCAACTGTATTTTTTTTTAGTTTTCCCCAACATTTACAGTGTCTGAGCACTCAAACTTTGAATATCAAGTTTAAGAAGACATGCATGCATTATTTGGTCATTTCCTTCAGGAAGGGTCTAGATATTTTTTCACTGAATTCATAGACACTAAACTCTAAAAATAAAAAAATGTGTTTTATTCTTAGAACTATGAAAAGATAATGTTTTATGTGAATCCCAGTGCTGCATGCATTACATTTTTCTATGTGCTGTTTTGACTTAGAATGTAAAAATATTTTAATACTCTTGACCACCAGATAAAATGTTCTGAGAGCCAGCAATATTTGAATAAAGCCCTGAAGCAAAAAAAAGTACCACGTTTTTTAGCAATTAAGCAACCTAACAAAGCTTCTCAAGAGTGATATAACAACTTTACCACAGTAAAGCATTATCCTTTTGTCACCTGATTGTGACAATCATCCCAGTGTCATTTGATGGTGGCTCTATAGGTTTCAGGGAAAAACAAAATTAAGGAATAAAAAAAAAACACCTAAATCTTGAATTTTGGAAATGTACCAGTATCCTATATTTCAAATCAACCCAAGCTAGGACTTCACTATCCATTCTGTTCTGTTTACGAGGAAGGCTCTAGTTGCAGGAGCTTGTGGCAGAACACCTGTACGCTCCTTGCCTGACTTGACAGAAATGCTCTCCCTTGTGTTGTGACAAGATTACTGGGTGCTTTTGAAAATGGAGGAGCTCCCCATTGTAGTTCTAATTTCCAAGAAACAGATGTAAATGATAAAAAGGTGATGGTTTTTAGTTATTAAATAGCTATAATTTCAAACAGTTTAGAAACATTTAAAAATGGACAGCAAACAACATCAGCGAGTTGATTCAGCTTACATACAGTAGACAAATGTTACTGTGCTGTATACACTGAGCTGGCCAGGCTGAGCACCTTCTACACAGCTGCCAGTGAAACGCCAGAATTTCATCACACGGTGGTCAAACCGGGTGGCTCATGTTTTTATTTTCGCAGGCTAGGGGCTTGTTCTGAACTCAGAGGCCCAGTTTTCTCAGGGGAAGACAGCTGTTATTGTAGAGAGATGCTTATTCCCGAGACCGGGAACTCAGAATAAAAGTAAAACATCTGCTACTGTTTTCTGCATTACCACCCCCAGCCGGGCATTTTATTCTTTTGTATTATAGACTAACAAAAACAAAGTAAAAGAACATTTTTGTCAAAGATCAATGGTTCAGCAAGCTCTTTTATACACTATACTGGATGTTAAGAACTGTATAACATGTAAATTGACAAATATTAGACAACACTGCAGTTTAACCCTTAAAACCATTAAGAAAAAGTGCTTAGCAGTCTTCTCAGACAAGATAATGAGCAAGGTAAATCCATTCAAATTCCACAAGCATTGAACCATTTTTTCCCCAAAATGTTCAAAATTGAAGAGCTAAAGCCAATTACGAAGGCAAAAGGTGCGAAATCCAATATTCTGGCTGTAAATCGTCAGTGTGAAAAAGAAACTCACTTAATGTCTTCTACAACGGAATGCATACAAATCATTTTATGGCTGTGCATGACGGCACACGTTCAGCAACACCTGGTGCTGCTTGTGGTTAAATTCTCTCACTTATACTGTCTGCAGTTACTGTGACATGGACAGCGCGGAGCACATTCAGGAATCCAAACATTCCGGCATTAATTCCTCATTCATGTGACCTTTCGTATTGCACGGCTGCTTTTAAGGACAGATTCATGAAGAGGCCACAACCCTACCCGCCCCCACCCCCCAAAATACAACAAACTTATGCCGGTCAAAATAAAATGGGTCCTAGTTTTCCTCAACAGACTGATCTTTATAATTCACAATTGCCTAGGATTCCAAGAAAAAAAAAAAGTAAAGCTGACAGTTTTTTCCTGTCACAATTTTACTGTCTGTCCCATGTTCATTGCAAAATAAATGGCAGTGAGTTATGGTGATTTGCTATAGTATTTCAGCATACTAATATGCATGGAATCTGACACTTGGAAAACACAGTTAACACAGGGACTCCTACACTGATCCTATAATACTGTATATCACATTATAATTAGAATGGTGTTAACATGATTGATGCAAAGTGTGTACTGCTCCAAGCAGGTTAAACCTAAAATAAAATCAGATTTAGTTTCTAAATGTGACAGTAGAACATTATAGTAAACTGCTCAGTTTTTACATTACATATCTGCTCATATTTTCCGAGTTAAGAAAACACTACTTTATTTTTTTCTTGAAACTGCAATGCAATTATCATCTTCACTGCAGGAAATGCATTAATTTCTCGACAACATATTGGCCTTTATTATAATTTTCTACAATATACCAAAGCGCAGTTTTTACATCATTTTTGCTATCAATTCTTGCTTTTATTGGCAGAGCTTTTAAAATATACTCTGAAAACAATCAGTGATGACCATAATTAAAAGAATTATGAACTCCTAAAACAGCTAGGAGGACTAGTCTTCCTTAGAAGGCCTTTGCACCTGAGTTCATTGCCACAGAATATCATGACCTCTTAAAATTTTCTAAAGGCCTTTAATGTAATGTAAATCTGAACAGCATAACTTTAAACCTTCCAAGCTATTTCAAAACATTCAGGGATACATAAACTGCAAAGAGAGATTCAATTATACAATTAATGCTTTTTAAAAACTTACAAACCTGTAGCAGTGGAAACCTTTTACAGCTCTTTCTCTAAATACTATAAATCTTCACAAAAGAAATAAGCACATTTAAAAGCCTAAGATGATACTAGATTGCATGGACTTTTAATAAATAAACATTACTACTACTCCCCACATAAAACCGAAGACGTAATTTATGCTGAACACCTGGCTTGACTACAGCTCAACAGAAAGAATGTTTGAAAGCTTTTTAATCACTTAATCCTGAATAAATTTGAAACTAGAATATGTACAGTACCTACTGGACCCGGCTTCTTACGCAAATTACTAATTAGACTCATGCAGTAAGTGGAAAATGAGGTAGCTCTGACCTGAAGTGCAAGTAAAAACACGTACAGTATAAGGCTGTCCCATCAAGTAACTATGTTGTGAAACCAGAAATTTGAAGTTCAACTTCAGTGTTATTGTACAGCACTGAGACCATTCAAAATGAAAAGAGCTTTAACAGTCAAATGAAAACTAATTCACCACTACGATAAGAAATTCTGACAAATAGTCCCAGTACATCTTATTATATAATTTATATACAATCAATGACTTATTTAGACCATGGAACTTTCTTGTTTGTATATGAACTTTATAGCATGGTTTCATACCCCAGGAAGCCTGTTAGATCACTGAATATATCCTATAGTGGATCCCTGGCTCAATCTTCACCTACAGTAAACTTTATTACATTATTGTAGTGTATATATTTCCTTGTTAGGGAAACACATTGACAGGGAATTTTAATATTTGTTGTAAAAACAGGTTGCATGCAATGAAGATCACACATCAATTTTCCATGGGATTGTCTGCAATTATACATTTAACCTTTTGCTCCCTGCATTTCTCAAGAAGCCCGAGACACAGAAATGTGGCTTTAAGAGCTGAGAGCACAGTCAGAGATTTTCTAAAACCAAATCAACTGCCCAAATAAAAGGCCCAGTGTGAAAGAATAATGCTTTAATTAACTCCACAATGGTGTAACTTGGATGCCTGTTTCTTACTTCCCAAAGCCATTTGTGAAAACCCATAATGTGACAGGGGTGGACAGACACCAGTGAAAAATCATGCTAATCTGATATTATTCAGGAAGTATGAAACAGGCATTAGGGTAACACCCTTACACAACTAGCAATTAAAGTAGTCACCACTGGCGGCATTCAAATAAAACCATGCATTCTGGGAAGATAAAGCACTTTTCTGTAGCGCATTAAATAAAATCCAAGGCAGACAATCTATTTTAACTCAACGTCTGCCTCATCCAAAAGCCAGCACTTCTACCGTACCGCCTGAGCACCGAGTCTTAATTTCGAGGAAGTTCCAATTTTCCATTTAATCTACTTTGTACAGAAAAGTTAATGGATGGAGCTTTTAAGTGATTGAAAACAGCATTCAAAAACAAAGGGAGGCAGGGAGTTTTAACAGGATGTGGTACTTCCAATATGACTGAAGTGAGTATTCAAGAAAAGTCAGTCAAGACCAACTGGGGTCAGAATTACTTTACCAGTAATAAAAGAAAGATGGATTGCTTACATCTTTCCTACTACAAACTTCAAAGCCCTAACTAGACCAAAACCAACACCTTTTATCCTCTCAGACAGCTGCCAACTGCCGGCACTGTATTTTGTCTATGGTCTTAAGAATGGTTCCATCACATTTGGTAGTAGCCAAGATCAAGTAGCTTGATCCAAGATGATCGTCCGGTCATTTCTTGAAAGAAGACAGGGCTTAGTCTTCCATATCATGGCTGTGTAGTTTGTTCTTTACTTCAGCTACCCTCTTGTGTAAAGAAGAGCCTCCTGTTCATAGTTTTAAATGCACTTTCATTTAGTTTACACTTGTGACCTCTGGTTCATGTTTCACTGTCGAAAAAGACCAGTGGATTGACTGTCAATGCCCTTGAATGGCCTCCTGGTGCCTCCTAACCTGGTGCAAACCTGGTTAGGTTTTCAAGACTAAACGGGTTCGGTCTTTTCAGCCTGTCAGCGTAGTAGGAAATTCTACTAAAGGGTATTCTTAGCAGTGAGAATATTTTCAGTAGCGTAGGAAATTCTTTAAACTACAAAATGTACCTCGTTTCTCTTTCCTGGTCTGATCCTAGATGAACAATCTTATTCAGAGTACAGCATGTAGTTTTGATCACTGTAACATGAAGGAAATCTTAGAAGCATGTTGGGCAATTTTTAAATTTAAATTGTGCCCAATTCTATCTTTTCAATTTGCTTTTTCTATTGCTTTCCCACATTGGCGAGATGCATCCTTTTCTGTTAATTAGCCACTTCGAGATTCATGCATTTCACATTTTGCATTTATAGTTTGTTATTGCTACTGCTATGCAATCTTCAGTTCCTCTGGATATTATGTGTCAACGGCCAGGTGTTTGCCCAGTCTTGAATTTTAGCTAAATCTTTTTTAATTTTATTTCTTGCTTCAAACAGTATTTGCTGATCCTCAGTGTTTTCTGGGATCATCTACAAACTTGACTCTTATCAAACCTATAACAGAATCTAGATCACTGTCTAAACTAGCAAGAACAGTGGTCCTAGTATAAACATTTGTAGTACTCCATTAATTATATCACCGCAATTTGAGTTTTAACCCATCAACCAACGTCCAATCCAAACACACATTTCTCTAAATGCCTACTGTATATAATTTGAGAATCGTATATGAGGGACTTTACCAAAAGCTTTCTGAAAATCGAATTACAGGTAGTGCTCGATTTATATGTTGGAAGCATTCCTGAAAAATGCTGTGTATTTAAAAAAAGCATGAATTCAAAACTCATTCCACAGAAGAATGCTATAAAAGTGCTAGGGTGTGTTCTGGAGTTCACTTCTCATGAAAGATCTGAATTGCTAAAAAATACAGATATTTGCGCAAGACATTTAAACAGCTTATAAAAGGCCTTATATAACTAAATATGTGTTAATGCTGATTAAGGTCATGTAAAATGTGAAGGCAGAACTGTTAGAAGGTGAACTTTATAAAAAATAAACGAATCAATAGTCCATAGATGCATCAACCACTCCATCAAGTTTCCTGTTTTCCAATTGCTATCAAGCATGTTAAAGTGACAAACTAATTTGTCCTAAATTAAGAAACTGCTCAAATTATAAACACTTAAACTGAGAACTAGCTGTATACCTTATCATATTCTCTACATGTATTAATTCCCATTGCTGCTTGTTCAAGAACTTAAAGTTACAGTAGTTAAGCCCTATACCTTGTAAATCTAAGCTGTGTCCTAGGCTCTTATTTCCCTACAGATGATCCTGACATTGAGTTCTAATTATTCCCATAAAGTTACATGTAATAGAAGTCAGACTTCTTGATCTATAATTACTTGGTAAGGATTTGACACTCTTTACCTCTTAACTAATGGACACTACATTAGCAAATCTCCAGTCCTAGTATAGTTATCCTGTCTGCAGTGACTGTTGGAAGAGTTGCTTCAATAGCTTTTAAAAATACCCAGTTGAAGCCCAATTGATAGGATACCATCAGACCCCTGGAAAATTATCTTGGGTATTTCTAGTATCCTAGGTAAGTCTCTCTCTTCTATGTTAACACTATTTAATACATAACCTGGTTCTGCAGTCTTGAGGAATGTAGTGTATTTCTATCTTACTGAACACTAGTGAAGTAATGAGTACAATTCTTTCTCATTGTCCAGAATTTTCCTGTTATTGCTCTGGATACATTTCACTTGATTCTTCAAGGTCCTTTTGTTGTAGAACTAAAAGACTTATTTTACCCTCAATTTCATTTTATACCCGTGTTGGCAATTCAGTGTACTGTTTTTTTAATTGGACTCTGTGGCTTGTTCTATAATTTTATAAAGCATGATCCTTTCCTGTATCTGTCTAATAACCAAGAACTTTAACGGCTTGAGGACAATATACAGGCTCCAAAGCTTGGCTTGAATACAGTATAAACAACATTAGTTGGGTTACTTTTAATGCTGCATATTTTTCTCCACCCCAACATCTAGCCTGTGAAACACAGTATCCAACACTTTCAGCCATACAGAAAAGAGCAATTGTGAGCATGTGTCAAAACTAAATTGAGAAGAGGAAATGGACTGGAAACTGTTTTTAGACCATTTTAATTACCGCCCAAAACTGGAAAAATAAGCTTTCATAAACTGGATACACACACTAGTTTGCTAATGAACCAGACAAACACAGCCAATAGTATATTAAAATGATAATCATCCGAAACACTCAGCAGGAAACCACTATGATCCAATGGGCCAACAATATCTTTAAAGCACAGAAAGGCGCATACAAAAAAATGTTTACAGTAATCCATTCTTCCTTTTGGCCATGCATACCGCTGCTACTGGGCATGAAGTCAATCAAACCCCAAATCCTCTTCTGTCAGCAGTTAGAAATTCTTGGAAGCAGAAATGTTTCCACAATCTGCAGTAAAGAAACATATCTGGCAAGGCTGATTGATTTATATACAGAGGTAGTGATAGTCACACAAGTGGGAGCAGCTGATGAGTTTTCCACTTCACCAAAAACATCTCCAAGAGACAGATTTCAGGTTGAAGGATACTGAACTTCAGGAGACAATATTGGAAAAGTAAGGAAAATATCAGTGTATCTGTAAATCACAAATCAATCCCAAATTTTGGTCCCCAACAGTAATACTGTCACTGTGCTTGCATGAAAGTACATAAACTGCCAGAAGAACCAGATCAAGAGTAAGTGTGTGTGAAGATGGACAATGGACTACTGTGATCATGTCCTATAGATATAACTGTAGTAGTGCAACTCCTCAATGGTTACCTTTAACATAACACTGTTTGATGTTCTTACAACAACTAGCACCTGTTGATATCATATCAAGTGATAGCTTTTGATTAAGTTTTTCTTCACAAAAAATGACTTAATTCTAAAAATACCTCAGATCTACTAATCAAATGGAAGGACTGTCGTCTGTGCGACTCAATAAACCGTCATTAAAAAGGGGTGATTTTTTAACTCAAGCCCTTTTCTCAATGCATTCAATCTGCAAGTCAATGTGTTACCGCTGTGGTACAGATTCAACAGATTTAAATACAAAATATTTACGTGTTTGAGTTATCAGGTTCAAATTTGTCGTAGTCCTTTAAGAAGAACACAATATACTTTGTGCAAAAAACAAGTAAGAACTCTTGACATGCAGCAAGCCTAGCTGTAACCATTTAAATGACAGTTTTAACGAGCTTAATCTTGCCTTTTACAAAGACATCTGGAGACAAGTTTTGCAGTACAGGTTCTCTGTGGCAGCAAACATTTCCAAAAGCAGAAATGAGCTTTCAAAATGGAAAAGTACAAAAAACTAAATTTACTCAAAGTGAACAAAGCAGCAAAAATGAAAGAAGTGAATAAAAAGCAGAAATTAAATGCACCTCCCTTGATGTATAAGAGGGTAAGGCCCTGGTGTTTTTGTTTAAAGTTCTTTTTTTTTTGCTCCCATTATCACAACTCAACACATCTAACAGACGATTCCAATCGCCTCTCTAACCACAAGACACTAGCTGCTCTTTCTGACTGGCACATCATCCATGTCTTGCTATTATATGAGGCAATGATAACTTCATTTTGAAAGGCAAAAAACTGAACAACGTCCATTTTTATTCTAAAAAAGAAAAGCAGCAAATTCTGAACTGGGCTATTTTAAAAGTACATTTATTTTTTAGTTATGTTCAAAAACATTTCTTGGTCACAGTTCATGTCGAAGGTTTTCAGTCCTACAAATGTGTCCGTGTAGTAGCACAGCCGACAGTGACAGGGAGGTTTAGGAACAGTTTATTCGAGCTGATACGGTTGCAAAGCTAATTTAAAACAGTTTTTCAAAACTTTACAAACAATTTAATTTTAAAATTAATTACTGCTTTCCACTTCAAACAAAAGACACTGGTGACTATTTTCTAGTTAGTGAATGGGACAGTTTTACTGGCAATCAAAGTATGTTTTCACAAACTGTGTAAGTTGAAGGATCAAATAAGTATGTCTGCACATAAGGAAAACCACAGATCTGGCATCCAGTGATACACCGCATTCAATTTGTTCCGGGTCTTTTGTGTTGAAATTCTCAGTGCAGGACCTTATAGTGAAGGCCTACACAATTTGGCATTTTATTAAATGGATATGGACTGACATATGTTGATGAGACTCCGAATTTCAATCTCATCAGCCTCAACAGGTAAAACAGAACTGGGTATTTTCAAAATAAATTATTCCATTAATATATTTAAGATAAAAAGCAGTTACTATGTTTACTTGAAGCCCGTGTAAAAATCATGATAGTCTTATGTCATTCTGCTTTAGTTTAAATGTTTATTCAGATCCACATACAGATACTTTGGTGTAAAGCAGTAGCAGAGATTTACCTGAACAGTCTTTTTAATTCTGTGGGAAGGTCCAGGGTACTCTGGAGAATACAAGTCTGTCAGAAACAGGGAGTTGATCAATGTTGACTTTCCAAGCCCAGATTCACCTTAAAGAGAAACAAACAAAATCAGGATTATTCTAAGACATCTTGTTTCCCTTCAAACTTTTAAATGTTGACAACCCGGCAAAAATCCATAGAACGCACAAGACTCTGACTTGTGATAATGACAGTCTACATAATTTAATGAGAACCAAATGCATTCTGGGTGAAATTTCTTTCAAAATTCCAGACAATTTTAATAACTTAAGCACAAAAGTTAACAAAAGGTCAAATTACATGTCAGAAATTCCCATATTTTACACTGTTTATTCACATTGTATGATCAAGGAAGAAATAACTAGACTTCTGAGTAAGAAAAAAAAAGGCAACAAAGCAGATCTCTATTAGTGCCGTCTCTTAAATGTTCTCTTCTATCAAATAGGTCATCTATGACTCAAGTAAGCCCTTAATCTTCTCTTCTCATCTCCAAATTCCATTCAAAACAAATTTAATAAAATATTTTGCATTTGTATAGTTCTTTTCATTTTAAAGATCTCAAAACCCTTGTCCTCCAGCACTGAAGTGCAGCACCCAGCTGGGTACTGTACAGCAGCTCTTCAACATAGGAGACCAATGTTGTTGCTGTAAAACCAATGTATAACTTGATTAATGGAGAAATAATTTAATGAATGGTTAAGTAGGTTTTTTAAAGGTAGGGTTAGTAATCCCGATGGCTGTTAATATCCACTTCAAGATTCCCATTTAACCCACCTTAATTCTTTTCCGTTAGTAGATTTGTGGAATTTATGGAAAATGTTCACACTTCTCTACCCGATAGGCAGTATAGTCAGTGGTGGATAATGATTAAAGAATAAGAACTTAAGAAAGATTACAAACAAAAGGAGCACTATATTTCTCTACAGTCTCACAGCCAGCACTGGCTGCACTAGGAACATCTCTCACTAAGGATGAAACACTACGTGGAAATGGACATTTCGGGCTAGTGGATCAGTGTCAAACCTACATTTCATGTCAAAAGAACCAGAGCAAGCAGCAAAAATCCATGTAACCATGGGGAGAATATGCATGTTCCAAACCTTCAGGTACTGAAGTTTACACTAAATACAAAAGCCTGGAAATGCAAGTATATTGTTTTGCTCAATATATATACATACTCCCCCTTGGCCAAAGTGTAGTGACATTTCACAGTGTAAACTAACTATTGTTAGTTCAGAAGATTTACTTTTCTCTAAAGCCAACATTTTGTGAAGTAACAGCTATTAATGGTCTTCAAATTGAGTTCTCTTCACAAAATAAAAAAAATGATCCCAGTTTAACTTTCGAGGCACAATTTCTGAATTTCACCCCAATCGCTTTCCTTCATCTTCCACTGCAGAAAGATGAGAGCAGTAACATGTTTCGTTTGGACTGGTCTACTGCAATACCTTTCTTCCCAGAGCTTCAAAGAACACCTTTAAAAAAACCTTTAGAATGTTCAAAACACTGAAGGCAAGGGTCTCGGTAAGGTCTCATTCTGGTATTCACGTAATTCTTATCTTGAAATCTCTGCATTGGCTGCCTGTTAAATTCCAGATAGACTTTAAAATATTTCTCTTTACTTATTAGGTCTTGAAGATGTAACTCGTACCAACGTTAACTTCTCATCTACACATAGCACTCTCTGATTCCCCTGTGCTCTATTAAATTACAAGTCACAGGCTTTTTTCTCTTGTGCAACAAAACTATTACCCTCACCTCATTAAGATCAAGGTGGCCAAGTCTCCATATGCTATAAAATCAAGTCTTTATACTTGTTTTCATTGGCCTTCTTTTCATAGCTCCGTTTTGAACTGAAAATTCAGTCACTATTTAACATTCTATCCCAGTACAGAAAGCCAAGGATATTTTTTTTTTTAATATCCCCACTGGATGAAAAACACAATACCAACCACAATGTGCATTTTTAACCCACATTACTCATTAGTGAACTCAGTTATTTTGTTGGGAGTTTTTTTCCCCTCAGGAATGTTTTCTGTGTGTATTATGACAAAATCAGAACTGTCTAGGAAGTACACCAGGCATTCCTGCCCTTTTAAGCATAAATGCATTTTCAGTTGTAACATTATATTATACACAACGATGATGTTTCCTCAGTGTTAGTTTGTGTACATCACTGAACTCAGGATATATAAACAGAGAAAAGTTGACCTCCCAGTTCAGAGTTGAGGCTAAGGATATTCTCACACAGAGGTGGCAACGTACAGAATTCAGTAATATGGTGGACTATATAAAAACTATAGCGATAGGTGGAAGAGTCTGAATATTTAATAACAGTTAATGAACACGTTCACATACTGTGGAGAGTTAGCAAATGGTGAGCAATCTAAAGGGCTATGGTATCTGCTGCCAGTTGGAATCTGTACTGCTGCTTCACAATGTAAACAATTGAGAAAGGTTTAATTGAAGTATATAATATTCTTCACCTGTCTGTACATTAAAGGTAAATCACTTTGGCATAATCCCAAAATTAGTTTACTGACTGGCTCAAGCTGAAGGCAAAACTACAAACTAATAATGTCAAACAGGAACAGACTGGGTAGAGACTACAGAAATCAATTTCCAGCGAACAGATTTAAAAAAGTACGTGCATTTAAAATAAATCCAAGGAGAGATTTCTGTATGACTTAATTTTACTGCATTTTGCAATAAATTGACTTAACATCCACTGTTGAATGCTAACAATGTAGGCAGATGCAGGAAAAGATTCATACACTTAGGAATGGTCTTGCCAACAAATTTGGAAGCTGAACAAAATCTGACAAAGTTATTTAAAGTAATGCTCTTGATCCCGGTTTCTAAGTTCAATAACCTGTTTAGAAAGCTGTAATACTGTCCTACATAAGGCAAAGGACTAAAGGTTTTGAGCAAAGAGGAAACTCATTTTTGTAAAAATAACTGCCTCTTTAGTATCCTTGGAGTAGGAAAGGGCAAACAGTTTGCCGAGGTAAAACAGGGTTAAACAAAACTTTATATCACTGTCTTATGACTGCAAAAGCTGCTTCCTTGTATCTTCAAATGATGGCCTGCCTAGGCAACCACAAAGCACTAATTGTAAATGAACAAACAATGAACACTCAGAAAATATTCAAGAAATCAGTAACAATCATTTTAAAAGAGCTTCTTATTGGACCCCAATCCTCTAAAGAAACTGCCATACTATGCTGAAGGACATTTTGGAATATTAATCAGATTTCTAGTTCACTTTTTACTGAAAGAGTGAAAACTTATTCGTCTACAGCTATTAAAAGTGAGTAGCCCAGATATAGCTCCTCTATGATTTTTTAAAATAAATGAGGTTACCTTTATTTATCTGTGTGATAAACAGACTGATCCCAAGTGGAACAAAGGAATTACTGTAAAAGCAGGCTGACACAGACAGTCCTGCATTTGAATTGACATCTTACATGCGAGCAGCCAGTGAGAATGCGACTTCTGCGTACTAGCTGGAGAGATCTTTGTTTGGGAGGAGGAGGGGTGGGGGGGGACAAAAATAGTGCTTCTCTGCTCAGTATAAAGAAGCCTTTTGAGCAACAGAATAAGCTTTAAGCTTTGTTGTTTGAGCCTAATGAAGTTGTTCACAGCCACCTGAACCCCTTCCGCTGCAGCGATCCGACAAATGCATAGTCAGGGAAAATCACACGGGCCAATATTTCTTGCAAGAACAACTTCCAGGCTTTGGAAGATCCACGCCCAGTTTGATTTTATGGAAGCTGACCTGCACAGGCAGGGGTATAGGCACACCACACAAAGAATTTAGTCTACAGTAAAATATGGCTGCAGACAAAATACAAAGGAGCCCGTTTATCCACGGGTTATACTTTTTAAGTAAGAAGGGTGCGCATTATTAGTGAAATAGCCTTAAAAACCTTAAGTTGTTCTAGTTAAATGAGACGAACAGGATGAACAACATGACATGAAGAAGGAGAACATTGATTGACTTAAAAACTAATTGCACATTTTTGCCCAATGCTAGAACCCCGTACAAATGAAAGTGTTCACCACCACACAGGGCTATAATACTACAGGGCTCACCAGCAATCAGTGATGATAACGTCTGGTCTAACCTGTGTGCCACGGTAAAGCTGGGACATTTTGTGGGTTGATCTGCAGGAAAGGCAAGGCTGCTGGAAAGCTTAACAGCGCCCTTTGGGGTGAGAGGTGTGGGAGTCTGGGAAGTAGCCAGCAAACATGAAGCGAAGTTACAGAAGCAAAAACGGGGTGATGAGGAGGTCTCCAATTCTCACACTGCAATGGGTCTCGTTGCCAAAGAAACGGATGTTCCTTTTTCAGGGCAGCAATTGGGAAACATACTTTTAACAACATTCACAGCAACAGGAAAAACAAAAGCTCCAGCGTGTAGGACAGGATTTAGGACTCCTGCATCTCCCAATCCAAGAATATTAAAACAGAATACAAAATGCAGATAGGCCAGATGAGGATGCCTTTAATATTTGGGGTTTGGCTAGAAGCACATCAGGGTATAAACACAATCTGGAAAATAAATCTATTTTGGCAATTTTACATTTAATACTGAAATTCTTTAGATTTGTTCATGACTTTATTTTGTTTTGTGACAATTCTTTCGCAAAATGCGTTCACGCACACATACAGAATGTGGCTCAAAGTATACTGCAAAGACTAATTCACTTTTTTTAAAAAGCCCATTAAGTCAGTAATGTGCACAGCATCCATCACTGTTGCAATACAAATAATGAATCAGAGGAATCATGTAACTTGAGAGTTATACACAAATAGCAGCCAAAATTTAACAAAAGGCAGTAGTGTGCCTCTCTCAGTGTTTATACAGGCTGAAATTATAATAGTTGCAAAAGTGATGCAGACTAAAATTTATGCAAACTCGTGAAAGGGTTCAGCTAAGAAAAAGCAAAACAATCGGATCTTTAAAAATACAAGATATATTTTAGTAAATATACCCAGTTTCATATTTCAAATTCACGCAATGCAAACAGATCAAAGTTAGGGTTTCGTAACAGAAAAACGTGAGAAGCTGCGTCTCGGTATTGGGCATAGTAAATATTTAATTTCAATCGCGAACTTGCGTTAAAACGCCACTTATACAAAAGTCTTTCAGTTCAATTTTTGCACTGAAGAAAAATGTGCTTCAGTACAATCTAAGTAGTGGTCATAAATGTCTCTCAATATTTATATGCAAACCACGAAAAATCGCAATTAACGATTCCCTAGTGAAATATCGAATCAAAATGGTCTATTTCATTTGTATTCATGCAATATGATTTTTAAAGCGGATCATCTTTGTGGGAAGGGAACCCAAGCAGCCCCCATTTCTGGTGATGTGCTGCTTGGCTTTTACTAGCCAGTCACCGGGGGTAGAATCAGTACATTAATGCCAGGGGCAGAAACCGCTATTCGGCAGGATGTAACGATTTCCCCTACGCGCTGGACATCAGTCAAGGCTTCAGCTACACAGAGTCGATTGGCACATTAAAAATCCAGCCGCAACACCCAAACACCCACATCTGAGTGGGGCACTGTAGCACAGAGGTGGTCACAAAACATTCACCCAAAACAAACAGGTACAGTTAAATACCGTATCAACAAACACTATACAACATAAAATACAATATCTGAATCAAGATGTAATCAAGAGTAGGGGAAGCATACAATTTTTCTTTAATATACAGAACACTAAAAGTTCAAACTGCCACAGTTTCAGGAAGATACTGAGAAAATAACGCCTTTTTTTGTCACAAGTGAACTGACATTTTGCTGGACAAACATGCCACTTAAGTTCATTGTGTTTATAAACAGGTTGTCAACAGCACTGATCAACAGTGGTTATATTGGGTTAGTTGAATGTATGCCCTCCATTAGAAACAATACAGTACATCTGTGATACATGGTTTGCAATAAGTTGGAAACGTTTGTCTTGTTGGATTCCCTCCCATCCCTCTCATAAAGCCTGGACAAGTGATGAATATGAAAGTGCTTAACCCCTTCCAAAGATGTTCCATCCATCCTATGAATGGCTCTATGAATTGGCTTCATTACTCTGCTCTCCTCCCCACTCATAGCTGGTGTGTGGTGAGCGTTCTGGCGCACTATGGCTGCCGTCGCATCATCCAGGTGGATGCTGCACATTGGTGGTGGTGGAGGGGAGTCCCCATTACCTGTTAAGCACTTTGAGTGGAGTGTCCAGAAAAGCGGTATATAAGTGTAAGCAATTATTATTATTATTATTATTATCATCAATTTTTTAATCGCTTTATCCAATACAGGGCCTAGGTGGAGCTGGAGCCTAACTAGACAAGAAACAGGCGCAAGATGGAATACACGTCCAACACAAGGCACACACAGACGTAGACGTGCACACACAGACAGCAGGGCCAGCTTTCCTACAAATGTGTCTCTGGACCGTGCAAGGAAGGAAACCGGAACACTGGAGGAAACCAATGCAAACACAGGGAGAACACACAAACTCCACACAGACAGCACCTCAGGTCCAGAACTGAACCCCAGATCCCAGCACTGTGAGGGAGCAATGATAACTAATGATAACAGACAGAAGAGGGCCAGGGCCCAACTGATACTCAAAAGTATTATCTGCCATTTAACACAAGATATTCTATTAAATAGACAAACAGCAGAGATTCTACTCTTACATCCTGGGAGATCATAGAAAAAGAGGTTCAAGAAATGATAAAAGTTCTTTTGCTTTTTCAAGGCCTTTAGTATAACCCCAAACACTGGGAACTCATAAACAATCCCATTTTTGTATAAAAATTGCCCCCGAGCTTCATAGAATTGTTGTTTCTTTGGATTGCAGTCCCTTCATGCACCGTTATGGGATGAACGGTGGTATGCTCAATAACCGAAAACCCTTTGTAAATAGGGAATGGGAATTTACAGGTATATTCACAATCTCTGATATGCCTGATCAAATCAAGTCCTTTCAAAGAACTCAAAGTTTTATCTACCAAAAACCTTGTTCTAGATTTGCGACTTAGCACGCATCGCTTATAATTTTCAGGGACAAAGATGTATTCACCTAATAGTATTACAATGGACCAGTTATTAAATCTCGGTAACTCGGTACTGCAAAATTTGACAAATTTTACAAAAGCGTGATCTCTGTGAAGCACTGTATAGCACCCCTGGTCTCACCATGGGCGAGAGAGATTTGTAACGTAATATCAGCCCTTCCTTCTCACTATTCACTGTAATGACTAATGTAATGTAACGTACAGAGAATAAGTTCAGATTTTGCAGCAGACATTTCGCTGCAGAAATGTTCCAATGTTATCTGCGTGCAGAGTTAACAGGTTTGTTGGCAAAACCTTCCTGAAGTCAAGAGCAACATTTCAACTGAATTAAAAGAGATGTATTCACAAGCCTGGTTGTTCACGGTGGAATAGGGTCGCTTCACCTCGCAGGAAGTTCGGTTGCCTTGTTCCAAATAGTAGAATATGGCACTGCGCATACCTGGAAACTTAACAGGTAATGGGGACTCCCCTCCACCACCACCAATGTGCAGCATCCACCTGGATGATGCGACGGCAGCCAGAGTGCACCAGAACACTCACCATAAATTTGGCCAGCACACCCGGATAACACCCCTACTCTATTAGAGAAATGCCCTGGGATTTTTAATGACCACAGAGTCAGGATCTCGGTTTTACATCTCATCCAAAGGACGGAGCCTTTTTACAGTATAGTGTTCCTCTCCAATATAAATTGGAGGTTCCACACGTTACTGTGTACGTTTTACTTTAACTGTGGTTTAAATGGGCTCATCAACGCCGATTCTTTCTCACCCACAAATATAAAAATAGCGTTGCAGTTCTCCTTTAAATGGAACTGTAATCTAATTGGATCCCAAGATATGTTTGTTCAGTTACCCTGATTAAGTTCTCAGGAGACAAATCAAATAAAACAAAATGCTTGAACTGTGCAGAAAAGTTGATTGCTCTAAACTGTAAAAATACTGAGGCTGTAAAGGAAAAAATCTAGGTTACATACTGCTTTGATATGCTTATGATGGGGGTAAAAATGGTTTGTAACCTGGGAGATGTCCATAATAAAGATAATGAGAAGAGAATCTCAAGAATGATTTCCAATTCGATTTTATGTTGATGACTCTTAAAGGCTAGCAATTCCAGATGTTTGATAGTTTGTGGCATGGGGGCATTGTATCTCTGGCTGGAGAGCACAAAACACTGGACTGCCTTTCTCTCTCAGCGCAGGGTGCGTCAAGGTGGTTTCAATGTCATGCGTGTTTGGCCTGCTCTTGTTTTGCGCGGTGTGCAACGGGTTTTGCCATTCGAATGTTTTTGTTTAACTGGATGTCACCCTTCTTGTTTTTCTCACTTGTCACTATTGTCTACTTCATGTACCGTGTGCCTGTTTATAGTTTTTCTTTCAGTTCTACAAAAAACACAACATCTTTTTTTTTTTAAGTGAATAAACAACAAGGTTTCTAGGCTTCTTTGATGCTCATTATACAGTATATACTGACATACCTAAGAGTCTATAAACCCAAACCTCCCACTGTGGTTAGTGATACCTAAAGAACCATGGCTCTCTTTGTTCATTTTCAATTCTTTATATGAAAAAAAACTGCTCCAGAAATCCAACCTCCATGCCCACCCAGAGAGCACACAAAAATTATTTCACTTAGAAACACAGGAAGGCATCTAAAGTGACATTCAGATCACAGTGGCGTTTTTCCCTCAGGGTGGAGTACTGAATGGATATAGAATCCATGGCTCCACACTGAAAATGATTAGCAGCTGGACAAGCTTGAAAAGTCACCCACACACCAGGTGTAGGCCACAAACCAGGTTTAATAACAGCACTGAAACTAAAATGAAGCACTTCCTGTCTTCTGCTTCTGAAATAGCACAAGGTTCCTGGACTAAACACTACAGGTTTATGCTACAGAACCACTGATAGCCCCTTCTGATCTGTACCAAAAAGACAGGATATCCAGGTTTACCATTTTAAAAAACCTTTCATCAAGCAGATTTCTTAAGTAACCAAAGATTTGTGGCGGCTTATATTGAAACGTTAAATGAGCAATTAAGTGCAACAATAGATCCTATTTTCCATCAGAAAACCTTTAGTATGAATGCACGCAAAACAAAGCATTGCACCTCACGGAAAATCTATTTACCCAGCAGATTGGAATCTATCACAAGTATGCACTAAAACAAATCCCAAAACCATGAATAAAGCCTCTAATAGACTGGTAGTGGTATAAAGCACAGCTCTTAAGTAACATCTACCCAGTAATGCCTTCTAGTAAACCAGGTTCTGACCATGAGACTCGGTCACCAACCAGCATATTTCCTTTAAAGGAAATTTTGTGCAGCTGTATAAACCATGAAGCTTATTTAAAGAAACTCCCTTCTGCATTCAAGTGCTAAGGGCAGCAGCAAATTACAAGTCTTGGATTGTGCATAAAGTATTTTTCATTCTACTTCATTAACATACAAAGCAACAGATAAAAAGCCAGTAAAAACCTCGTCTTGTAATTTTTGAGAAGCTTTAGTAGTGACGTTTTTCCACTTATAGCTCCCCACCCTTCTTTACTGAGCATCCAATTCAGCGGTTTGGTGAAATTCTAAAAATGATTAAACAACCCGACCGATATAAAGGTATGGAGTGCGTAACACTTAAATGTTATCTCAACTGCCTCAGGAAATGACAGCACTGTCGAAGGTCAGAGCCGTCACAACATCCCTAGTGGTTGCTGCACATTGGTGGTGGTGGTGGTGGAGGGGAGTCCCCATTACCTGTAAAGCGCTTTGAGTGGAGTGTCCAGAAAAGCGCTATATAAGTGTAAGCAATTATTATAACTTGTGAGGAATGAAGCAGGGAGCCTGCTTCAGGTTTGGGTCCTTTTTGGGGTCGAGGGAAGGGAGTTTGAGAAGATGTGGGCAGATCTGTAGATGGTAGGTAAGAATGCAAACATACTCGAGGAAAAGTGCAAGACTACAGCCTGACAAATCCAGTTGACATGAAAGGCCACTTCAAATTTATAATGTCTATGGTTTAAGATTTTGCCCGATACAGCCAACTGAAGTTTATTTAATGAAAACAATTTCACAATCATATGACTACGCATTTTAAACGTCCGAAAAAAATCTACAAATGGACGTGGGAGATTCTAGTCTATATTTTGTCAGCAGTATTAAACTCTAAATGCAATATTTTACCTGGCTTCTTTGACCAAACTCTAAAGATTTTTCCTAGTTTTTCATACAGCTTCAATGTATTTTGTCATATGTACGCTAGTGTGTACCATGCTTTCTATGTGAAGTGAACTTTTAAAACATTAAAAAAGGAGAATCAGATGGTCAACTGCAAAAGAACAGTTAAATACAACTGTGATTGTTATATAAGGGTATTGGCTATATTTATATATGACATATGTGAAGTATCGCAATGCATTTTGCTTTATAGATGGAAACATAATGTTTTTGTATTCTACAATGGATGAAGGAAACCAACATTCACAAAATTTCTAGAGGGACAACAAAGCTGACATACTGTACAGAAAGTGGACGTGCCAGCCAATGAGACTTCAAATAAAATGAGACTAAATACAGACGTTCAAAGTAAACTGCACAAGAAACCCAGTATATAACTGGATGAATATAAAGGGTTTAAATTCTTCACATCTGCTTTCCTGCTGGTGGTGTCCTCAAAGCAACCACTAGCTTTCAATTGCTAAGAATTCCGGGCTGAAAGACTGCAGAGACGAACAGGAAATGATGCAGCTCAAAATGATCTTGGGTGTTAATGGCCCTTTCCTGCTCAGGTATCACTGGCCAATCCATGGCACAACAAGAGAAGCAGCAATTTGTACTCTACGCTGAGCTATTCAAGTAGATGTGAATTTATCAGCTGTTTGGCTGCCATTTCTGGCCGAATGAATGAAATTACAGGAAGTTTCCCACCCAGTACCCAAGGCGCGCAGAAAAATTCCAGAGCTCCCAAAGAAAAAAAAAGCAGCCTGCCTTGATCACTGAATGGAAACACATTTTCGTTAGACAGGTTTTCTCTATCACGAAGTTAAACAATTACTCAAGTTATTTTACCCTACATAAAATTAGGCTAAACATCATTTAGGCTTTTGGAAATTGAACTCTGATAAATCAATCTTCTATGCATGAACCTTTTGTAATAACTTACATCATGTTTACTCCCCCTACATTGTGTTAAAATGAGGTTTAAGGTATGTAAGAAAAACTTAAAAACGTGTTATAATTTGAGTCTTACAAAATACAAACATGAACGGATGAATGCTGGACCTAACTGTTTTTGCTGAAACAAAAAGTTGCATAAAACTACAAAGCACAACTGAACCAATAATTACAAGTCCAAGTAAATAGTTTAAAATAACGTTGTTTTAATGCTGTCCTAAGATTTAACAAACTATTTTGAGTTAACTATTAACAAACACTTAATAGCAAGGAAAGATTAGGAAAGCCCAACTCACCCACTACCATGAGAGTGAACTCAAACCCTCTCTTCACAGACTTTCTGTACACTTGATTGGGAAGATTGGCAAAACCCACATATCCCTCCAAGTTCTTCTGTTGCTAGAAAAAGCAAAAAGAAACGACATGAGTACATTAATCACCTGATTCCAGTGTGAAGTCAAAACATAACTGAAAAGTAGCTAAAACCTTATATTTCAGAAACTAAAGCTAATATAAAAAACAGCAGAATAGATCCTTGAAGTTATGAAAACAATGAGTACTATTTATTGCCGCAGGGCTCAGTGAAGTAAGTAACCTCAACCTTCTCCTTCAACAGAAACAGAGTTCGAAAAATGTTTTGACTGGCAAAAACAATCAACGACCAATAAAATTCAAACAGCTGCTGTTAAATATGACATCTCTTACAGAACTAGGTTGTACCACATAGAGAAGATGGTACTTACAGCTACTTTGAAAATCATTCATGTAGGATCAATCGGCCAATACAAGTGAGAAAAGCAGATGAATTCCAGGCAGCGGATGTAATTGAAGGGTTCCAGGCAGATGCAGCAATAAAGGAAAGAAAAATGGAAAAAAGAAAGAAAATGAGTTCAGTGCAAATACATTTCTTACAATGAAACAAACATGAATTTGATCAACTTTAAAAAGAATGTAAGCAGTTATTTCATATTTGATCCTAACAGGACTTACAATACACAATGTAATAAACACAATGTTGTTTTGTGAAAATACTAGTAATACTGTAAAGAACAGACTATATCTATGTTCCTGTATTGCAGAAGGATACTACAGTAATACTAACCTGACCAAAAAAACATCTAAAAAACAAAGGGTGTCCCATAACCCAACACTAATCAAGAGACAAGTGAACACCACCAGCATCTGCTGATTTTCACATAACGCATTTAGACTCATTCATAATCGGCATTTGGCATTTTAAATGTTGTGAAAGCCTTTAGTAAAAGGGGTCTTTGAAAATGCTACCGCCTAGTCATCAAAACCATAATGAAATAAAGTTAAAAGGTGCAAGGTGCAGTAAAACACCTGAATTGTGCGCAAAACACAGTAACACCTGGTACAAAGCTTAACAATTAAGCCTGCCCATTCAGCAGTCATGAAATACTAACAAAAACACACCAAACAAAACCTACAGTGAAAAAGATCTTTGCCTGTTCCATTACAAGTGTCCCCTCTGTATTCCAGTATGCCTCATGATAGAAGTGTTAGAAATCCATGTCAATGTTACACCACTGCAGATCAATTCATCCTGGGAGCCGAGGCTTAAAAATTTTCCCTTAGACTTATATCATTCAGAAGGACTTCCTGCAACATTTGAACTTGCTTTCATAGCATCTTGAAAGTCACTCGTTTAATCCTGAAAGTGCTCATGGTGTCACCATATCCACTGGGCCTGCATCTGACACTGGAATTAAACTACACAGGCCTCCTGCTTCAAGGATATTGTCACCGTTAGAGTGAATTCTTCACACAAAAATTCTAATTCTGGCAGTCTGGTTGTCTCAATATAACAATGTTAAGGTTTAAAGCTTAAGATATTCAGATAAAGGTTTAAAGTGACTAAATCCATTCCCACACTGATATTTCTAGCCATCCTCAAATGAACCATGTACTATTGACTCATGTAATTAGTCTCACTGCTCATAGCAGCAGTATAGAACTCTAATCCACGAAGCAACATTGCAAGGTCACTAAACTTGTTTATTTTTAGTTTATGCTACAACCTTGTAGCTCTCGCCTTAATAGGTTAAAAATTTTAAAGCATTAACATGAAATAAATAATGTTAATGAAGCTGCTTCTTCATTTACAAATAACAGCGCCTCCATAAATATGAAAAAACGTACTACATCCTCCATTCATTTTTAACATAAGCAAAGAAAGATCACAGTCACCAGTATAGTGCACAGTATCTGCAATAACACTACCAATACGCTTTCAGAAACTGCACCTAAACATTCGCAAGAATGTGAAAAAATTGTGGGATTGCACAAAAAAAATGCTCAGCATCACTTCCTCTAGATTCTATCTAAGTGGCTTGTCTTCTTCCTCTGAAGGCAAGTGTTACATTACATTCACATTTCACTTCTACTGGACCAGAACTAAAGAAGCACACAGGACATACCCCGCATGGCTGAAATGACGCATGCTTATGTGTTATGTAGGCACTCAAAGCCACATTCACAACTATGTTATGCACTGGATAAAATCTTCAAGGATTTACTTGATAAATACAATTTGAATTTAGTTGAGGCCTTCCCTCTAAACAAAACCCTTACTAAGACTTTGTCAAATGTTGCCTAATGTCACAGTAAAACAATAAGAGAAAATGAGGAGACTAAGTGTACCAATATTGAATGATTCAAAGACCTACATATATTCATATATTTTTAAATGAGCTGTATGGTGACCGAACGCTGAGAGATTCAATTTACTGAAATGAATGACACCTGCCTCCTGCCAAAATCTTTAACAAGCCACAGACAGTGGCATTTCCACAAGGTGCGCATTGCAGTCACAATAAATTATATTTACACCAAAGCTAGAAATGTAGGTTACATGTATTCTTTCAAACAGTGATGTCCACAGAGGGTCAGGATAGACCCATGTGTCCAGGAAACAGTACCTCTGAAATATCGGCACTAGCATGACTCTTGTTTTCACCTTCTTGCTCAACCCAGCCACCGTATGGCACTGTATAAAATCAAGTTCTGAATTGAAGAGGCAGTCATATAAGTAGCTTCAGCCTCTGACGGGTGGCACAGTGGTACAGTGGTTAGCCTCGCAGTGTTGGGGCCCTGGGTTCAATTCCGGGAAGGCTGTCTGTGTGGAGTTTGTAAGTTCTCCCCACGTGCACTTGGGGTTTCCTCAAAGGGCTCTGGTTAATCCCCAAAAAGCCCAAAGAAATGCTGGTGTTTGGGTCTTGCGTGTGCCCTGCGATGGACTGGCGTCCCATCCAGGTTGTATCCCGCCTTGGGACAGGCTCCGGGCTGCCGTGAACCTGAACTGGATCGTTTGAAAAACAGCTTAATGTGATCCGATTAGCCTTGGAAATTTCAATCAAGAGGAAATGAACACCGGCTAGATGAGACTTTCTTTGACTATTTTTCCCCAGAGTCAAAATGGCACTTGTCAGTGAAAAAGCTGCATGTCTTTTTAAGGCAATCTGCCCCCGGTTTGAAGAGCCGGGGACTTGTTTTCTTTGCTGGCGGGTAAACTGCCGGAAGTGCTGTGGTGCGACGCTGTCTGTATATGCAGGCTTGAGGTTTGAGAGCAGCGTGCTCCCCCCTCCATGCTCCTGCGAGCACTCGAGCGTTTACTAGCACAGCGAGCAGCGGATCTCGGTACCGAGGGGTGCAAAGCTCGGCTGGGCCTGAAAGCTTTATTCTTCATGTGCCAACGTCGATTTTCTTCAGCTTCGCATCTTTCACAAATGCACCAAGACCTCCAGAAGAAGGGTGTTAGGTGGTTTTTGGTTCTCCCTTAGCCCTGCTGTTCTGAGAACCAAGCACATCTGCTGCTTGCTGCTGCTGCTGCTTCTTCCTCCTTCTACTTTGTGGCCACGATGTTATTTTCAAACTTCCTAAGTCTCAGCTGCACCTGAACAAGCTCTGACTGGGTTATTCGTGTTCTGCATCAGCCCCGCCATCTATACTATTAGCATCTTATTCAATCGCTCAACGAAGCATGATTGCTCCTTTGCACAGAGTTTGGCTGCTTTGGGGGTTAGATCTGCAGGTTTGTTTGCATACTGAATCCAAAGAGAGACATCACAAAAGGAACTGTGGCTTATTAAGTAACCCATCCAAAACACAGCCAATCGCTTATATCAACTAAAGCGATAGCCACAACTTAATGGCAATAAAGAATTCAAAGACTGCAAACTAAGCCAGACTTTATAAGGAGCTGAAGACTTCCAACCTACAGAAAAGTCTTTTTTTTTGCCGTTTAATAAGCATCTTGTCCTAAAGAACCTCCTTGCTTCCATTTTTTTTCATTCCTTACACAGCCATGCACTGAAGGACTAAAAGTCTCATGGAATACAAGATTATATTTTTTAAAAACATTTACCCCCACCCAAAAAAATGGCTACTAGCACAGAAATGGTTAGAACAATTCCAAGGTTGTTTCTTATATATTTACGCCAGAAGGGGGGAAAAAAAAAACAAGGCTCGAACATGCATTTGCTCGAGACTAAAAATAAAAAGCCTTCAGTTTTCCAGAGGATCATTTTAACTCGCCCCTTTCTAAAATGCCCACATGCTGGGGGGTCACATGAGAGATGATGCGTCATGAATTCATTGCGAACAAATGAGATTTTACCATGCTCACGAAGAATCTGCTATAAAAAAATATTTTCTATACTGTATAGGAGCTTAGGCATGTCATTTCCTTGTTTTTGATTATTTTTATCCTCATTTAATCATTTGAAACGTGACTTTTGTGCTAAGAAACATGCTCGGCACTTCCTTTGCATAATGAGTGCTATATAATAAGACCAATCTGACTAAACGCGCAGTAAAGTGTGTCCTTTCCAGAAAGTAGTGATTTATGTAAGTTCAAAGCAAGCATCACACTCTCGGACGCTCCTCCAGAGCTCTGTGGCTCATATGATGCTCCTCTCTCCTGCCTCATTCTTGGCACAATGCGGGAGGCCATAACATTCATTTCTTCAAGACAAACGACGCCTGGTGTCATTCCAAGAGCCCTGAACTCTCGGAAAACTGACCAGATGTCCCAGTGCAGAAGACTGGGGGCTGGGGGGATGTTGTAACGTTTACAGCATGGATCCCTTCTTCCATGCTGATTTCTGGAGTGCATGCAAATAGAATCAAAATGTTAAAATAACATCTCGCTATACTTAAAAAGTGATGGGCACAAAACATCTCTTTGCATAAGTCACAAAACTACATTTTGCAGCGCATGATTATTACTCCTCTTCATTTGCTTACAATAGGAAAATCTTAACACTACAGCTCTGTAATGACTTCTCTGCTGCCACAGGCTGTAGAACACTCCTTAGATGTGACGTACATTGCGATATCTCCCGACATAAAGAATTTGAGGTAATATTCCGTGATAAACCCTCTCTTTCAAAACGTTTCATCTCGCACAGACACACAAAAAAAGCGTTTCATTCAGGGTTAGGCGACACGGGCGGGGGCGTGACCCCTCAAAAGTAATTATGGGACTTCCTGGGACATTTGAAACGCTTCTCTACAATCTACGTGATAGCTTTTGACTCCCTCAACAGACATCTTTGTCTGATGATAGCAAAGACAAACGAAGACCTGGCTTTCACGCATTCCCAGTAATCGCTGCAGGGTCACAATCTTCCAATCATTTCTGCATATCTTTACGTTTTCTGCGGTCACAGCTTGCGTATTGAACAGGGAAGGTAGGAGCAGTAACCACATCGAAAACCGACTAGGGAGTTGGTGAAATTCGGTCGCGCACGCAACGCAAGGACACACGATCGGAATTGAAAAGAAAAACACAGAGACAAAAGATAGACAACCAAACAAATGCCATTAACAAACAGGAGCCCGGTTGTTGTTTTTTTTTCTTAAGTGGATTTCAAAGCCACATCAAAACATCGTCTCCGTATAAAGTTACAGAAAATGCTATACAAATGCGGATGCGCTTTACGGATCGTTTTCCAAATGACGTGCATTTCTGTCCGTTTGTCTTCCGAATATATACTGTAACCGATCAACTTATTCCACTTGTCCCAAGTCCCTTCCCAGTTGCTGATAGATACAATCATGTCTTCATGTCTCCAAATGCATGCACTTGTTTGGAAAGGACAGTGTAGAAACAAAAACAATTAAAGTCTGTGAATCTGCTGATTTCGTAAACTACGACAATATGAGACCACAGACCAAAAAAAAAATAGTAGTTATTTTTAAGCTGTAGAAAAGCACAAGCCCAGAGAATCTACACAGGAAATGCTCCTGCTCCACTCACTTTTACGCACGAAAATATTTTTTCAACGCTGTTGGGCGGTGGTATTTTACTCTACCAGATACCCCGAATTCACACAACGTGAACATCAAGCAAAAAAAAAACACACCATTTGGTTTATAATAACGCAATAGACTCACCCATGATGTTGACGTTCCCAGACGCTTCAGTAACCGACCGTGCACAGACCGACATTCCACTTCGCGAACTCACGGCTGCCCCCTCAATTCTACAACGCACGTACGCAATTTCCTCAGCGTATGATCGTCGGTCTCCACTTCAAACCACACGGTAAAGTTCGTACCCGATCTTTGGTGAATTGCCATCTGAGCGCATCTCTGATGTCTCGCGAGAGTGAAAGCGGCCACACCAAAGAGATTTTTAAGATTTTTTTAGGGAGGAAAGGGGGGAGTACTTCAGGGCACAACAGGGCTAGGGTCCTGTTTTCTTTATAACTTGGTCAATGGTTAACCACGTCAATATAAATTTAGTCGTATAAAGTAAAAATGGTACTTTTTTTTTTTACTAATTCCGGGCTTTATTACTAAGTTGTTGCTCGGTTTATTGATAAGAGCATTAAAAAGAAATGAACGGGAAAAAGGACTGTGGAGTAATTATTTTGAATAGGAACCTGTGAATGATTCTTAAATACAGCAACTCGCTACTGAAAGGGGAATCTCCATGATCTGTTTCCTGATTGATGGGCTACAATTATGTATTTATGCCCGTCAGGCTTAGGAACTCATTACCAAATGTAAATACGAACTTTAAAACGTAAAATAGGTTGAAAATCACAGGAGGCCAGTATTACTCGTTACGTATTTAAATACTCAGTGATCCGTGCTCTTTGTACGGGGCCAACTTCACGGCGCAGTTTCTGGCAGCACCTTATTTATAATACAAATACGGTGATCTTAACACCATCATTGGGTTGTGACACCTAGAGGAAATCCGGGGTAATTACACATCCAGTTGTTTAAAGCAAATAGGCAATGATTCTAAGACAGTAGTTCCTTTCTTTAATATAGTGTTTTTTACCTCAAAGGGATAGGATGGAACTCAGCGCTCTATTTCACTAGCAGAAACCAGTGCTCCACCACCACTCCACCAGTGGATAAGCGAAAAATAGCTTCAGCAGTTTGGGAAATGTAGGGTGGCAGACTGTAGAATTTATCCAGGACATTAGACTTAACACGACTATATTTTAAAAGATCGCCCTGGAATCTTTCATGAAATCTTTCAGGTTTCATGGAAACCTGGCCTCTGTTTAACATCTCATCTAAGGGACAGTACCTCTTACAGCGCAGTGTTCATGGTCATGATACTGGAGCATGACCAAAGGAAAGACTGCCTCCTACTGGTCGTCGAACACCACTTAGGAACATAAGAGCATAATAAAGGGTTGAAAGGAGAAGAAGTCATTTAGACCTTCTAGTCCATTTGGTAGTTAGTAGTTAATAGATCCAACTTGTATGTGTAAGTACAAGAAAATGCTTCAGTAGTTATTGTATTGTGCTTCACCATGCAGCATGCAAAAGACCTAAAACATACAATAATACCATGGAGTCAATCAGAAGAAAAAGCAACAAAAACAAAATCCTAGACTGGCCAAGGTAATCTCCAGATTTAAATCCAGGTGATGCATTTTACTAGCTGCTGAAAAAATGGAGATAGAACACCCCAAGAATAGACAGTAACTCATTGGACGTACAGCAAAGCATCTCAGATGATGAGTCAGGTGAGCTCTGTTGGTCACAGATGTGATGCAGTTATTGCATCGGTACAATTATATCGTTTTTTAACTTTGAAATTTACTTAAAGTGAATTTGTACCAATAAATATCGTCACTTAAAAACACTGGGTTGAGCACAAAATATTTTTGTACTAAACATGTAAGCTCAAATGCTTGCATTTAAATCATATTTGTATCGTTTATATTAATCCAATAAACACAGACATACATCGCTTGACGGTAAATCAAAAATAACACTTTTAATTTTGCTGCCCCTATATTTTTGAAGGGTAATATACAGTATATATAATTTTGGTTTGAAGAAGAGGTTCAAAAATATTAACCATCGCTAGTAATACAGTGAAAGTAATGATTATGGGGTTTTTTGCATTTCTTTTCAATTTATTACAATTCTACAAGGAATTATTGTCTTACTTCACTATCTGAAAATAATGTCATTTAAAGTCCTTACCTAATCCTACAGACAAAGCCTTTTGGTAAATATTCATGTTATCTGCAATCCTTAGTTACTTAACTATTAAAACAGCTACTAACAGGATTCGTGCATGAATCCATTAGATAATAAAATAAATGTATGATTTTTGCACCTCCCTTCCTCTTTCATTAGAGTTTAGCATTTTCAAATCCATGACGACCGGACCGAGAACGGCGTCAGCGGTAACTATGGTAATAAGCACTTATTAACATCGGTGTATATGATTGGTCAGAATTCGATTCCTATCTCAAGAAGCTATTTTCCGATTCGGTAATAGACTGTCAATGTTTTTGGAGTTTTATTAAAAATAAACTACTGTTGTGACGGATCGCTAGACTATGTTATAATACGAATACGTGTAGGTTAGGGTGGTTTTCACAATCTTATTTTTTGGCAGATATGAAGAAGGTAAGAAAAATCTACAGTGCTTGCTATACTGCTGTTGCTTATGGTGCTGACTTGGAATATTCAGTCGCAAACACTGTAAGTCAAGCGGTAATATGTAAATACGGTAAAATATTTTAAATGTCAACAGACGATGAATGAGTTTGCAAATAAAATAGACCCGATTACTTGTATTACTATTAGAATAAAAATCAGAACCTCCTTGCTTGTAAATGTCTAGATATGGAATGTATTAAACGTATTACTATTGACGATACTTACAAGTTTTATATTATACGAATTATGTACGCATACAGTATGTGAAACACACTGTACGTATTACAGAAAAGTACTGCGTAATTTCTGTTAGAATAAACCGAAAAGTAACACGATGACAGTCAATGCAATTGAATAATACGACGCGCATCTGTGATGACTATAGTGTCTGACAAGAAACCTCACATTTCTCGGTTGAGAGATTTGGTATTCTCGAGGTGTTTTTGAAAACAGTTTAGTTTTTAGATATTCTTATAGTCCTATAAACGACGTTTTCTAACATAATATATTTGCTATCCACATAGGTTGGACGGGATGTTATTCTCGTTTGTCACGGGGCGTAACACCACTGATCCGCGCTTTAGCTAGAATAATTCAGCTCTATTCCTTTTGAATCCCTTTTATAAACAAGAATGTTATTTGCGCTGGTTAACTAGGACAGGAAGCAGGTGCTTCGTGCAGTATTTCCTGCCTTCTCTGCAGAAGTAAATTACTTTCGGCGTTGCCGAAACCTAAACAATGCATTTTTAGCAAAGCGCATGATCACAGTTCTCGGGATCAGCGTTTTCATAATTTGTAAGAAGTCCTTTGCAATTTGGACCCCCACCCCAGTTTAAACATAAATCCGACTGACGTGTTTTTGGATCAAGTGGAAATACGAAATCCACAGGTGCTGCTATTAATTAAAATACATAAACAAAAGTGCACTGTCAGAACAGATGCTCCAAAATTACACGCTATTTATAGAATGAAACGTTTGTTTCTGGGGACCTTTTGGTCACGTTTCCAAGACGCCCTTTCTAAATAATTTCTCAAGTCCACAACAATCTATTACCCAGGCGAACTACATATACAGGTTCACATTAATCGCCAGATTAACTCTGATATTGATGCAGAAGGACTAGAATGTAAAAAATAGGCCTATTTTGGCAGTATGCTCCGAATTACTGGAGGACAGTGTGCCCTGCAGAAAAAAAAACCAGCAAATCAACTTAAAGTGAAAATAATTATATATATATATTTGTTCTCAAACTTGGTTTCTCTGTAATGAAAATAAGCAGAATCTACATGAACATAAATGTCGTTAACCTTTGGAACTGTTTTCTTGGCTGAGGATAAAGTCCAGTTCTTGCTAATAATTAAATGTCTCGCTTACAGCATGGAAATATTATACAGTCGCTTCTTAAAGAAGATTTTAAAATGTTCATTGGAGAATTTTTTTTTTTACAAATTAATAGTAGAAGAAATTCATTTCTAAAACATCTTTAAAAGGCTTCTTTCTATACATATTTCTAGCGTGTTTTTTTTTAAAAGAAATAATTTCATTAAAAGGGTGCTGAGAATAAAAATAATATTTTACAATCACTTGCATAGCATCATGTCGCAAAGAGATATAGCTATAATGATAAAAAAAAATCAATGTTTTTCCGGGAATGCCCTCCACCTATACGGACCTTTCAGAATGTCACGAAATCACAAACTCCCGAACACGGGTTGGTTTGAAACTCATTTCAAAAAGTAGTATGCATCATAGTCGAATGATGCAAGTGATCGTTTTAGAATATGTGTAGTTGAAAGAAGCTTGAAGATCGACAGCGAGTTTTGTTTTCCGCAGCCACTAGCGTTTTGCGCTGACATAGCCTAACTATTCCCTTCTGTTTATCAATTAGCTTCGCAGGTTTTCTAATGTTGAATAAACAGTAGCACGTACAGACCTGCTGCTGCACTGGGAATTCACTTAATGGTGTGTACAATTTAGTTTTCCAGCATGCCATCTGAACCAGTACCATAATGTTTTTTTGTCCTCTCTGTGGTTAATATGCGTATGTTGTTTTAACACAGTCCGTCTAATGACTATTAAGTTCTCTGGAAAGGAGCACTGTAATAAATTCGGTTATAGAAAATGTTGTATATTTTATTTATTGGGCTTTTTATGTTACAATTTACAGTCAATTCAGTCGTTCAGTTATCCTTCGTAATGCAATAGTATTTATGTAACATATAGTTTACATTACAACAGATTAAATGGTTACTTCACTGATTTTTGTGTGGATTTTTAGGAATGACTACTAAATGCAGTCAACCTGACACTTTACCATGCCTGACCAAGATAAAAAGGTAAAACGAACGGACAAAGGACGATTGACAAAGACAAAAGGAAGTGCTGACAAGTAAGGATTAAATATATATTTTTAAAAATATAAAGTTTAGGTTAATGCGTCTCATGTAACGTATATTAGATTTTAATATTGTGTAACTTTGGGTTTGGTGTCCTCTATTATTAACATGTTCTTCCTCAGTACTAATAAAATGTGTCTTTTTATATTCAGGGCATTCTCAGACCTCAAAAGACTCTACTCCTTGCTTAGTGTTCCAGCAGCAAGCAAAAGTCAGGTAAATCCCTTAGCTATACTGTATTTATTCATTACTTATTGTATTAAAATTGAGAGAATAGATATGTAAAACCTTCTGTATTCAGTATTTTGCCTTCCTGCTGCAATAACTCCGTTTTTTATATTGTAATATTTAAATCCATGTTTCAAATTCCCTGAATAGTCTTTAAAAATATTAACAAGATTGCTTTTCTCTATGAAGAACGTCTATTTTCTGTGTGTCTTTGCAGGTTGGAGCTGTGAGCTGTAACAAGGCATGTAGCAGTGTTGCAAAATCACAGCAACAGCCCTCCCTTCAAAGGAATAGTACCATTAAAAACAGGAATCAGCAACAACAATCCACTGAGGATATAGAATTGGAGAATTTTAGGTATGGAGGTGCACAATGTAGTTTACTTAATTTGTATTAACCGTACAGTAATTTTTTGATGTACTGTATACTTCAAGCAATACTTGAAGTCCTCAGTATCAAAACAAACATTGACATATCAGTTATTTTATTTTAAGGTTTTGTTTCTAAAATAACATTCCAAATTCTTTAGATATGCTTAAATGGAAGACGTTTCTTCTTCCTTTGAGAATCATAATGGTCTAAGCAACAACCAAGTTGTTACATTGTCAAGAGACGTAAGATTTTGGAAATGTGTTCCTTCATCTTTATTTCACTTCTCTTTCATCAGGTAGCACTGCCGATGAATGCTTGAAAACATCTTTATAAGAAGTACCAAAATGTCTTGTGAAAACTATCTGGAACCTTCAGTATAGTTTTAATTGATTGGGTAATGAAGATGTGCCCTAGAACAATAAGAATGAGAATGACATTTTTTATAAAACAAAATAAAAATCACCAAGTATTTGCTGATTGTTTTAGATGTTTTGACTCTGGCACTAAAGCAGTAGCAAGGGCAAAGTCTTCCATACCTTACAATATGATCTGTATAGAAGAAATCGAATTATAGTCACAGAAATTACAAAAAAAATAACTTTTTAATTGGCCCAATTTATTTTTAAGTAATTTCGTAAGGTTTATGAAACTATTGGTAAGGCCTATAAGGCAAGTCAACTTATAATTCAAACAAATCCTTAGAAAAACACAATTGTAACATCATTCAAAAGTTTAGAATTTAGTCTTTGTGCATGACATGGTGAGGCCTTCTGCCTCTGCTTGGGCACTTGTGTGATGGGTTTCTTTGTAGAGTACTGTATCTCAATGCCCCTGAAATAATTTCTCTCATATCATGAACTACAATAGCAGCTTGACCTTCAAAACCTCATTTTTTCAGCTTATCAGATGGACATCATGACGTCGAAATGTTGTTTCAAAGCTACTCTGGCTCCACACCTGCTGTCAAAGGCCATTTCAGGCTTCTTCCTCACTGTTCTCGCAGGAGAAGGAGAAAAAAGGAGAAAAAAAAACACCTTCGGCGCTGTAAAGCTGTATTTTTCACAGTTGTCAAAGCACATTGAATGCGATTATTGCAATAGCCTTGTGAAGATGCAGTGTTAACGTTACATTAATAAGACAAATGGTATCGTTTACCTTGCGAATCAACATTTGCTTCTTCTTTTGTTACACAAAGCGTGACTTACAAGAATGAAAGAAACTTCAGCAGCCGACCACAGCACAAACATTTTCTGGACATATTCACTGCTCTGGTTAAGAACAGATTAACCTCCAGGTAAAACCATAGGCATCATTCATTATGGTCCTTTTGGGAATTCTGCTGTAGCTTGCCTATATCGAGTGAGTTTTTCACAGTTAGATTGAAAATTTAGTTTGAATAATCTTAGGAATGAGGGGAAAGGGGAAGAACCTTTGTAGGAGTAAGCTTTGGGCTCATTGGTTGTGGGTTTGAGTCTCCACTGCAAAACACTGTTGCTGTACCCTTGAGAGAAGTAGTGTACCCCTATTGTTCCAGTCCACAGAGCTGGTCCCTGCTGTATATGTGGGGACCAGCTCTGGTGGTAATTCCTGGGATGACCCACCTCCCCATTTCGGGGGGGGGGTCATGCTCTTTAGTCCATTTAACACTATGAAAATCAGGATGAACTGTTGACAGATGAGCCACTGTGGCTCCAGTATAGACTTTTGATATATTTTCTGACAACAATAACAATGTATTAAATAACAAATGCCAATGTAGGTTTCGTAGTCTAGTTACTGTAGATGTGCTTAGGAATAATTTCCATTTGTGGCTTCAAGTAATCAGCAGGATAGGAAAAGACAAAAGGAGACATTATTGGGCATAAAGGGTCATGTGTTTTAATTTGTTTACACTTGTCTTAATTTTCTATATTGTGAAGGAGGCATTTAGATTCAACATGCATCATAAATTTAAGATACTGCTAACTGACAGTGTTGCATATACTCTTTGTACTCAGTGAGTGGACTGATCATGCCCAAGCTGATAACTTCCTGCGAGTGTTGATTTGCCTGCGACTGCTAATGAGAGAGCCACTGTACCAGGTACATTTTAAAGTGCCATGCTGTCAAATTACAATTATTAAAAGCTCAGATTGGTGTCATAGGACAAACTAGAAGATATACTTATTTTTCGACTGCAAATACTTTCGTAATGAATGTATGCGATTTACAGAAGGCCTAAGAGCCACCTGCTTGCAGTGAGTTTAATTCTGCTGGGGAAGTGCTTTCACTGAAGCACAGTGATCTGGAGAGATATCCTGCTGCTCTGCGTATCGTTTATCCTGTTACTCACATACCCTGGCCCCGTGCAGTAACACCAGGGTCACAATCAAACAAAAGGAAACAGCTGGCCTTTCGGTTACATTGTTTAAGACCTGAACTCACTTTCCGCTGGTCCTTCGAATCCACTAAAACAGTTTTTCACTTCAGACGTTTCGGATTTTTTTTGCTGCCCAGCATGGTAATAAACATTATTACAATAGCCTTAATATCGAACTGATTTATAGTGTTTAATGCTGGTCCATTGAAAAACACATAACTTTCCTAGAAGACATCATATTTTGCTGTACATGTACTGTATAAAGTACCAATAAATACATTTAAGTCTATATTTAAGTTTTTTATTAGAATGCGCCCTAGTAAGAATGAATTAGGCATGTCAAATTCAAATCACAATACGATGAGTCGCAATGTTTAGTTTTCTCCGATGATTGCTTTTATAGATGGTCAGTTGTGTAGATAGAACTTGGTTTCTAAACATATGTAATACAAGTATGAAACATGAACTATATGTGTGGCAGTTTTAAGGTCTTTGGAGCTTACAATGTACAGTCCATATTAACCAAGATTGCACAAATATATACTTTGTGACTGTAATCTTCAAATTGATATTCTTCCAGTCAAATTGTTCTCTCTGTGCTGTTATAACACTGTTTTGCTAAAACTAAGGATGGTGTTCATCAGTACCTCTGTTTTCTTTCCACCTTTAGAAAGTTTTTCACAAGCTACAAGGAATTGATTGTCTAGCTCAGGTAAAGAAAGCATGTGGCATAAAATATACCTGTATGTGATTATTCAAACTTGAATCATTTTTTGTCACTTTGTAACTTAAACGTAAACGTCTCTTTAAGCAAAAATGTATTTAATTTTGAAAATATTGTTGAAAATACTCTACTTTCAGTTTAAGCCTGAGCTTAAGTTCTATAAAGTGTATCTCATCTACAGCACATGGAGACAGTTTCAAATGAATATCTTGAATGTGGAGAAGAGCCATTTGTAATGGACAAGCTGGTCAATATGACGTGTAAGATTTCTTATATTATATTTGACAAACACATTTTTGAAAATTGTGTTAGTTTTTGTATGTTAACTATTTATTGTTTTTATTCAGATATTTTTCAAAAAATCGCCGCAGCTGAAGAGCAGAGAAAATGGATTATTGCTTGTGGAGCTCATAAGGTAATCTATGTAGCAATGTAATACTTATAGGCAATTAAAAACTATATTAATATTATGCTTTTGGTATTCAAATGGAACCAACTATCCTGTTGATACCCTTTAAAATACAAATGAGAAAGGGGAATCTTTTTTTTTCTGCAAATCTGCTACATTCAGCAGATACAAATGAAATACCTTATCTGCAAAATAAATGTTGGTGTTGAGTTTCAAAACATGATCTTGAAGTAAACCAAAGCACAATCACAAAGCAATTTCTCAATGGTTTTAGTCTTGAGCCTCTCTGACACACCAAAAATAAAATCTAAATTCTAAATTGCAAACTTTTAAACAAAACAAATCAAAACTGGCGTTTCAACAGAAGAACATTTACTTTGTATTCCTTGTTTACAGGTTAATACAGGTTAAATAATTTTTGTCCACACTTATAACTTCTGCTCCTCCTCCTGCTTATTGGAATAAGCAGTTAGAAAATAGATGGATAGACTTCTTAGACTATAGGTCCATGTCAGCAAATTGGGCTCTGTTAGTACAAATAGAGATAAAGGACTACTCTGTTGTATCTACTGTAGTTATACTTTGTACAACTGCAACAAGATTACTTGATACCGTATTTGTCTGACAATAACCACTACTTAGTACCCTCACTTTATGCGTACGTTTTAAGACAGAGCAAATTGTTGACAGTGCGGTAGAAAGGGAGGTTGAGAAATATGTTAAAAAACTCTGTGTCGTGATTCATGCCGTAGTTTTCTAACAAGGAGGCTGCCACTGTTTTCATGTTGCCCTCCTGCTACTGTATCTCACTCAGAGGTGATGACATTGGCTTGCTGTGGTGTTTCTTTGCAGACATTAGTGAAACTTCTTGCAGCCAGAGACAACAGTGTTCTGCTAGGAGCTCTCCTGGCTTTGACTAGCATAGTTGAAAGGTACGTTTCTGAAGGTGAGGTGCCTAAGCAATGAAGCTTTACATGAAATCAGATGTTTTCAATCTATTGGCTGTGCAATAATAATAAAAGAGATACTGTATGTGGGTCATAGGTAGTTTCTGGAGGTATTTTCATTCCATAAAATTTATGAAATGTTATCAACACTCTTATTAAGTGACAAAGTTAGTGTTATTTACTTTTATGGATTCCATTTTTGGATGCTGCATTACTTTGACCTGGCTTGTTGTATTTTTGTTTTCAGCCCAGATTATAAAGAGAAGATCGGGGAGCTCATGATTGTGGAAAATCTTTTGATGATATTGCAGGAATATGATTTGCTTTTAAAAAGGTAATTCATGCACTTATTCTTTGTAGACTGATCTAAACGCTACACATTTTGAAATGACCATTAACCTAAGATCGTTATCTGTTAAACTACGGAAGTCGCTTTTAGTAAAAGAGTTTGTTAAAGTAAAAGTATTTTAGAGGTTTTTCTCGTAGAATCCTTTGAAAGCCTTAGTCTCATTTTCTAATGGTGTTTCTAACCTGTTTATTGAGTGCCGGTTCAAATTCTTAAATCCCTGTGTATGCATGGGTTCCATTTTTCCTCCTCAGGATGGCTGCAGAGCTGCTCCGCCTGCTGTGTGCTGACCAGCAGGTGAGGGAGCAGGTTAAAATCTTTGAAGGGGTCCCTATTTTGCTGAGCCTCCTTCACTCCGAGCACCTCAAGCTGCTCTGGAGTGTGGTGTGGATTCTGGTGCAGCTGTGTGAGGACCCTGAAACCAGCGCTGAGATCCGTGTCTGGGGAGGCATCAAGCAGCTGCTGCACATCTTACAAGGGCAAGTGTCACGATGTGTAGTTTAGGACCCTGTGCAGACGGTATATTCCGGAAGTGACTGGAATAAGACTTAATGGGAAACACAGTAGGAGCAGAACTGGATGGCAGACAGGGGGGTGAGACTGTGGTGATCCAGTGCTCGGGGGTCGTGGCGCAGGCGAACAGTTCCACAGCAGTCCAAAAGGGGGAATCCGGGGCACAGTCCAAGGTCCAAAACCGGTAGGTCCATCCCAGACAAAACGATGAAAAAAACAGGAACATGGAACACGGGATAAGGAGATTAAAATGGGGTGAGCGCTCCGAGCAACCAGACTCAGCTTGGTCAGGACACCGTAAGGAAGCCTATGCCTTCAAGCCGGGGACGTAGGGCGACCAGGTAGGCGGGCCTCCGGGCGTCTGTCTTCCAATGCAGAGCCAGGAGTAGCGAGAGCGTCAGGCTTAAATTAGGAGGGACAAACAGAGGGCAGGTGCACATAATCAACTAATATGAAAGGGCCAGAGCGCCCGTAAGAGGAGGGATTACAATCATGACAGGCAAGTTTCACAGCACTCCTGCTGCAGGACTTCTGTCAGGCTGTAATTGCAAGAGGCTCATAAGAAAACAGCTTGGAAAGACCCAAGGTCTTATCACAGCATTACTACGCATGAGAACACCATTCTTGGTACTCTTTTTTACATTACGGGGAAAAGCAGTACTAATAATTGCAGGGGGTCTAGACCAAGACCGACCATGTTGACGTTGTTACCCCTTTTTCAAGAAATGGGTAAGTGAAAAGTTGGATCAATTAGCTACTGTACTAGCAACTGAAGATGATTGTGTAGCCTTCTTTAGTTTGTAACCTTTTGTTCTAATAAATTGCAGAGTTTTTAAACAATAGAAAGTAGGAAATGAGGCAATATCACAATGCCTTAGTCTTCACATTTACACAGACCATTTGCTTCCTGTTGGATGCACTTATCCCTCTCACTGCCATACTGGCATTTTACACAACTTCACCTTTTGTGAAGGTGTTGAGACAACAAGGGCACATAACCATTTTTTTATGCTAAAATTGGCTGGGTATTGTACTCACCGGGAAATACCACCCTCAGGCCTGGCTGCTGGGGTACTACCATTCCAGTTTCAAGCAAGGCTCCCTTTCCTTCTTTATTTCCTTCTTTATTTTTTTCCTTTTTCTTTCCCATTCAATAAGTCTTTAGAAAGGGTGGATTTTGTCTGCTTCCTTGCCTCATAACTGTGCAATGGAGCTCCATAGACAGGGCAAGTGGACTGAAATTGGATAAATAAATGGGTTCTTGTGAAACCTATTTCTTGTGAAAGCAAGTAAGCCAGACAAAAAATGTTAAATGATAGTTAAAGAGTTTTACTGATTGGGCATATTAAGCCAGAGGACTGACAACAAACTAGGGAGCAAGATTTGTTTCAGCTTCGAAATGTTTTTACAAACACATCTGGTTATACATTTTTTTAAAGAAAGGAACTCCTTCCTGGCTGTTATTAAACTTGTGGAATGGCTTCCTGGAGGAGAATATTTTTTCATAGAAATCTACAGTAAATATACCCATGGCCCTCGTTGGGGAAAAAACCAATATGTTCTCATGCTCCTCTCTGCATCCATTTGCTATAAAACTAGTTCAAAACCCTGTTATTTCCATTTAGGCCTGTATTTAAATAAAACATTTTCCTGTTCACAGTACATGATAGTGGCTTTTTATTTTTGAGAAATTCTTCCTTATAACACATAGTTTTTTGCCTTACAATACTGGGTGCTATTGTGATTGATAAGTGGGCTAAAGTTTTAATGTAGCTGTTTTTTTATTCTTGTTTTTGCTAAAAGTGTTTTTGTTTAAAATCTACCAAAATGCAAGTTTTTCATGTCACGTTATTTGCCAAACCGCTTTATACCACACGGTGTCGCGGGAAGCCGGAGACTACCTGGCAAGCAATGAGCGCAAGGCAGGGTACACCCTGGACAGGGCGCCAGTCCATCACAGGGCAAGTGCAAGCCCATCATACATGGGGACAATTTGGAGGCCACGGTAAAGGCCGAGGGTGGGAAATTTGACCCGGACACCGGGATAACTCCCTACTCTTATCAAGAAATGCCCGGGGATCTTTAATGACCACCGAGAGTCAGGACCTCATCCGAAAGACAGCACTCACTACTCGTGTCGTGTCCCCGACGCTATACCAGGGCTATACCAGGGCAATAGGACCCACACACACCGCAAGGTGGGCGCCCCCTACTGACCCCACTAACGCCACTTCTAGCAGCAACAGTAGCTTCTCAGGAGGTCTCATATCCAGGTACTGACCAGGCTAAACCCTGCTTAGCTGCAGTGGGTAGCCAGTGGAGAGCTGCAGGGTGATATAGCTGATGGCAAAATGCATGTTTGTAATCATGAAATAAGCTTCTCTCTATTTTCTGACGGCTTTGTAGTTCTCTAAGCACTAACAGTAAATGTTTAACTCCGATGTGGTGAATAGATCCATTGGATTGGATTTTGATTTATTAAACTGACATTTTAATCTTATCTTTTTCATCTTGGGTGTCCCACCTTGTTCAGTTAAGAATAACTTGTAAGTGGAATGAGAATACTTTTATCTTCAGTTGTTGCTTTTAATAGTATCACAAGCTCCCATTAATTTCTTTCAGCTGAGAAATACATAAGACGCACAGGAAAAAAATAAAGAAGTTCTCTACCATGTAAGGCATCTATACTTCATCTTAAAAGACGTTTTTATCCTATAACTATGAAAACGCAATAAACACAATTTTGATATTTTTAACCAGCTTGGTGAGGTAAAAAGGACTAGACCCCTTGTTTTTGGAAGTAAATCCTTTTAATCAGTTACATGAAGAGGCAAAATAAGATTTAGCTATTGTCAACCAAAGCTGTAAGCAGTCCACATGTTCCTCTTTTGTTTATAGCCATTCTGGAACTCTTAATATATTCTGCATACTTGAATTTTAAAAGTTGTGGTATGATATATTTTTAAAATCAGTAACAATAACAATAATGATAACCAGCAGCCATGTCACCCACTGAAGCTGTGAGCCTGGTCAATACCTGGATGGGAGACCTCCTGGGAAAAACTAACGTTGCTGCTGGAAGAGGTATTAGTGGGGCCAGCAGGGGGCGCTCACCCTGCAGTCTATGCCCCAGTATAATGACGGGTACAAAATACTCTAAAAAGGTGCCGACCTTCAGATGAGACATAAAACCAAGGTCCTGACTCTCTTTGATCATTAAAAATCCAGGGCGTTTCTCAAAAAGAGTAGGGGGGTAACCACGAAATCCTGGCTAAAGGCCCTTACTAATCATGGCCTTGTAATAATCCCCATCTATGAATTGGCTTCATCACTCTGTTCTCCCCCTTGATAGCTGATGTGTGGTGAGTGTTCTGGCGCACTATGGCTGCCGTCACATCATCAAGTTGGGGGCTGCACATTGGTGGTGGTTAAGGAGAATCCCCATTACCTGTAAAAACTGGAGTGTCTAGAAAAGTCCTATATAAGTGTAAGCAATTATTATAATAATAATAATAATAACCATTGCCAATGATTGCCATGTATTAAATCATGGAGATAAATAACCTTTGTGTGTTCCTTCCCTGCAGTGGTAGAGAATATGTGTCTGACCGTTCCTCTATTGGGAGTTTATCCAGTGCCAATGCGGCTAGAAGGATCCAGCAACAGCATATATCAGAAGAGCTAAGTCCTCAAGAAATCCTGGAAAACACACTGTCACTACAGGCAGGTGAGCCAGGTGCCCAGTACGGAATTATCCAATCCACACAAATTCATAGAAAGGTCTAGTTTTGATTCGCCATGCTGTCTTTACTATCTAAAAATGAATGTAAGGAAATAAACAGAAAGAATGTTGTTTGAAAAGTGTAAATGCAAGCTTGAAAATGTTGGACAATTTACACAGGCTTCCACTGCCTTCTAGTTTAGTTTCTGTGGCTGCCTTTGCATCTGAGTAAAGCTGTAAGAAATTAACTAGCTGTTCCATTTGCTGTATAATACTCGTGTACTGTCTGGTTAGATGTCCTACATCCCATGAACCGCTCTCTTATTTTGCCAGTCATTAAATAAACATGCTCCCACCTGATGCTTCACTCTCTTTTCCAGCCTGCTGTGCAGCACTGACAGAGCTCGTACTGGATGACACTAACGCACATCAAGTAGTTCAGGTAGGAATTCAATGCAACAAAACCTTTACTACACTTTTATTATTAACTGTATATGGTGTGCTTTTAAGATTGTGCACCAGGTCTAGCAAGCAAGGTTTACTCCATTAAGATCAAGCCATTTTTTCCTTTTCAAGGAGAATTCCAATATCAAATTTATTTTGATGTGACCTGTGCTGGATTCATGTCCTGTCCAGATTGTATCGTACCTTGTATCCGTTCCTTGTTGGGATGGACTCCGATCCCCAGTGACTCTGTATTGAATAAAGCTGTTAGAAAATGGATGGATGTTTTCACTTAGGGGAATCACCTACTTGCCTCTTTTAAATACCTAAAGTGAGGAAACATTGCTCATTTCTAAAATATATTTAATATTAACAGAAATAGAATGTATATTTAAATGGATTCACATGTAACATATGCAGTCTTTTATTCAAATAAACTGCTGTGAAAATAAGTTACTGTAACGCAACGGGGGCTCAGGCGGGCGCCCTTGCCGCATCTGGTCGGCCCCATCCCGACTGGTGGCTCGAACCCGGGACTTCCGCGTCTCTCTGCAGCGACCTAGCCCCGTGAGCTAAAGAGAGATCTCTCCACAGCCCAGTAGCTGTGGTCCTGCTATCACAGGGAAGGGCGGTGACGTCACCCGCTCTGGTACGCCGGCTCTTACACACACTGCTTGTCGGCCGTAAGCGTTACATTACAATAGGTCCACATTCTGCTGGAACATCCATCATGACCCTTCACAGTTACGGAAAATAATCTCACAATAATCTTTGTAGAGTCTCATGGCTCTCCACAAGACATTCTTAGAATGAGCAAGTGAAAGAAATCATAGAAAACCCAAATGCTTCTTGGAAATATTGTTACAAATCTAGCAAAAGCACATTAAATATTACAGTTTCTATGATATGCAACCTTTATTACAGACTTCCTGTTTATATGGTATCAATACACTAGCACCGATGAACTAATTTATAATATTTAGTCTTTATTCTCTGCTTTTCTAGGAAAATGGGGTCTACATAATTGGGAAACTAATTCTGCCACATAAAGAAAGAACAGGACCAAAAACAGAATTGCTTCAGGTATCTCAACCATAAGTCAGATCAATATTAATAATATTTCTGTTCTCCAGATAATATAAACACTAAATCTTCTTTAAGCTTCCAAGATTTAGTACTATAAAGGTCCATGACAAGGAAGATTAATATCTTGGTACATTTTACACGGAATACATATTTAATCCTTTTATAGTAATTAGACCTTGTCTTCAGTTCTTTGTCTACATCATGCACAGACTGTTGAGTAATACTGTATCTAACTTTTGCTAATGTAACTTATCAAAGGCATGTTTTAACAAGTAACTTTATTGTGTATGTAGTCATGTATAGAGTAAAATGGATGACAAGATTCTTTTCTTCTCTCACAGTGCTATGCCTTCAGGGCTTTGCGCTTTCTCTTTAGTATGGAACGAAATCGCCATCTCTTCAAAAGGTATCAAAGTATAACGTAATTGAGCCAATCTGTCGGTGTTTTGTATTAAGTAAAATACAGCAGCAGGAGTTCCTCAAGTTACAGAAATGCTTTGCAATTTTTAGACTCTTTTCTACAGAAATATTCGAGATGTTCATTGACATTGGACATTATGTTCGCGACATCACTGCCTATGAAAAACTGCTGGCAAAAATCTGTGCTCTTTCAGTAAGTGTCTGATTTAGTTAAAGTAGGGTTTGTTATGTGTTTCGTAACAATTAAATCAAGCATGTCTTTGTTTTTTGCAGTGGAGATTAAAATATGCATTGCACTACTTACATTATACAATGTTGTAGTGTCCTCTGATTAAGTGAGGTTTATCTGCATAGTTAATATTTTGCTTGAAACCTACTGGCTTAAAAAGCATGTCTGCGTTTTAAGTAAATAAAACACACTTTAGATTAGTAGTTTAGAATAATTATATCATAAATATTGTAATTATAATTGAGATATTTTTCTTTGATAAAGAAATGTGTTTTACACAATGCAGTTTTTTATAGCTTAACCTATGTTTTTAATTTATTTTTCAAAAATTACAAATTTGCTTTACATTCCCCCTCTGCGGTCTGGATTTGAGGTTATTTTACTATTTTTAGGTTGAGGAGAATAATGAATCATATGCTGATTATTACTGCAGTTGTTGTTATTTATGTTTATAGGATGAAGAATTAAGTAACATCAAAGAAAGTATTGAAACTGTCAACCAGAATAAGGCTCCTTCAAAGATCATCAATGGCTATGCAATTCTTGATCATCTTGGAAGTGGAGCATTTGGCAGTGTTTATAAGGTGGGTGTGTCACTCTGTCCTTGGCTGAGATGCGGTGTCACAAGAAAACACTTGTATCTGTGTCTTGAAGAGTCGACTAGATTTATGTTAATTTTGATAGGTTATGTTGAATTCAGTTACTGCACAGCCAGAGGTTGCTAATAAAACTCTAAGAGAGATTTCTGAATGTGGTTTCAAAGTTTTATTTCTTTGAAGCTTGTTGTCATGACATTTTCAAGTAGCAAATATGAAGTAATCAAGCTCTTTGCTGGGCTGCACCCAAATTACTGTAGTTACATTGCACGAAATTATCTCAGTGAACCCACAATTAATTAAGTGGCCTCTGTCTGTATGCAATAATAGTTGTTCTCATAATTTCCTATAATCTGGCATGGTGGTGACCACATCTTTGGGGATGCTTCTCCCCAGCTGGGCCTAGGAAGCTTGTTAGGATTTAAGGAAAAATGGATGGAGCAAGGTTCAGACAAATACAATTTTGTTTGTTTCACTCTGCTTAGGACTAAGCAACTAGGGAAAACTGGAGCTATTGAGAACATGTGGAAAGACTTGAAAAGTGTTGTCTATTTATGATCCCCAAGAAACTCGTGAGAGCTCGAGAAAACACAGGCACGACTTGGTACAAAGTTTGTAGAGACTTACCCAGAAAAACTTGTGGCTTTAATTGCTGCCAAAACTGCTTCTGCCAGATATTAAGTTCATGGGTTTGAATTTTTTTACAACCAATGCATTTGTTTTCTCTTTAGTTTTTACTGACATTTTTCTTACCCATAGAAGACTTTAGTTTGAGCTTTCATGTTCAGAATTTAATATGAAGTTAAAAAAGTGTTCACGCATCATAAAGTAATTTCACAACACACATATTTGCCAATACTTGCATATACAGTATAAATGCAATAGAAAAAAATACAGTACGTAGAGTGAATATTTTTAAAATGGCACATGCCATTTCATTACACATGCTGACTTTATTAGCTTGTGTTATCTGGCAATCATTGATGTTTCTAAATGTGTACAGTATGTGCGTTGCTTGAGCACTAAAACCTTCTAATAGAGTTAGAACTGGATTTATACATCCCCAGATGATCACTAATTACAGACTTCAGTGTCCAATTTGTCTAGACAGATTCTGTGAGAACATGTACTGTACTGTAAATGTATGCAAATGAAAAGGAATTGATGCATTTATGTAAGTACAGACGTCTTGATAATCCGTTGATTGAGACATGGCCACTTATTAGATCACATATTGCTGAAAAAGCACACAGTTTATTGAATCTCTGGTATTGCAATTTTAGGCCGTTTTTAGCCTTTCCATTTCTCCAGTCAATCACACCACACCCAAATTACTATTGCTGGCTCTCAGTAAACTTGAGATCTCTAGTATTGGTGCATACAAAAATTTAACATCTCACCTTTCTAAAGACACAGTTGTCTGCAAAAAGTGACCTTTATTTCTCAATCTTTTTTTGCTCCAAGAATGAACTTTTCAGCTGTTATAAAAGCAAAAGTGGCTGTTGATATTGTGGTACTTTTTATTAGCTACTTAATATACTTTATAAGATTTCACTGTCTTTAAGTTGTGACATAACATATCACATTACTAGTATTATTAATATTGTGATGCCTCCTGGGGCGGCTGACAACAGGGGTACAGGTTGTAGGCGAGACGCCCGTCAAAATCACATCTTGGCAAGGTAGCAGTACAGCTGATCTTCAGCCTGTAGCCTCATAAGGTAGATGAGTGGCTGGAGCCTCCAGCCCTGTACTGTACTGGTGTGCCAGTAGCCTATCCTGTGATAGGGTGACTGGCACAATGGCCAAGGTATTAGCAGAGGCCATGGCAGTATCTTCAACCTGAGGTGTGTAGGTACCTTCATCCCTGTAACTGTGACAATGAGCCAGCAGCCTGCACTGTGAGAAAGTGGCTGGTACTTGTCAGAGGCCTGTGCTATGATAATGTGGCTGGTGTTGGGGCACCACAGCTGGTTTTCAGCCTGGAGTATAGTTAGTATTGTAGCTGGTATAGCTGAAACTTCAGTCTGGAGATTTCATAGTTTATGAGCCTGTGCCAGGCGTAAGCTGATATAGAGGACCTGTGTTGCTCGTGCTCTGACTTCTTCTAGTGGATGAATATGACACCGATGGTGTAATGCTGAAGTTTAAAGTGCAAATCTTACATTTTAGGCACTGGCATAACTGTGAATGTGAAATTCTCAGGTGGTGAAAACAGATCCATTGAATAAATTAATGCCTCAGTGGTTGTACTTCTAGCTGTTCTTTGTGCATTTAACAGACACTTCTAACAATAAATGCCTTCAGGGAACTGGTAGATTTGTTATTCTGCTTTGAAGCAGGTTTATCATTTAATGTCTAAACTGCTAATTCTAGATGGGGAAGACACACTGAAATTCAGATTTGAAAAATGCAAATTAAGTTTACCTGTACCCTATGTATACTCAACAATACTGTAGATACCTAAGTTCATAAGAGCATGCATTTGAAGAATATGACAGTGCAGTCCAAAAATTTGGATTATAACAGTTTATTTCTTATTCTTAGTAGAATTGCTTATTCCTTTTTGAAGACATGCCTGTAGTGTTTAAGTATCTAAAGAGGATATTTCAGACATTCACATAGATTATTTGCAAATTATAAACTGAACAAGCAAAACAGCCCCTGACCAGCCTTCCAGGAAATGGTGTGTTATTTGTATTGTGTTCATACATAGATACATACAGTACAAGCATGTAGACTGTCCAGCTGTTGGAACAATCTGGAATTTTGTCATTGTAACAGGTGAGGAAACAGAGCGGGCAGAATCTGTTTGCACTGAAGGAAGTTAATCTTCACAATCCTGCCTTTGGCAAAGACAAGAAGGACCGGGACAGCAGTGTGGAGAACATTGTATCAGAGCTAACCATCATAAAGGAACAGGTACGTTTCAAATTATTACATTCATGTCTGCAAGTAACATAAACAAAACAGTTTTTAAGACAAAACAGTTAAATATCTCTAGGATAGATCAACATAAATACTTTTGGCAAATGTAGCCTTGCTGCATACCAGTCAGGGCTAAGGCTATAAGAGTCTAAAACAATCAGCCTAGCCCTGTTGTTAAATGAGATCCTTAGTTTGATTAGCTTCTATCAACTCAATGACCCAGATTGGTTAAATGGCCTCCTGTCATTTGCAGACTTTCTTATGTTCTTATGATCCATCCATTCAAATCTGGATGAAGCACAGGATATCTCTCCCAAGAGCATGGCACAGCATTCTCAGGGAATCTTGTACAGCACCGTTATTGAGAAGTACAGATAGTCTGTCAAAACAACACAGAGTTAACATCTCTCTCTGTAGTCATTTATAAACATTATAAAGTGTCATTGTGCTACCACATTTGCAAAGTATATTAGTATATTAGCAGTATAGTAGACTATATAGTATAGTAGTATAGCAGAGTATATTAGTAGTTCAGTACCTAAAAACAATAACCTTAAGATCTGTTGGGTGATAAATCCTAATATTTACCAAAGATTTAGAAATGAGCTTCCATGGTATGTTATAACTTTCTATTTGGTGATGTTTTTGAAAATGTAATCTTTCTGCTTTTCTTTCTAGATGAACCATGTTAACATTGTAAGGTATTGCAAGACCTTCTTAGAAAGTAAGTTTATAATGTATCCAAACATGGATATACATTTTGTGGTCAGTAAAATCAAAGGCATTACAGTGAGGTTCTGACCCCCCAGCCTTTTTCTCATTCATAGATGACAGGCTGTATATCGTAATGGAACTAATAGAAGGAACTCCCCTTGGGGAGCACTTTAATTCTCTCAAGGAAAAACAAAAGCAATTTACAGAAGAGCGGATATGGAACATCTTTATTCAGGTAAAGGCCTGTAACTCCAGATTACTGTACTGATTACTGGCAGATTACTGGCATTTCGACCATATGGACTTCCCTTTCATTGAATTAGTTTCTTGCCAAATTCCTGTGTTTTGCGAGATTTTCAGTCAGGGTTTCTGGTCTAGTTATTTGACAGGCTCACAAATTGAATCAAGTAAAGACAGTTTTTAAAACGACTTAGAAGAAATAAGTTAAGTATCCAAGTTGTAAAAGCTACAGTTTATAGAGCACTAATTTGGTTTCTTTCTACACATCCATACTAGAATATTTAGGCGCATACTGTAAATAACATTTCAAAATGGAAACAATAAGGAGCCCGACACAACACGTTTCTAAATAATTGAGTATTTTACTGTGATGTCATTTAATACTCTTGCCTTAATTTCGCAATCCCTTCTCTGTTTTCAGATATGCTTAGCACTTCGTTACTTGCATAAAGAGAAAAGGATTGTACACAGAGACCTTACACCGAACAATATAATGCTGGGAGAAAAGGATAGAGTAACTATAAGTAAGTGTCGGATTTCATTATACAGAATTTTTTTCCCTGTTTAGCTCACATTCATTTGTTGTTTAATTCTAGTTGTGTGGTTGCAATTTTATTTTAGTTGTTTTGGGGTTTTAGTTGATATTATCTTGGCTCTGGTGTCAGGCACTATGCAGCCAATATCGGTGACACTGTAAACAAAAAACACAACACTTTACGCTACTGGATACATTTTGAATAACTGAATTGCATTTTACTGAGGAAACAACTGCCACCTGCAAGAGTACAGTAGGAAGCTGATTACCATCAATTGATACACTAGGTGGCATTGTTGTCTAAAGAGTAGAGATAGAGAGATATATTAAACACAACCTTTCCACTAAGGAGATCAGAGTCCAGTATCTCTTGATTCTTGTTTCAATCTAAGTAGTCAATTAAATAATTAACTTGACTATTTTTTTAGTGGATAGTTAGACATGTGTGGCATGGTGGCAAAGTGGTTAGTATTGCTGTCTGGCAGTACTGGGGTTCTTGGGTTCAATTCCTGGGTGCTGTCTGTGTGGAGTTTGTATGTTCTCTCTGTGCTCATGTGAATGTTCTCCAGCACCTCTGGTTTTCTCCCTCCAAAGTCCAAAAAATAATGATAGGTAAATTGGATTCTGTGAAAATTAGCCCTGGTGTGAGTTTGTGTTATGTCTGTTTGTGCCCAGTGATGGACTGGCATCCCATCCAGGGTGTATCCTGCCTTGCGCTCATACTGCCCCATGACACTGTTTAGGTAAAATGGGTAGAAAATGGATGGATATGTACATGTACTGTACATATACTCATAAGCCATTTTCCATTATATCTGATTGTTGGCAGCCTATTTGAATGTACTTATCATTCATAATTATACTCTGAAGTGTGTTCGAGTGCTGTTCACGACACAAAAAGCTTTACATTTCAGGCAGACCATAGTTAAAGGTATTCCAATTATGCAGCTCATGAAATAATTCAACCAACTATGGAAATGGAAGCTCAAGTGGAACATATATCTGAAGATGCTAGGCCATCCAAGAATTAGACTCCTGCTTTTAATGGCCATAAAAGTTAACAGAAAATAGTCTAGTAACTTAATAAATTGATGTATATTTTATCATAGCTTTTATTATCAACAATGTAAAAAATATTTTATTCCTGAGTTTAATCAGAGATATATACAGATAGTATTATTTAGCTGAAATGGAAGCTTGATCAAAACTGTGATGTGAATTTCATTGACATAAACAATTTTCTTTTTTAGCTGACTTTGGTCTTGCAAAGCAAAAACAAGAAAACAGCAAGCTTACCTCGGTAGTTGGAACTATTTTGTATTCCTGGTGAGTATCATGACAAATTATAAGGTACAAAAATGTATAACTAGGTTGAGGTGAGATCAGGGGCATTTACACCTGGAGAGATGTGATTGCTTAGCAGTACACATTATACAGTACACAGCTACATTACATAACGTATTGTTACTGTTCAGCAATTGTTCCACTACATCTGAGTGTTTGCAGTCTTTGTGTATATACTTGCCTTACAAAACTGTAATTATACTCTGAAGTGTGTCCAAATGCTGTTCACAACAGAAAAAGCTGTCTAATCTCTGCCATTAACAAAACAATAATACTGTACTATTAGAAGACATGTGGTTCTCTGTAATACTGCTAATTACGAAACAAGATGTCATGATGTTAACTTTCTGCTCTGCCACTACGGACAGCTGGTGATTCCAGCTTCTACAAAGCACTTTAGGAACTGTAGGAAATACAAAGGAATTAATTTACTCTTTCAGAACTAAATGAAAAAAAAAGTTGTTTTAATGAATTCTCTCACACAGAAATTTTCTATTTCTTTGTTATAACAAATAATCAGCCTTTATTTTTACACAGAGCATGCAATAAAGAAGCATGAGTAACTGATAAAAATATATAGTTTTGGTTTATACATAATTTCCTGTTTCATTTGTTAATCACACTGTGGTTGTGAAACAGCTTGTTTGCATTTAATTAATACTGTACGTGCAAAGGCTCACTTGGTCCCTTTTTATTAGTCTAATTTGCATTATTTACCAGAATTTCTTTTAAGTCATGTACCTACTGCACATACTGTCAGTTGGGATCTGCCCTAAAATTTGCATTTGACTTGTGCTGTGGCTAGAAACGCAACAATGCATTTTAATGCACAACATGGGTCTCAGACCTTTTAGGAAGATCTCCCAGCTCTTGATTAATCATTTAGAGTTCTCATATTTCCCTGGTTAACCTAACTAACTGAATAATCAAGGTATGTAGTCCTCTCATAATTGATCTTAACAATCTGAAATACATTATGTATGTCATAAATGCACTGGACTCTGGACTTATTCTTATTCTTATGTGTAATAGTTAAATGCAAAAAGTATTCAATTAAACATAGTAGGATGTATCTTCAACAGATTTGTGTCATTTATATAATATATTCATAGTTGTTCATATTAGTTTTAAAATATGTTTTTCACTTTCCGCTTTTGCCTGAGAAATTCCATTTTCTGAATAAATTCCATTTATTCTGTAATGAATATGTTTAACAACAACAATAAGAGTACGGCAATATTGTATAGGGGTCTAAGCTGCATACCTACTGTATGGAGTCACATAAAATATACACTATACTGTAAACAGGCGCCGTCCTTCGGATGAGACATAAAACCGAAGTCCTGACTCTCTGTGGTCATTAAAAATCCCAGGGCGTTTCTCGAAAAGAGTAGGGGTGTAACCCTGGTGTCCTGGCCAAATTTCCCATTGGCCCTTACCAATCATGGCCTCCTAATAATCCCCATCTATAAATTGGTTTCATCACTCTGTTCTCCTCCCCACTAATAGCTGATGTGGGGTGAGCACTCTGGCGCACAATGGCTGCCATCGCATCATCCAGGTGGATGCTACACATTGGTGGTGGTACTTTGAGTGGAGTGTCCAGAAAAGCACTATATAAGTTTAAGCAAATATTATTATTATATTTATTTCTCTTGGTATTGATTTCTTTGAGAATGCCATAGTAACCCCTGCTAAGCTGGAGCATAGTAACAACCTCTATTCATGTTCCCAAGAGGATAGTTCCCACCTGACAAGCTATCTGGTTCTGTCTCAGGGCCAAGCAAGGTCTGATGTGGAATTAATGTTTCAGTCTGTTGATGTGTTGATAATATAAGCACAGAAGTATCTGGAAAAAAAAGACAGAAAGGCAAAAACAAAGGCTAAACATAATGATCTTGAATTCGAGTTCTAGTTTTCTCTATTGTGGTTCAAATTCTGTGCAAAATGCACAGTTTTTTTAAGGAAACCGTGAACACACTGAAAGGAGAAGTTACAAGTGTCAGTTTCATTGTCAGTTTCTTGATTCCTTGATTGTTGTTTAGTACAGATTTAGACTAAACTAGAAATTGATATGTGTGGGAACTTGGCACTTTTTTTCTGCTTTTATCTTTATTGAATTTAAAAACAGATCACCACCAGTGATTAGAATGGGGCTTTAGCTTTCTCTTAGGCAGATTTCATGGGGAAGTGATATGGTTTTCTCCTCTACTATCATGTTACTCAGCCATCCCTTTTATACTTGTGAGCAGGGAAGTTTGTCACCATTATTGCCTACTGTTGCCTTAACAATACATTTTTTCTTGGATTTGGAACCTCTGTTCCTATCTAGACCGATTGGTAGAAACCTTCTGCAGGGAGCTACAGCTCTGCGGCTGTAGCATGTTTGAGAGAAGAGCAGACTCTCCCTTCTCTATTTAGAGGGCAGTCTGCTGAGAGGGACAAGAATACAACAGTGGAGCTCGTCTCCAAGGAAGGTCAAACTAGCCCAAGTGGCGCGTCCATCGAGAGGTGGTAAACATGATTTGCAGAACATCTGTGGCCATCTTGTTTGCCACGAGCCTGCTGATGTAACGAGAGCCAGTTCTGACTCCCGTGAAGTGCGTAGTTAAAGACCCTATGCAGACGGTATAATCCGGAAATGACTGGAGAAGGACAACTGAGGAAGGTACAGCAGGATTAGAACAGGTTGACAGACAGGGGGCGGTGACTGTAGTGATCCGGTGCACGGGGGGGAAATGCCGAAGCAACGAAGTCCAGGGAAGTCCAAAACGGGAAGTTGGGTGCAGTCCGTAGTCCAAAGGCCGGGAGATCCATCCAAGACAAAATAGTTAAAAACTGGATCCGGGTCAGAACCGGAACAGGAACTAAAAGCATAACGGGACCAGGCGCTCTGAGCCCCGGACCCAGATGGTCAAGACACCAGGGAATAAGTCCTGCCCTCGGGCTACCCGCGTCCATCTTCCAATACTGAGCCAGGAACTGCAGAGATGCTTGGCTTTTAACCAAAATCCAAACGAGATGCACCAGGAAATAATAAAACTAATCATAACAGAAAGGGGTAGGAGCGCCCTCTAGAGGAGGGATGTGGAATGTAACATTCTGACCCACTGCCTGCTTTACCTGCATGAGGAGAACCCCCTAGGACTTGATGGCCTGGTCTTCAGATGGCCTCCAGTCAACACTATATCTTCTCTATACTAGTGCACCTCCTACAATGCCTCCTTAGAATCAAGGACAAGCAGGCCACTAGTCACAGTGGTCGGTGGTTTCTTCACCTGATTCACTTCACTGCAATGTCAATCTGGCTTTTGAGTAGCACTGCTTGACTCTCCTCTGCCTCCTTCACATTGTGGTGCACAGGGAGCATTAACATACAGATTTGTGCCCGCTAAAAAACTTTGAGATACAAGTTATTTAGCCTTGTGTCAATGAGGAATAGCAGCTGTTCAAATAAGTAAAACATTGTACTGTATATGTGTCTTGTGTTTACATCCTGCTGAAGACTAACTGAGCCCCAAAGATTAATATACTGTACCATATTCATGTTTTAGACCTTGGAATATTAAATGGCTACTGTGTATACGGTGGTATTGGTATTTAGACCAATTGGCACAGCAGCCACGCTGTGGCAAGAAACTGTGTTTTGTGTTTTATTGTTTCATTCAGCTTCCCAAAGCAGTTTATTGTAAATATTTCCAGAGGGAAAAATGTGATAATGAAAAATTCAAACATATACAAATTCTAAATAGCAGTAATAACCCTTTATCCATCAAAATGATTTGTATTTTTCAGTATAAAGGAAGGACCATATTATAGCAATAAAAAGAAATTAGTTCTAAACAATATTGCCTAAAAAATAGGTATTTTTCTCTTCCAAAACATGTAGAGAAATGTATTGAATAAGAGACTCCATGATTATTACAGTTCTTGTTAATGGTCTTGTTTGGGTTCCCTGCCACACTGAAATGACTTCCATTAGAACAATATTGTTAGATGGCTGTTATGCATGCAAAATAATGCAAATGAATATTTTTTAAAGGTCTGATGCAATAGGGCATTTCTATAACTGAGGACATGGTTTTTGTGACTTCCTGTGTCACTTTTGTGCAAAAATGTTTAGTGTTCCTGTTCTACATTATAAGATACAGAATCTGTTTAAACTGTAATTTCAGTAAGAGAAGTGACCGAAGGAAAATATGTTTCTTGTTTGAAATAATGTTGAAATTGTTCGAATTTGATTCTTATTGATGAAATATTTGTATAAAATATAATGTGGATTGTGACTTTAAACACAGTGTCATGAACAGCAGTATAGATACTTACCCACAGTGATGGAACTGTTGTTAAATAGAATTCTGTTAGTTGAGAATCTGTTTGCTCTTCTCTGATAGCAGAGCAGCAAGATCTTTTTTGTAACATGGTGCCCAAAAATGTTCAAGGTATTCTAAATGAGGTCGTACTAGTACATTGTATAATTTTAAGAACGTGCTTTTATTTCAATTGTACACATCTGCAGCAGGCCCGTTCAGAGAGCCTTTATTGGCCTCTAATACTTGTATATAGTCACACTTGAGGTGAATTAGGCAGTAGATAATTGGTTAGGGTAGAGTTTACACAGTCTCACATGGGTGTTATTGAGCAAGTCTTGTATGTATCTAGAGGAGAATTACTACAGTAAAGACTCATTATGGTGCCTTCTTTGTGGCATTGTGAGTTTTGATGTGCTCAGATATGTTTCTCATTAGTCACTTATTTAAAGTGAGGCCGGTCACAACATCTACCTATATATTCTTAAATTTGTTTGCCTTCCCTATTGTACCTCTATTGCATACTATCTGGATGAAAATTATGCATCAACATAAATACTTTCCTTTTTTCATAATTAGCCCATTCAAGCTCAGTGTTTCCTCTATTGAATATATAGTTTATATTTATCTTTCTGGTATCTAGTATTTTGCACTTGTCTACATTAAATGCCATCTGCCTGGTGTTTGCCCAGACTTTAATTTGATCTAAATCATCTTTAATTTCATTTGCTGCCTCTGCAGTGCTTATTATTCCTCCTGTGCTGATATTGTCTGTAAACATAACCATTTTGTTAACTACACCAAAATCTAGATCATAGGAGAAAGAGCAATTGTTCTAGTAATGGTCCCTGTGATGCTTCACTAATTGCATCACCCAATATGAGCACCTCCATTTTCTCAATTTTCTATTGATTAGTCGTTTCCACATGTTTATGTCCACTAACATTTCCCCAAATAACCAATGTAATGTAACGCATACGGCCACCATTGCAGGTTGTTCGAGCCGGCTTACCAGCGCAGTGACGTCATCACCCTTCCCTGTGAATAGCAGGGACCGCAGCCGCAGGGCTGCAGGGAGATTTCCCTTTAGCTCAACTGGCTGGGTCCCTGTTGAGTGACGCCAAAGGCCCGGGCTTGAGTCCCCGGCGGTGGGGGGGTGGACCTGAGGCGGCAGCGGTTAGGGCACCCAAGTGAACCCCGAAGCGTTACAGTAATATAGTCTCTATCTTACACTGTGGGCCAAAACTATGATAATATTATACCAATGCCTCTCAATATTGGAGCCCTCTCATCAGCAATATTATTAATTGACTTGCCTGATACTTGCATACAAAGCAATGTACATTTGTGCCAATTTGTACTAAACAAATTTGAGTGAAGTGCTTTTCTCAAAGGTATGACAACAGTGCCCCATCTGGGATACAAACCCACACCCTTCCACTTTAAAGTCTATAGTGTTAACCACTGCCCCACACTGCTACCTCACTTTTACAGTATATGATTATTAAGCCACATGGCAAGCAGTGTTCCACTCTTGACCTCAGTAAAGTAATAGACTCGCTTACTATACGAAATATTGACCCCTGCCAGACTAGAGAAGATCAGCCTTGTACAGCAAAGTAATTGCTATGGTATGTTTTTGTCTAGAGTAATCCATACTGACCTTGTCTGGGTTTAATTTCATAATCTGAAAAGACCTCTACAGCCCTAGGGTTAAGCCTTTATTAGTTTCAATATGTCTCATCAAACGTGTATCTCTGATTTAGCTTTCTAACTTCATACAGTAGGAATGTGTTAATTTCTGTAAGCTTTACTTTGGTAAGCATTTGGGCTAGTTTTTTTAATATCACATTGAGGTGACTACTGTATCTGGACCTGTCAACTACTTATTGTACTTTTTTTTGTTTTGCTGACAAATGTCTACTTAAATTAATTCACTAAACTTTGAAAAGTAGGCCCGTTGCACACTTGACATTGACTCTCATGAGCGGATCAAAGACCCCAATTATCTCAAATCTTGTACCGTCTAAAGTAGTGCATAGCTCTCCAGTGCTAATGGAGGTCACGGAAAGCAGTTATGTATATGTTAATTCAAACCATTTGTACAAGTATGTGTCATCTAAAGTCATATTCAAAAGTGACTTACAGTACATAAAACATACACACAGGCTTCCTCTATGAGGTAAGCACTGTTTCAAGTTAACCTGAGGGCTGGTGTCTTTCTGTGCTAAGAATTATCCAGGTGATAATTCTAGACATGACAATTCTCCAGCCTCCCCATTAGGAAAAAAAGTAAATTTTCCTATAATGAAATGATATATTCTAATTGCAGCATTACTTTTTCTTCTTTGCTAGCAGACTGGAGTTAAAGTCCATGTTGTGTTCTTTGGGGAGTGGGACTCGATAGCACACAAAAACAAGGAACAAAAACAAAAAAAGCTAGTGTCATGGCCTAAGTGTAACGAACAGTTCTTTCCGGACCCTATGCGGACGACACAGTCCGACGGAGTGGGGAAACACAGGGGAAACGTCATGCAGGAAAACGGGGCTGAAGACAGGGGGGAGTGTCCAAGGTGCGCTGGTGCACGGGGGAGGTGTGGCCGAGGCGAACAATCCCAGAGAGTAATCCATAGAGTATCCAAAACACACGAGTAAGTCCAAAACCAGGAGATCCATCAAAACACGACGTTAAAACCACGAAGGCCGGGTCGGAACCGGCGGACAGGGAACAAGGAACAGGAACAGGGGTTAAAACCTTAACGGGACCAGGCGCTTCCAGGTCCCGGACTCGCACGATATGGAAATCAGATGCAGAGCCCGGAAGAGCGTCAGCGCCTGGCTTATAAGGTGGGCAGGGAATAGGGCGCAGGTGCATGGAATGAAGTCTTTAGTGAAAGGGCTGGAGCACCCTTAAGGAGGGGGGACTATAGTCGTGACACTAAGGCAACATACAGCAAACTTGTGTGTTGTACAAACACAAGACATTCAGAATTTAATTCCGTGTAATATTTTAAGTATTTTTTTTAAATACATTTTTCCTGGAGTTTTAAAAAAGCTATAAAATAAATTAAAGGAAACAGCTAATTTTATTCACATTTCCTGATACAGAATGAAAATGCAACAGTTTTACATCAGTAACTCATATTCTACAGTTGTACTGTTCCTAAGAAGAACTGACCTAAAACTCTCAATGACTTGAGGCCAATAGCTCTGACACTGTTAGTGATGAAGACTCTTGAAAAATACACATATTGTCACATATTGTGGCTGCAACAGAGTCAGATCTTGACCCCTCCAGTTTGCCTACCATTTTGCTGACAATGCAAAAAGGATTCTATTAGATGTGCTTTATAAACATTTCGAGTGGAAAGAATTCTTCAGCCAGATTTCTCTTTGCTGATTTTTCACCAGTCTTTAATGCAATGCAGTCAAACATGTTGGTTTAAAAACGTATTACACGTTTGAAATTAGGTCATCAACTTATCACGTGTATCATTATTTTTATGTCGGATGTACTTATGGCATATCACCCTGTTTGTATTTCTACTGGTTCATCACAAGGCTGTGTTCTTTCTTCCCTCCTTTTCATCTTGTATTCTGATGACTGCTGGAGCAAATGTGAAAATATTATAACAACTTTGCTGTCACGAGAGCCGGTTTTGACTCCCATGGAGTGTGTCATTAAAGACTCTATGCGGACGGTATAATCCGTAAAAGACGACGGAGGAAGGTACAACGGGGTTAGGATGGGTAGACAGACAGGGGGTGGTGACTGTAGTGATCAAGTGCTCGGGGGAAATGCGGAAGCAACCAAGTCCAAGGAAATCCAAAAGGGAATTCGGGGCACAGTCCGTAATCCAAGGGCTGGGAGATCCGTCCAAGACAAACGGTTAAAAACGGGAACCGGCGCAGGAACAGGAACTAAAAACATAACGGGACCAGGTGCTCTGCATCACGGACCCAGGCGGTCAGGACGCCGGGAAAAGTCCTGCCTTCGGACAACCTGAAGAATAGGCAAGCCTAATAGCCTCCATCTTCCAATACTGAGCCAGGAACTGCAGAGACGCTAGGCTTTTAACCAAAAACCAAACGAGACGCACCAGGAAATAATAGACACTAATCATAACAGAAAGGGGTAGTAGAGGAGAGATGTGGAACGTAACATGCTGATAACGGTGATAGTCGGTCTTCTCTCAGAGCCGACAGAGAGACAAACACAAATACCCATTCTGGACAGATGTGTCGACTGGTGTGATATTTCTTACCTTGAGATGAATATGTCACAAAGAAATTATTGTTGATTAAAAAAAAAACAAAGCAATATCATTCCCATAACAATCCATGTTGAGTCTGTTCTTGTAGTTCACTGTTACAAATACTTACCGCTAAAACTTAAGTTCACTAAGAATACTTTTAACGTTTTTAAAAAACGGAATTTTTAACGTTTTTATTTGGAATGTGTAATATTTTGCACTGCTTGTTGTTTAAATTACCACCATTGGGATGAATAAAAAAAATTGAATTTAACTGAACTGAATATTGTACAGTACATACATATTGTTATACATACTCATTTTAAATAGTAAGAACTCAGATTTGTTGATTATTTGCATGGTATTGCTCTTTATCTTCACAAAAACAGATCAAGCCATGGGGTTTCAGAGCAGGGTTTCTAGGTGTTCAGTGTTTGCTATTTCATTTGAATTAAAATTTCAGACAGATTAAATCACCGTCGTCTGGCCAGAGGGCAGTGGCAGAGAAAGTGGTGGAGTTTTAATTCACCATTTTACCCTTGACAAACCTGACAGAACTTTGGTCATTTCCTTAAGTACAGTACCTAATTTTCCTCCTTGCACTTTAGTGTTTTCAGTTACGAGATTGATTCATAAAGAGATTAATTGAAAATTGACATAAACCCAGTGGGGCGAGATCTGAGAGAGATGTAAGGAGAATATGACTGTTGCTAGGTGCTGCATGCTCTCACTTTTCTCCTCCATCTTGCCTGATAGAGAAAGACAGCATCAGGTTCAAAGAATTCTAGTCATCATGTGGTCCAACCAAGACTTTGCCTAGAGGGAATTAAGCCACTTGTGATTTGCTGAGTAATAAATGAGCTGGTAACCTATTTAATTTATGTTCTTTGATACAATTATCAAATAATTGTTTTGTTTTACAGGCAGAGATCTGTGTCAACACTTCGTGCTTAATTGTGCATAGTACAATACAGTACATACATAACAGTATATGACAAGATATATACAGTATGTCTCACCTTAATTTAGAGTTTTGAATTTGACTGAATTCACTTCCTAAGGTTAACTTTGCCTTGAATATGAAATACTTTAATTCTATTTGCTTTCTGTGAATCATTTGTTACTAGGAACATGAGCAAGTATTGAGGCAGAGATTCAGGGATCACTCGTGCCCATTTCTATGCCTTTTCAGTTTCTTTGCATTGTGCAGTGGTTGGTTCTGTCACTGGGATCGCTCTGTACTTTTCCATTTTTCAGCCATAGACGTAATCTGAAAAAAAGTCTAGATTCTCTTATTAATTTGCTTCTTTGGGAGTGCTGCCATTTTTTCCGTTTTTTTGTCTGCCTGCCATGGAGGGATTTTTTTTTGTGCTCAGTTAAGTTAAGTTTTATTGATTTTCCTCTTTTCGCGCACACATTTAGGATATGGCTAGCTGGATCTGTGCCACTGCGTTCAGTACAGAGCAGAGCATTAGAAGAGACACCCAGAGGAACTGTACCTATTATATATGCATTTCTTTAGCCAAAGGGTCACGATTGTCTCTGTCAAACATAACATGCAACTATGACTCACATTGCTGTTTGCTTGCATGGTATAGTAACACAACAATGATGTAGATATCTACACTAAAATGAGGATCCATTGAAAAAAATGCTAACTTCAAAAAGGCAAAGTGCAGGGGGTCCAGTGCATTTGCTGAAGAGATGTAAATTACTCAAAAAAATGCAGACTAGAACGTATAATCTGAACAGTTACAGTTTATAATCTGAAGCAGGTATTAGTGTGACAGACCTGAGGATGAGAATAAACTTACACTTTCATTTACTTTACGTTTAACAAAATAATGACAGATGAAAAGAAGTTCTGAGCAGAACTTCTCTTAATCTTTAAGTATTTTTGAAACATTTCACGTGTATATCAAAGATGAGAAACTTTAAATGACTGAATATAAACACTCATAGACTGCTGTTTTAACAATAACATTTTTCTTGTACTAGACTTGCTCTCTATGCTGTAGACTTATGCTCTAATGAACTATGTTGTGACAACACATTAGTGTGTGATTTGTGATGTCTTAATCTTTATTTACTTAAAAGTAAAGAGCAATTTTAATTGTTTAAAAAACACTTCCAAACTTTGAGGTTTTATATTGGTTATGATAGACAAAATGCTTAACAAGGTTTTGGTTAGTAGACCACATTATAGTGTATTAAAAAAACTTAAGACATTTATGTTGTTTTTGTTTTTAGAAGTCAGCACTTGACGATACTTAATACATAATATTAAGAAGTCAGAGTGTTAAAAGTTCCCAAACTAACCTAGTAAACATTGTTGTAGCATTGTGTAAGTGTTGTACTTTTGCTGTTACATGCAGTAAAAATGTTTTACCGAGAAAATCTGGAGTCTACAAATTTGCATTGTCACAACAGTTCTGTACACTTGTGTCTCTTAAGGTATTTACACAACATTATTTGATTTTTTGCATTTCTTTTAATCTTTCATTGTGGACCAATCCAGTATGACTAGGAATATATCAGGTTGCTCTTCTCTGAAAAAAGACATGCATCCTAGTGACAAATAATACATAAAGTATTGTAAATGAGGATTTACTAGTGCATTGTACAATATTAACATAATTTAATTCTATAAATCCCCTTGATTTAATTTCCACACTATTGTATATTTTGTATACTTGTTTCCCACTAGTAACTAGAAGATTGAAATGGTGGCATTTATTTTCTTTTGCAGTCCTGAGATTGTAAAGAGTGAGCCCTATGGAGAGAAAGCTGATGTCTGGGCTGCTGGATGTATCCTTTATCAGATGGTCACACTCAATCCACCCTTCTACAGCACAAACATGCTTTCTCTGGCCACGAAGGTAAGACCCCGAATAAATGTATTACAGTTATTCTGAAACGTTCGGGCTGATACCAGGCAGTGCAGTTGGTTGGTCCATTCAATGTTTCACGAGGAGTAGTGCCATCCAAGAACCAGATGCTTTGCGAATGTTGTGAAAGACTATTTAAGTACAATACATTTTGGCTTAACCTGTAGGAGATAGCCTCCTCATTTTGGCTTAACCTGTAGGAGATAGCCTCCTGGCCAAAGGAAGGAGTCTCAAGACCCCATCAGAGAGAGAAATAAACCCAGGGCTGTAAAGATGGAGAAAGGGGTGGGGGGAATGGTGTGTGCAGGAGTTATATGTATATAGAAAAAGTCAGTAATAGTTGCAGTATAAAACACCTGGTTGAGATTGGCTTGTCTGTCATTATCCCTCCCACACATCAGTTAAGTACTGCCATATATTGTTAATATATCTTAAATTGATTTAGTAATGTACAGTACTATTGCACATCATCATGACAATAGTCTGGACTTTCAGAACAAGATTCATGTGTAACGATCTCATGTCTAAGGACCCTATGCGGAATCCTCCGAACGTAAATTTTCTTGTGGATGCAAATCCAAATTCGTGAGTCCAAAGTGCAGGCCAGGGTCAAAAGGCAGAAAAATCCACTGCAGTCAAATCAAGAACAAAGAGACGTAGTCAGTAAACAAGCCGAGGTCGAAATCCGTAAGAGATGTACAGGACCGATGTTGCTCTAGCTAGGGAAAAACCTAATACTGAGCAAGGAGTGGTGTGTCAGGCTGATTTAAGTAGACAGGGGGGAGAGAGTGTGTCTGATTAGTTAATTAGAGACTGCACTGGATGGCCTAAGAGGATGGAAAATATAAAAATCTGTCAGCCTTCCCTTGTGCAACAGTTTCTGATTACTTCTGTCATGTGTTTAGGATGTAACAGTATGAAAAAATACATACTTGTTTTTCTGGAACTGCTGTGCTAGAGGGTGAAGTAACTACCTCTCAGCAGACTGCCTACAGCAGAATTGCCATTAGTTGGAGAAGTGATTAGGCTAAATAACTTATAGTATTGCAAGTTCCCAGGTTCATGACAAGTCACAGAGTTTGTTGCTGAGTGGTAAATTGAGAATATCATGGCCAACTGAATCATGATGTCACGACCACACCTGAACTTTTCCGCAGACGCCGCCACATTTTCACGACCACAGATAATCAGACACCCTCGCATTAACTAATCATCCAATCGCACTTCTCACCCTTCACCACACCCTCTGCCTCCCAGGGAGAGGGCACTAGTAATTATTCTCATAGGGTCCATGCTATGTTTTTGGCTATAGAACCTTATACATGTGTCACATTCGTAAACCCCTCCTCTTAAGGACGCTCCAGCCCTTCCTTGCTTTCCATTCATCTCCCGCACCTGCTCCCTGTTCCAGCCCCCTTTTCATTTCTCCTTAAAATCCATGCGCTCACTCTATTCCGGGCTCTGCTCTGGTTTCCATACCAGGCGAGTCCGGGACCTGGAAGTGCCTGGTCCCGTCAAGGTTTTAGTTCCCGTTCCCGTGCCGGTTCCGACCTGGTTCCCGTTTTTAAATCTTGTTTGTCCTGGATGGACCGCCCGGTTTTGGACTTTTGCCTCCTCTTGTATTCCCCCTTGGACTTTCTTCTGGATTGTTTGCCTCGGCTACACCTCCCCCGAACACCAGCGTATCATGGACAAGCCCCGTTTTCATTCGCGACCCCTCCATGTTTTTTTCCCCATGTTTTCCCCACTCATACCCGGATTGTGTCGCCTGCATAGGGTCCTGAAAGAACCCTATGCAGGGTTCAAGTTTCAGGCACAGGTCAGAAAGCTGGAGGATCAAGATAACAGCGATGGTCAGGAGTTACAACATGATAGAACCTAGGCAATTGTTAATCTCAGTTACAGTACACTGAAGTAGCCCAGGCTTACAGGGTGATGTTAGGTTACAGGGCTCAGTTCTGTAGTTCTTGTGTTTGTACACAGATACTGTATAAGGGTTGTCAACTTTTAATTTCCAGTCTTTCAGGAATATTTAATTTTATTACAGTATGTTAATCCCCAAAAAATTAAAATGGAGCAAGGTTTTCTGTCTGTACAACAAAGTTTATTTTTTGAATATGAATATATTTGAATTGTTTGAAGCAAGAATTCTATCAAGCAAAAAAAGAAATAACAAATGTATTTAGTATGCTGAGTTACCAATTGTTCCCGTGTTCATTGAATCACAAAATGAACTATAAGATTAAAAAAATTGACAAAATTTAAAGTTAAAATTTAACATTGTACATTTACACAATCTAAATGCGCTAATCAATTTTTTTTCTTGTAGATAGTTGAAGCTGTTTATGAGCCAGTTCCAGAGGGAGTTTTTTCAGAAAAAGTGACAGACATCATTAAATGGTAATCTGGCCACTGTGTGTGGTTCCACTTCATCTGGCTCTGCATACAGCTGCACCGATTTTTAGTACAAACTAGTTTCATGGTTTAAATATAGCTGTCATTGAACTTGTGTGCATCAAGATGTACAGTATCATCCTCTTTTCATCAATGGCTTAAGAATGTTGTTCAAATTTTTTTTTGAGAGACAATAGGAAAACAGAAATAACAAGCTGACAGGAATACAAAACTGATGGAAATAGATTGTGGCTAAATTGCTAACCTCCTTGTTACGACCCCAAATGTCTAGGGGAAAAGGGGTGTAACATTTAGGATAATTCTTTTGGAAGCAGGGGGGGTTTTGGTGAGGGACTAGGAAGCGTGATAACAAGAGTAAGGAACTAGAGTGGTGCCAAAGGAAAGAAAATAACAAACAAAAATGGAGCTGGCTAGGACAGTGAGGGAAAGCTAATCTGACTACAAAAGAAAACCCGAAACACACGGTCTTCGGCGTCTTCAACACCCTAGCTAATCTGCATTGACTACCCAAAACCATACAAGACAAATGGCACTCACCCGTACTAACTAGTGTACTAATACAAAATCAACTAAGTGTGTAAGTGTACCCAACAACCTAAACTAACCTTATATACAAAAGTTCACACAAAAACACAAGTGAACCAGGAATACAAATAAGGGAAAACAAGTGTAATCAACAGGAGCAGGGTAAAAAAGAACACAAAAGTTGAACATGTAACACTGGGGCAAGGTAATGACAAAACAAGGATGAACACACAAACAAACAAAAGTACAAAGAAATGAACATAAAACCAACAAAACAACAAAGCCAAAGCTATACAAAAATACACACACACAAAGCAAAACAAACCAACAAACGAAGCCGAAGCAATAACCAGAAGCGAAGCGAAGCGAAGCGATAACCAAAACCAAACGGGACCGAAGTCAAACAAAAGGCCTTTTCTTCTTGAAAGCCTCCATGTTATATAGTGAATAAAATGAGTTCTGATTGGCTGAAGGCCGATTGATGATGACATCATATTGAAACAGTGGTGTGATGGTTGGCCAATGGGGAAGGGAGAACAATCAAGGGTCAGCAGTGTGGACATAACAGAAAAAACGCACACAGAACACACACTGGGACGTAACACTCCTGTTATCTCGGCGTTTGAAAATAAAGAAAAAGATAGTATGTTAATGAACACCGTGGGAGCATACACAGTTGGCTAGGCCCATTTCTGAATCAAGGAAGTGCCTGGTCCCTTGGTTGTTTTACCTGCCATAGGTTTGTATCTATATAAATACACAGACAAGTCTATCTGACAATAAATAAATCAACACGTTAATGATTGTTCATCTCTAATATGAGTGAAAACTAGATCTTAGTCTTACCGATAATCAAACTACGCTACTTTGGAAGGTTTGGACTACTTTTCTGTTCATCTGAATACCTAATTGAAAAATGAGTGTGTTGAGATCAGGGATAGTCAGTGGCTTTGCTGTTGTTGTACTGTGTATAATTGAATGATTGGATTCTGATTGGTGATTAAGAATATTAAATATAGGAGATGAAACATACTGTTGACTCTGAGACTATGAATTACAATTTGCAGAACAGGTCATACCATGTTTTAGTCACTATTAGGTTTACTATTAGGTTTAGTGATTTTGTTCTTTAAACTTAATTTCTGTGTGCATTTATAGGTTGTCCACACTGTAAGTGATATCTTGATATCAAAAGACATTGGGCTTGGTTTGAGGGTGCTCTTGACTGGAGATCTCATATATCAGTCTGTGTTAGGCTCAGAACCTTCTGACCTCCCCATTTGATAAAATGTTCAATAAAAAAAGGATTCCTGTTGAGACAGATGAAAATGTTTAGAAATAAATGTGTTGTAAATAATTCCCCAGGTGTTTAACCCCAGATGCTGAGCTCAGGCCAGACATTGTTGAGGTCAGCACCAAGATGTCGGATGTCATGATGAAGTATATGGATGGTCTTTGCACCTCTCAGCTTACCTTGGAGAAAAAATTAGACAGAGAACGGAGACGCACACAGAAGTACTTCTTGGAGGCAAATAGAAGTGTACTGAGCTATTGTCACTTATCACCAACATTACCAAAGGTGAGATATTTTGTAATATATTCAGAATTTTTCATTCAAGACATAGCTACTACTATAATGTGGTCTGGCTAACAGATTTGTTCAATTAAGGTTAACTAGAGAGCAAAAGTAATAAAAAGCACGTCTAACATTTCTTTTGAAGGAATAAGCCTGATTGTTTGAGGGTGTCTAAAACTTTGTCAAAGTGTGGAAAAGATCCGAACTCAGTAGGGTGTAGTTTTAACCTCCAGTACTTCAAATCTCAGAAATATCTGCTTTGTGGAGACAACACACAAAGTAATAGCAGAAGGGGAATTCTAAAAATGATTGCTTGTGTCAGTTAAACTCTTAGAACTAGAAAAAAACACTTTGACACTTCAACTGCATTTCTCAATAACACTCACTAAGCTCTTAAAATTCCACCCTAAATCTGCATGGAATTTTATTAGAGTAACTCGATTAAAGATGACAGATAGCTGGTATTTTTGGAGAAAATGTGAAGACATTGTGGAAATACCTGTTTAATATATATTTAGATAAATCTTTGTTTTTTGTACATCAGGACATTTGTGATAAATCTAGCAGCACAAGAATTAACAGTGAATCTGCCAGTGTTAAGAGTGAATCATCAGACTCAGCTGATACTTCATCATGCACCTTTCAAGCCAGCACAGGAAAAGATGGAGAGGAGAGACCGAACAATGGTGATTTTCCACTTGAAAATTCAGTTTCAGTGAGTGCTGAAAAGGGTATGTGCAGCCTTTGTATTGGCAAACGAATGAATGTCTTTCAAATGTAAATTGCTTTTAGATTTGATAAAGCTGAACAAATGAGTTGGCAATAAGCGAACCAGATGCACAACAGTATTTATTTAGATATTTATTTGGTTGAAATTTAAAAAAACAAATTTACAACACTGAAAGCCCTTATTCTTTTCTCATTGCCTTTCTTGTTACTTAATGTATTTACAAGTTCATGGCATTACCAGTTTGTGTTTTTACTGTCATTTGAAATGGCCAAATTACCTAAAGCTGATGAGGTTCTTTAAGTCTCAGAGCTTAGCCAGTCTTTTTTTTTCATTATTGATTTCTGGAAAACTATGTTCATTCTGAACTGTGGTTCAGCTGAACTGGCCTAGCTTAGCCTGTTCAGAAGGATTCACTGGACCCTGATAAAGAGTCATTTTTTGTGACCTCTGGAAATGTCAGGGCCACTTTTGTCTTGCACAGCAGTCTTTTTAAATAAGATCAATATCTTGGTATAGCTGAAATTCCAAATGGCTATGTCTTAAATGCACGGTGTACCAGATTTATAGTGCTTTGATAGAATATTGCTACTGTAGAACTAATGAATATGCAATTTTTGTTAGGCTTAATACCTATTTCACCCCTGGTGTATATACAGTGATAGTTTAGAATAAAAAGTATCTTCTCCAACCTTCCTTATGTATCTCATTACAAGCCTCCCATTTTATAACCTGATGGAACTGGAGACACATACACACAGTCTTTTGAGATCAAGTGTTGTCAGTTCAGTTTACATCTTTTTATATAGCAAATTAAACTAAAATCTAAAGATTAATTCTGTGCTAGGTCAGTTAAAGAGTGATGTGTTTGCAGCAGAACTGCGCCTAAAAACGTACCTGTAAATAGCAACAGTGGGAATAAACTAAGCATTTATTAGTGAATCGGTACAGCTACAATTTTGATTGGTTTATTAAGGTTGTACCTGTTTGTAGTTGGATTTTTTTTTCACTTATGCTTTGTTTTCAGTTGGGATAACCTATATTATAACCTTCTGAGAGGTGTTTCACAAAGCAAGATTATTAATTCACAGCATAAATGTACAGTTAAAATAAAATCATTTCCAGCCTAAAACATATTAACAGTGATTACACAAAAGATACAATAAAATTTGTTAATCATTTCCTTCAAAAGAACTTTTTAAATGTGTGTATTACCTAGACTTACAATAGAAGTTCATAATCTACAGTTTCCATCATCACAAGTTATCAGACATCATAACACGTGTTTGGACCCATAGGTCATGGTGACTGAAATAAGGCACATGTTCTTTTGCTTGTGTGGATGAAGGATTTAATGCTCCACTCTCCTGCCTTCTAAAGTGTGCTGTGGATGCACAATTACTTAGATTGTTTAAGTTTAACCGGACTTTAAGCGGGTAACTGAAACCAGAGTTTTCTGTAGTGAAACTGGAGCAAACCTGAAGTCAGTTATCAAGTTAATTCAGTCTGGCTAGCCTGCTTTGTGAAATACCCCCCTGGACTTCACATCTTATGGATGTTTTGTGCCTTTGGGACTACCCTGGTAAGGATAGGATGTCACAGATTGATAGAACACAGGCCAAGCCACCTTTGACACTGGAAAGCCCCTATCCTGGCTGTGCCCTAGAACGCAATCTACCAGCACTGAATTTGAACCAACAAGGCCCATGTTTCAGGCTCACCTCAGACTGTGGACTGAGGTTTATGTCAATTGACCTACTCAGCACAATTGTTTTCAACATGAAACAACATTAATAGATTGATAATATTAAGGTGATTAAGCAATTGAATCCCTATGCATGTCACAGTCATTTTGACCAATAAAAAGCAAGCTGATATTTGAATTAATCCCTCCACTACTGTTTTAAGTACAGGCAGCCCCCATTATAAGTTGCCTAGATATAAGTCACTTCGCACTTGCTTTGTCGATGAATTGAAGAACTTGCATGAAGAAATCCCCACACTTAAGTTGTTTTTCAAGGCACCAGTAGCCAACAATGTAGGTGGATTCTGGATTATGTCATTCCAGAAATGAAAAAAATATTGTGAAGATCAAAATCTAAAATGAAAAATTATTTTTCTTGTAGACAGTGCTGTTGCAAGTGTGGTGATTATGAATCATTGTGCCACAACGTTAAAGTTGAGTTCTTATCACCATGCACTACACTGTTGATCCAATCAATGGATCCAGGTGTGATTGCTCATTTTAAATGCATAAACAGTGTGTGGAAGAAATCTACCCTGAAGCAGCAAATGACTTTGTTGGTTTGGATGAGACCACAATTTGGAAGGAGTGGGTGATGCTATTACTAATTATTGTTTTTTTTTATGGGTTATAGGTACATAAAAGGTATGTACCACTATCTGAGCTGTATGTTGGAAGTGTATCTCATAATAATTCCTTGTGGATATAAATTTCCCCTTTTAAGGCATCCTGCTATAAGTTTCATTATTTAGGAAGGTTTTTTTAGTTAGAAAAATAAAAAGTGAAACACACACTTATTCTAAGTTATGGTCCTCAACCTGACTATATATACTGTAGGGAAAATTTCCCCGATGTCCTGTAAGTCGTTTTGCTATGTCATGAGTTTCTGTTCCCTAACCCTGACATACTGTATACAGTATCGGGAATGGCCTGTGCTATTTGTTTTTATTCTCTAAACATCACACATCTTGATCTTTCATCCTGATGTGACTTTATACCCCGCATATTCTCAACTGAATCCCTAACCTTCTCCCAAGTCATAATCTACCTGTAGAACCTAACCAGAGCCCCAGCTCTAGCCCTGAACCTACTCAACATCATTTCAGCTTTAGCCTGTAATTAATTTAACAAACAACTGTATAACCACAATTCTAGATTTACTTTTAATCTTAACAATAGTTAGAGACCTGTTTACTGCACATTTCATTATATAATAATGAATGTGAATTGTGAATGGTATATTCCTTTTTAATGCTTTGTGTGTCTATGAATGTACATGTGTATATTTAATTTCTTTTCTAAATACTGTATATAATGTGCTTATTATAGATATTGGTTCTGATGAAGACCCGGATACATCTGATACTTCTAACAGTTCCACGTCAAGCCCTAGTAAAGATTTAGCTTTGAGTAAGTGCCACAGACTGATTGGCTCGATTGCTTTAATGCTGTGTTAAAGGGAGGTTTAAGGTAGACAGAAGTTCAGTGCCAGCCCTGGGCAAAGAATACAAATCAAGGAAATTGCAATTTTACTGAAACAGGAAAAAAGAACAAAAACAAGCTGTATCTAATGAATTTAGAATTTTTCAAGGAAGTAATTGAGTTATTGAAATAATAATATAAGGAAAGCACATTCATAAATGCTATTACTCTTCTATTCTTGAGCTGTCTAGTACTTAAGAATGCAGTATTTTTGTATGACAGAAATAGCAGTAAAGAGAGTGTTGGGCTGATGTAAGTTTTGCATCAGTTTTTGGAATAACTCAAGGTTTACACATTTAAACGTTACAAGTGTTGTATTTTTGTAACAGTTATGAACTTACTGTTGCTGTTTCTGTAAAGCAATGTTATTTTTATGTTAATAGCTTAGCTTTGCACACTTTGTAATAGGAATTTCCAGAGTGCCCAAGCAAATGTGAAAGTTGCACAGAGAACACAAGAGATAGGTTAATTTCCAGAGGTTAATAGACAGATGGGAAAGAAATATCTGGAGTCACAGCTTAAGTATTAAGTAAACGTATTGCATCATTAAAATGGAGTGAGATGATGTAAGCTAAAATAAGTCAATCGGAAATTATAGATTTACTGTGCTAAATTAAGGAGAATAAAACCCCTAAAAGGATGGAGATGGGAAGATAAGAACGTCCAGTAACATGTCATGATACAGTGATTTAAGATATAATGCAATGAGGTAAGACACCTATGTTTTAAATATAGGTAATAAAAGTTAAGATTGCTGGGATTCTGGGGTGAACTATGATCATGGTTTCCAGACAAAAGCTTGTGAGTCTTCTCATCTTTGTCTTTGTATCATTATGCACATGATATCTTTTTTACCATTTTTACCAAAAGGTATAATTAACGGAAGATCAAATGAGAAACCTAGACAAAAGCATTTTCAGTGGAATAAAAAATATATATTAAAAGTCAATCGAAATCCAGTCACGTGGGATGTGAGTCTTGGTCTTTAGCTCTCGGATATACTGAGTTGTGCAAAAGATTAATCTACAGTTATTTTCTTGTACAAAATAGCATTTTCCCATTTTTTAATGTGTTTTTATCTATTTTGTAGAGCATTGTTGTGTTTTTGTGATGCTTTTGTAAGCATAACCTGGCTTTCAGGATAAAAGCATAAGAATACTGAGCAGTATTTTGCACCTTTAAATTCGGAATTTCTCATAGCTGGCAATCCTTGAAGGAATTTGATTTAGGGGAGAAAATCATACAATACTGTGGAGTGTAAAAAACATAGTTTGATAGATCCTCCAGATATTTGTCCATTTTGGGGGATTTTTGATTCATAGCCAATTACATGCCAAGACTTCTTAAGTGATATAAACTGGTTGGTACTGTATGTCTTGTGCATTTACAAAATTTTGACCTGCTCAGACGCTCTGGCCTATCTCAGCATGGATTATTTCTTCAGCAATTAAAGAACAGCCTGCTATACTGAAACAGTGAAGCTAGGCGAAGTTTTTTGATCTCTTGAGAGCGTGTGCTAAATTTAGGAGTAATATAACTGTTCTTAGCTGATATAAAAAAAAACGTTATACATTATACGTTTTTCACAATTGTTCCTGCCAGTACAATTATTAATTCATAGGCTAAAACTAGCTTGGATGCATATAAAGAGCCTTGGATCTCAGAAGTCATGTATGTTTAATCTTATTAGATCAAAGAAAATGTACTAGATAGTCTTTTCTTTAAACAAGTCTGACACTGACCATACTTAATACAAGATACAATATTATATTAAAATAGAAGCAAGATTGTATCCATTATCTACTCTCTCATTCCTGTCTGAACTAAAATAGATATTTTTGGAGTTTGGGGAATTAACATTTTTGTTTTTAAACACATTTGCCCTGCATGCATTGTATAATCGCTTTTGTTTGCTTACAGAATTAATAAAGCGAAGTATTAGCACTTCAGGGACTGAGAGATACCATACAGGGTGAGTTTTGTTCACATGCACAAATTAGTTTCTGTCTGTGAGTTTTCTTTTTTCCTTTTCCCCTTGTTTAATACAGCAACAAGAATACTTGTGAAAGTACATACTTTACAGTATATTACCTTCAGAAAATTACCTTAGCGATGCACACAATTAGTTGAGTGGCCTCTCTCTGTGTGCAACAATTGTGGTTCACATGATTTCAGAATAAATACACCTAGTATCTCAGTAAGGTCTTTCAGTCGGGTACTGAATTTTTAAAGATTCATGTGAAGATTAAGGAGCTATAACTCTGGAATAATGTAAAGACAAGAAGTGGAAGGTGTGTCATATTAACCAAAAACTGCCTAGAACAGGCTGTTCCTCTATACGTAGCAGTCAACCAGGAAACTATTTAGAGATGCCAGTGTGAGGCCAAACTTGTAACATGTTTGTCTAAATACAAAATGTTATGTCTAGTGCAACCATCAGGCACATTACCCAACATTAAACGTTACCTGTACTATCAAGCATCAGTACAGTCAGCAGTATGGTGGTGGCAGCAATTTATGTGGCTGCTTATCATCAGCAGGGACTTAGAAGCTTGTAAAGACTGATGAAATATTATAGTACAATACATGAAAATCTTACAGGAAAACATGCTTCAGTCTGCTAAAGACTTAAAACTGGGGTTAAAATTAATTCACCAAATGGGGTATCACAGGAAGGGGCTGAATACTTTTGCAAGACCCTGTATATTAATATACCTTTATTTATAGTATATATATGTTTGATTTTCTTGGTGGTCTTTTTTTAAACTGTGGCAATTTGTTGGTAACTTTCCTTTACCATTACTGTTATGTGTTACAGATATAGCGGTGAACTGAAAATGTCCAGGTGTGAATTAATATTTAAATGATAGAGCTAACATTACTTTTGGGGACAATCTGGAGTGTGAGTGTGATTATATACACAGTACACTGTAAAGAGACGCCCCCTTTGTAGAGATATGGATAGCATAAATAATTAAAGCTGGCTTTTCTGATCAAGAAAATGTAAATTACCCAAAGCTCACCAAAATCTAAATTCTGTGCACCCCTTTTCATGTTAAGTTCACATGCAACAAGATAGTATTAATATCTTCTTCCAATATGAAAATATTATTTTATATTTGCATGGTAACTATTTTTCTTTATAACCTGCACCAATATCTTTGATAAACTCATCTGGCATCTGATTACATCATGCTTGGGTGTTACGGCAATATATTTTGTTTATAGCTCTTTATTTAAAAAGTGTTTTTAAGTGTTACTCACCAATAAATCTCAAATCTACTACCATGTTCAATAAAATCCAGAGCGGTATGAAATTTACAATAAGAGGTGTAATATAATAGTTCTGTAGAAAGTGGATGAAATCACAAACTTTGTTGTGAAACTGTTATGCATTCTTTTCATGTAAGATTTTTCTATTGATTATTTCAACACTTGTACTTTTTAGATGTGGAGACTTTACTCTGCCAATAACCAAACCCAGACCAGGTAATCTACACACTCCTTTTTGATTAAGATTGTCAATTGTCCAGATTTTGTAAAAATTTGATTGAAAGTGTTTTGTTTCTCTCTCTCTTTAGCTCCGCTTTCCTTTGCTTCTGTTAAGTCAGTGGCCTCCAGGGAAGGACAGCAGACAGTAGGACACAAGTGTCCTAGTCTCCCAGCAATAATATTTCATAATATCACTCATCACGGTAGTACTAGATACAGTACTTAAGTCCAATAAGAATTACAACAGAAGGTCGGCTAATTTATTATAGCCATTTTTGGTACTCAAATGTATTGCAAATTGAAACAATAATATAGCAATAATTATGCTTTAAGACACAAACTATTTAGACTTTTAAGATGATTGATAGAACTTTATTATGCTATTACAGGTATGCAAAAGTGTGAAGGTTTTATAGAAAGACAGAGTATGAGATGTCCCCTTACTATTAGCTATGCTCTTTAGAAGAATCAGGTTTTCTTTTTGCATGTTCAAAGAATTCTAGTAAGGTAGTTAAGACCTTACGTTTAAAAAATCTACGTTGCCAGTCCTTTAAAATGCCATTTAAAAATATTCTTCTAAGTTTAGTTCTGTCTTTCCTTGGAATTTACAAGTAACAGCATTAAGTCTTGGTCTATAGTTTCTTGTTTCTATGTTACTTTGTTTGTCCCCCTTTCTAGGAATTGGTGCAAATACAATTTGCTAATGAGTGAGAATATTTCACAATATTTCAAATACCCTGATATAAAGTAATAGCATCCCTTATTTCCTTAAGTAGAACTCAGAAAGTACTTTTAAAGTCCTGATTTTGTTTTGTTTGTTTTAAGTTTCCTAGTCTCTGTAGTACCTCACTGCCAGTTCTACTAAAATTACTCAATATTGATGGAGCTCCTTTTGTATCCTGGAGCATTCACTTGACATATTCTTTTGTAAAAGCTTGTATGAAGTATACTTTTAGCACATTTGCTATTCCTTTTTATCTTCTATTATTAATCCTATATTATCTAGCAAAGTACTTCAAATTTACATTTTTTGACAGTTTTGAGAAAAAGATTTGTTATTAAAAGTGGCATTATTTTTAGCCTCTGCTTTTCTTTCCCGTCTCTCTGTCCACAATTTTGATATCTGTTTTAATTTGTGCCTGTAGTTGGATGTATTTTGATCTATTTTGGAATTTTGGCCTCTTTTATGCAGTCTGTAGAGCATTATTTTCCTTCTATTGTTTCTTACCCTTTGCAATTTTATAGTTCGTTTTTCTGAAATTGTCATTTTTAGATTCAGCCTTCAGATTGTGCATCAGCTCTTGCCATGTTATGGACACAGTTCTTCAGAATTTCTTTCCATTTATTCAATCCTGGTTCTTTGAATAGAATACTACATGAAATAAGATCATTGCCTTTAGAAAAGGGTTAAGAAGCAATCAAATCAACCATTTCAACCATATCAATTACAACGTTTTCATTTCTCATCGTTATATTCCTATATGTGTGTGGGAAGTTGATATCTCCCAATAACTACTATGTTACTTTGCTACAGTACCTACCGTCCTTATTTCATTATACATTGAACTGTTTGCAGTGAGTATGGTGATCTATAGCACTCACTCATTGTAGACATTTGGAAATGTTGTTTTTCAGTTTAACTCATATACTGTAGATTCAAAACTGCACCCAGTTTCTGTTCACTAGCTCACATGTTATTTTTGATATGTAGTCCCATGTTATTGCCCATTTTATCCTGCCTGTTTTTTTTTAAAAAGTACACTCTTTAATTTTATATGCAGCTTCATTCTATATCATACAGGATAAACAATGCTTTAAAATACCTTAATGTACATTTGTGTTTTACAAAGGTATTTTCATACACTTCAGAAATACAAGCTTGTCCACTTTTGTCCATATTGTATTGTAGGAGAATTATATATTATACTTAGAGTATGTAAAAAGTACAGTTTCAGTTTTTTTCTCAAATAGTGGTGTCCAGACTTCTGCAAACATACAGTATATCAGCATACAGTACAGTATTCAGCATTTATAACTCAACAACATTCAGTTCACTGTATACTCCTAGGAAACAACTGATTCTTATTTAGAGGCCAACATTTGTCAACTATGGTGAACATGGAAGGATTTTAAAAAAATGACAGTTACATGGTTTCAAATAGTTCGCATTAGTCTAACTGAAAACCATTAGCGACTTTCGGTCCCTCAATTTTGTTGTCAAAATTAGTCTGCTGCATATACTAATTGTTGTTCCATTTTAGGTCGCTAATTGTGCTATGAGTTCTGAAAGTTACATCTGTGTGTCATAGACCATCTATCCATTATCTAATCACTTTATCCAATGCAGGGTTGTAGATTACAGAGAGACTGTAATTGGCAATGGGCACAAGACAGAATAATCCCTGGGCAGGATACCAGTCCATCACACAGACACAGACAGGCACTCACACCAGGGCCAGTTCTTTCAGAAGCCAGAGAAAACTCACATAAAGGTGGGGAGAACATGCAAACTCCACCGAGAGTGGATAGCACCCCAGGTCCATAATTGAATCAGGGCCATAGCGAGGCAGCAGTGTTAACCACTGTGTCACCATGTCACCTGAAGGTTCCACAGCCGAAACGTTGAGACTATTTTCTTTTCAGCATGGAATAAGCCTTTACTTGTTCCTTTACTGTGCCACAATGCCACTCTATGTAATAAACTATTTTTTTTCAAAAATAATACTGTTGATTCCTTAAATTATCGTAAGTAGTATAACTCCAAATCTAAATGTTTAGAACTAAAATCCTATGTGTATTCATACAAGTCTGTCTATTAGTATGGCACCAGTAGAGAAAAATGTTTTGTAGTGAATTCACAATGTATAGTACATACAGAAATGCTGATGAAGAATATACTCAAGCATTGAATGCTTATATCTTTCATTGTTCTTTTTTTAATTAAAGCCACTTTGACAATTTAATTCAAATGAAATAACAAAACATTGAACACAAGCTGTTTAACTTGAGTTAGTATTGATCTATTCCAATAAACAGTCAATTAAAGTTTATTTTTATTTTCATCTTATATTTTTGGTTTGACTTTTTGTTTCTTTATTCAACTTTTACTTTTATTTAGTATTAATATTGTATTTTAATCCATTGAGTTATTATGTAAAACATAGACTGCTGCATTTTCATTGTAGATCATTATAGAATGCTTGATACTTTAATTATACCATTTATATAATTAAATCCATTGTAGATTTTCTATAATTTATGTATTGACTAAATCTTATACTAAAAACACTTGAATTGAAGGTTTAAGTGAACTCTAATGTGTGTGTCTTATCATTTCCTGTTATGTGACAGAATATATTTTATAATGCAATTGTGTTTTCTGTACCTGTATAACCAATGGTGTTTTCTCATCTGCAGCATCAGCAGGAATTGCTGTTTCACAAAGGAAAGTTAGACAGATTAGTGATCCAATCCAGAGGATTCTTATTCAGCTTCACAAAATTATCTACATTACACAGGTGTGTATCTGTCTCCCTCCACCACACTAAATCTGGCTACGTTATGGGTTACTGGCAAGGTCATCAGGATGCATCTTTAGAATCATACAGCACAATCCAAAGTCATCTTTATTTTGTTTCAGGATACAGGCACTATTTATCTTCTTTAATATGACATGGTATTTAGCTGTAAACTAATACAACATATATTTTTCAATATGTCTTCATTATATGTACACGAAAACATTAATGACCTTCTTAAGATGACAGGAAAGACTTCCAAATTAATAATTTGGAGCAATCATTGTTGTTATGATTTATTAGGTTCTATTATACAGTATATAATCATACAAATGTGACTTCTGGAAAGATCTTTCCTCCGTGCATTTTTAACAAGCCTACATTCAAGCCTACAAAAAAATAAAAACAAACATTATAATATGCACAGTTATTACTATATTTTCCTCTTAAATCTGAACAGTGAGTTCTTCAAGAATTTAACTAATTACAGTCAGTTCTGACTGAAGGTAGACTTGATTTTTTTGGTTAAAATCTTCATTTAATTTAATGAAACTATAAAAATTGAGATTTCCAGTGCCCTGTGTCAGGTAATTTTTCAATTTTATCTATGTGTCTTTCTCTTTTCATTTACATTGCATGCTGTTTATATATATTTTAGGGGAAATTTTTTGATTCATGTAGAAATGTACTGGATCAACTCAAACAGATACATGAAAGAACTGTTAAAGTTTTCTGCATTATGGAAGTACAGCCAGTGCTAAGTATAGCAATTCTATGCATAATTAAAGATGTCGTTTCTCACACAGTACTGGTGTGCTTTCTTTTCAGCTTTCTCCTGCTTTGCACCACAACTTCAAACGAAGAGCGATTGAGAGGTTCAAAAAATCCCTCTTCCATCCTCAGAGCAATCCCTGTAACTTGAAAACAGAAATTAAGAAGGTTGGTTTAATATTTCCAACATGACAAGCTTATCTTTAGGTGTGCTGTTTGCTCTATAATGATTTTATTGAGGTGGAACTGTAAGAAACTGTAATGTAAGAAAATACTTTTTTTGTAACATTTCTAAATCCTTCCCCCCGGAAATACATTTTTAATCATGTCAAAGCATTTCAAGGAAATCATTTTAATCCACTTTTGGTTATTTGGTCATGTTTGTTATTATTACTTGTTTGATACATTTGTTTGAATACCCCATCTTGAATCATAAAAAAATCAAACTGAATTGAAGATGTGAACTGTGACGTAGAAGGCTAGAGTGCTCATTCCACTAAGAGTTATAATTAGTAAGATAAGCACAAACTGTAGATTATTAAAGGACTTTATTGTACTGTACAATGTGCTGTTCATTTAATGAATGTTGTGAATGAATGAGCAACTGTGAGCACAAACTGATAAACATGCAGAACAAATTGTGTACAGAGATGGGGAAATGTGGGGACAAATTTAGAAGGTATTTAGAAGTTAAGGAATTAGAACAAACCAAGTACAATTTGTGTCCAGATTAATCCAATGCACACCTGTTCATATGTTTATGGCTAAAAAACAAATGCGCTGACTCACGGCTCTCTGAAACAATAGTGAAGAAACCTGACCTGTCTGTTGTGGTGGAAAGGCCATTCAATTAAATTGGCTTTGTCATCAGAAGCATTGATCTGTGCAGTGAGGCTTACATTAAGGCTAAGAAATTCAATACTCAGTATGACTTAATACCACTGCTAATGCCTCATTTTGGCTGAAATGTGTGAAAATCATTTGCTTTTGTTCTCTAGAATAATAAGTATAAGCATTTACTCTGTGATTTAATTTTTTATCTCCAATAGGATTATAAAGATGCAAATGCAGCAAAAGACAATATTTGTATGGGAAGGAGAAATAACAATTTTCTAAACCTATATATATACAGAGTAGGAATTTTAGCTGAACTTTGTTGAAGAGGTGGAAGAAAAAGAAAACTTATTCTGAAAGTTTCACGCAGAAAACTTTCAAAGTTGTCCTGCATATTTGTAGCAACACAGGCAAAGTCACGGTAAAGCGAATCTCTCTGTCATTGCTTAGTGAGTATGAATAACAGAAGGGAAGGGATTTCGTTTGCTGAATGATTTATTACAGGAACAAAACGAGCATGTGGAAATTACTCCGTCCATATGTTGTTGCATTACTATAATTGTTCACCGTCTGCAATGATTGACAACAGTTCTACCTAAGTCAGGTCTGAACTTGGGCTTAATAAACCTTTGTGTTGTCCATTTTATTCACAGCTCCTACAGGGCTCTCCAGAACTCATAGAGCCCAGCTGTGTTAGTACAGAATGTCGATTTTTATGCCAGTCCTTAGGGGGAAACCCAGTGTCTCCTGAGGATCAAGGTAAGGCATCATTTGCATTACAAAGTCTAATTTATAAGGATATGTGTATTAATAATACATTTCCTTCACCCCTTTCATCATATGTCAGTTATTTGACTTTAGTTTAAGACCTTGAATTTCTGTTTTCAGAGAAGAATAATTTGATGTTACACCGGAATGTATAATTGCTGTGAACGTCAATGTCTTCATACTGTAGCTGTCTTAAAAGAAAATGGAAGGGTGCAAATGGGGATGTCAAGGTTATTTTGGTGTCATTTGAAACTTTTTTTTTATTCATCTAGAGTTCTGGATTTCTTTGGTGCCATTTGTCCACAAAGAAAGAGCAACAGCTTTAAACAAATTCTTTCTAACCAAATGAAAACATTGTGATGCCTGTTATTTCATAGAGGTCAGGACTCTGTTCAGACATTCTTTTCAGACCTTATGAAACTGTGACTGAAAAGAAAAAGAATCTTAGCTGTTGATGTCCTTGACTCCTTAAATGTCTTACCATCACCTAGAATCAAATATTCAAGTGCCTCACCAGGATCTTGCACAGTATTAACATTGTTTATTACTTCTGGAAATGTCTCTTTCTGGAGTGGGTTTTTACAGTGCCCTTCAAATTTATTCATACCCCCTGAAGAAAGAGCAACAATAAACTTCAAATGACAGAAAGATTTACAGATTGAGCGTTTCATTCTTAACACATGTAAACATGTTTTATGGTAATCTTAGTAGCAACACACAGAACTAAGTCATTTTACATCCATAATTACATCCAGAAAAAAAAAGGATTAGATTTATTACATACTGTAGGAATTGGACTGACTTCATGCCTCCTGTATTGTGTTATAAAGTCCCGGAACTTCATAGAGGAGAAATGTATGAACATTCCTCCATGTGGATGCATCTGCTACTACTGGATGTTCTCTTTGTGCTACCTCCTTTTATTCTCCAGTGAAAATAGAAACCTTCAGTTGACTTTATATGCTATAGTTCTAGATGTTTCCATTGCACTTCCAAAAAAGCAGCACGTTATTTTAGATTTGTTTCTGCTGACATTTAGTTAATATTTAGGAATACTTATGTTTTGATAATGTGACCTTCTTTTCTGGAATTCAGTTATTTGAGACAAATATGCTCCATGCAATGTTACTATGATTCTAGTATACCATTACAGTAATACCTTGGTTTATACTATAGGTATAAAATTCAGAAATATCAATGGTGCCCTGAATAGGGGTATGTCTGCTGCTTGCAATGGGTGTTGTCTGTTTTTGTGTACTCTAGCAAATTTAATGCAGTATGTTTATGACACATGAAATAAACAGCTTGAATATTCATGGTAAAAAAGGGCACAGGAACAATTTTCATTGTGTGTGTTGATTGCAATTATTAAAAAAGTCAGAAAATCCAGAAAGCACATATATACAGTATAAATCCTATTTATATTTCTAATTTAATACTTAAAAAATGCTATTAGTGATTTAACGGACATTCCTGCAATAACGGACACTATGAGTTCCCTCTATTAGTCTATTGTTTAAGAAAGATTATCTGTAACCCGGGACTGTTTTTTGTTCCTATGTTATTGGGGATAAGAATAAATTTGAAGGGCACTTCACAGAAATATGCTAATACATCTGTCTTAACCAGTTCACTACAAACCCTCATTGTAGCATGGCTGTTTTGCAATCTTTTGCTTTGATCACTTGTACAGACTCACAGGTAATCCAGATTTCTGGTACAATGCCCTGCAGACAAATACTATAGTTATTTTCAATACATAAAAAAACTGAAAATGACAAATCAATGTACTAAACACCTAACTATACAAAATGTTATACATTTATTTCTTTAATTCTCTTCCTTAGCCAATTTTTTTTATCAAAATGGTCATGTTTATAATTGATTAAATATTTGAAAATCTAATTTTATTTGTCTTAGCTAAAACACAATTTTAAGTTAAAAGCTTAAGATCAATAAGACTGAAGAATGCCGAAACTTAATACAAGTCAAGGCTGAAGTTTATAGTACAATATGTGGTGAAAAAAGATCGATGCACCTTTGTTGCGCTGCCTTTGCGATGCAATGTGTTTTTGCATATTTAAATGTTTCAAACTTTACACAATAGATGCATTAAAACAAAATGGGTGCCCTGTGTGTAATACCTGTAATTGTATGTACTTGCATTGTTAAGCGCCTTGGGGCAACCTTGTTGTGAAAGGCGCTATATAAAAATACATTGAATTGAATGTAGGACCTTTAAAGCTATTTTCTCCTTTTCTTCTTAAAGTTCTTCTTTTTCTTGACTTTTTTACAAGTAAAGTCCATTTTGTTTCATAAAATATTCCTCTTCAATAAAAGAGTATTGACCTTCAAAGAAATATGAGTGTTACCCCACAACTTCAACTATTCACAGGTAACTCAGGAAGTATGAAGTATCAGGATGGCGTGACATATGAGCAAATGCAGGTTAGTCTTGTAAAGCAAATTTTTTGCACTGTATTAACCAGATGTCTAATTTACATGAGAATTAATCTGAGGCTTCTCCAAAAAAAAAAGAAAAAAATCTTGCTAATCAATCAAAAATTAGCTTCCTAAGCAGAGATAATTAAATATCTGTAATTTTAATCAGAGCATCTTCAAATTAACATTAACCTTCATAGCACACTTTGGAAAGGATAGAAATTTGCCTTTCCGGATGAATTAGAAAGAATTGAAATTATCTAGCATCAGTGGAATTTACCAATTAATAGGCATGGGTGCTGTACTGATTATTGTAGGTCTCTATGAAAATGTAAACAGGAGCAGGATACTACATTCTTATATTTTACATTAGAAGGAGATCACTGTCACTTGCCACTTGCTGTATTTAAATTATAATTGTATTGCCCTTATGCTGTTATACATTAGCTACAGAGACATTTGTTTCCAGCTGCGTAATTAATATCAATAGTATAGAGTGTATTACATTTGTCAGCTAATAAGCCATACTTTCTTAAATCCCAGTTTTCTTCACGTGCACAGGGAATTCTTGACAGTTTTTTAATTGTAATGTCCCAAAATATTGTCTTAATACTTTGCAAAAACAAGTTGATTTGAAACAAACGACTTACTTGTAATATAACCTATTCTATAGAAGAGAGAAGAGATTTTTCTGCCCGATTTTAAATACCTTATATGGGAATATACAAAACAGCTTTAGAAGTAACTTGTTTGCTCCTAATGCAGATGAAACCTTTAATATTTTACTAGTAAGAATAAAAATATACATTTTTTTTAATTGCTACTTTAGACCATGATTGAAGAGGTTCTTGAAGAGAATGGATACTACAGTTCCACATCAAATAGGTAAAGTATGGTAGATCCTTTTGAAACATAAAATCTGAAAAGCAGAGATGCAGAAAAGGTATTTAAGAGGCATTGTATTACAATTATGTTTCCCACAATCCATTGAGCTCCATGTTTATTGCAGATGTAGTGTATTTCAGTAAGGACAAATGTTCCAGCATATGCAGGAAAATTTAAGTGCGTTCAAAAATAGTTTTTTTTTTCTTTTGAAGCTATTGTGGAGATACAAGAAAAAACGAAAATGATGATTGCTTATCCATTTCTTGGAACTTTAAAAAATGGCAAATCAGTTTTTAAACTGTACCTCAAAGTATTTTTCTGCATTTCAAGGTGAATTCTGGCTTCCTGATTGCGGTTCTTGTATATTGTAAAAAAAATCAAAGCAGGAAGAAAGGAAGGCTTAAAATAATTGACCAAGAGAAATCAGTGTCATTCAGTAATTAGCACCATTCTGAGTGAATCGTAAACCTTCTTTTCATTTTCTGTAATGAACATGGCCAGGTTCCAATCATGCTGAGATGCTGCAGAAATTGTTTTAAAGAGTTTTACATTCAGGAAAAGGTGTAAATGATTTCCAAGTGGCTCAAGAAGTAAACATTTTTACAACCAACAAAGCGTACATTAGGGGGTTTTGAGTGCAGGTGGATCCCAATGTTGTGAATTTGACCTTGCGTTATGTCATTTCTTAACTGTGGCCAAGATTCCCCCAGCAGCAGTGCTCTTTGCCACCGAGAGCAGGGTTGAAATTATTTGAATCCCTTGGCTTCTAGAGAAACAGCGACTCTTCCGGTTTTCAGGCGCTCAGACTTGGGGTGATGTGAGTGAGAGCTGTTTCCCTTCTCCAATCAGCGTGGATCATCCTGTTGCATTGCTGCAAACCTGTGAGCCTGTTAAGAGATGAATGACTTGATGGATAGTCAGATGTCTGCAGTTCCCCCATTCTACCTGTACTACCAAGTACTAAAAACAAGTCCCAGCAACCTCCGTTTCGCCACAAACAGCATTACGACAGCCATCAAAAGTAAACAAAATGTTTGACTTTAGCTAGGAAGGTTTCAACTTGTTTGGTGACTCTGACATCTTCATAACCCGTGTTCCAAAGGAGAAGTGATGGAAGGTGTGGAGAAAATGAATATGTGGTTATGAGACACTTCTCTCGCAACGCCTCCATTTCAATATGTTTAAACCAGGAATCTGAAGAAAGTAACCACTTGGGATGTGCTACCGTTGACTGGAAGACAGCTTCTTACACTGCTACATTTATAAGGACTGTTTTTCTTGGAAAAGTTACCTGCACAGACAAGGCAGGTGAGGTGGGCCCTATTCTTCTCCCGATTTGATTTCTGAGTTTCCTACCAACCTGGGTCGAAGAATGGAATGACCAGCGCCATGTCTCACATCTATTCCCATGCTGGGGTTTCCACAGATCCAGGGCCCATTATACAGTACCTGCCACCTGCATTCTAGGAGCTACACTACTGGAGGTGGTAGAGACACTATTGGCAGTACTGGCCTCCAATACTGCTCCTCCCAAAGCTCTTCTGGACAAACTATTCATTCCTCTCTCTGCCAGACCAGGGGTACTGTTATGGGGCTACAGCTCCAGGCTCACAGGTCACCCAGACACTCAACACTCAATGGAATTAATCCATCAGGACTTCTGTGAAATCCAACATTGAGTTCTTTGTGGCCACATCCCCATCTGTAACAGGGCCAAGAACCCAAGAACATCTATGGCAGGTCACCTCCAGTCTCCTTTCAATCCTCATCACCAGTGGTCCTCCAACTTGCCAGACTTTATTACTGGTCTTCCCCACTCTTGAGGTTGCTCTATAATCCTCTCAGAGGTTGATTGATTCTCCAAGGCCACACACTTTATCCCATTAGGCTAGCTACCGTCAGCTCCTCAAATAGCTGATGAACTGTCCTGTAACATCCTGTGCAGCACATCCACGGGTATGTCCCCCCTTCCAGTGCCTTTATGACAACCAGCTTCCACTCCTCAGGCTGTCCCCAGATTATGCAAACCTTTATTCCTGCCGACAGGAATATGCGGGATCTTGAAGGGGTTTGGTGTCACGTACATGACAGCCCTTCTGGGCAGTGCTCTGTTTTTGTCACCACTGTGCCATTCCACCTCTGAAGCCTGGCCAAAGAGTCTGGTTGTCAACCAAGCACCTCCAGTTGTGGGTACCCTCAAGGAAGCTGGCTTCTCACTTCATCAGTCCCTCCCGGATCACTGAACAGGTGAAACCAGTCACCTGCTGGCATGCTCTTTACCGCCAGTTCGGACAATGAATCCCGTTGGCTTTTCACATATCATTGCTGAAACTTGCTCTGACCAGCACCCTGGTGCAAGATTTAACCCAACCCTCGTCCCCTCCGGTTGGTTGAGGAAAGCTTACAATACTTTGTGCGTTGGCGGTACGCTGGTGGTTCCTGCAAGGGACTGTGTGTCTCATCCCTTGTAGACTCTTTTAATTTCTTCCCAGAGGTCACCAGTTAAGGGGGGAGAGGTACAGTAATACTTGTGCAAACCTAGGCTCACATCAGCATGTCGCTATGGAAACCAGATGTATCTCCATGAAGGTCAAATCATCAACCGCTCCCATAACAATTTGGGTGTTTATCACTACCACCAGCTTCTAATTAATAGGTACTTATCTCATTAACTTCAGGTATTCAAGTCCTGCTTCAGCATTAGTCCCATGCTCAGTCATTGCGTTTGCTTCCCTTGAGCCTATCGCATTTCTAGCTGCACTTCACTGTTAATCCTGGCTCTAGCTTAGTTCCTTGCTTTGCTTCGCTGTGCTCGGACACTTCTTGTGTTCACCACTGTCTCTTTATTATGGACTCAGCTTCCCCTTGCCTCCCCTCTCATTGCGGTACGTTCAGCTTCGCTCTTGCCTGTCTGGTAGCTGACTCCTCAGAGCCCCGAAAGTGGATGCACTTTTCAGCTTTGTGACCACTGCCCTCACCAGGTCAGTGCATATCACTACATAAGGGTTCTTATACACTTCCATAGTACATAAATTCCTTTATGAAAGTGTGGAGTAAAAAAACCCAAAACATCTAGTTAATTTCTAGATGCCATCTGGCTGTGCACTAAATGTTTTCTTTTGCATTGATTGTAGGGATCATTTTTATCCATGGGGAAACAAGAGCCTGCCTGCTTCAAGGAGATAATTATTTTCCAGCAGCAAGTGTGATACTGTCAGAATTTTGAAGTCATACTGCCAGAATCTCACAGAACAGACAAATGATTAACAACAGTCCCAGTTGTTCTTAGAAACTGACTTTGGGAGCTAATCTGTGGGTCCCCTATGCAATGGGTCTTATTGGAAGTTTTCTACCCATGCTTTAAATGTGTTTTCCACTACTTTCCATAGGTCTAAAATTATCTTGCCAGGAATAAATAAAGGTGAAAATAGTATACAATCCAGTTGATGTATGTTATGAACTTCAAGAATGAGAATAAAATGTCTCTTAGCTTTCAACAAGGCACTGCTCAGAAAATGAAGGGTGGTTGTATAGATTTATTGAACTCTTACTGTAGAATATCTTTGTTCTCAACACTGTACAAAGAAAAGTTTTCTCATTGAGTAAAGGTAGAACGAGTCCAACACAGATCTGATTGCACATAAAAGGGGCTTTACTTTATGTAAGATTCACCCTGATTTAAACTTGAAAATGCATTTCATGAGATGGAAAATAAAAATAAAGCAAAATAAGTTTTCATTAATAATTTCGTGTCTTCAGAATATAATTAAATGTAGTATTAACAAAATTAATAATTTTGGTGACAGAAAAAACATGTTTCTAAGTTTCCACTGTAGTATATTCAGATACCGTTTATCAATTGCATCCTATACTGTAGGTGTTAAACCCTAATTTTCTAAATATTGCACTCGCGGGCAAGGATAATTCATTAGCTAGGTCTGCACAGAGTGGATATTTCTGTCATATCCATTACTTAAATACAACAAAAGGCTTCGGAGTTGGCTCTTCTACCCCTTTCTTACACCAGCTGTTGGTAGTGTACTGTAGGAGTCCAGACAAGGCAGAAACGAAATGTAGTGTGGTATTCAAGTACAGTATGCAGGCTCTTACAGGCTTGAGAGCAGCTGTGTCCCCAGGTACTTGTAAATGACTATAATTTCTTAGCTGGACCTTCTTTGTGCCACTGCAGTTTGTCAGAGAAGATGATGTTGCTATGGAATCCTGTATATTGCAAAGCAGTGTTTTCCTAGACTTTTTTTTTCTCTCTCTGCTCTGTAAATTAACCCTTTTGGGACACTTTGACACTTCATTTTTTTCCCCATAATGCTGTTAAAACAACTGATAAAGGGCACGAATAAAGGGAAATTGAGACAATTATCATGAGAAGAAATGAAAAATTGATCTGTTTTTTTCTTTCAGTCAAGTTATGCCTTTCCGCAGTTCTTGTGTTAAATCAACACGTGGTTGGTAATAGGCAGGGAAAAAAGTTTCGACACCCTTTTGTGAAAAAAAAAACAAACTTTATTTTATATAGCGCCTTTAAAGGTGGCTTCTCAAAGCGCTTTACAGGATGACAATAACAATGAATAAGAAGACTACAACAATAAATAAGAAGAATACACAAGATAAGACACAATTACAATTACAACAATACAACAATAACAATAGAGGAGACTGTGGAAGGGGTACTAAGAAGAGCAGAGGGGTGAAGAATGGAACCAGTTAAGTAAAGGATTTTCTGAAGAAGAAGGTTTTGAGTCTATTTGAAGGATTTGAAGGAGTTTAGAGAAGGTGACTCTCTGATATCCTTGGGCAAAGAGTTCCAGAGCTTGGGGGCATAGCAGGAGAAGGCCTTGTCGCCCATACAATGTAGACGGGCTTGGGGGACAGTAAGGAGGGCAGAATTTGAAGAGCGGAGGTTGCGAGGTGGGGAGTAGGGCGATAATAGTTCAGACAGGTATTGAGGTGCCAAGCCATGTAGAGCCTTATAGGTGAGCATGAGGATTTTAAAGTCTACACGGAATTTGACCGGAAGCCAGTGCAAGGACTCCAGGATAGGAGTAATATGAACACTTGCACTACACCTGGTCAGGATTCTGGCTTCTGAATTTTGGACATACTGCAGTTTGTTCAGAGTAAATTTAGATGCCCCAGCGAGTAGAGCGTTGTAGTAGTCAATTTCGAGAGAATACAAATATGTTGATCAGCTTTTCAGCCACAGTTAATGATAGCATAGGGTGTAGTCTTGCGATATTTCTAAGGTGAAAAAACAGTTTCCTGTTTTGACAGTATACTGTACATGTGGGTCGAATGTTAAGCCAGAATCGAATATAACCCCAAGGTTTTTCAATTTTGATTGAAGCTCAAGTACAGAACCATCTACAGATAGGGTTACAGGACTGGCTTTACGAAGTTGTTGGGGAGTACCAATACGCATGACTTCAGTCTTGTCACAGTTAAGATGAAGAAAGTTTTGAGTCATCCAAATTTTTATGTCAGAGATGCAATGAGATAGAATAGAGACGGTCACATCAGTGTCAGGTTTGGTATGGATGTATATTTGAGTATCATCAGCGTAAAAATGAAAGCTGAGGCCATGTGATCTTAAAAGCTGACCAAGTGGGAACATATAAATGCTGAAGAGCAAGGGGCCCAGTATTGAGCCCTGGGGGACACCAGACTTGACAAGACCAATTTCAGACCTGTACCCATTGAGAGAGACAAAGTGACAGCGATCAGTGAGGTAAGATTTAAACCATTTGAGGGCAGTGTCAGAAACTCCAAACACAGTCTCGAGATGAGAAAGTAAGATGTTATGGTCAACAGTGTCAAAGGCAGCACTGAGATCAAAAAGGATGAGTATAGAAAGAGAACCAGAATCAGAAGCTATTAGTAGATCGTTGGTGACTTTGACCAGGGCGGTTTCTGTGCTGTGAAGTTGACGGAAGCCAGATTGGAGGGGTTCGAAAAGGTTGTTTGTCATGAGGTGGTTATGTAACTGAAGTGTGACAGCACATTCTAGAATTTTAGAGAGAAAGGGCGAAAGTTGTTAAGGTTGTCGAGAGCCATGTTAGGCTTCTTTGGCACGGGGGTAATGGCAGCAGTTTTGAGGACCGTTGGTACAATGCCAGTGCTCAAGGATTCATGTATAATATTGAGGACAATGGGACAGAGAGAAGAGAAACAGGACTGGAATAAAGTGGTGGGAATGGGATCTAAAGTAGATGTGGTGGGTTTCATGCACGTAACTAGTTTGTTTAGGAATGCTGAGTCAAGAAGAGAGAAGCTGGAGAGACGGGAACCAGAGAAATTGGATGAGGAGGGAGGAGGTATGGAAATGATATCCGTAGTGGAGAGAATGTGATGCCGGATGTTGTCAATCTTAGAACTAAAGAAATCTAAGATGTGTTGCAAAGTTGTGATGAGACAGGTAATGTGGTAGGGCAGTTTGGCTTGAGCAGTCTGTCGATGGTGGAGAAAAGATGTCTGTGGTTGTTTTGGTGATTTTCAATGATGTGAGAGAAGTAGGTGGATGTAGCAGACTCTATAGTAACCTTATAATCAGATAAGTAATCTCTCCAGGCCTGATAATGTATATTTAGGCCGGAAAGACGCCACCTACGCTCAAGTTTGCGAGAGGCTGCCTTCATGAATCGCAGATGGTCATTGTACCAGGGGGCAGGGCGAGAGAAGGAGATGGTTCGAGTTTTTAAAGGAGCAAAGGTATCGAGGGTAGATTAAAGAGCATTGCCAAGTAACTGTATTTTGTCCTCTAGAGGGTCAGAGGAAGAGAAACAGGATAAGGAGGACAGAACCGAATTTGCAAACCTTGGGTGATCAATTGTAAGTTGCGGAAATTTACAGAGCGTGGGGAGGAGGTGTTAGAAATACCTCCTAGAAAAAGGTGTGGTATCATTCTTTTCCTCCAACACAATTACTGATTTGTGACTTAACGTGTGAAAATGGTTACAATGATTGTCATTTTGTTTTAGCTAACTATTTATAATGGTATACATGATTTATTTGCTACAAGAATGAACTACTCTCATTTATAAAGTGTGTGTCATCTTGTGTTACTGTTGCCCATGGCAGCATAATTCCTATAATGTAAGCACAAACATTATCATTGATGTATGTTATTTGGAAATCAGGTTATTGCAATTGTGTTTTTTTTTAGACATGCTGATTTACTTTCATCTTATTGGATACAAATAATGAAAGGAAATCATATATTCGATACAGATAGGCTGTTCTATTTTTGTACTCTTTACTCCACCTAAAGCAATCATTTCAAGGTTGAGTGAATGTTTTAGAAGCAATCTCAGGGTGTTGTTTGTTATAAGATGGAATCTAGAGCACTTTATATTACTTTGATGTTATGAGTGATAGTTAAGATCACTGATTTTGATCTTCTGAATTTAAGTAATTGCAATAGACCTTTATTGCAAAACATTACTGTATATCACTGCTGAACAAAACTCTCCTTTGATACCTCTGTTTAAAATTTATTTCTGCATTGTACAGTATGGTTTGTTTTATGTTGTGGTTTTGGATGTGTTGGATTTAAAGCATACAATTGTGATTGATAACAATTTGTATGTATAGTAACAGACATGAACTAATGCATTTAAACGTGCATATAACACATTGTGTATGTTTGCCAGGACTTTGAGTAGCTTTATTCGTTTTTCAGAATAAAAAAAAGTTGAAAATATCATTCAATGTAAACCTCTTTTGTTAAAGATATGAATTGGGTTTGTTTTAAGCCACAAGGCAGACTTAAAACAGCCTTGTGGCTTATTAGGCTAGCAGACTGATCCTGGTATTAAGCATTAGTCAGATAGAGGGTGCAAGCCTCTGTCCTGGCTGAGATGCTGGTCTGAAGCACCATTACCCCTGCTAATGCTGTTGACAGTTTATACACTTCGGTCAACTGAAGCAACTGGGTTAAAACATGCTCATGGGTACAACATCACAGAGCAGAGCCTGAACTCCTCTGTACTGCCCCCTTATTAAAACAGAAAATGACAGAATGATTTCATCTTGGAATTCAAAATTAGCACTGTAAGAAAGGCATTTATTCTTCCAGTTGGCAATTCTGGTTCCCAGGAGCCTCAGGGTCGTTTTATTTTTATTCACTTGAGTCTTCAATTGAATTAGAAAGAAAATCATTCCAATCTTATGGTGCAGGAGGAGGGTTGCTAAGAAGGACTTCATGCAAGCTGGAGAAGCGGCTGTCAACTGTCACTGTCAATGAAAACCTTTTTTTTTATCTTTCGTTTTTTAAATGTAAAATATTAGCTTGGGATATTGGCACGTACTGTACATTTGAAACATCTTGTTAAGACAGTTTTGAGTATCTGCAGCAGCATCCACTTAACAATTTTTTTATAATATAATTATGGAGAACAAAGTCAGTCTTATGTACATTCGATTTTTTTTTGTTTTAAAGTTTACAAAGCGGTTCATGGAACTCAAACTGTTGCTTCGAAAAACACAGAGACACAATAATAAACAGCAACAAATGCTGTTTGTTCCAAAACCCATCTGTTGTATCTATAATGCCATATTAATATTAAACCAAATCTTTCACATCCTTGCAATCCAACATAGAATTTATTTATGTTTTTTTCCTGTGTTAATATTTATATTTGGTACAATCAACAGTCATTAAGGTTCTGTATGATACATGGCACATGAAAACTTCTTCATTGTAATGTTTGTTAAAAATAAACCTACCATAAACATAACCATTTATGTTTTGCTCAGTTTTTTGTATCGTATTTTTGTTATATACGAGGTGGCGTTGATGATAAATCTGTACTCTCCTAAAAGTGCTGCATGTGAAAATTAAGGCCAGAAACAAAGTACTACTGATTATAATATTCACAAGATTATAATATTATAAACTGTAGCTAAACACAGTCTGTGATTTTGTGACTGAAAACCTGTAGTAGATGCTACGGATCCAATTAACAGTACACTAACTGCTGAACTCATGTGGCATGCATCTAATTAACAGCATTGTACCTGTTTCAAATGTAAATTACTTGTGTGATGTCTCTTTTAGAATGGCACATTTGAAAGTACCCCGTCTGCATTGTACAGATAAGGCTTTGTATGTCTTAGTTGCAGCATAATGTTAGAGCCTTAATTTGGCGAGTATTTGAAGGTTTGTTTTGACAATTAAAATGGCATTTGCAAAGCAACAGTTCTTCAATGTTTGTAATTTCTATTATCTGCATGCACCAGTATGTGGTTAAAAAAATAAAGAAAAGAGTGCTGTTTTAGATATACAAAATTTTAAACGTGAAAATGAATGTAATAACCTGTTGTGCTGTAAGATGTATACAGTACTTAAGATATACTTTTAAAGAGGATTTCATAATCTTAAACAAAGAGCAGAGGTTGTGGGTCAGGAAGCACTGTTGTATTGAAAACAAAGTTTTTTTTTCAGTGAATTTATTTTTTAAGAGAACTAAAGCTTAAAAAAGAAGAGGCTACTAAACACTCATGCTTTGGAGCAAATGAGGATCATTAAATAATGACAGAGCAGATGACAGTAAATGGATTAAATAACAAGATATAAAATAAGATACAGGTTTAATTGTTTTAAGTGTTAAAGATTAATTTCCCCTATCGCTGTGTTTATTGTCGAACAAATTTGCAAGGATAAGCATTTTAAGAGAACATTTTACAGGACAAATGAAAAATCAAGAATAAAGGGTATGAATTTAAACTTGGCTGCAGAGCAGAAATTGAAGCTTTGCAGTTTTTTAAATCTCAGGTGGACCTATTGATCCAGGATTCCATATGTAAAGATTGTTCTTTCATTGCATGATCACACAGAGAAAGCTGCTCAACCAGGTGCAGACTTAAAACTGTCAGTCTCTGATTTCTTTCCAGCCCAAGGCTCACCACAAGGAAAAAGGGATTAGAAGGACCTTACTTTTGCCTTTCAGAAAACACACACACACACGAGGCAAAATAATTGTGCCTGTCATTCTGTTTTTTTGTTCATTGTTCTACATGAAGTCTCTGATTTGCTATACTTCACAATCAAGAAACAGCTCCTGAAGACTCTATAGTGCAGCAAAAGATTGTAACATTTTTATGTTTCTTTTTCCACTGTATAATGTACAGTAATACCACAAATTCCATCTTTATTATGGTATGGTAATATTGTAATGTTCCATATTATATGAAGAAGATGGGTATTTAGCAGCACACTTGAGACAAGCTATCCATTGTTTTACTTGTACTCTTCATTATATATACTGCATATACGTGACTAATAATTGAAAAGAATAACTTTAGTCAATAGTCATGGAAACAGTAAATATGGCAGCCTAGAAATACATCAGGTGGGTAGCTGCGTCAGCATGCATAGTCTGCAAAGGGACAAGTGATAAGTTTATTCCATGCTGAAAAGAGAAGAGAGAAAACACGTTGTTTCAGCTTCAATTTCAGCCGAAATGTTGTGCTTTCTCTCTTCTCTCTTCAGCATGGAATAAGATTGGAAATACACGACAAGCTAGATAGATCTGGATTTGGATTATGTTATTTCACAGAAATCAGAGGTTTTGATCAGCATTTGAAACGAGGTAACACTGTGTGATTTTGTGCGGGTGAAAGAGATTCTCCCTACCTTCGAAATAAAAGTAGACATTTATTTCTGGTTGAAACTACCAACAACATCTGCCTAACCGGTAGTGTGATTATCTTTTACGAAAAATACCTACAATAAATATTTAGTGAAGAACAATGTTCTCCTCCTGGCTAATAATAATAACCGTTGTATTTACAAGTGTTGAGCCCCTGTAGCTTATTATTGTTTAATTCATAATCCCTCCCACCACCACCCTTGTTATATGGTACAATGAATATTTAAAACCCCATATGAATATTACTTAATTAAAATTTAATAAAGAAAATTGAAGACCATACAGGAGATGAAATCGTAGCCCACAGGCTCTAGCAGTACAATAGGGTTAATTACCCCTCCACAGAAAGTGATTTATGTTAATATTTGGCTTGATTACATCCTGCTACAGAAGGTTTCCGGCACCAAATGAGGAAAATTAAGAAATTTACATTTCAATGTGACATAATGAAAGGCTTGTAGATTCAATATGTTGATTGAATGTATTTTTATTTTTAAAAAGCAGAAAATAGCACCTCTGTTATTTTTAGAATGAGTTTTGGCAACATCCAACTTTTATAAGAAAAGGGTATTCCCGGTTCTTTCAAGCACTATTTGGTAAGTGCTCCATTTTTATTTAGAAGTGAGCTTTCTCTTCACTCTCTTCTCATAATCACAAGAAGTTTAAATGCAGTTTCAAAACATGGTACAAATATGATTTATCATTTTGTCTCCCTAAAAATGGCTCCCAGATTAAACATGACCATTTGAGGGGAATAATTTATCTTATAAAAATGGCTGCATGACTTCATGACAAAAACCCCATGCATTGAAGAGAGTCAGGTAGAGCCAGTTATGAGTAGCCAGTATTAAGTTCACGTTTATTTGTCATTCCAGCCATATACAAGTATACAGTGGGACGAAATATCGTTCCTCCTGGTCCACGGTGCAAATACAGAGAGGACACTGACATAGACATTGTAGACAAGATACACATACTGTAGTGCAAAGTGCAAATAGTGGACATTACTAAGGCAAATAAATAATACAATATACAAAACACTGGGGAAATTAAACCCTGTTTCTGGAATTGGAGTGGGTGCAAGTAGATTCCAGGGTGTTGAGAAGCCTGACAGCCTGTGGGAAGAAGCTGTTCCAGAGTCTGGTGGAGCTAGCCCGTATACTGTGATATCTTTTTCCAGATGGTAGGAAGGCAAAGAGTTTATGGGAGGGGTGGGAGGGGTCATCTACTACAGGTCTACTGCAGACCCTGTGTAAGCAGCGTTTGTGATAGGTGACAGAAATGGAAGGGAGGGAGGCTCCAATGTTGTTTTCAGCTGTTTCCACAATTTGTTGCTGGGTCTTGTGGTCTGAAGCGTTGCAGTTCCCAAACCAAAGAGTGATACAGCTGGTCAAGGTGCTCTCAATGGTGCTTCTGTAGAATGTGGTAAGAATGGGCAGGGGAAAGTTTGCCTTCCTAAGTTGCCACAGGAAATAGAGACTCTGCTGTGCTTTCTTGGCTAGGGAGGTGGTATTGAGAGATCAAGTGAAGTCATCTGTAATGTGTACATCAAGAAACTTGGTGCTTTTAACTGTCTCCATAGGGGAGTCGTTGATGTGCAGTGGGGAGTGATCAGTGTGGGCCCTCCTGAAGTCAATTATTATCTCTTTTGTTTTATTTAAATTAAGAGATAGGTTGTTGTTTGTGCACCAGTCCACTAGTTGCTCCACCTCCTCTCTGTAAGGTGTTTCATCATAGTGATGGTGCTAGAGATGTTATTACCAATCTGGACTGTCTGAGGTCTCTCGGTCAGAAAGTCCAGAATCCAGTTACAGAGGGAGGTGTTGAGGTTCAGCAAGCTCAATTTTTCTGTCAGCTTCTGGGGGATGATTGTATTAAATTCTGAACTGAAGTCAATGAAAAGCATTCTTACATCAGAGTCTTTCTTATGCAGGTGGGACAGGGCCAGGTGAAGGGCAAGAGATACAGCACCATCAGTAGAACAGTTGGGGCAGTATGCAAACTGAAAGGGGTCCAGAGGGGTAGGGAGTCTGGACTTTATGTGGCTCATGAGTAGCCTCTTGAAGCACTTCGTGATAATTGGTGTGAGTGCTACGGGGTGATAGTAAATGAGGCAGGACATGGCTGACTTCTTCAGCACCGGTATAATAGTGGTAGATTTGAAGCACACAGGGAAGACCACCTGGCACAAGGAGATATTAAACATATCTGTGAGGACATCAGCTAGCTGTTCTGCACATTCATTGAGCACGCGATCAGGTATATTATCGGGACCAGCAGCCTTATGTGGATTAACTTTGGCTAGTGTCCTCCTTACATCAGCTGGAGACAGGCAATGCACCTGATTGTCGGGAGGAGGTGTGGTTTTCTTCACAGGCACAGCGTTCATTGCTTCAAACCGTGCAGAGAAGTTGTTCAGCACATCTGGAAGGGAGGCATCACTGTCACTGGCACATGGGGAAGTCCTGTAATCAGTAATGGTCTGGATGCCCTGCCACATGTGCCGTGTGTCTCTGATGTCCTGCTTTGCCTCCCTGATGGCACCGGAAAGGTTGGACCTCGCAGGCCTAAGGGTTAGGGCTAGTGATCTAAATGCAGCATCATTTCTTCTTCTTAACAACCCCCAACAGCCTTTATGTCATGAAGCACTCTTTCAGGACCCTATGCAGACAACACAATCCGGGGAGGAGTGAGGAAAACATGGGGAAAAAAGCATGCAAAGGGGCTGGAAGGAAAACAGGGGGCGTGTCCAAGGTGCGCTGGTGTTCAGGGGGGTGTGTCTGTAGCAAATCCAAGAGTGTTCCAATGTCCAAAACCGGGAGATCCGTCCGGACACAGACAAACAGAGTTAAGAGCCGGAGCAGGATCCGGCGAAGGGTCGGGGGAATAAAAGGGGGGTAACAGGACCAGATGCTCCCAGTCCTGGACTGAGATGGTCAGGACACCGTTGTGAAGCCGATGCCGTCGAGTCGCTCCTGGACTCACTGGCAGGCGGGCTTCCAGGCATCCATCTTCCAAAGCTGAGCCCAGATTGGCAGGAACGTCTGGCTTTTATAGGACAGGGGGCAGGAACCAGAGGCAGGTGCAGGAGATAAGTACAAAACTAGGAAGGGCTGGGGCGTCCTTAAGAGGAGGGGTTTACGAGTGTGACACTTTATTGATCAATTTAACATTTCAGTGTCATGTAATGGAAATGAAAGATATACTGAGTGCAAAAGATTATGGGTCAATATATAACTCCAATAGAATCTGGAGTTCAGAAACTCTTTTGTTAGGTTAAGCTCAGTTATAGTAATTAAAAATAATTTTACTTTCCCATATATCAGCTAACTACAATGAAGCTTCTCTTAATTTCCTTCAAGACATTAATTTGGATTTAATCAAACATTCCAATTTCTATTACGTTTAGTACTTGGATAGCTGGGATAAACATTTTACACTAACTATATTCAAAATGCACACCAGTTGGAGCTTGTGCTGAGCAAAATGCATAAGTGGATATGAATTTTAATACAATTCTAAAACAATCATCTTCATTTATAGTCAAAGCTAATTTCATGCACATGTAACTTTGATCTTTAGTTTTTTCCTTTAAACTAAATTGATTCATTAATGTCTCCCAAATTAAAAATGATTTCTTTGAATTTGATTATGTAGACAAATTCATCTGTTTCTCTGTTTGTTTAATAGAGTTACACTTTAATCCTAATGCTCTGTTTAGCAAGTCTTTTTCTGCCCTGCAGCCACCTGGGAAGAATGTACAGTATATTCAAATCTCCTTATCAGGGCATCCTTAACAAGTTGTATAATGTGGGCAGCATTTGTGTCTGTTTGAAGCTACCACAAACCTTATTAATGCATACAATACTCCTGTTTAGCAAGCATGTACCATTGATCTAATTACTTCACATAAAGCACAGAGGCAAAGCTACTGTAATGACTATGAAATGAGATGCACCAGGGCTGTTAAAGTGATCAAGTACTCTCTTGAAATATTAGCCCCGTGAGGCCTGATGTATATTGTTGGTCGTCTGTGTCTTAATACTGACAGACAACGAGGGGGGCAGGGGTTAGTCATGCAGATAGAGCCAGTCATAAAACCACTCATTAGTTTTTAGAGAACCTTTACAGCTTTCTTTTTACATTGACAAGGCACACAATGATTGGATAGGAAGTGCTAATTTACATGGTTGAGAGCTATAAATAGTGTCTTAAAATGAAGCAATGCTGTACATTTTACAGCTGACAAGTTAAAAAAAATACATCGTCAATATTGTACACCACTAAAAGCAATGACATTGAAAATGTCACGCTCCAGGGGAAAGACACAAATCCTCAAATGGTTCTAGTATGTAGTGTGATTTGTTTTTTAACATTTTCACAAGCACTTCTGAGGGCTTGTACATTTCCTTTATTCTGCCTATATTACAAATGCATTTAGAAATGGGTTAAGAAAAGGGATACAGCCTGATCTAAGTTTGAGAGGTATAATTCTTCTTTCTGTCATCCATTTAAATTATTCTTAATTTTTTTCAGGGAGACACTCAAAGAAGAAAACTAAAGAATTATCTTAGAAATTGACATCTATTGTGTTTAGTGAAGAGATTTAAGAATTGTTATTGTATTTTTCTTTAATTAAAAGTTTGCATATTCTGAAAGGCTAGCTAGTCATGAACACAAAAGAAAACTTTATTTCTTAAAGTACAGAGCATTTAAAATTATTAATCCTCCTAACGATTTCTCTAATAAGATTTTGGCCTTTCTCGAGGGCTTTGTGTGATTCAAAATGTAGTCTGTGCTGTGTTATGTCAAAGGGAAATTGGAACACTGAACGCCCTAATGGGTAGTATGGTGGTGCAGTGGTTAGCATCGTTACCTTGCAGTACTGGGGCCCTGAATTCTGTTCCTGGGCTGCTGTTCTTCCATGTTCACATGTATTTTTGCCGGTATTATGCATTTTGAGTTTGTTGGCTTACTGTAGACTCGGGTATGTAATGGGTTTGTTACCGATGTATGGCTCATTATGTTATTATATAATATATTGTATTAAGTGAAAAAAAATAAGATTAGATCACTTTATTGGCCATATACAATTTCTTGTATCAGGAATGTGTCTTTTCGCATACCCCAGCTAGCTCTCCATGAGGCACACAGGCACACAGACAGGGAGAGAAGCTTGGGGTAAGAGCGCAGGGTCAGCCGTTGTACAGCGCCCCTGGAGCAGCTGGGGTTAAGGGCCTTGTTCAGGGGCCCAATGGAGTAGGATTCGTCTGCCAGCTGCGGGATACAAACCAGCAACCTTCCAGCCACGGGCGCAGATCTTTAGCCACAGAGCCACCACACCACCTCAGTTGGTTTTTGTATTGCAGCTCTGTGTCCACAGATCTTGATTCTCGAACCATATTGAACCCAGCAGTAAAAATGTAACAGCCTGTTGGCTCTGGTTTCCTCCCACAGACCGAAGACATACTGATAGGTTAATTGGCTGGGTGTTCCCTGCAATGGAGTAGTGTGCTGTCCAGGATGTATCCTGCCTTGCACCTGATGCTTGCTGGCATTGGCTCCGGCTCCATCATGACCATGAACTGGTTGCAGCTGTAAAAATTTTAGATGGATGGATGGAAAACCCAAACTGAAGCAACTGGTTATACAGTAGTTGTTAGTAGGTAAGATTTCATCGATTATGTTTTTCTGTCTCATTCTAATAGAGAATGAGGTTAATTTACACATTCATGTCAAAAACATGATAAATTCAGATCAAAACTGGTTATCTGTTATTTTACAGTGGATATTAAAAGTTGTAAAACAAGGTTCCTTAACTATATTTCATTTTTAGGGACCTACCAAGGCCTAACTACCTATAATACCAACTACCTAAAACTATCTGTATAGATATATAGCGTTTACAATGTTGCATACACACAGGAAAGCCAATATTGCTGAGGCTGTAATTACCGAACAATTTACTAGTTTGAGAGCCACAGTTGAAAAACTAACAATTCTAACATCTGTTGTTGACGCCATTACAAATAATATTTGCATATGTCATGCGAATCGCAGTTCTATGAAGGAAACCTAAACCAAGGCTTGATCATGCATTTCTCAATCTCTGTTAAAATCGTGAACAAAAACACTTTTTAAACCAGAACGGAAATGAAAAAATAGTGTGAACACAAGAAAAGGAACGGACTCTTGTAGCTCAACATTTTGGTATGCACGAGATGAGCTTCTTTGGGAACCAAGGCAACCAACAGCAAAAGCAAATGAGACCATGATGTCACCTGACTCTCAAATTGTGGCACACTGAAGATTGCTGAAAATGGCTGTAGATGTTTTAAAGAAAAATGCTTCAGCTTTCTATTCAATCGACACTAAATTATTTCACTTGTTTATGATAGTACTTTTTATTACCGTGTATAACCTGAAATGGTCTGCAACCAACATGCAAATAATTCAAATTATTTCCCATAAATTGAATTCCAGAAGTAATAATAATAATGCCCTCTCTCTCTACCCTAATGGATAAAGGGTTTTGAAAATAACAGGATGGATAAAAATGTTCACTTCTGTTGTCTTTAACTTAGTGATTTTAAATGACAATAAGTATTGGGAGGGGTTCAATTGTCATTTTTAGTACATTTCAAAGTGTAAAATAACAGTGTGTCTTTTTTGGGGAAAAGCTCTTTGACGTTTGCGATCCATTAAGCCCACCAAATTGCTTGAGTAATAACTTGTTTTCCAGAATCTCAGGGACAGATACTGAATTTTCTTTAGAAGTGAGTTCTGAAGAGGAGTCTCAGAGGCTCAGAGACGACTTCATTTAGGAATAGGCGCTATTAAGAGAGGGACTGGCAGAGTTAACTGGAGCTCAAAGTAGTTTAGAGTTTAGGCTTTACCTTAAGAGTATATAACTTCACTGTAAATAAGAAAAGCACACATTTTATTTCACATTTATGAATGTGTGTCTGTTTTTACCTAAGACAATCCTATATAATGATCCCATTATTGCATCCCAACTCCTTCATGTCACATATTTTATACAAATCTAACAGCCTGGCTTATATTGTAATCTGCAATCACTGTATTAATTTTAATTGAGTTATATCTTTCATGCATCATTTACAATACACTTGTTTGCTTTTGTGCTCCATTCAATATTGATCTCTTCATTTTACTGAAATTGAGAAGACACAATAAACCAATATACCAGCCTTTACACAGTTGATTTTAAGCGTGACTGAAATGTTACAGACATTTTTCTAACAACATTTTCTAGCCAATTAAAGCCATTTTTATGTTAGAGGTTTTTGCCGAAATATAATGCATGTTAGCTTTGCCTATTAAACAACTAATGCTTTTAGTAGAGCGTTTTTTATTTTATTTTCTGGAGACAGAAAACCTTGGTCAAAAAGAGAGAATGAAATTATACTAAACCCTTGCCCTGGAATTGCGAATAATCAGGCAACCTAAACTTCAAAGGTTTATTCACATCTAAGGCCAATTTTGAAATCTAAAAATATGCCATGTTTAATTAACTCTTACTTCCATGAATTCTCTTGACTAGAAAATACCTATTTTGCCTTATACTGTACTTATTCCTTTCAAAATGCCTATTTTGCCCTTTGTACTTTTATACAGGGTAATAGTGGCCTTCTTGAGTACTGTTTCCGTGCCCTGCCCTCCGTCACCAGACTGCACATGTGTGACCCCAGAAATCTTCACTTCCTGGTCTTTGAATCATCTGCTAACCAATTGTCTTCCAGCATTTAGTCAAGTGGGTGAGGCTGGCAGGTCATTCCCAACAGCCTTCTGGGAAATGCAATACATTCCCTCACAATTATTCTAAGATTTTAAACTACTGCCTATCTTATGGGTTTTAGCTAGACATGAGAGTTGCAAATTGTGGCAAGCTTTAGAATTAAGAATTAACAATAGCATTGTCATATTAAATGGAGATGGAGGTATTATCAGGTAGGAACAAGATTTTAAATTGTGAAAATGATGGGTGCCGGGAAAAAAATGCCATCCAAGTTCTAATCTGTTTGGCAGCATTGGCTGCTACTATTCTTCATATAAAATACTGTGTGCCAATTATAGCACCTCAGGACTGGTTTGTTTTCACCAGGCAATAGTCCAGCAATGGCAAAGTTAATTAAATTGGTTGAACCTGCTGTGGTTGTAAGTTGCAGCTGATATTGTTGACCAAGCATGTAGTACAGTATGTAACTTTCATTGCACTGGATGATTTTCAGTAAAAATGGCAATGAAGTCAGTTGCCTTTTTATATCTGTTGTGTTTGTGAATTTACAGTGTGGTATAAACAAAAATGATGTTAGAGATAAAAATGAAGTGAATTTAGTGTGGAACTTTATTTACAGATACAGTGGATTTAGAGGGCTCTGATAGCTCACACGGTAGGTATCCATTATCTCATGCACAAGTATATGAAATGAAATAAAGGCTTTATAGTGGTTATGTATTGGATGACACTGTCAATTAGGCTGAGAGACACATCTGAAGTAGTTCTTGGCTCAGTGTCTAAACAACGTCTAAGTAAATCTACTTCAACATGGTGCTATCTAAAGATGTCGTTTCAGTCTTTTTGCCAGAACACAATCATTGTTCTATCAACTATTAAAAAATACCAACTATGCAACACTCCATCTTCAGAAACTGATATTTTCCAGTAAGGGCTGTGACAAACCCGAAGCTATCCCAGAAGATTAGGGACCTGAAAGAATTATACTCCTGATAGACTCCCAGTATGTTGAAAAGGAAAGACACAATTACATAGGTACAGACACTTAATTAAAACAACCAGCATGTCTTTGGAAGTGAGGAGGAAACTGGAGCACTCGAAGAAAACCAATGTGCAGGTGAAAAGGAAATGCAAACTCTACACTAAAGGAGCCCCAGTCTCGCAGGACCCGGGAGCTAAGTGTCTGTCGTGCTACAAAAACCCTTCCCTGAGAAATAGTGATAATAACATCACTCTGTGTGTGTTTATAAATAGCCCACAAATGAATTGCATACTGTAACTATAATAGGCAGTGAACACCAAGAACAAAATTGATTTTGCTTCATAAAGATCACCTTTAAGCATTCAACAGTAACTGCTTCATTTACTACAAGCCCATGCAAAACATCAGCAAATTAACATATCAGTCAAAAGTGATTTTGTTGCAGATTACCTTTTGTAAGATTAGAAGCAGAACAAACACAACAGATGTTTCTATTGTGATGTCTATTTTGATGCCTTGGACTGTAAAACCTCCTTTGGTTATTTCACAGGTGCACTTACCCTAATTATATGGCTCATATGACAGGGACATATTAGCATGCTTATCTGATATACCGTCATCTCACTATCAGTGCTTTTTATGCTGAAATGCTGAAAAGATACAAAAACGTTCTACTCTTGTTATACTCTATAATATTACTCTATAATATTACTTTATATTGAACGTTAAACATTTAGAAGGATCATGGCTGGAATTGTGTGCCATTTATAAAAAAACAACAACAAAAAAAACCTTCTCCCGATCCCCCCAGCAAACCTTTGTGATAATGGACATATAGGTCCTGTGTGTAAAGCACTCATCTGGGTAAGGTATGGCAGTATACACCAGTATCCACACTAGACAGCAGATTTCAGGAATCCATCCAGTACCCCAACTGTAACACCCTCACTCTCAGTTTCTGTAATGTCCAAGTAGTCAGTGCTTCAGTTTAATGTCTCATCAGTAGGCAGCTCCTGCTATACAGTGTCCCCAATCGCAGTAATGGGTCAATGGCTTTGTAAATTCCAAATCTCACATAATGGCCGACATACACCTCTTGTAGCAGTAGTCGATTTTTCTAAGAGATCTCCCATCCCAGTGCTAACAAGGTCCAAGATCTCAAACTTTCTAAGATCTCATGAGATCTAGAAGCTGGTAACACCGCAGTCTGTACACGGTAGATATAAAGTTAACTGACCTATTTGATCAACTGTATCATGAAAGTAGTGTTCTGTGAATAACATTACAGGAGGCTAACAATTACAGAAGGAACTCTGGGGAATGTTCCTCTGCAACAGAATAACACAGCAGAGAGTCAAGTCATCCTGATTTGTTGCTCTAACTGTTTCCACACAGCAATTGCCAGCTTACTTATTATATCCCCTTAAATCTTTTAAAACTTCCCTATGTCTAGCAACACCTTAAATTCCATTAATCATACAGAAGACAGGCTGCTTAGGACGTTGTCCTGAATTTCACCATTACTGCTATTTCATTCAGGTCAGCTGCAGTACTCATTCTGGGCAGTAGCACTGTGCCCTCAAAGGTCCAGAAAAACTATTGAATGTCACGAAGACCTGATGAGCCCTAATATTTCAGTGGAGGGAGCAAGAAAACATGCAGCAGTTCTTCCCTCTCAGAATGTAGCACTGACACCGGCTCTTCCTTAACTCAAGGGGGTTGAGTCTAGCAGAACACAGGAATAGCAGCTGGATAATTGTGAGAAAAAGGTACACCTTTGTCATTTGGATGTGCTTTTGGGCTCACAGAAAAAGCATGTTTCTCTGATGGGGTTGCAGGGGCTATTAAAGACAACCACTTCTTTATGTTGCTGTCACATTTCATTGACGTGGTTTTATATATTTGTCCTTGTGAACTGTGTAAACATGGTGTTTTGAAAAGTAATGACCTACTCAGCCCCAATTAGCAGAGATTGATGCAAAATCTTATATATGATTAAATACTGTAATCATTTACATCCAATCTTATTAAAATGTACAAGGTTTTTCCTAAGGATCGTAACATTCCTAACGTTAAATCAAAATAATTTTACATGGATTATATTCGTGACTGATAGCAACAATCAGTTCTATTTTGATGCAATAACGGTTCAGTCATTTTATTTTAAGATGGGGCTTGGCTAATAAGTTTCTTGTTTTGTATTCTTCAGCTTTTTAAAAAAGAGCCGCAGGCCTCAGAATGCAATTCTCCTTTTGGTAAATTACTCCACAGCACTGTCTTCTGCTCATTTCACTTTTGTATTAGGATTATGGGTGTCCTCCAGTGCAAAGGAAATCAAAGCAAGGAAATTTCAAAATAATGTTATTTACTTCTGGAGAAGGTTTTTAGGTAGTGATAATTACAATTGAAATAATGTCTCACTGATACATTTACATGGTGCTTTCTATACAAATACATCAAAAGACTTTCTGCCCCAGCCAAACACAGTTTAGCTAAACAGGTTATACACTATGGACAGGACAAATGAATTAGTTACTTAATCTAGCTAAATATTTGTTCATTATTTTAACTAGAGAAGAGTTGGCATTAGACAAAAGTTGATTAAGACTGCAGATAAATAGAAATGTAGTACAGAACTACTTTATTTTAATTTTGTAACAATTAAGTCTCAAAAGTTTAATAGCATTATCAATCGTATTTACCTCTCTGTTACAAATTGGTTACAGAAAGACATATTTGCATAGTTGGAAGTAATTCAAGAAGTGAGTTTCAGAATTCAAATACTCTGTTATAATTCAGGTGGGTAGCTGTGTCCGCATGGGTAGGCTGCAAAGGAACAAGTAATAGGTTTATTCCATGCTGAAAAGAGACTTTCTTCTCTTTTCAGCATGGATTAAACCTATTACTTGTTTCTCTGTTATAATGCCCAGTTACTATAAGGACCTGCAGACATCCTGCATCCAGACATCAGACCCATTCATCATTCAAGAAACTGCAGGCTCCACAGTTCTTTACAGGAGTCAGAACAAGACCCTGTGAAGCCACAGGAACAGCTATTTCAATAAAAGCAAAGAAGATCCTTACACAAACCCACACCATACTAGAGCCACCTCGGAATCTGTTTAGGGACTCCTGGGAAGGGACAAGGCCTAGACAACAATCAACATCTCATTCAGAGCCCTCACATTCCTGCTGTGAGGGAGTGATTTAGTGTTGATCCACTGCCATAGCCCAGTGTCGTAACTTTTATGTGTTTTTTAATTATAAAAGTCTAAGAAATAAGAAAAGTTTAAGAATGATGTGTGTTATATAAGTGGGAAAATGCTGTCCTGAATCTTCAAAATAAACAAGAAACAAATAAGAAATCCAGCAAGGATTAATTTCAGTTTTACTTACTACTTTAATAGTAAATATACCACTTTCTGATCCTGAAGTATCACATATTGAGAGTGTTTTAACCAAAGCTATATAATGTATCAATGTTTTATAATAAAAACGTAATGTACCGCACAAACTACTACATGATTTTAATACTTTTTACACTTCATGTGATTTATGTAAAAAAAATGTTTTACAATTTGTTTGCAGTTAGAGTACCCAGTGCTTGGCCCAATCCATCTCCAGTGTCTCTGTAAATTGTCATTAGTTGAAAGGTGTTGAGAAGAGGTGAATTGGTCCAGCTTAATCCCAATACTGAGGATACAGGGGCTACATACAGTATGTATGATATCAGCTGAAACCCAGGTTTGAAAGCCAAGACAATTAAGAGAAGGCTTAAGAAGACTGACCAGTGGATAAACTTACTAGTATTGAAGCAGCTGACTGGGACGGAGAAGTCACTGGTGAAGACAAGATGTGAAAAGGCAAGAGCCAGTGAATCTTGGAGATCCACCGTGAATTGTGGAGAATTTTTTAAGTTAAGATACAGTACATAGCCCTGCATGTACAGTATCTTGTCCTGCACCCTTTCCTCCAACCTATCTTCACCCCCTTAGCAGCCTCCCTGGTTCATTCCTCACTAGGAATATAGGTCAATCATATAGGGAATATGTCTATTATTTCCTCAGACAGCCAAGTTTAAGCCAAACACTTAAATATTAAATACACGATCCCTTTAGAATTTGATCAAACTACTGAAGGAAAAGATGCAGCAGAGAGGATCAGGTAAGCAGTATTGATCACAGAAAGTTTTCGTGTGTACAATGTACGGTATGCAGGATGAAAAAAGAAAGAGGAAGAGGATTACCATGGTATAGATAGTTTTTCAAGAAATTATGTCATGGAGAATCACGAGTTAAGAGTTTCAGAGGTGAGGGCACCCTTCTTTGCTGTCATCCCTCTGAAACTTTTGATAAAAAGTTCATAACACGCATAACCTGAATGTTTACATTTTATTTGCAGATTTTTAACTGATTCATTATTGCACTTTAAATTCTATTTTGTTCCTTTCTACTATTGATTTAAATTTTTTTTTCTATTTTGGCATTTTGACTAGAGCTGTTTTTATGGAGTTTACAATGAAAATACAGAAGGGATGACAACAACCATCTTCTGGCTGTCCGAAATCATACTTTTTCCTCATTTCCTATTATATGCATATATATTATACGCATTATATGCATATTTTTGACCCCCCTCCTCCAAATCATCCTTACCTTTGCAGGTTTGCCTTGGTTCACTCATCTGTGCTCAAGAGGGGGTCCCAGCCAAGTGGGTTCAGCCTAATTTACTATGACTAAAACACTCAATTAACACTTTCAATACACTTAATTCTTCAGTATTTTTATTTCACCTGTTCTGTTAATGTTTATAGTCTAATTATTTTTTTGTGCTTGAAAGACATTGTAAATAAAAATAGTAAGACCTCTGATAAACAGATTTCCCCTTGCTATGTCTTTTGCGCCTTCTTTCTGTGTCTTTTTATAGTTCTGACTGTTCACTGTTAACTGAGTGCAAGAACTTTCTCATTATCATGCTCTTTATCATTGTATGATCTTCATTTCCTCATTCAGACTGGAGTCCCTTGTTCTGTATGTGATGTTAATCTTTGGGGCCTAGCATTGAATGGCAATTTTCATTTTCCCTAGATTTCTGTTTCCACTGATTTCAGATGTGTGCACTCTTGTCTAGATAGCTGTTACAATTACTTCTCACCTACCACATACAATTACACCCACATAACACTCACAGCCATCCTGATACAACACCATTCAACGTGTGAGATGTGTTATTCATAGCTTAAGGTGTTGCAGTGCAGGGGAATTCTTTTTAATCTGTGCTCTCCTGAAATGTTAAGACTGCTGATTACATTAACTCTGGGTTATCAAAGTACACAGGCCCTTCAACCTTGAGTTTTACAAAAACCCTTTATCTTAACAATAAAATGGGATGCAGGAATTCAGACGTGATTTAATTTAATTCAGTCTAAAAGAATCGAAATGCTGGCATGAAGAAACCTGCATCTCCCTGCAATGGGTCTTCTAATTGCACTCCTGCTGCTACAGAGGAGTCTGCCTGAGGTGACTCCAATTTAAGGACAGCCTGTCAGGAAGAAGTTAGCATGCCATTTTCTGATTGGCCAATCAGCCAATTGGCTACCTGGGGCTGAAACCCATACCATAAAAAAATAATTTGGTGGATTTTTATTTAAACCTATCTTTGTGTTTGATTACACTATTGTTCATATGTTAAAATAAAATAATGGCAAATAATGATCTATTCATTACCTGTTGAGTTTGCATACAGGCTAGGGGGTTATGTTTTGAATATGACCATATTACTCCAAATGCAACTGGTATTCATAAATTCATTTTTCTAACCACTTTATCCAATATGGGGCTGTGGGGAAACTGGAGCTCATCCCAGCAAGCAATGGGCGCAAGACAGGACACACCCCAGATGGGATGCCAGCCCATTGCAGTAGTATTCATAATTATAATTTTAAACAATCTATGAAAGAAATTGGCAGGAAGGTAAAGAATATTTTTGCATATGATTGAATTAAGCAGAATCTGCAGGAAAATAAATACATTTACTATTCACATAGTTGAGGCAACAGTTCAATTTTTTTCTTCTGGAATTACTATTAGTCTTATTAAAATGAGACTGAACGTATTGCAATTATAATACATCACGATCCAAAAGTAACCATGATATGGAACACTTATCTTTTTCATATTTATATTTTCCTTAGTGTTCAGACATGAGTTTTTTTTTTCTTTCTTATTTATGCATTAGAGAAGTCACTATACCAACATTATGCAATTAATTATTTTGGAATCAGTGGACTGATTCTCTATGAAGATGAAATTACTGTTAGGCAAAAGGACAGTGAAAGGTCTGTAGCTGTTCGAAGGACATATGACATACTAACAATTCAAAAAGCCAGGAATCAATTCGCAGCCCTTAAATGCTTAAAAACCAGCAATTGACAGGATTCATTTTTATACTGTCAAAGATGCGTCACATCTTCTTTTACTAAATGCGGTAGAGCGCACATACAGATGCAGCCATTCAAAGTTCACGGTGCAAACCCGTACCGCACACAACTACGCACGAGCCACAGGTCATTTAAAAGTTTAAATTTAAAAGTCTAAAAAGTATACAACTTAAATTCTTAATTGAATAAAGATTGTCCCTCAGCAGTGATCGGGATTCGAAACTGGGTGTGACAGCACAAATGCTGTACAGGAGAGGTTAAGCTTTATTAACTCCACCTGGCGGTTTTACAAGGTGATTCTGGATACTATTAACATAATCACCACATACAGTATTGCGGTATACTGCGACATGCCCACCGCGTTGTACCGTAGCATACCCCGCTTGTTTTGAATTGCTGCATCTTACATATTTACATATTTACATATTTCTGTAAGTGCAGAAATATGAGATTGAGACGAGTACAGAACTGAATTTGATCCACTGGATATCAAAACACTGCCAGGTCTGGTCCATTTGCTGTGGTATACAGGAAGATTCTGTTGGAAGTGGAACCAGGGGCTATAGGTGAAAGCTTGTGGGGGGATGAGTCAAGGGCAGAGACTGTACCAGTTGAATGCCAGCTTAGGGAGAAGGTAATAAGGGAGGGTAAGTCACTGGTGTAGCAGCCGGGGCATCAAGACACTGGAGACGTGAGAGATGTGAAATAACAGCACAGAGTGGATGTCCAGCGACCTTCGGGGTTCTACAGGACAGTGAAAAGAAGGATTAGGGAAAGGGTAGAGACTAACCAATGGATATAGGCTGGGGCTGTATGGATTAGGATCAAACATTCTGCCTGTGCTTCTCTTAGAAACATCGATAAAAGACCAGTCCCAGCAATAGCCAAAGGTGCAGAACGTCTCAGCAGTGCCAGGAATCTGTTTGTCGTGGAAGAAATATAAATGAATTCGTCAAAGAGAGATGTATGGAGTGCAGGCTGACTGAGCCACCAGGGATAAACAGTGGTATATTCTTTGATCCTTGTTCTCTTGAGCGTGTGCATGGAAAGATAGAAAATTAATTTAAAAAAAGGTTGCAAAAAAATTAAATCTCTTTCATGGCAAGTGCATTACCCTACAGATCGACTCGATTTGTTTGGCAATTCATGCTTGTGATACTACGGTAAAGTGTGCAACCATAATGATGTTATTGTCAGAACCAACTAATACAGAAAATGCTGAAAACATGGAACACCAAGAACACAACATCCAGCTGACTGGTAAGCATCAGAAAGTAGTTCCTACACCACCTCTGCATCTCCAGCCTTGCTTCACATACCCCAACTCCCAAAAAATATGCGGTCATCGATCATCCCATCCATTCAATGAAAACACGGCGTAAAAACTCTCGACTAGCAAAAGCCAATATTTCTAAATACGGTCACAGTTACATCCATCTTTGGACCAAAAAACAGTTCCCAATGTACATCACCTCTATATCGGCATGTTAATTAAGCTGGCTTCAGTGTTGTTTAGTCCTCCGGCTCCTCCTTCAGAGTCAGTGCACATTTTCAGCACCTCACAGTGGAATACCAATCTCAATCATCCAAACACTAGGTCGGCGGTCTTACGAAGCTTATCACACGTATATCCCTACTGAACCGGCCAGGATATAGTGCGTAATTAACTTAATAGTTAAAGATGGCGCATTGGTGTTTTGGGGGTATCTTTTTTGGGAGTCTGGTCTGGAGCCTATCGTCATGCCATTCCCTAAGATAGGCACAGCAAATACTCATATTTCGTCCCGCTGTCACACTCATTAGAATCTGAGTTACTGAAAAAAAAAGGTTATTGATGTTCAGGGTTTTAAAGAGTAAAGGACTAACAATTCCGTCAGATTCAAAGGGCAGCTACAATAACTCATGAGGAAGGAGGGGTTAACTCACCTGACTTTGAAGCAGTTGGTTGCCTAGAGGTACGCACTGAAATCTCACTGGTTTTGAGTAAACCGCCGGCGTCCCTCTAGGGCCTTGTGAACGCTTAAAAGATCAGTGGAAAAGGATGAGTGCTTCTGGAACTTAAGAGGTCCCTCTTGTCCTTTGAGACAAAAGATCAAATCAAATAGTGCTGTATGTATACAGTATGGTATATATTACCATCAATGAAAAGACCCTCATGATATTGTAGCAAAAATGAAAAAATTCCACACACTTCATCCGGGTGCTCACTCTTCTTTATTACTTTTTCTTTACAACATGCCTCATGAATGTACAATTGAATTCAGAGTTAGGCCTGTCGACACCAAAACAATGAAGCAAATCCTGCACTTGAGCAATAAAATGGTAAATGTGGTGTACCTGGAAAGCAAAAACCTAAAGCAAAATGCTGCCATTTTAATTGGCACAGAAAATTAAACTGCATACTTCAGCACAAGGCTTCCACCAGGTTTTTCTATGAGGAAAAACCTAATGATATGAAACTTAATTAACTTTCTATGCTAATGTAACAGCTTCCAGACATTGTGTTTCCTGACAGAGCTGCAGCTGTTTCATTTTTCGTCTGAAATGCAACTTTTGCAAGCTGTGCGCTGCAGTGAATCTCCTGTGAATTATCCCCGCTGTGTTGTTACAGATGTAATCTTCTTTAACCATTAATTGGGCACTAATATTTCTCAATGCATTTCGTTTTGGAGGTTTACAGTGTATTTATCAATAGAGTTATTATAAAAATACAAATGACACATATTTGTCTTGTTTATCTGCAAGAGCCTTTTAACATGCCAGACCTTTGGATATGGGACCTGCTGTAGTAGCTAAAAAATAATGAAGACAGAGCAGAACAAATCTGTACCACCCAATAGGTACCTCAGTCTATTAAGAAATGAAAAGAGATGCTTTGATATAACTGATTTTCTAATGTGAAAGACATATTCTAATGATATAATGATGGTTGGCTCTTTTTGTAAAAGACAAACACTGTTTGCTTCCATCTGTATAGAACCAGTAATCTTGGCATACACATGCACGATGTGTGAAGTTCTGACTTAATCATGAAGCTTTCAACACCCTTTCACTCTTGAGGAGATTAGTTACTGTATGTTTTAAAATGTAAAAGGTACAGCCTTATAACATTGCCTGAGATGCGGTATGATCAAGCTAGGCACAACCTGGGGAGAAAACAATATTCTTACAAAGAAGATCATGACAAGCCCAGAGTGGTATCACAAACATTCACACAGGTACAGTACTCTTCCTTCTCTGGCTACACTGTCAGAGCTCTTATGTTTTATCTTATCAAAATTAAGAATAAAACTGTCCCACCTCACTTTGAGGAAAAGAAGAAACTGACTGCCTTCAGGTTAAATGAGGATGAATTGATGCAATAGACAACAATAATTTCAGGCACTTAAAATTAGCAATGGCTCTATTTTGTGCTTCTCAGTTTCCCCAGGTCACGTCCTTCATTTTGCCTTTTGCTTCACTATCTAGTTGTTTCAGGAGACCATGTAGTTTACCCTATCAGTTAGATAAATCTTCTACAGTAAATTCAAAATTGGTCATTTAATAGATGTTTTTTTATTTCCATCATGTCACACAATAGGAAAATACTACTTATTAATTAATTCCAAAGTTTAGTAATTGACTTTGCTATTAACTGATCAATTTCATTAAAATAGTATAGTGTAGTGCAATAACCATCACATATTGGATAGTTGTTTGATTTCTTAGAGACACCTATTTAGGAATAAAATATTAACTTAAATATACTGTATTTTACTGACTTTAAATCTATCAAACCTAATTGCTATATAATGCCTTGATTTGTCTTGTGTTCGATAAATTTCCCATTTATTAATATTTAGTCATTACTATCGCATTGTTCAAAACATGCTATGGTATCTTCAATGGCTTTAAAATGACAAAACAAATAGCTTTATAATATAAATACTGTAGCTATTAGGGCTGTATCACTAAAAACAGTAGAGGTAATGTGAAATTAAAGGGTAAACAATTAAAAAAAAACTATAAGAAATAATATTAGTTTATATCTTTTTTTTTTTCAAATCAAGACATTTATAGCAACAAAGCAGAGTAACAAAGATGTTTCCAGTGACTGTTCACCATGGAAACTGGAAACAAAACAAGAGAAGAACAAGAGACTATCACAGGAAGAGACGCTGAAGAACAATTTTCTTTTTCTCACAAAATCCCTCCAACAGGAATCAAGTGATTACTCACATTTATAACGCACTGCATAGGAAGATCTTCTTTATTTTACTGAGTCAGCTCTGAAACATTCCAACAGTGACATTGAGAAAATTCTTTTCTTTTTTAATTAAACACAAACATCATGACTTGATCTTCTATTTGAAAAATATTTGTTTTACTACTAAATGTGTTTTCTAGACCTGCACCATACTGTATTTTTACAGGTCTACATCTTGGAGATCATACTCTTCTCAGGGTATTTAACCTGTTCTAGGGAATGCCAATTTTATGCGCTGTAAGATTCAATCTGTCAGGTCTATTTCACAGCTGGGAGAGCAAATAAGCTGCAAAAACATCACATTTACTTTTTTTTAAACAGAGTGTCAGATTAAACATTGGGACTATAACATAACAACAGCTGACATTTGCTTTTTTAATGTATTCGGGCATTCAGTAACATTCAGAAAAGATCACTGAGCTGCTACCTTAAAAGCCAGACAATTGCAGGACAAATATGACACAATGTTTTGATGCTCTAAAGACATGTTTAGGAAAGACTAATAGTTTCATAGCACTTCCCCCTCTGAAGTCCAAAGCACTCCAAAATGAGACATGATGCCAGTTACTATAGAATTACAGGTTTCTAAAGGAGAATTAATTTTGATTCAGTTTCCTAAGACATCAGCCGACTCTCATCTGCATTCAACTTTCAACACTAAGTGCCTAAGTGGATGCGTACGGATTTGCTTATAAAAACACCTAGTCATATTCATAGCTGCGTAAATTCTGCTTATATAAATAAATGTATTTCTTTACTACTTATTTCTTATTATTTATTTCTAATTTGGAGTGATATAAGATTTCAAATACTCTAGTAAAAATACAAATGATTGAAAAGGTTTAAAAAAATGTAATCTTTTCTTGCTCACTTTACCCTTCATCTCTTTTAGTTGAAGCATTTCAAAATATGATGTGTCTCTGGTACCCCTTATTCTTATACCCCTTATAAACATTCAGAGAGTCTACTTTGGCATAAGAATATCTAGAAGAGTTTTTAATATGTTCAATTTCTAGCATAAAACAAGCATTGTTGAGTAATACTGGAAGTAAAGATGATTAAATGGCTAGTTTTTTTTAATTATATTTTTTTCTGGTTAATAGCTATTTGAATCACTGAATCAGCAAATATGCAATTTCATAAGGTAAAATTATGTGAAACCTTCAATTAATATATTTGAATTTTTTAAATGCATTTCAAATCTGTGAAGCAAACCTAACCTGTGAGCGACTTTCTGCTTGTCTATTCCCCCCAAATAAAATTCACAACAGTCTTAAGCCAAAGGTTCTTCATACAAAATAACACGAGAAAAAACAGTGATCTGTTTTCTAACAGTTAAACACCAGTGAAACCAAGACTGCTACTACCATTTAAAAACAGGTCACTGTAAGGGATCTTAACCTGAGTTTCATTTTTCCCAAATTCTTCACAATTCATTCACTATTGCCCGATTGGTTTCACATTTGTCAAAGCACCAGTCTTTGAATCTCCATTCAAGTTATCCGTAACATACATAAAATGCATTTACTTTATTTTCCTTCTATTCCTTTCTTATTTTAATCTTATCAATAGCATTAATTTCTAACATAACCAACTGAGATTAGGCCCAATAATTCATTATCACCTCAAAAGCTTTAGAGCAAACCATTGCAACACAAAGGTCACTGTGTGAGATCACAAAAATGTCAGATCAATTCAAAACTCAGCTTTTTTCCCCCATCAACCTTCAGTTGTTGGACAGATATTTGCAGGATCGGCAGCATGTAAACATTTCTGCTTAGCAAATACAGAAATGGGTATTATGGATTTTATCATTCAATTTTCATTTAACATCTTCTTATTAAAACATTCACATTTCATATTGGTTTAAATGTCTAATTGCCCAAATCATAAAAGTTTTGCTATTCTGACCTGCTACACTAAGTTGCATTTTTATACAGCATAGTTAGCCACATTAGTCAGGATCAGGACAATCTTTAAAGTCAGCATTTTGAGCTTTGTTTTTCAATGACAGATTTTACCATTACCTGCATTTAACTATGAACTTACTGTAGGTCTTTATATTTCAATCTTTTCACACACTGTACCTCCAGCCCTACTGCCTTGTTTGTTTGTCATGTCATACAACGGTGCTAATGTCATCAGTTTCATCGGGCTTCTTCTGCTTGCTCGGAAGGGACTTTAAATATTCAAGATGCCTCCTTGCATCCTCCTGGTTTTGGCGCACGTAATACACCACATAAGAGATCACCATAGTGAACCAGCCAAACATGGTGACCAGCATGGCGTAGTCAGTAGTCCTTTTGGTGAGATTACACAGGTCAGCATCGGCCTTGAGGAATGGTCTCCCTGCGTGATCGTGCAGCTCAGAGGTCTTACATATGACTCTGCTGGCAGATTCGTGATTGTACACCATGTTTTTCAAAACCTGCTGTAGGGTGCAGTCGCAATGCCAGGGGTTGTTCCCAATATGGGCCTTGGCCTTCAGGCTAGCAAAAGCATTCTTGTGCACCGTCGTAATCTTATTATACGAGAGATCGAGTGCTTGCAAAGTTTCCTCCAGCCCTTTAAACGCGTGTTCGCCCACAGACTCAATTATATTTTTGGAAAGGTTGAGCTCTCTGAGCTGGTGCAGATCCTTGAAGATTCCATCGGGAATGGACGTGATCCGATTGGAGTCTAGGCTGAGAAGAGTGGTGTCAGGCGGGAGATCCTTGGGAATCTCCTTGAGGTTGGCGTTGCTGCAGCTGACATTTAATCCACCAGAGTGTGAGCACGTGCAGCCCTTGGGACACATACTGGCTGAATGAAAGCACAGTATCATGAGGACAAAGCTTTGTAACAGCAGACACATGGAGAGGGAACGAGTTAACCACAGGCCCGCCAGATTCATACTGGGCTATTGGCAGTATCATCCCACCTCCTCCTCTGGATGACCCTGCAGCAGAGTTCAATCATACCACATTCTACAGCCAGGGCTTTTCACAGTCTTCTTACCAAGTCAGTAGCAATGATGCCGGACTGAATTTATTTCATTGCTGGTATTCATTGGTCCAGGCTGAAAAACAAAATTATTGGTTTTTAATGCATGTTCATGTTTATTACGGACAAGTCATTCCTGCTGCGTGAATGCTTAACAACTGTGATGTTTGTGCGATGTGCTTTTCTGATTTGACGTGCTGTCTTGTTAGAAGACCTTGATTGTAATTTGCTATACTCATGTGTTCCATAGTAAATAAACTCTGTTATAATTCTCATGTATACAGACACACATACATACAGTATAAAGTATGAAAACTTAATATAGCTGAAATAACATAACATTGTATGCATACCACTGTTTGAATGTCATGTTTTTCTGAGAGATACTAAACACGTTTCTGTAATTTAGAATTGCCAGTTGGGTTTATACCAGCTTCTCAATTTGTAAATGCCAGTTTTCTTAAATCAGTATGGATCACAATTCATTTCATTATAGCAGCAACAGCGGGATGACGAGATTGCTACTGCACAGAATGCCTTACAGAATAGTTAGCAATGACTGGAGGAGTCATGCGTCTCACTAATCAATGCCACAAGCCTGCTATGCACTTGGGCAGTCAGAGGATCAGCAGCTGTGCAGTAAGTCATGTTATCCAGGAGTTATCCAGGTACCCCATTCATGGTGTATCTTTAATGAAGGCTCATTAGTATGGAACAAAATGATATCACCAGAAAGAAAAACTGACAATCAAGCAAAACAGTTACTGTATAACCAGTGCTGGGGAAAAGTACAGTCATGGAAGAGGTGTTAGTGGGGCCAGCAGGGAGCGCTCACCCTGTGGTCCACGTGGGTCCTAATGCCCCAGTATAGTGATGGGGACACTATACTGTAAACAGGTGCCGTCCTTCGGATGAGACGTAAAACCGAGGTCCTGACTCTCTGTGGTCATTAAAAATCCCAGGGCATTTCTCAAAAAGAGTAGGGGTGTAACCCCGGCGTCCTGGCCAAATTTCCCATTGGCCCTAACCAATTATGGCCTCCTAATAATCCCCATCTATGAATTGGCTTCATTACTCTCTGCTCTCCTCCCCACTGATAGCTAATGTGTGGTGAGCATTCTGGCGCACTATGGCTGCCGTTGCATCATCCAGGTGGATGGTGGAGGGGAGACCCCATTACCTGTAAAGTGCTTTGAGTGAAGTGTCCAGAAAAGCGCTATATAAGTTTAAGCAATTAATTATTATTATTATTATTATTATTATTATTATTATAACCAGTGCTGGTGAGAGGTACTTTTAAAACTACAGTTTTATCCATTACAATTGCAAATTTCTTCTAGGTTTACAGTTACTTTTAAAAGGTAATGCATTATTTTACACAGTAATTAACGTAATTGATGACATTTAAAAAGCATTTTCTCATGTTCATTTTCAAAAGTAGTTCCACACATTGGACACACTAAGAATTTCACACACTGGACATACTTGGACAGTATTGCCCTAATGTATTACTTTTTAAAAGCATCTTTCTCTAGCAGCCTATAAAGAAAAGGCAATGAATACACTGGCAGGGAAAAAAATGCAAAAGATAGAAAAAGCTACAACAAAAATGGAAGAACACTAGAACTGTAAACCTTGTCCTTTGTGTTATTATTAATTTCAGCATTAATTCAATAAATAATTAAGCTTAAAGCAACAATAAATACTCCATACTTACAAAGTGTCTGTTACTCAAATTGTAAACCAGAAAAACTGTAAAATACTTCCGTTCCAAAATCATTTAATTCTATTATTTTCCAAATAAGAATTTCTAATAAATGATGCATGCAGCAATTCAAAAGATAAAATCCCTCTTTATATGATTCTAATACTGCTCACAAAGAAAGAATGTTTTACATACTAATTCAGTCAGTCACAAAGAATGTCTCCAATATCTGTGACTTTTTAAAATTATTGCCTCACATCATCAGCTTGAAAATTAAACTGTACATTATTCTCCAATACAGTGTACATTTCTGTAAACTGAAATATTCTTACCATTAATGCATGATATTGCATCAAGTAGCAGCAAGCATAAAGGCATATACAGTATATACCCATCTACTATATATATACCCATCTGATGATGTGAAAAGTTGAGAAGAACTTTTTTAAACTGTTAGAACCTGACGTTATTTTTTGTCTCAACTAATTCACAAAACAAAGCGAAAGTCTAATTCGAACACATCCAAATCACTGCACTTTATTTAAACAAAAGCTAAAAAGGGAAACAATATAAATATAAGTCTGTTAAAGGATTCCAAAAGTAGATGGCACTTGGAAAACTGTCTTTTCAAAATTTATAATTAATAATACAGCGGCTAATAGCTGGTGTGTCAACAGAATATTTTTTTAATCATTAACTACTTCAGCTTTGGTGAAGAAGAAAAAAGCCTGGAAGTAGAACTGCCATGTGAAAAGCAAACTGTTGTGTTATCAATTAATATTTCAGAAATAAAGAGCTTGTATTGCTAAATGCCCTGATGTGACTTATGAGGAAAATATAATCGTTGTGACCAGAGGCTATTCACTATGTTTTGAATCTTTATTTTGGACAAATCTGTCAATATTTCTCCACTTTGACTATTTGCTTTACAGAGAAAAGCAGAGGCGGTGGCCCAGAGTGAATTATATTAAATTTGCATTGTTTATTATTGTCTGATTTGTATATAATTTGACGTAACAGTTTGCTTCAGTGACAAGTCTCAAGAGGTTTCAGAAAGTGCTTCCTTAGCTCTAGACACAGTGTGTAGGTAGAAACTCAGGATGACAAAGTACTTCACAGCAGTGATACAGGATAACCTAACAAGACTTCTGCTCCTGACAAGGGCTGGGTGTCAGAATTTCCCTCACTGGAGACAGTGTCTATACAGTATTTCTACCGGTGCCTGGTTGTGAGGGTGGTGTGCTGGGTCACGACAGTCCAGTGTGTAAATGTGGCACTCGTCATGGACTTTGAAGCTGTTGACCATCTCCTGTATGCTGGGATGGGAATACTGCAGTCTGGGAATGCAGGGCCTTGGTAAGGAAATCCATGGCCATGATCCATGCATTACTTTCTAATCTGCTTCCAGGGAAAAGGTGTACTGGAAGAGCTCTTTCCGGACCCTATGCGGACGACACAATCCGGGGTTGAGGGAGAATACACAAGGGAAAAAAGGCATGCGGGAGTCAGGAATGAAAACAGGTGGTGTGTCCGTGGTGCGCTGGTGTTCAGGGGAGGTGTGGCCGAGGCAAACAATCCTGAAGAAAGTCCAAGGGGGAATCCAAATGGAGGCGAAAGTCCAAAGCCGGGCGGTCCATCCTAGACAATTAAAAACGGGAACCGGGTCGGAACCGGCACGGCAACGGGAACTTAAACCTTAACAGGACCAGGTACTTCCAGGTCCCGGACTCGCCTGGTACGGAAAACAGAGCAGGGCCTGGAATAGTGTGAGCGCATGGATTTTAAGGAGAAATGAAAAGGGGGCTGGAACAGGGAGCAGGTGCGGGAGATGAATGGAAAACAAGAAAGGGCTGGAGCGTCCTTAAGAGGAGGGGCTTACGAACGTGACAAAAGGTCAACGGACATCAATTTCTATTTAGTCCATGCACCTGCTACTGCAGTAGTGGGGGGGCTGTGATGGCTGTGAGTGGTCACCACTATGGCTGTTCTCCTGGGTACACTTTCAGGTCCCGCTTGGCCCTTAGTGACGTCCCCAACAGCCAAGTCCTTGGAACTACACTCGTTCTGCCTGGACATAGGGAATGGATTCCACTTCAGCAGGACCTATGAAACAGCATCTTGTGTTCAAGTCTTTCATTCCAGCCTTGTGCTCAGTAGTGAAACTATACTCTTGTACTGTAAATCCACTAGACCATCTGCCCCTCTGGGTCTTTGAAGCCGACCAGGCAACCGAGAGATGCCCTGAACCTGTATTATCGCATTTGATACACCTCCGACAAGTTACACATTTCTCTTGGTTTGCTGAGTGTCTGACTTTAGTAAGCAATCACCTGCTTGCCCTTTGGGCCTGCATGAGAGTGCACTGATACAGCCATTGATGTCCATTATTAAAGTCAAACCTGGTTTTCAGAAGGACAAGATGAGGTACCTGATGACTGCCTTTAGCTCTTCAAAGGTCCCTTTGCCCGTGAATTTCCACAGCACAGTAACTATCTTAGAGTAATCCTTTACCATGTATAGTAAGAAGCCAACTTCAAGTCTCTTCATGGGCGCTGGCCAAGACACCATCAATTTAGTCTTTTCATGATCAATACCCACTCCGCTTGGGTCCACAATCCTGTTTCAGCCCTGTGGTCCTGATGCAGTTAAATACTTCTCACCTTTCAGAAAGTGACTGCATGCAAAAACAGATAACTGAAATATATCACATGGGCTTTCAGTGGCACAGAATGTAGCGCTCTCTCCTTCAAGTGTTCAAATGTTGCAGAGGTATTACCTAACCCAAACGACAACTGTGACTTCTACAGTCTAACAAAAAAGTCTTTGGTCTTTTTTTAGGGAAGGAGCAGCAAAATAAATGGAATTAGTGAGAGCCAGCAATGTAGCCCAATCCTGTTTGGCAAGTATACTGTATAAGCCTTTCTGAATCATCCCAAATCCATATAATCCATGCAGAACCAACTGTAATTGTGTCATATTTCTTTCTCATAAGCACTGGTTGTGCTGTAACTTAGCAGTCCCAGGTGTTAATCAATAATGAGACAAGCAAATAACAGTACAACTGACAAAAACGTCACATACAAAAGATAATTTAAATATATTTGGGGTATCTGTCTCAGCAATGACAAGTGCTGACCACTGAAACCACAGACATAATGAGCACATACAGGAAGATCTATACATGGCTGAACCGCACTGCTGAGTTCCAATCAGGGCAAAACTGGTTGTTTTATTTGTTCATTCTGTGTGTTATATTCAGGTTTTAAGAATACTAATGCATAATACCAATTTATGGTAAGAACAGCTGTGTCTTTAAGGAATTACTTTGTGCACCTTTGGCTAACATTTATGTATCCTGTATTTATTTTTGATCAATGCTATTGTAGCGCTATTGGGGCGCTGTACCCATGCGCACGGAAGGCAGGCTGGGAACGGCGGCTGAGGGGCAGGAATACCTGCCCGTATATAGTGGGACAAGGGCTGGAGACGCCCCCTTCCCTCTTGTGTCTGTGTAGGTGGGGTGAAGTGCTATATCTCCCCTGTCCCTGTGTGTGTAGCCCCCCTCGGCCACTTTAATAAATGTCCTGCCAACCTGTGCCAGAGCCCCCGGCCTGTTTCCTTCTGTCGGCAAACCCTGGGAGCGTTACGATATGAAATTGCATAACAAATGGATTATCAAAACAGAAAAGTTCTCAATTTTCCTGCTCCAGACTCTGTTTTAAATTGTTTAAAACAGAGGTGTTATACTGTACCCCAGATGTGCAATCCAGAGGTCCTTAAACGTTTAAAGAGATAAAATCACATACAGTACATACATCCCCATACTTTGCAGTGTTTTGGAAAGGGTTGGCAATAACCTATGGTTTTGGGCATTTAAATTGTTATAGAATCTATCCATTTTCTAACTGCTTTAACCAGGGTCACAGGTGAGCCCGAGTCTATCCTGGCAAGCAACGAGCGCAAGGCATCATACAGTACATCCTGGATGGGATGTCAGTCCATCACAGGGCACATACAAATGCAAGTCCGTGCACACTCACGCCAGGGGTAATCTTCCCAGAAGCCAATTAATCTACCAGCCTGTCTTTGGACTGTGAGAGGAAACCAGAGCACCTGGAGGAAACCCTCACAAACACACAGAGAGGAAACAAACTGCACACAGATAGCAAACCAGGTCTGGAATTGAACCGAAGGCATCAATGCTATCCAGTATGCCCCCACTATCACATATATCAGCTGTGGAGTATCATAAAGTATTCTAAAAAAACGTATACTGAGCACAGCTGTGGAGTGAAGTGATGTTTTTTTTTCGTAGAAGGATTGTGAAACTCCTAGGGCTGTGCTCATAAGAAGGAGAGCAGGAAAAAAACATTTAATCCTGATTGGATTGTCCCAGATGTCAAATCTTTTAGCACAGGGGTCTGGGGCTATTCAATATCAGCATGTTATCACAAGCTGTTCTTGTTTGAGGTTCAAATGAGCTCTGGAACCTCCACAGACATTTTGGGAAAGGTTTTGAATCCCATCACTAATTATTTTATTACTTGTTCCATCGTTGAGAATGTCTTTGTATTCCAGCAAGATAATGTTCCATGTCTTACAGCAAATACTTGCGAGGGAAATAACTAAGCTGGTTTTATCATTTGGTCTTCCAAAACTCTTAAAGGAAATCCATTTGGATATCTAATGGAAATTTTAAGTGAAGACAAAATATAAGTGTTTGTGAGAAGCAAAATTACATAAAAGTATTGATAGAGAAATGAAACAAGATTTAAAGTGCCACCATCAAACACTTTTGTCAGTACAGTATTAAGCTTGGAAAGTCATAGTTGTAATTTCAACCGCATGGGAGCCTTAGAAAATATTAAACCTTCATTTTATGTTCAGTAAAAAAAACACCTTTATGTAACATATCAAAATGATTATACAGAAACTAAAATGTCAGGCGATGGTCTAATAATTTAGTCATATGGACCTAAGCTGACAGGGGCTAGAATCTTAAGCTTCAGCACAAACTCTCTTTTCCACAAACGATTAGGAAGGCTGACATCCTTTAAATATAAAGCATCCCTTGCTTTTATAATGTACCTCTGTGCAGCTGATTGTCACTGCTATGATCTTTTTCCTTTTTGATATGCATTTACTCATTTAATATTGCAAAGCATTCTGGTATAAAGGGCACTATATAAAGTACATTTACAATGTAAAATTAGATTTGCACATGTGTGTTTGCCTTGGTGTATTTAGTGTGTCTATGTTCTATATCCCTTTAAAATAAGTGGCCTACATTCCAGGCTGACATTCAGATAGGAGCAACAAAAAAATAAGATACTGTGGGCAGTATTTATGTATTTATTTGAAAGACAAAAAATCAAGGTAGTTTATTTTAAGCATTCTTCCTAACCATTTAACGATGTGTGAAATGGAAACTTCTAACTAGCAGAAATATATATCTGGTTTTCACACACCTGAAGAAGGCTCCACAGCCAAAACGTTGTGTTTTCTTTCTTCTCTTTTCAGCATGGAATAAACCTATTACTTGAAATATATATATACACTCTTGCACAATAGTCTTGGTAGCCATTGAAGCTATTGTCACTTGACTACAGAGCTACACTACTAAGGTATGAAATGAAATATGTATGTTGTTGTTTTTTCCTGAATATTCTATATAAGCAATAGGAGTAATACATACATGCTCTATCTCGGTCTATATCCAACCATCTTCTAACCACTTCATTGAAACAAGGGTCTGAGGGGGAGCCGGAGCCTATCCCAGCAAGCAAGAGGTGCAAGGCAGGATACACCCTGGACAGGATGGCAGTCTGTCACAGGGCAGACACGGCACGCACACACACTCAAACCAGGACCAGGTTTCCCAATGCCAATTAACCTGCCAGCGTGTTTTTGCACTGTGGGAGGAAACTGGAGCGTCCAGAGTAAACCCACGCAAACATGAGGTGAATATACAAACCCCATACATATAGCATCCCAGGAATTGAGACCAGGGCCCCAGAGCTGCAAGGCTATAATGCTAATCACAATGTCACTGTGCCATCTCTCTCTGTATATAATTTTATATTTCTATTTTATATTTATACTCCTGTTCTTCAGTATCCTGAAAAATTCACTCTTAACCTATTCTATCACTGTACTATTTTTTGTACACTTAGATATACTGTAGATCACACAAGGGAAATACACTTTTAAAAGAATGTGTGGTTATTGAAAAGAAACAGACTTACTCTGTGATAAGAGTTTGGCTATCCATTAAGCATTAATTAAATCTTGTTGAATTAATATTTGCTGTGTAAAAAAAAGGTCATGGTGGAGAATGAAGTTCATCAGCTTTGTTGATATTGTGCTGTTATAGCTCAGCACTGATCAAGAGGTGATGTGAATCATAAGATGGTGCACTTAGTCACGTCTGGCTGGGGTCATGGATTTGACTTTGTAGTATTAGCACGGTCCATCCTGGGTTCTGTTTGAATATTGCTTTTTAATGTACACGTTAGCCTGTTTATATTCTTTTTACAGTGTTTTTAAAAGCACATGAATTGATTCCACATCTTTCACAAACCTGAAAACTCCAGCTTATTCACAATAAAACCAACTTCGCTGAGCTAAAACCCTTTCTCTCTTGACTACAAAACCTCTATTCTTGAAAGAGACAGGCAATCATTCACCTAGTCTTCCTCCCCGATCTGTTTTAGCATGTAATCTCGGGCAGCTTTAAAGCAAAGATAGGAACATCTGTGTTGTTTCAACCTCCAATCCCCCTGGAGAGTTTAACACAGACAAGGAATCCTGTGTTGTGCTGTTTACCCTCCTGGCTCAGGTGCAGAAGGCATCGCCTTTGCTGAGCAGCCAGGCTGAAAGAATGAGTCATTGTGTCTGAGAACCTGAAAGGTCAACTCAGAAGCTGCCACCTATTCTGAGCCAATAAAAGCATCTAAATGGATGAGAAATCCATAGACTAGTACTTGTGCCTCAGGAAGGCATATTCGGTTATGTCAATCTAAGAGCAAATATACGCTGCAGGAGTGCCTAGTCTAGCTAGTTATCTGTTAGTTATTAACCTCTGGAAGATCTTGTTTTCCAAATGGAAGACAAAGGGACGATCCCTTAAAAATGGCTTGGAGGAATAAGAGAAAATCCTGGTGTTATATCCTTTTCGAATCCTACAATGACCAGGACTTTACTCTAAAGACTTCAGATTAGATACTGAGCACAGAACGGTTCATAAACTTTTCCATATTTAAATCTGGCCCTGAAATTTAAAGAGACTTAACTAACAATTTCAGATCAAGGTACTGTATTTACCACAGGGTTTTAGGAGAAGAGCAAAAGAGTGCAGTCAAAATGAAGATGTCCCCCTATATGTCATAACCATTTTGTCTTATTATAGGTACTATTAATTTTGACAAACTGTTACATAAAAGTAACTCTAATGTTATCTTTAAGCTGTATAGGCCTGGATCCAATAAGGACTTTGACAGCATATTGTCAATTGTGCAAGTGCCAGGCAGAGCAATGTTACGTTCTGCTCCTTGCCTATATTTTGGTGCTGTTCTCATGCTTTTCTTTATAGATCCTTCGGACTGAGTAACGAGCACTGACAGTAACTGGAGCAGACTGCATGAGGGTCCTGTGGTCGCTGTATAATAGTGAGAGATCATTAGCATCAAATGATCAGATCTATTACAAATTGACTTCGGGACCTTTATCCCAGAAAATGATCTTGCTTAATGCTTGTGACCAACAAGAGTGGGATTAAAATATTGTTTCAGCAAGTCTGATTCCCAGTTTTTTTCCTCTTAATATTAACCTGGCACTTTTGGTATCGGTGAAACATGTTGCGTGTCTGCAGTGCCAGTGAGCTGTCAATTTGATTAATTGTCTCCGGAGTATGATTTTGGGTAATCTGAAGTCTTCTAACGGCATTTAAAATGATCAGACCCATTCTACAAATCCTTTATGCAAAGTGCTCCATCAAGAGAAGCTTAAGACTCTGGATGTTGCTTTCTTCATTATCTAAAAACAATAGCTTGACCATGAATCATAACAGGAAAGCAACTAGGTGAGTGGACTGAGGAAAACTACAGCCAAAAAAGTAGCTTAAATGGAGGCGATGTCTCATTAGGCACGATGCATCCAAAACACTCTGTACTGCAACCATCTTTGAGTTTTTGTAAAAAGGTATTTTACTGAGGATGCAAATGAAACAACAGTTAAGAAATTTCAAGGTTGCTTTGGACCTATTAGATTATGCTGACATATAACAAACTGTATATTCAGGAAACATTTCTAATTTTAAGCTGTGACCGAGCAGAACAATGACTTTGAAAATGTTATTGATTGAGCTACTTAAAATCATTATACTGTACATAAAATTAGTCCTGTGTGCTGTCTTTTAATTTTGTTAAAATGTAAATTAAAATTAATACAATTGTAACTCAAACTACTACATACTGTAGTACTGTACTGTAAAGAAAAAATCTTCCAAAAAAATGTGTAACTAAAACATTAATTATCACCACCAAGTGCTAAGACAAAAGCTTGTGAATGTCTCTATTCTCATATATTTAAAACTTAAAATGTAATTTAATCATCATGGAAGTCTTAATAAAACATTAAGGTAACCAGAATAAAAATTAAGCACAAAGACATAAAAGATAAATTTGGATAATTTAATTAACAAAATGATACAACAGTAAATATCCTTGTTTGAATAAATTTGCGAGCACTCAGATTTAACATCCAGTAGTACTGTACTGTATCTCCTTGAGCAGTAATGACTTCAACTGCAGTATTTTTCTTCAGTTTCACATTGGCTTTTAGGGATTTTGGCCCATTCTTCCACATTTCCTTTGATCATGTTTATACTGTACCACACAAAACATTTATCATTGTGGCAAAACAGTTCACATTTGTACTCATATGTCCAGGGAACACTTTCCCAGTAATCTTGTAGATTGTCTACCCACCACTTTATTGCGCTACGACACATTTAAGTCATTAATTTTGTTCTTGAAGACACTGAAAATATCTGCTGCAGTAGTTCTGTCATGCAGTTACACACAAGATATGTAGGCTCTAAATGGACTACAATATTTCTGTTTCTAACACAAATAAATATTAAAATATGAATGTGTCCGTGACATTCATGCTTTCATTAAGGGCAGCAGAGAAATATCTGAAGTTTTTAGCTGTGCTTTTTAAATATCTACAATGCATCGCTGCATGATAATTCTTAAGACTCTGATGGTTTTTAAAGATATATTTGGTATCTGTCACTGCCCTTGTGCAGGACTTAAAACGGGGAAGCCAAAAGCACTAAAGCCATAAGTTCAAAAACACTAGGCAAGTGTTCAATATCCAAAACACGAGCAAAAGGTCAGAAGAGGGCAGTAGAACCGAGACAACAAATCCAAATCTGAAAAGCAAGGGTATAAAACACGAAACAAGCAAAAGTCAGTAAACTAGAGTGAGCGAGGAAGGGGCAAAAGAGAGGAACTAAAATAGTGATGGCAGAGAAAAGGGATAGGAGAATAACTTACGGCCTGAGCGTTTGTAAAAGCTGATGCACGTGGGAATGTGAGAGTGTGTGGAATGCGCGCATGTGGAAATATGACGCCCCAGTGGATGGATCAGGAGAGGGGGAGCAAGGGTGAGATGGTAGAAGACAGGTATGATCTGGGAAAGTATTCTGAAAGGTCCAATGAAGTGAGGGCCTAGTTTACAGGAGGGTTGTCGGAGAGAAATGTTCTTGGTGGAAAGCCAGACATATTGACCTCATCTTAAACTGGGGAATGGTTGACGGAGTCTGTCAGCAGAGATCTTCTGTTTAAGTGAGGATTTTAGAAGAGTGCTCCTAGCAGCCTTCCAGAGTCCTTGGGGAAGGGAAAAATAGTTCTGGACTGAGGGTCCAGGATGGTGTCAGGAAAAAGTGAGGGTTGGTATCCGAGTGAGCACAGGAAAGGAGACATACCAGTGGAAGAGGAGTAGAGAGAGTTGTGGGCTTACTCAGCCCAAGGAAGAAGGGACACCCAGTCGTTTTTGGGGGGCAGAGACATAGGTTCTGAGGTCGGTAAGAAGGTCTTGATTAATCCTCTCTGCCTGGCCGTTAGCTTCCAGATGGTATCCAGAGGTGAGTAAGGCAGAAGCACCCAAGGCTCTACAGAAAGCCATCCAGAACCTTGATATGAATTGAGGGCCCTCAGAAATGATATCCTTCGGGATGCCATGGAGTTGGAAAATATGGCGGACAAAAAGATCAGCCATTTCCCAGGCCGAAGGAAGATGGATAAAATGTGCGGATTTAGAGAACCGGTCAATAACGACCATGATAGTGGTCTTGCCCTGGCATTTGGGGAGATCCATAAGAAAATCCACTGAGAGGTGGGACCATGGGCGTGTTGGAACTGGGAGGGGTTACAAGAGGCCAGCCTTCTTCTGATGGGGGTTTCTTGCACAGGTGGAGCATGCCCGTACAAAGTCTGCTACGTCGGTCTTCAGAGAAGGCCACCAGAAGTCCCTGGAGATGAATTCAATGGATCTTCTAGTGTCCAGGAGGCCAGTGAAGCGGGAATCATGACCCCAGTGGAGAACAGCAGAATGGCAAAGTTGAATACAAAGTCTGTCGGGGGGGTATTGGAGGGGTACAGAGTGGCCTTGAAGGGCAGGTCTAACCTGATCTGCAATGTCCCAATGTACAGCTGTGAGAAACTTGCCAGGAGGTATGATGGGTTAGGGGGTGGGGGGATCTCAGTCATAGAGGAATTGTGAAGGCGGGAGAGGGCATCGGCTTTGATGTTCCTGGAGCCTGGGTATAGCGGAATCTGGAGAAGAATAAAGCCCATCTTGCCTGGCGGGGGGTTGAGATGTTTAGCCGACTGTAAGCCAGTTTTTTGTGGTCAGTGAGGATAGTGAAAGGATGTTGGGCACCCTCCAGCCAATGCCTCCACTCCTGCAGGGCGAGCTTGATGGCCAGAAGTTCTCTGTTCCTGACGTTGTAGTTAGCTTCAGCCGGGGAAAGTTTTCTTGAAAATAAGGCACAAGGAAGGAGGACACTCTTTTCTCCATGGCATTGTGACAATATGGCTCCAACTCCATGGGCTGAGGCGTCAACCTCAAGTAGAAAGGGACATTTAGGGTCTGGCTGACAGAGAGTTGGTGCTGTGGAAAAGTGTTGTTTGAGACAGTTAAAGGTCTTGTCCACTTTGGGGGTCCATTTGCCCTGTCTGGGGCCTCTACAGTTTAGAGCAGTGATGGGTGCCACAATAAAGTTTAAATTCCTTATAAAGCGATGTTAGACATTTGCTAAACCCAGGACTTGTTTCAAGTCCTTGGGAGTAGGCCAGTTCTGGATGGCTGAAACCTTTGTTGGGTCCATCTCAACCCCGAGGGGTGAAACTATATATCCCAGAAAGTGGACCTTAGAAGCGTGAAAAGTGCACTTCTCCAGCTTGACATATAGGTTGGAGAGGACTTCACAAACATGGAAAATGTGTTGGTCTATGTTGGACTAAGGGCAGAGCGGTGGCACTGTGGCTAAGGATCTGCGCCTGTGGCTGGAAGTTTGACGGTTCAAATCCTGTGGCTGGCAGAGGAATCCTACTCCGTTGGGCCCCTGAACAATTTATGTGACACACCTGAAGAAGGCTCTACGGCCAAAATGTTGTGTTTTCTTTCTTCTTTTTTTTCAGTATGGAAAAAAAACTATTACTTGTTCCTTTGCAGCCTACGCATGCTGACGCATCTACCCACCTGAACTAGTATTACTTAAATGTTCTGCAGCAATCTTCCTGCAGGATTCAAGATTTTTTAATTCAGTAATGACCTCCTACTTGCAATTCTATTATGCAGACCAGTTTCATAGAGTTACTGCTGACGTTTTCTTTCATCTAAAGAAGCCTGAGGCTCTTTCAAAGTCACTGTTAGTCCCACAGTGGCATCCCCCACCTTGCCCTGCTCCTGGCTAATTTGGAGGGACAATCTGACGTACTGTAGGAAGTGGTAGAATTCTCTTTCCACTTCCTATTAATTGAATTTCCCATTCAGGGATATTCAGTATCTTTGAATATTTTTCTGCCCTTCTCTGTCTTTCCATACCTTTATCGCAGAGTGGTTTGAAAAGCTCCTTGGTCTTTATGGTTGAATCTTTGTTTGAAATTCTGTCCCTGACAGAGGAACCCTACAGAGACAGTTTTATTTGTTTTTGAAATCATGTGAACCACCACAATCCATATCTTTGAGTTTTTTTTTCTTCAGTTTTTGGAAAAGCAAACATGAAAGCATCCATTTTTTAGCATTCAAGGTTTGATTTAATACAGTATATTCACTTTTAAAATGTGTGGTATATACATCCTTTATTTTATGTAATTTAATAAATATGGACCTCCTTGGCACAGGGTGAACACATTTTCAAGGCAGATATAAAAACTAAATGCAATATACACATTTAGATCAGGTATATACTGTATTTTTCTGATCCAAGATTGGGCTTTTGTATCTTCTATCATTTATATCTACACCCATAGTTTTTTTTAAACTCAGCAAAGAACTAACAGGAACAAAATAACTTAAATAAACAGTACTCCTTTTTCAACAAACTCTGACCCCAGAGATGTAGTACAATTAAGACAAACTTTGTTCTATGCCATGCAGTGACTCACAATAATAATTGATTGCATTTATGTAGAGCTTTTCATCAAAGGATCCCAGAGTGCTTTACATATAGCGTGAGTTTTCAACCACTGAAGTGCATCCCCACGTGCAGATCAGTTGTACATGTAAGAAATTTCCAATTGTTTCACCAGCTGAATTCAGGAATAAATCTATGTGGTATTCAAGCCCACAGTCAAATTTAGCCAGGACATCAGGGCCTATAGTCCTACAGCACTGAGTCCTTTGGAGCACAGTTGAGCATTGTTGGGTTTTTCCCAGAAATTCTAGTCCAGAGGCATAAGTGCCACCTACTGGTCCAGGATAATACTTTTTTTCCTTTGTAACAAATCTAAACAACTAACATATGAACAGTGATCTCCTATATTCCGTATGCCCTCTCCATGCCACAGTCCTGTTGTGCTAAATATGGAAACCCCAAGAAGACTGTATTTTTCAACAATGTGACTACATTGTCATGGTCACTTTCCTGTGGCAAACCCTTTGCGAATGTTGTTATGATGGGAACGGTCCTCCAGCTCTGTATTCTTCCTAACTATCCACCATTATCCAGAAGTTTCCATAATGCTTGATTTCGCCAACTCTTTGCTCTGTGGGCCCCCTCTCTTCTCTTTTCTCTGAGAACTGAAGAACATGAAAACTTCTCAGAGAACTAAGAACTCTCTTCTCAACAAGTTGCAATATGTTCAAAACTGTGCAGTTAGACTACTTACTTACACCAGACTCTGGCAGCACATTGCTCCTATGCTTAAGTTGGCTGCATATAAAGTCACATATTATACACATATGAGATCTTGCTACTAAATTTCAAGGCTCTAAATAATCTGGCTCCATTATACATCTCTGACCTCCTCCATGTTTACACTCCCTTCAATAGACTCCAGTCAGTTGAGGCTACACCTCTGCTCACTGTACCCAGGACTAAATCACGTGCATTTTTTTGTGACCGTGTCTTTTCTGTCGCTGCTCCATTGTTATGGAATGACCTTCCTCAGACTCTACAAGAGCCAGCTTCTTTGACTCTCTTCAAAACCAGACTCAGAGCTTACCTTTTTACCAAGGTCTACGTCTGATTGACCTACATCTGTAAAAACCTGTATGCTAGTTTTTTTTTTATTCTTTATATTTTATTGTACTTATTTTTTCTTTTTTTGTATTCACAATGTGCAGCATCCTTGGGTTTGGAAAAGTACAATATTAAAAGAAGTTGTTGGTGTTATTATTAAGTTTCCAGTACTTAAGTCTAGTCTCTAAATCCAGTTGCAGGTCTTGCTGATAATTAAAAGTTTAACTCCACACCTTTTACAGCATTATAAGCTGTGCCTGCCGTTTCATTGACTGTTCCAACAGAGCAGCCATTTTACCTACTACAGGAGAATCCAATTCCTTCAGTTGCTTCTTAACTGAGCAAAAAGCAGGTTAAGAATCGGCTTTGTTTTTTCCTTTTCCCTGCCATCTGAAATGGATAACCAGCATGATTATAATAAAAAAGAGAAGAGGGCTAACAAACACAAATGAAAAGGGGAGAGGAAGTAGCAGAAGCTCTAATTACGAGGTACCGTTTAAGCATAGCAGTCATGTGATGTCTGGACTACTTTTTTCTCAATTTCCAGTTGACAATTTTCTCGCCACTGCCGACTTCAAAGCAAAGCATTCTTTGCAAAAAACACACAGCTGGAAAAAGGCAGCCTAATGGACAATTAGACCACAATTAGACTCCAATTATAATTATCGTCTGTCCATCCACTCATTATCAGAAAGCTGATTATCCTGTGAGAACTGCAACAACACAGAATATATCCCAAATAGAAGATGAGACTGACGGGGCCATGGAAAAAAGGCCTAATTTGAACTTATGCTGCATGTTTTTTGTAGGAGGTAGAAAATTGTACAATCCTGTGAGAACCCATATGAATACAGGTAAACCATACTGTACAAACCCAGACCGATATCCGAGTCTGGAATCAAACCCAATGGCATCTAGTGTTCTGGCATTAGAAATCATAGAATCCTTTTCCCCCAACTTGTTTAGTGGATTTGTTTAGAAATTTAGTTCTGAAGCATGCTGAACCTATAAATTGAGCTTCTGCTTTTGCATTTCCTTCAAAACGAGGGCGATACAGATTAGAAAGCCTCAATAACATATCCATAGTATTTTATAGTCACACATGCTCTGGCAATATGATTGAAATTAATTCAAAGCTATATAAATGTGTTATACAACTGAGAACTTCTTAATTTTCCATTTCTTTGATCTCCCTGAGCATATGAAAAAAACATAGTGTTGGAAGTTTTAATCAATTCGTATCTGACAGCAAGAAAATAAGATCAAACTACATGACTACTAAATAAGAGTTCCCCTTGAAATATCGTTTGACAATGAGATCTACTATTTAAGCTACACCACCAGCAAAAGCAAAGTAACCATATAACTGAATAAAGATACAGAAAAATTAAAATGGCAAGCAGATACAGAACTAAATTAATATGAACATAGATATTGACAGGCATATTGACATATCATTAATTTAAAAAAAACATATAAAACCTGTATGATGTCAGGCCTGGTCATGAAGTTGAAGTTAAAAAGTGTTTAATATAAAAATATTTTTAAATTGAAAGTTGGTGAAAAACATTTTTTTAATATAAAAGACAGAAAGTGGTAAAGTATTGTTGTTGTTGTTATTGTTGTTTTACTAATTGAATCAAATGAGGATTAACAGTACCAGGCAGATACTGTATCTTTTTACTAGGGGAGCTCTTCCTGTTGGTCAGCTGGAGCTACAAGCTTATTCATACCCTTGATACAATGTAACTGAAGGCTGATTTTTTCAAAGCAAAAAAATGTGAGTGTACATTCAGTATCTGTTGCATCACCAAATGAAAACTGGCTATCGTACAACTATATCTATCCTACAAAATTATACGTTTTTCCAACTATAATTCATCAAATTAATTTTTATTGATCCCACTGTGTTTATTGATAACACAGAGACAGGATTTTTGAAAATTCCTCTATGCAGAATGTCAGTAGCTGCTTTGAGTTATGAAGTTTGTGCTTGTATACAAATTTCTTCAGTCCAAACCAAAACGTTTCTATCGGATTTGTTTCTATTGGATTGGGGTTGGGGGATTGTGCTGGCCAATCAGGAATGGCCATTTGGCAGTAGATTTGCTACTTTAGGCCATTATCCTCCTGGAGGATCTGTCAACACCAAGCGTGGGTTTACTACCAGTGGAACCAGGTTTATGTGTAGAATCTCTCCTGATACACGTTGGAATCCATTCCTGCCTCAGTTTTAAGAAGGGCATCAGGATCAAATAATGCAAACTACCGTAACCCTAAAACAGATTCTTCACAGATGGGATGACATTCTTTTCACCATGGCCTTAACCTTTCTATGTTAATCATGCCCCTTGTGAAAGTGTCCAAAAATTCCAATTGTATGAGTTCCACTTAACTCAGGAGTCAATTAGTTGTTACTTGACAAATTCACCACTTTAGACTTGAACATCTTGAACATGATGGGCAGCACAATTGAAACTGGGATGTTGGACTGTATGTACGTTTGCATATCCATCTCCAGAGTTGTTGAGGTTCATAATCTCTCCCTTAGATCCACAGATAATTCTGTCGTTCTTCATCAAGGATTTAGTACTATGTTTTTTACACAGCAGAGTCTCACAGCTCACAGTGTCGCTCAAAGTGACTTTATAGGATACTTCTGAGGTTTTGTATTGCACCTCAATAACTAAACTAATTGCAGGATGTAATTTACAGTATTTTTCCAAATATTTACTTTATATGAACACATTTGACCATCGTTTATTTAGAAATCTGTGTAATTATCTTTTGCAGTTATGCCCTTTCTAGGTTTGGAACTTCTTGTGACACATTTTTAGCACACTGTAATTCAAAATGTTACTGTATGTGCTAAATCAACTTTTTCCTATAGTTAAACAAGAGTATGAGTAATTTGGAGGCTACCGTATCTCTGTGCTCAGGGAATACAAGACAATTCACTCCCAAGCTGCCTGGTACTTTATCTCTGTTGAATTATCTCACTCCCAAAGCTGTTGCTATTTAATTTGTATGAATCAAATGGAAAGTCCTGGTGTTACCCGCAGCTTAAAAGCTGTTTACGACATTTGGAGGGTGACAAAACTGCCTTTCAGGGCTTCAGCAATCTAACTTCCAACCACAGCCTTTTGCTTCACATTAAATAAGTTCAATCACAATCAGTACAAAGCCGAAATCCTCAAAACTCCTAAGCCTTTCTTACAACTGCCCTGTGTTCTGTGCTGAATGGAATGGCGTTGTACTGAAACTGGTAATGCAGCACTTTAGATGAAGGATTTCTCACAGGAGACAGAAATACTAACTTCAGTTTTCTTTGGTTAGTTTTGTTTTTTGGCATGCATTGCATCTGATATTTTCCCAATTAAGTGCAATCGGTAATTCATGCAGACTAGTGCATGCAAAAAAAAAAAACAACACAATGTGGGTTTTGCCTATTCTAATTACTGCCAGAGAAATATAGTGTCATTCATGGAACACTCCCTGTGAGAAAAGAACTGTTCTTAATTAACACATGTGTGCCTTCCCCGGGGAATCACTATGTACAAGACCTTGAAATACATAAACATAAGTGTTTAAACAGCTTATTCCTTCCCTTTTTTGTCGTCATGTTGTTTTACCGTGGGTAATGTACAACACAGCAACTTGAAATTTATTTTTATGAATACATGCAAACTGGTAATGGCGAAAGCAGTTCTTACAATTTATGAATACACGCAGATTTAATCATTCACTTGTGGTTTTCTACCCAGATATTGTGCTTTTAAAGATCAATTACGATGCAGTACAACAAAATCTTTTCATGCGGATATTCCATTCAGACAGAAAATGATCTGTCGTCACTTAATGCTTAGCACCAAGTTGAACTCCCCTTGGTAATAGTTGCTTTCCCGGTGTTAATGAAGGCAATGGGTTTCCTATGCCGCCCCAAGCAGCTGTTGTTATTCTTATGTAAACACCTTGCCATCACCACACAACTCCATAGCACCTGTTTGAATTAATTATTTCACATATATGTGTTTACACTAGGACGTCAACCACCTTTCTGTTTAAATCCTAAAATACCAGTACCACAAAATGCATTAAACAATGTAAGAACAGAAAATACAAATATACATACAGCACTGTATTGGAGGTCTAACAGCACGCAGTCTGTTAGAGGTTTTACTTTTAAACAACTCCTGAAACATCGACAAAATTAATTGATCAATTGAAACAAAGAGAAGTAAACAGCACAGGCAGTATTCAAAAGCATGCTTTTGTATCTGTATACAATACTGAGCAACAGGCGTCATATGATTGCTTACCTGCAACCGAAACGACATCCTGAGACACACATACCAACGCTGTTATCCTAAGACGCTAAGCCATGCGCTGTAGGGTACTATTGTTGCAAACAGAGATTTTAGATTAGGTTGGCTGCATCCTGAAGCGATTGATAACTGCATTCTCTTAAACCCAAGAAGAGAAAGTAAAAAAAAAAGGAGGAGTCCTGGAGAAGAGCAGTCTGTGCTTTTCGGGAGTGCTGCCTGAAATACTGAAATGAATGAACGCTCAGTACTGGGAGGTCTGTTGCCTGATAGGAGTTTCATCGAATTTAATGGTCTTGTCACAACTGCACACCCTTCCCTTTCTCCTGCCTTTGCAGGCAGTACTCTTCCCAGCGCACAATTATCAGCTTGCCACGGTCATTGTCTTGAGAATTCAGAAATCCCGTCGCATTCTGTTAAGTATTCAGACAAATCATCTTTACTGAAACGAGCTCCCGGTGAGCACCACAAGTACCGCCGATTAATGCACACCATGGACGCTCCTTTATGCTTATCCACAATGTAAAACACTTCGCATGTGTGATTTGTGTGTCTTAAAGGAAACCACAGAATAATGCATCTGTTCTTTCAGCTGCATCCTTTTTTTAAGCCACAAAATAGTGATTCGCTTATCCATATGATGCCCACGGTCTTGGACTCGATCACAAAATAAACCTGAAGTGTTCCCTTATTTACAGTTTCGCTACAGGAACCACGAAAGCATAGAGTAAATAAGTTCTTAAACACCATATTTTCATCTGATTTTCAAACGCTGCATGTGACGAAGTAGTTTGCAAAGCCCAAAACATGATCATTAGATTAAAACGAAACAGACGAGACGTATACACATGTTTCAAAAACACAGCATCGAAAATATCTGGAAGATTCTTTAGACAAAATGAAAGAAGTGTGGGCTTGGCAGTGGGTCAGTCATTTCAAGTTTTGCTGGAACATGGAAAACTGAATGTGCTGAGCGCTCCCCTACACGGATTTAAGGAACCAAACACATGGAGAAAGTGAATATTTTTTACTGGTTTGAGAAAACGGTCACAGAGTGACTAGCTCTGCGTTGCTTCTGTGTTTTTGTTCTTAGTCAACATAAGACAGTTTCTCGTTACTGCAGATAAAATGTGCACATAAAATGAGCATCAGAAATGGCTAATCAAAAACGTCAACATCAAACATGATACATTTTTTTTAGTTTTCTTCTAATTCTAGTTGTACTTCTTCTTGTTTCAAAACCATGCTGTACATTCTTAACTGCACTGAGATTCGTGTCATCTCTTTTTAATTTTTTTTTAACGCAAGTAATGAGATCAGTCGGTAGCATCTACTTACAAGGTTGAGAATAAAAACGATGAGTGATTAATTTCGGTGAGTGAAATATACTGATGGAAAAAAGAAACGCAACATTTTCTGGAATGAGAATACTATAGTTGTAGTTTATGTACTTTCACAAAAAGCTGTCAATTTGTTTTAAGCCCTCTGACCAGCAATACAGCTTGAGCAGTGAGGCATTGCAACTTGCCAATCACACAAAAGCTCGTTAGGTACACTTTTGCCCAACGAGGTCCAGGTGGAACAATGCCTGATCAGATCAGATCACCTTTGAAAAGGCCTTAATTCTAAGCTTAGGTCACTGCAAGAAAAAGGCCACACTTAGTCAGTTTTCTGTGCATTCCATAATGCCTCAAATGTCACCAGAAGCAAGGGAGAGGGCCATTGGCATGCTGCGGGCGGGCATGTCATGTGCTAGCGTTGCCAGACACTATGGAGTAAGCCGCTCCACTGTGTCCCGACTGCAGAGAAGGTTACAGCAGACCAGCAGGACAGATGACCGTCCAAGATCCGGTCGCCCTCGAGTGACCACACCAGAGCAGGACTGTCACATCAGACCGGTCCATCTGAGAAATCGTTTCAGATCTACCACCCATACTGCTGCTGAAACAGCCGGCAGACACAACGCCCACATCAGTGACAGGACAGTGAGGCTCCATGCTGCTGGCCTTAGAGCAAGGCGACCTGTCAGAGGCCCTCTGCTCACACCTCCTAGACGTCACACCCGACTGGCTTGGGCCAGACAGAGGCTGCGATGGACTCGTCATCAGGGCCTCTTCAAGGATGAGTCACTCTTCAGTCTGTTCCACACAGACGGGGGCGCCAGAGTGAGGAGGGGGAGGTGTTGCATTTCTTTTTTCAATCAGTATAATACCATTTATAATGTTCCGAAAACCTTGATTTTATAATCCTTATAGCTGGCTGATATCCACAGCCATTTACAGACTGCTAGTAGTCTCAGGGATTGAAGGAAGTAATGTAAAACATTATCCATCATGAATTCTGTCATTGGAATGATATGCCTTTCCCACTGATGTGATCCCCAGTCTCCAAAGAGCAAAGCTAAGCTATTTTAAATAGCTTAACTATATTTTAAGTAGCTATGTTTTGGCCCATTTTCAGAAGTGATAACCATGGCCCAACATACACCCTTCATTCACACTGGTAGACCACGTGTGTGTTACCTGGGAGTGTGCATATCATCAAATTCTACCCAAGTTCAACTTGATCAAACAGCTTTGAGCAGAGCCTGACTTGTTTGAAAAATGCCCTCATGGCTATATTTACTGCTTTCTGAACAAATTTACCATTTTCTATATTTCTTAATCTGATAATCCCATATAGGTTTATGTGATATTCTAATATATTTTAAGATTTTGTAAAAAAAAAATCTCTATAAAAATGTATAGTTCAGCAGGGCTAGAAAGTTAGCCCAAACTCCAGATGATTACCAAATAAATTTAATTTTAGATCATCTTTAACTGAAGCCCAAATCCCTTTTATCTTTTTTAGCTTATTTGTCCTTCAACATAGAAAAAATAATTATTGGAAAATTGGACTTTAAACAGTGGTATGTACTTTAGCTACACTACAGAACTACACGGTTTCTCTTTCTTAACCAAACTTGGACTGAATAAGTGGAAAAGCCACCGTAAACAGGTTAGGAGAGCTGATTTTTTGGCTATTTATAATGTCTTTGTTAAAGACAGTTTAATGCAGCACTAAGTCACTACAGAATAAGTGAGGAGGTTAATGAAAGGTCGTACAGTGCTCTAGTGGTCACCCATCTGGAAAAATGTATTCTGTTTTCTTTTTATGTAATTGACTAAAAGGCTATAGTTGGCACTGGAAAGAGTAAGCTGTAAGAGCAGGTCAAAACACTTCCAATTGCTCCAAATGGGAGATCAAAGGCTAAAACTGTAATGAGGAAATAATGTAGAAAAGTGGCGCACAATTAAGTATATTGCACTGAGTTCCAAAGGTAGGAAATCAAAGCAAGACAGTGAAAATGGGTTAGAAAATGGCAGGAACCATATTATAACGGGTATATTGTGTTTTAGCACTACAAATTACATAATGTATGGCAAGACTTCACCGACATACAATGTTGCACTTCAAAGACACACTGTACAGTACAGTGATGTATTATTTTAATAGTACAACATACTTATTAGGCTCTACTGTTTTCACTGGCATTTTATAAAAACGAAAAATAATATTCGAATTTTTTATGCTGATATGAAAAGTGAAAGTTATGGTCTTGATTTGTATTAATTTGGCATTGTGGAGATTTGAGCTGGAGTCATGCTCATGTTATATGAAATTGAAGTGGCAGCTGAAAACAAAAATAAGATGTTTTTACCTTTTTCTTTTAAACCAGATGTACCCCCTCTTGAAAATAAATGGAAAAACCAAATGCCAATTGATAAAGTTCTATTGATACAGCCTTTTCATCTTTCTCAAACAAGGTCTGTTCGCATTTGAAAATCAGGAGTCATGTTCCTACTGGAAAGGTATAGATACATTTACATATCCTGTTGGCTAACTTGTATGGTGCATCTTTACAGCAGCATAGGCTCAGATGTAATGCATAGCTCTTAAAATTAATGGAAATATTACAAATGATAAAGCTTGCTAGTAGCCACTAATCTGATTGTATATATAGCAAGTACTATGAAGACATAATCCTTCTTTGTTTCATTAAAGACGTGATAAATACTTTCCCATAATTTCTCTAGGACCTTATAATTTTATTTAACAAATTCAGAATAAATTATGTGTATTTCCATGCACATCTAGGAAATGACTATGGTTAACTAGCAGTTTAGATCATGTTATGCTTATTTATTGTTTCTCTTTTTAAAGTTTATTTCTTATTTGTTGCTTTCATGTTATAGGTGCATATTTATGTATGCTCGGTTGAACTGTTTTTGAGCAAACCTTGCCACCTACTTTAGCAAAGATGGTTCTTGACTTTTAGAGAAGCTTTCTCTGAGTTCTATACAGAGAGACCAAATTATGGAAAGTGTTGCACATGTATAATACAGTGACACTGTGGTGCAGTCCTTAAAATTGCTGCCTTTAAGTGCTGGGGACCTGGGTTCAATTCCAGAATTGGGGGGTTGTTTGCTTGGAGTTTGTATGTTCTCCCCCTGTTCTGACAGGGTCTATGCTTTCTTCCCACATTCTGAAGACATACTGGTAGGTTAAATGGCTTCTGGAAAAACTGGTCTTGGTGTGAGTGTGTGGTTGTCTGTGTCTGTGTGTGCCTTGAGATGGACTGACGTCCCATCCAGGGTGTATCCTGGCTTGCACCCATTTCTCACTGGGATAGGCTCTGGCTCCTCCGCATTGGATAAAGAGATTAGAAAATGGATGGAAGGGATGGACAGGTGTTTTCACATAAGCATATACATTATAAGGGAGCATGGGGATATTCCTGATAATTTGGTATTTTGGGTCATCTGAAGTTGTTGACAGAAAGGAAAGTTTAAAAGACTGGAATTTGGTTAGTAATAGAGTCCCAGTTAAGAATACAGAGGAATTTCTTGATTAACTTGGAAACCAGTCTCTCTTCATTGATGATGCAGAAAGCTATAAGATTATCTGAATGAATGAAAATAGACTTGTTTCCCATTATGACCCCAAAGAGAGGTACAGGTACTGTAGCTATGAGGACTGGGTACAATTCAAAATGGCAGAAGAATTTCAAAAGGCAAGATGGATGGAATCTCAGAAGGCCAGTGTTCTCCAAATCATCCATCCATTTTCAACCACTTCTACCACAACACCTGTCTCGGCAAGCAAGGGGCACAAAGCAGGATACATCATGGACCGGACACCAATCCATCGCAGGGCAGAGACACAAACATGCACACTTTTTTAAGCCAATTAGTACCAATATTATTTTGGACTGTGGGAGTAAACCAGTGCCTGTGGACGTAACCTTAGTGAACATGGGAAGAACATACAAACTCCACACATACAGCAGCACAGCGTTTACCAGTTCGCCACCATGCCTCCTGTACTCTGAGTCAATGACATTGTTGATGGAGATAGAAAGTCAGCCTTGTGAAATAATTTGCTAATCCAAGTTAAGTTGGACAAGAGTCAAGAGTTCCATTTTTACATACACTTCTGATGATGGGAAGGTGGAAAGGTATAAATAAATGCTGTTGGTGCGTATCACTAGGCAAGGAGACAAAAACTTTGGAATTGAGAAACATTCCAAAGATCAGAGAGGGAAGTGCTATGAAAATCGTTAAGAAGATGAAGAAAGGGAAGTCTCTACTAAAGAAGATCCGACAGAGTACTTGGCTATTGAAAATCAGCTGTTGAAAACAGCCTATTGTTAAACAAACTACAAAGTAAAATTTATTCCAAGATATGCTGAAGAAATGCCAAATCAGTGTCAAGATATATGGTTTTAAAAGCATTGGAGATGTCAGATTTAGAAAGCCACATGTCTGGAGTGTAGTGAAGAGAAAAACTGCAGGAAAAGTTGTTTAGTACATGAGTGAAGATAGGATCAGGGTCATATAGTAATTCAGCAGCAAATTTGGGAATATTTTTAGGGGTGAAGGAATGAACTAATAGTCATTTGGGGCATATGAGGCAGATTGGGATGTGAAAGGACTTCAGGGGTATACAGAGCTAACTTCAGGTATGGAAGAAATGGGAAGGAGGGACACTAAAATGAATAAATAGACTGAGAATGATGTCCATTGAAGTGAGTTTGATCAAGGTTCACTGAGAATACGATATCTTCATAGAAGGTAAAAGTGATTCAAAGATTGCAAGGATGAAAGGACAACTAAGACTGGTAGATCTGAACATTGACAAAGAGGGGGTCTCACTTAAAATTTCTAGTCAAGATGGAGCTGGTCGAGTGAAGATGTGTGAGGCTAATGTCTGCACCTTGTAGGATCTGCTGCAAAGTGACAGTGTTTGAGGGAGAAAGAGGGGGTGTAAGATGTGTTGAGGAAATTGGTGGGCAGGTTTTTTAAACTAGGAAGCCAAAACAAGAATCGTCACTGAGCTGTGTTGAATGCTAGGGGACAGAAAAGGGACAAGATGGGGGAAAAGAGAAGCTACTGTATCGTGGAAAGTATACTGAATGAGCTACAGGTAGGACACAGGAAAGACCCAGGACTGAGAAGGTGGAATGAGGAGCAGTAGGGGCTGAGAGTTTCAGGGCAGCATATTTCAGAAGTCTTTGTCCGTTTTGGATACCAGCCATAGATATAGACATTCAGTTACAGAACGTTGTAGGATACCTGCTGGGTTTAGGAAGGAGGCTGGTCAGGACCGGGCCAAGGAGGTAACATCTGTAGCAGCAAATGGTCAAGAAACAGGAAAGTGCGACCAAAAGCCCCAAATGTGTTACAGAGTTAGAAAAAAAGTTGAAAAAATTAAATAAATCAACATAGAAAATCTCCCCTGATAGAGATTTTAGTGCATGTTGGATGTTGGGGGTGCAGACAGCAGGAAAGACAGACGCTAACTGAGAAAACATTCTGGGACAGCTGCTGGCTGAGCCACACATAGGACACTGAACAGACTCAAACCCAAGGAGATGGCATCAAAAACAGCAGGACTGAAGGTACCAAAGACCTTGAATTCGGGCCGTGTTGGACACTGAGGATGGAGGCAAAGAGCACAAGAAAGGGCAGAATGAGAAGGGGGTTGTGAGAAACAAAAGGGGGAGCAGGGACAGCATGAGAACAGAAACCAAACAAAGGAGTAAAACAGTCGGAAAATATGAAAAGGGAATTGTGAGGAGACGAGGTAAACAGGAACAGAGGAAGAAGGTACAGTAGGATGGAAGACTAGGAAGGCAGCAGTTGGAGATAGCGCCGGGGTCATTCAATGGATGAGAATCTGGTAGCGTGGTGGATCATGTTATTGAGTAAGAGCATTAGAGGACTGAGGCTTGCTTGTTATGAATCTTACCAAGGAATATTGAAAAAAAGGCTGTGTGAGGCACAGTCAATGTATAGATGAATAGTGTATGTAGTAAGTCCATGATAAAGGAATATCAGTTCATGACGTTTGTGTGCACAGATACGGATATTATCCAACCTGTATTTATGTTTGTGTATGTTAAGGAACCAATGTTTGGAGGGGATAAGTGTATTTTATTCATAATGTGAGAATATGTTTTCTGTTAATACTGTATTATTTCTTGCTTTCTTAAAAAACAATTGTTAATAAATTAACCTTACAAAATATCTATGTACATGAAGAATATGATTAAAGTCTGGAATTTCGAAATACTTGTAAGCACACTTCTAGTGCAGATAGTTACATTATTTCAACTGAGTGATATATTGCTGAGAATTACAGCAGTGTGTAACTACCATACAAACGTGTGTAAAGAATAACATTGTATATAAAATGGTTCTGCCCTCAAGGTCTCCGTATCTCTTTTCAATATGGTCTCCTTATACTTCGATACACTTTGCTCACTTACCCTTCAAAGTGACTACACACACAAAATAGATTTGTATAGGTTACCAATACCTCTGATGCCTTCAGGTCTTTCTCATCCGCAGACTCCCGACCGTGAAAGTGAGCCTTTGGATTATAAAACAATAAAAAAGCCAGGTTTTGTATGGTGGGGGATCTCAGGTGCTCATAGTAACATTTGTGAATGTCAGCTTGAGAAACACAATACTTGTGCACAGGTGCATTGCCATGAAGCAGCACCACATCTTTACCAACATCCCCTTCATCTTTGGCTTGATGGCATGTCTCATCTATTTCATCAAATTGACATACATCCCGTGTAATAATATTGGTATGTGGCACATAACAAGTCATCTGGGCCCCCTTTCTAACCAAGAAAATGTTTGCTTTGATTTTTTTCTTAAACTTAAAACTTCTTGGCTTGTTGCTTTTACTGTATGGATTCTTGCTTGGTTGTGGTGAATCTGATCACCTGTAATACCTGTAAATGCAATGAAACTGGATGAATCTTCATTACTGATTTCTACAAGCTGATGCACTGATTCCTTTTGTTGCTGCTGAAATTTCAGCGCTGAGGTATAAGGGTACCCCATTGTCAAACTCTTGTTGCTTATGCCTATGCTTATGTTAAAACTCTTCAATGGGAAACATCAACTTTTAATCATGCCCCATATATCTTGAACGACATTCCACTTATTAAGGTCTGGCAGCTGGTTGCACTTAACAACTGCAATCAAGGGAAGGGCCACAGTTTATGGTCCTCAAGACTGTTAATGATAATTGGACTTTTTTAAAGCTAACTCAAAAGTACAGCTAAGGAAAATGCCTTTGATATCTAAATGTGCTACATAGTAATATGCTGCCTCTAATACTCAAGAATACTAAATAAATCTTGAATATTGCATGAACATCTCACCATTGTTCCTGTGTTCCTCAGTTTCTTATTGATTTAAGAAGATATCTAACAAGGCTTTAAACTGCATACACCCCCACAAAAATATCAATAGATACACATTTCTAAAAGGCTTTTGGACATATGGTTTTAGCATTCTCAATGGTCTTCAATATATACAGTAAAGTATATATACTGCATACAATACAACTCTTCTACAGGTTTTTAGTTCCACGAAAAAGCTAAGGTGTATATACTGAGTTTTCTAAGTGAATGTCTCTGTCTTGACAGAATATTCCACAGCTAAATAGTCAAATATTACCAGATAACATCTAATTTGCATGCGTATTACCTCAATTACTCAATCAGTGGAAAAAGGATGTTGATTCTGTTGATTCTGTCGCGTAATGTTCTAAAAATGTTAGGCTTTGCTCTGTGCTTCCTGGAAATGCGCTGAACATATTTTTTAACTGTTAAACCTGATTTGTTGGTATGCCACGCAAATGTCAGATTTAATTTGACAATGACAATACCAATAAAAAAGCCTAACTTTGAATACCTTTAAATTCCTTTACTACCATGCCAGTATCTCTAGTGATACAGCGTTATGTGCACTAGGTATATTTTTTCATATACTGGACATTGGTTTTGGATGATTTCTGAATGGGTGAAAACACATCTGTTGCAGATATTACATCAGCAGTATCCTCATTTATTTGCTGGTTGCCTGTGGTTGGTATGTAGCTAGCTTTCCATCTTCCATTTCTTAACTGCTTTATCCTATACAGGATTGTGGGGATTGCCTATCCTGACAAACAACAGGCACAAGGCACAACACACCCTGGACAGGACACCAGTCTATTGCAGGGGCACACACAGACACAGACAAATACATTCATACCTAGCACAGTTTTTCCAAAAGCCAATTAACCTACTGGTACAGTATGTCTTTCGACCTTCATTAATTTTAGATATTGTTCACAAAATGTTGGATTTAATTTCATATTTTAATACTCTAACATACTTTAATTTGCTTCAAAGACATGATTTTTTTAAACTGATTAACAGATTTTAAGGATGAAGATTGTATTTCTGTAATCAAAGTAGCATTCTGCATATAAACATGTCTTCCACCTGAAACAAAAATAAGTATTCACCCTAAACAAAAATATAGACAGTACATGAATTGTATATGATAAACTTTATAATGAAGTGCTTGCTAGAAAAGCTAGACTTCTCTTCCTAAAGTAGGCCAAAGGAATTCTGACAGTTGGGATTGACTTTAAGGATTACAAAAATACACAAAGCAAGCATCCTATTACTGGTATGTCAAAAGCTTTCGCAGTATTTAGGGAATAGTTTATGGTTTTTCTTAATTAACCTGGAAAAAGACTACTGGGAATGTATTACATAAACTGTATTTACCCTTCTCTGAAGGGAATTCTACTTCAAAATCTGCCAAGGTTTGATAAGCAAGGGAAGATTAATCAGTGTTCAGATAGAACAGGCCTCTTTTAAATAGACTGTCTTGTAACGCAATTTGTCACCATTGACTCTTGTTAGAAAATACCCTTTTTAACAAAGTAAAAAAATAAATAAATTAGAATGCACAAAAATAACCCAGGATGGGTGGTGTGGCAGGACACCTTGCTGGTATTCCCATGCTTTGATCTTACTCAGGAGGCCTGACTTATCCACTTCTCTCAGCCACCCTCTCCAGCACTTTGTTAGTTGCCTAGGTGGCTGCTGTGTCCCTTAAGATGCTGGAATTTGTCAATGGGCTTCTCCTTCTTCAGCACCAGAGATCTGGACTTTATTGGTTTAAAGCTCATCCAAGCCCAGGTGATGAATCATTCCTGCAAATTCCATCTACATCCCAGGACAGATGTTGCATATTCATGCAACATTCATATTCAAGCATATTCACGGCCAGAGCAAACAGGGTCAAACAATGGTGCAACCAGTGATGATCTCCTTCTTCAGCCTGTGCCGCTCAGATATTATTCAGTGGTGACACATTAATGGATATACTAATATATATACTAATATATATAATATATACTAAGTATTTGATCTTGCTCTGGATGCAATACCACACTAATGCTGCCTCCACCAGCTTGGGGGATACTGAGCTCCAGGCATTTTTGAAGTCCAGCCACAGCACAGCCAAGTCTCCCTTGTTCTCATTGGCCCCTCTGATCAACTGTGTCACCACTCCCTTGTGGTCAAGCACCCTGGTACCTAGGGGGTCTTTCCTTGTTGTATGCATTGCAGAGGAGGATGGCTGTTGAATGCTAAGTCACAATGCTGAAGAATATCTTTGCTTCAATACTGTGCAGTGAAATAATCCTGAACAGGACAGTCCCCTGAGAGTTCTCCTCCTGAAGGATCCGCATCCCTTCAGCAAAACTCCATTGCCGTGCGACTGTGCCTCTCCTCCAGATCACCTTAAAGGTCCTCCAGAGTCGATAGATGCAGGTCTATCAAGGCAAGGCCGATTGTTGCAAGAACTTATAACAGTTTGAGCAATACTTATAGCCCTTGGGACTCCACTCTTGCTCTTGCCTTCCTACAGTCTCTTGCACCTTATTCCTGATAGGTTCTGCCTCTAATGCAGCGGATGGACTCTGGCTCTATCAAGGCCCTTCAGTGATTCAGCTGTTGGTCTCTGGTGGCAACACTTTATGTGTTTTGTAGGAAGTTAAAGTCCTCCTTGAAGCATGAAAGTTGTCTGCACCAAAGTCTTTCTTGTGTCAAAGCAGCTTCTGGCTGAAACATTTCACACCACCAGGCTTGAATAACATTGTCGTCACACACTGTCTCCTGTCAGGCCTGTCGAGAGCAAAATGTCTTTCATCAGTGAATTAAAAGAAGCTAGATGGTCTAGCTTCTCATATGTAACCTTTATTTATGTTCTCATCTTCTAAAACACTCATCAACTTTCTTTGTTGCCACTTAAGATGTTCTCTGGCAAAGAGAAGCCAGTAATTTCACCTTCAACTTCTCTACAATACCCCTGAATGGCCTCCAGGCATACAGATCACTTTCATGCAGGCGGAAAGCTGTAATCATTCTACAGGTACACTGGTACATTATACATTATTTCGCCAACTCCCAGTAATGTAGCCACTGAAAATGATCACGCAGATGAAACATACCTATGTGGTAGTTTTCAGCTGGTGTAGTGATCCATGGCCTATTTCTTTCAAAGGCAATTTCCTGGTTTCTTTTGACTGGTCTGCTTTTTGAAGCATAATATATCATTCTCTAGGAAACTTCCTACAGACTGGTTATTTCCATCATTCTGATAACCAGACTATACTCATCACTCAGATGAGCATGGATGGATCTTTTGAATTCTGTAGTTTCATGAAATCATTCTGTGACTGCCCCCACCCTTAAACAAGCTGGCTCAAGAAATCTTAACACAGTAAAACTTACAAAGGCAATTCTGGACAGTGCAAGAAGCTTTATTGCAGAGACTTTGCAGGCCTCTGCAACAAAAACTGCTTTTCAGCAGCCTCCTACCAGAGTGCTATAAAAACCCCAATTCCCACGTAACACGATGAAGCTTTGTACTGTACCAAACACTTTTACATACCAAACACTTCACTTGTAGGCAATTTCAATCAAAGATTCAACCATGAGGACCACAGAGTTTTCAAAACAACTCGGGGATATTGTTGTAGAAAAGCACAGACCAAGAAAAGCGACTAAAACGCTTAATATCCCTTTGAAGTGAAGTCAATCATTATGAAATGGAAGGTGTATCATACTGCACAGACAGCTGATATACCAGGCTGTCCCTCCAAACTGGAGAGTTGAGCAAGGAGGAAACTGATTAGGAATACAACTGTGAGGCCAACAGGAACTTTACTGAGTTTAATATCAGACCTTTTGGTTTAAATGCAAACTATTGATAACATCTAGTGCTAACAGCACAGTCCATCAGCCAAGGTCAAGTTTAAAAAGAAGGAATCTAAGGCTTCTGGAGTCCATCATTACCAGCTATCTGGGGACAGAAAGCAGATTCTCTGTTCTACAATGTGCACTAGAGAGAAAGAAGGAGAGAAACGGGTGACAAGATAAACCTTAAGCCACTATCTTACTTTTATTACGATTCTAAGTTAAATGTTTTCCTTACACTCTAAATAAAAGGGCATTTTCTCTTTACCTTACAGCTGTTTGTTTGGTGTTTTTTTTTACCTAGACCTGCATATCAATATTCCTGTTTATGACACTCTACTCCAGGGTATACCATAAAGCTACACTGGAGAGGCTTAAGATTAACTGAAAGGCCTCGAGTGGCCAGTAAGTCCTGACTTTAATACTGTACTTCAATATTGCCCATTGATAACCTGTGAAAAGATTTTAAATCAACTGTCCATAAGCAATCCTCAAGCAACATGTTTGCTCTTTCAATATTCAGTGAATCTCTGAGTGAGTTCTGTTGTAGAAAATGTGTATATTTTAAAAACTGTAAAATGTGGGCCGGAGAGTGCCATCTGAAAAGTCACCTTGCCTGGAAATTTGATGACTATTGATTAGAGAAGACTACTGTCATGTATTCTGTGTTCTGACTTGACCTAAACAATCAATAATATCTGACATTGGAACAAATGAACTTGAAAAGAGTTTTCTAACTCTGGGCAAAATACATCCAATTTTGTAATTAATTGTTTATTTTGATGGTGAGCTTCAGAGTGTTTTCTAAAACGGAAGCAAAACATTAAACCCATTAATGAGCACAGATAAAGCCAAGACCAAAACACAGGGAATTACTAAATGTTCTCCATTAAAAAATTATAATACAATTTGGATTATTGTTCTAGGTTTATCTAGTCACCCATTTCTCAAGATCCCTTTTTGCTGCTTACAGTAATTGCACTGATACTTTTTTTTGCAAAATTGAAAAACACTTATCTATATGACTTTCTGTATATCAGCATATGAAAATGTCAATATGAAACCTATAAAGTGTGGTGCACTGGAGCCTCAATAATGTCTGAACATGAAAATTGACCTAGGGGAAATTTAAAAAATGAGATGCCTAAAAAAACAATGTGATACATTCCTCCTCAATTTAAGAGAAACCAATCAACACAAATGGCAGTTTCTAAGTTAATATTCATAAGACGATCGATAAAAAATAAACGATCAACAGCTGAAATAAAATTAAATGTAATGTCAGTTTAGGGGTGAATTTTTCTCTCTCTTTAAATATGTTACTTTTACCACAAGGACTCCAGGCATGATTTTTCATTACCGTACGGTTTAACACTTTATTCAGCTTCTCTCCTCTGAGAAATAATCAATTTCTCTAAATCCAGGATCACACATTATTTTTAATGTCTTATAAGACTGAGCTGGATTAATTATATGACTTTGTTACCCAATCTGCAGAGACAGGAGGCGTGGTTATAATTTGAAAAATAAAAATGAATTTTAAAGCCATAAAGTATCACTTTCTACTCATTCTAATGGCAATCAGAATTACTGTTGTAATTAAAACAATGAGTTGTATTTGTCCGGTGCTCATCTCAAGGATCCCTAATACCTCCACACAGGAAGTAATCTAATTCACCCACTGTGGAAGTGCAGCACTATTATGGGATGCACAGCAGCCATGATGTACCAGTTCCTACATTACACTGCATAACACATGGAGAATGGGGGAATGAGTGCAGTAGCTGAATAAAGGTGAAACTTTACTAAACCACATTAGGCATGTCCAGAGTGGAAATCAGCCGAAACACTGGGTTCAAACCTGTAACCTTAGGAAAAGTGCCATGGGACCTCTACTGACCAAGTAGTCAGGACCTCAGCTTAACATATTGTCTGAAACATGGTACCACATATGGCCCAGCACCCCTTGTTTCCATATCGGACTGTAGGGTTTGGAAGATTAAATACTAAGCCAGCAGCCATGTCATCCTGCAACTCACAACTGGCAACCCACTGAAGCTAAGCAGGTGTGAGCCTGGCCAGTCCCTAGATGGGAGGCCTCCTGGAAAAAATTTAAGGTTGCTACTGGAAGTGGTATCAGTGGAGCCAACAGGGGTTGCTCAACCGGTGGTCTATCTGTGGGTCCTAATGCCCCTGTATAGTAATGGGGACACTGTACTGTAAAAAAGACGCTGTCCTTCAGGTGAGATGTAAAACCAGGGTCCTGACTCTCCGTGGACCTTAAAAATCCAGTTTTTTTCTCAAAAAGAGTAGGGGTGTCACCTGGCCAAATTGCCCATTGGCCTTTACCAATCATGGCCTCCTAATAATCCCCATCTATGAATTGGCTTCATATCGTTGTTCTCCTCCCCACTGATAGCTGGTGTGTGGTGAGCGTTCTGGTGCACTATGGCTGCCATCACATCACCCACTTTGTGGATTCTTCATCACCTGTGAAGCGCTTTGAGTGGAGAGTCCAGAAAAGCGCTATATAAGTGTAAGGAATTATTATTTTTAAAGCTGATGCAAATCTGCATTTTAATATTTAATAAATAATAGAATGCAAAGCTGTATTTTAATTTGTTATTGTTGTGCCTTGCGATAAAATAGTTTGAACTTGAAAACAGCTATGCAGTATGTGCTGGTTGGGAAAGATTCAGCCCTGTCTGGAAAGGTAGAAACACAACGGAGTTGTAGCTAGAGGTGGAGCAGCCGATAGTGGACAATAATAATTTATTTTTTCCATCCTTTCATTTAGAATTATGTAAAAAATGTATAATAGGAGTGTGGCTGGATAAATAAAATTTTAAAAATTCTTTGCATTTCAGTCAAACTAATATGGCTGAAACACAAGTAGCCTGCAGAGCCCTTGTGGATTAATTTTATAGAAAAGTAATACGTGAAACTTAGGAGAATCGCCGCAATAAATAGAATCCTAAGTATTGCACTGCAAAATTTGCGGGAATCATTTTTGTAATCTTAGATCTGGTTTGTGCTCAGACCTTGTGTGAAATCATGCATAATGTTATGCATGAGGTTAAAATAATAAAAAAGTTCCTTCTCTACTACAACAGCAAAGAACCTTAAGAGTCAAGTAAAATACATAAACCATAAAACTATAATGGAACACATCCAGACAATGAAAGGGACATGGCATTATGAATGCCACTCAGAATTCAACTACATACTTCAGGCAGCAGAAGAAAAAAAGTTCTTTATTAAGTAGTATTACCATAGAAAAGATAGAAGTGTTTCAGGTACTGGAAAAGCTCAAGATTATTAAATATCCTACCATTTGTACAAGAGATGATTTTCATAAGCCATTGAAGCAGCTTTCTAATATTAGAGACAGGGGTAGTTCCTATGGACTGAAGAAATACAAATGAATGGCCCATTCTTGAAAAAGGGTAACAAAACTGAACAAAACAATAGTAGAAAAATACAATATGTCTGACTTCCACAACAAGTGAGGTTATGGAAACATTAGAAATAAATTACTGTAAAGGAATACCTACTGTAAATGGAAATAGGATCCCAATGGATAGTCAACACGGACATAGAAAAGGAAGGTCTTGTCTAACTAACTTTATTGTGTTGTTGAACAAGCAACAACAGTAATGAACATACACATAGCATACAATTCAGTACATTAGGGTTGTCAGAAAGCTTTTGATAAAGTTTGTAAGGAAAGATAAGTTATCAAATCTCAGGAGGCAGGTATCCTTTGACTTGTGGGTGTTTATATTGGGTTAATCGAAAACAGCATATACAGTATAATAGCTGAATGCTCAGATTGGGTTGATGCAATTAGTGGAGTACCACAGAGATCTGTAGTAGGATCATTGCTCTTTCTAATCAATTCTACAACAGGAGGATTAGCAAACACTAGAATAGAATTAGGAAATACAATTTAAAAGGTTTTAGATCAAATTTAAGACAGGACAAACATGTCAGATGATGGTTAATATTTATAAGGCCTGAGTATTATATGCTGGTGGCTAAAACAAAATGTAATTACAAAAGGGGAAATGCTGATCCTGAAGAGGATAGGTATAAAAAAGACTTATAAGTATTTTATATTGCTTGTATCAGGTGTTAACAAAACAAAGTATTGGCATAGGACTGTGTAGAATTTAAATCAAAGGATGTTATGTTAAAACTATACATTTCAATAATAACTGCCCAATTTATAATATTGTGTTCAATTGTGGTATATTTTGGTATATTACTCCAGAATCAGTCCAGAAAACAGCAACTAGATGCATTCTGGGGCTTAAAAGAATAACCAGGAATACAGATGAAAACAATTGAATCTTTTCAATGTTGAGCTGAAAAGACTATAAAGAGACGTAATCCACATATTCAAAATTCAAAAAAGTCATTCCAATTAACTTCTTATCTGTGCATCTCCATAGTAGATAATGTTACCTTGTACAAGACAACTTTATCCATGCCTTCATGTATGCATTTTCAGGTTGGGTAAGAAAGCTTTTAATTATTTTTTTCTCATGTTGTCTTATTAGTTACAATATTTAACATCCTCTTTATAGTTTTTTTTACATGCTAGCTTTTCTTGTAATATGAAATTCCAAATGGAATGCAATGTTTTTACACAACAGAAATGAAACATTAACACAATAACTGAAAATATATATTGGCAAAATATATGCTGTTCAAGAGGAAAATGCTTTGCTGTTTATATCTCCTTATCTTTCAGCTTAACCTCTGGCAAGGAATATGTAGGTTGGCAGGAACAACAACCTCTAATTATGTCATTTGAATTCTTAGTGCATCTGATCTAAATCACTGAGATATCAAGTATATAAGGATTGATTTAATTAACAGCTTTGAGGAACAGAACATCAAGCCACCTGAGCCTCAACAAATCTGCTTTGTAAACTGACTAGGCATACTTGATTTACATTATGCAACAAGCAGCTATCACATAAAGACATTTCTCAAATATGTTTTGTTATTAAAGACCCTTTAAGAGCATTTGCTGCAAAGAAGGGTGCAGCCCTTTGGGAATTCATCTTCATCGTAATCAATAAAAATGATTTAGCAGACACGTCTAGTGGCTCATGGAAATAACAAATACCTATTACGTTTTGTGTGCTAAATTCAGTAAGCATCTAGAGTATAGAGCTGGGTTTGCCGGAGCAAGATATTTTGCTCAAAGATGCCTGGACAGTGTCCTCACCTGGGATCTGAATACATGTTACCATGCAGTTAGGAAGCCAGAGCTCCAGCCACTAACTTTAACAAATAAGACGTGCAATTCAAATAATTAAAGAATAAAAGGTCCATAGCTGTATGGAGCAAAAATAAATTAGTCCAGTTCTGTGATGGAGTTTTCCATTTATTTTTAATGTTATAGTTAGCAAAGGCTCCAGAGAATGCTTACTAATTGTACTTGCAATTGACACCATATTGCCTTGGCTTAATATGACTCTCATGTGATTCTGCTGTCTAATTATTATGAGTGCATTAACACAGTTTTGGAGTGAAGCAGACACACAAGAAGCACTTACTGTATGGCTTCTGTTTTCAACTGGGTAGCTTCTGGTTTCTTATTCACTCTGTCCAGAAATGGCCACAGCTACACGAAAGTGGTGGTTTGATGAGCTGCAGCTGTGAGCCATCCTGTTTCACTGGCCTGTCTATACTCTCTTTAGGAAAGAGAAACAGTCCAGTGGAAATCTCTACTGATCATAGAGAAGCCAAGCCTGAAGGCATAGCTAAGGCTCTGGCTAGAGTCACCAGAGAAGTGGTGGCAGGGGGTGCCGTGGAGACGTTGTGTGTGTGGAAAGCTGGGCTGGAAGGGCCAGGGAGGTGTAGGAATGTGGGTGGAAAGGAGTCTACGCTGTCCACTGGAACTCTGGGACAGAACTCGGCGATAGGCACCCTTGTGTAGCTGCTGAGGCAGGTGGCAGGGCTGGACCGCAGACTCACTGAAAGCTGCATAAGTCAGAGGTTTTGAAAGTGAATATGTGAAGGGAAACAGTGAGAAGGAAGAGAAGGAAGTGGTATCGTCCCCAGAAGGGGAGCAATGTGTGAGAGCTAGGATGCCAGAAGACTTCTGACTGATGGTACTTTGGTAAGGTGATACTTTGCTGGGTCTGCAAGCTGGAGCTGGAAATGCAGAATGCATTCCCTAGTGGTCTGTCAGACTTCAGGGGGTCTTCTCTTTTGTGTGATCATGCCTGAGTGTGACTGAGAGGTGAACGCTAATTGATTGTGTCGGTGTAAGAGAACATGTTGCGTTGGGGTCATGAGAGAGTGAGTTCACTCTCATTGCATTGTTAGTGAGAATGTGCTTATTGTGATTGTGTTAGCATGAGCAGCTTGTATGCTTCTGTGTAGGAAATGACGGTTTTTAGTGTTAGCGTGGGTAAGTACTGTGGAAAAAATGATGTGCAGATGGGCCTGTAACAAGCTCACCTGGTAGTGGTGGGGCCTGTCTATCACATTTATCTTGAGAAATCATATTTCTTTTAATAGTTTGGTTTATCTTTCTGATAAACATATTTCAGACTTATTTTTCAAAAAGCCATATTCTGCAAACAGCAATTGTAAGGAATCCCCAATGAAGAGGAATGCGGATCCTATGCAGACACAGGAGCAGGTAGATATCGAGACAGGCGTACAATCCAGAACGTCAGGCGAAATCGTGGTTGAAAGGAGGAAGGTAGTTCAAAATCCAGGAAATACTAAGAGAGGCAAACAATCCAAATCAGAAGGCGAGGTTCAAGGTCGAGGGGCAAACGGTAGTCCAGAAACCAGGAGAAGTAAAGTAAGCGCGGTTTAAGTAAAGGCGAGGTAGAGCTCTCTAAGAGAAGACTCAATACCGAGCAGCATGAAGCGGGTTTGGATGGCTTAAATAGCCCCGCCTGTCGCATGGTAGGGCCTGTGGTGATGAGTTAACACGTGCAGCGGTGCTTGTTATTATCAACCCGCCGCTGGCACTGGTTAGCTTTCTTGTGGGCTGATCTGGGCAGGTTAGCGGTCATGACAGTAATTCCTTGTAGATGGAAGATTTACCTGGATTGTATTTTACGAACACATCGCATAATTAATTAATTAATTAATTGCTTACACTTACTGTATATAGTGCATTTCTGGACACTCCACTCAAAGTGCTTTACAGGTAATGGAGATCCCCTCCACCAATGTGCAGCATCCACCTGGATGATGAGACTTTACACTATGTTATGTAAAGTCTGGGAAGGGAGTATGAATCTTCATTTTGTTTTGGAGGTACTTTATTTTAGCTACTTTATATAAATTCAGCATAATGTTGTCATTCTAAGTAGAGTATCATAATTCTTCATCAAACTATAAGAAAATCCAGCCTTACCTTTGAGTAAGCTTCATAAATCCTCGCTTAAACTGTCATCATTGCATTAGGGAATGAAAGATTTTGGAAAGGCTAGCTCGCCTTACAAGAATTAAAAATACCGTTTCAGGTTGCTGGTGAAGAGGAGACGTACTCTGACAGTATTGTAATACTGTGATAGCACCAAGAGACCCCCCTCTCTACCAAATCCCATGTAGACATGAGCAAGACATCACTTCGCTCCAGAATTATTCAAGTGAATAGTAAAACATTTCTTTTCTTGCTTTTTTCAGGGTTTTAAGGAGCAGTTTAAAAAGTTTGAACCTCAAAATAAATATCTGAAATGTTTTCATCACTGCAATAACCACCTGCCTTTTATCTGAAGCCTTATTTTTTCAGAACTGCAATATTGAAGCTATATTTTTTCATACACACTGTTTTATTGGCTCACCAAACGCTCCTATTGTGATATATATTGCTCCCCTTGGAAGCTTTTGTCAGTGTAGAATGTGCAGCTCCATTCATTGAAAAATAGTACATGTTCTTTTTTCTATTCTGTATTGTCTCTAAAGGAATGAGTGTGTGGGCTTTGACATTTACATTTACATTTAAGCAGACTTTATCTGAAAGTTGGGGCTACCTTGCTTACTGGTCTTGATGCATACCTGTAGTATTAAAATAAAACAATCGTCTGAGTGTGATAAAATAATATTTTCTGGCTAACCAGCACTTTCTCTTAATATCACTACAGTCAGATGGTATGTCTTTGTGGGATTAGAAACTGCATCGACCCCAATAGGTAAACGTTAGATTATTAATTATCTAATCATCACCCAGTGTGTCTATGTATAGTAGCAAGACAAACATTGATTGGTCCATACTATCTTAGATTTTTTTTAAAAAAGTAGTTTTTGTTTTGCTTTCCTAGGTGGATTTATCCCTGTAAAGGATTATCAGGTATTTATTTTAATCTCAGTGGTGTTCAAAGGATTAATATGAATGAGTTTGTAAATAATCAAGCAAAGGTTAAATATATTCTTGCTCTTAATAATCAGTATTATGTTTATGAAATGTATTGAAATAAACATACATTGGGTAGTACTTATCTTGAGGATAATAAGTGTAATGCATGATTTTTTTCTCTATTTCATAATTGCATTGCACTTTACATTATCTGTTATTTCGCAACTGATAGATTATTACTTCTATGGAACAGAAAGTCTCCCATGGAATTTTCTGTTTCAAGGACAGTCTTTTACTTTGGCTCAAGGAGAGAGCAGATCCCACTCTGGATTTAATCAGGCTTATAGTACCTTTCTCTGAGGTGTAAAAGAACATTCATTTGGTCACTTAGTGTATGAGCTTTCAAGCTTGCACGATTTTTATAGTTAAGTCAATTCCTACTGTATAATTTCGCATTAGGAATCTAGTGATAAAAGATACACTTTACTACATGAAATGTAATTGGAAGGTATGCTGACAGAGAAATGTAAAACCAATCTGACGTGGAATTCATCTTCTCCAAGGTTCTCAAACCAATTTTTCATGCGTAATATACACACAGGCACACAATTATTTTAAGTAAACAATAAGGACTGATAAAGAAGAAACAGACAGTAAATTTCCACGTCTAGCAGAGTGTCCTCACTTAACCCATTATTTGACTTAATAAGAAAATATTTGTACAATTGTGCTACCTGGTGCTCTGTCCTTCTCATTAAAACAAGTGACAATATTACATACTGTATAATATTACTTGCAACACTATATAAAATTGTAATATAATATAATTTAATTGTGGGCTTTAATTTTCAAAAGAATGTAATTCCTTTTAAGAGAATATTGAAAAAAATACTGTACTGTTTTCTACTTCTGTATAATTTATATACTGTATATGGTTGTGTAAATATACTGTATGCTACATTGTAAGATCTAGAGAAGAGGATATCCAACGACAATGAAAATACTCTTATTGAAACTTGCTACTATAAAATACAATGTCATTTTTGCACCAACAGGGGAGTGTTAATTAATAAAAGCAAAGTGTAAAAAAGGATTTGGAAAGTATGCATAGCTGGGCACAAATACTATTTCTCAAAAGCATTATATTCTACCCACTACCCTCTTCATCCAAACACAAAGGGAAGCAATACTAAGAGACCTTTCAAGCTCCATTCCTAATGTCTCTTCCTAGGACTCTTTTTCTCCATGGAATATGCCTTGTTATGGAGGTGTACCCACTCATGAAATAATCTGTGTGGTTTTGATAGATTTCAGAAACAGATGCAGCAACCCTTGTGGGTTGTCTGTTACGTTTGAACATTTTGAGCCATAAAGAAATAGCTCAGGAAGAAGCCTGAGACAGTCCATGAGGCAAATATAGTTTTCCACCAACAAAACCAGTCTGGTAACATAGAACTGTTAGAAGTCAGTTAAAATGATGACATTAACATCAGTTTAATGATTGAGCAAGATATAGCCTACCTTAGCCTCGGAATCTATTGTTTTTCTTTTTATGTCTTTAAGCCATATTCAATTTTGTTTATTGCTGATGTCCTTTATTCTGGTTAATGAGGTTTATTATTTACCATATGTAATGAAATAATAATTGAATGTAAATAAGATCAGAATGGATTACATTTTAGTGGCATACCACAAAGATGATGCAGAACAGACCTTGAAGACTTTGCGTATTGTAAAATCCAGAGTTTATTGCAGTTTAAAGTGTTTCCACTTAATGATATTTCATTTTCATGAGCCCTTGCTCCTTTGATATCTCTTTTATTGTCTCTTTCTCTTAGAGTGGCTTGCATAACACTTGAGATCTCTGCTGAGGTTTTACTTTATTAGTCTTTCTTTTCATTCAAAGGTTTTTCAAACTTCACTGTGCATAAATCTGCAGTCCGCTTCCTACAGTGGGAATAAATGATTAAATATTGTATAAAATGCTTTTTTTTCACAACATGAAGATTATCATTTAGTTTTCATTGTTTAGTTTCCCCTCCATGGGAGAAAAGGTGAATACTCTTAATCAGACAGACAATTGCCATTTTAAGGAAATCAGTACTGAAAAGTGCTTTAAGAAACAACACAAAATAGCTATATGTACTGTATATTTAGCCTCAGAAATTGCAGTACTAGTAAAGTAGTAAATAGCTTTCCTTACAGTATATCAGTTTGATTCATAGTTTCACATCCTATTTTACTTACAACATTATGTACACAAGATAAAGTTGTCATCACCTGCAGCCATTGAAAAAAGAAGCAAGCACACAATTTGCAATAATGTGTACAGTATGTTTCCTTCATAAAATATACAGTTGCCCAGGAAGTATTATTGTATGCAGTATTTTTAAATCATAAGTACTGGTGCCCCATGGTGTTGACTCATTTCTTTAATTTAACAAATTGTTTGTTAATACTTATCAATAATCCAATTGTAAGTGTCTACATCACTGATTCATACTACAATGTAGCACTGAAGTTTCCAGGTGCCTCTACATGGGTATTGACCCTGCTACAGACAGACGGACCTGATCCAAGAGGCAAGCAAGCAGCAGAGTCTCAGTGCTAGCCAGAGGCATTGCTTGCACTGATGGTATGCAGTTCCACAGGAATCATCCTAGTTCTTATGGGGGTTTTTTCAGAGAATCCTAAAGACACCTGTCTGATGGGATGCAGGTCAATCTGATGGGACTTCTTGTTACACCACGGAAAACCAGGGACTGAGGCGGACAGATTTCACAGATGTGTGCTCTTAATAATAATAATAATAATTGCTTACCCTTATATAGCACTTTTCTGGACACTCCACTCAAAGCGCTTTACAGGTAAAGGGGACTCCACCACCACCAATGTGCAGCATCCACCTGAACGCTCACCACACATCAGTGGGGAGGAGAGCAGAGTAATGAAGCCAATTCATAGATAGGGATTATTAGGAGGCCATTTTAGGAAGGGCCAATGGGAAATTTGGCCAGGACACCAGAGTAACACCCCTACTCTTTTTGAGAAACGCCCTGGGATTTTTAATGACCACAGAGAGTCAGGACCTCGGTTTAACGTCTCATCCGAAGGACGTTATTGTGAATAACTCCTAACTGACACAGAATACAGAATGGCAAAACCCCGCCAAGGCACCCAAGTGCCATAAAGCGGTAACCCCCAAAACCCAAAGCGCAACAGTCGTAAACATGTCGTAAACCCCAAACGGACGCTGTGTGCGACATGACACTCCTAACCACAGACAGCACAGCCAGCATTTAACCAGTGACCTCTAGCAGATGGGATTCACTCTGCACTAAAAGGTATGTCTTTTCATGGAGTTATGGAGGATATCCTATGCTTTTTCAACTTATATTTCTATTTGTGTACCTAAAGTATTTGAAGATTGATATTTCATGACTAAAAATCTTTTTTTTATAACAAAATAGCCATGTTCCTAATATACTTCCAAAATCTAATAATGATTAAAGCTATGTTTGAAAGGGGTTGATCTGAATGCAGAGTGGATTTAATGCTATTTTAGATTAATTTAACCATATAAGTCACAGACTTGTTTTAGGTAACCATTTAATGCCAAACCGTCCAGAGAGCAGTATTACAGCAACTGTTGGTTTTCTTCATTTTTCCTTTGAACAGTCTCCGTGCTAGAAAGTGCCCTTGCTTAATCGTCATATCTTCAAAGTCATGGGCATCGAGCAGCATTTTCAAATTGGGCTTGGCAGGGGCTCCAGAGCACTTTGAAAACCCACAACAAAGTCTGTATGCTTGGCTGGTAAATCAAATTACTTTTGTTTCTGCTGTACAGTTGTCAGCTCCTCGCAGGCTCAATAGATCTTATTGCAAAGCTGAAAAAACCTGGACTGTGTTCAGAAGTCGGCAATGTCTCACAAACATCTCCTTGAGATAGAATTCTGCTCCTCACCCTCCTGTGTTCGACTGTCATTTAAAAAAAAAGAATCACAACATACATATCTAACATACTGTAAGAATTCTTCAAGGCTGTTCGCTATGAATATGGATGTTGGTGTAATCAAATTGGTTTTGGTAATGAAATGGAAAAAATAATTTTAAGTTTTTCAGAAGCTGTCTGTTGCAAGAAATGTTTAGGAAATTAAATTCATAATAACGATTTAACCAGGTTGGGGTGATGGTACACATACAAATATAGTAATAACTATTCTTAAAAAATAAAGAGGTGGTTGTACTTTGTGTCACAATTACTTTTCAGCATCCTATAGAATTTTATAGGGGTAAAAAATCAATATGAACATGTAAAGATGGCAGTGTAAGTTGAGTGAGTAATTTCTGAACACAAAACCAGCAATAGGCTGCATCATACAGAACCTTACAAAAATGAAGTGCAACAACTCAGTATTATTATTTTATTGCGTGCAGTGGAAGTCATGTTCCCTTTCATATTGTAACGCAACGGGGGCTCAGGCGGGCGCCCTTGCCGCATCAGGTCGGCCCCATCCCGACTGAGGCTCAAACCCGGGACTCCCGCGTCTCTCTGCAGTGACCTAGCCCCGTGAGCTGAAGAGAGATCTCTCTACAGCTCAGTAGCTGTAGTCCTGCTATCACAGGGAAGGGCAGTGACGTCCCGGCTCGAACCCGGGACTCCCGCGTCTCTCTGCAGCGACCCAGCCCGGTGAGCCAAAGAGAGATCTCTCTTTAGCTCACGGGGCTAGGTCGCTGCAGAGAGACGCGGGAGTCCCGGGTTCGAGCCTCAGTCGGGATGGGGCCGACCTAATGCGGCAAGGGCGCCCGCCTGAGCCCCTGTTGCGTTACATTGGTGTCAGAAGCGGGGTGGGATAGCCCTTCGCCGGGGACGGCGATTTAAGCGGGGGAGAGTGTAACGCTTACGGCCGACAGGCACTGTGTAAGAGCCGGCGTACCAGAGCAGGTGATGTCACCGCCCTTCCCTGTGATAGCAGGACTACAGCTACTGGGCTGTAGAGAGATCTCTCTTTGGCTCACCGGGCTGGGTCACTGCAGAGAGACGCGGGAGTCCTGGGTTCGAGCCTCAGTCGGGATGGGGCTGACCTAATGCGGCAAGGGCGCCCGCCTGAGCCCCTGTTGCGTTACAATATTTATACTGTGAACTGAAAGGAAAACAACAACCTATACATTTTCCAAACACATTTTACAACCCAGGGTCATGTGGCTGGAGCCTTATAGTGGTAGACAATGTGTGAAAGGCAGGGAACACCCAGGATAAGAAGCAAGTGTCACAGGGATCCGGACTTGGGTGGATTGGGATCCTATGCGAGGCACTTCTGATTTCGAAGGTTAGGAGTTGAGACGGGAGGCGAAGACGTGGTCGAATACAAGTGCTGAAGTAAAAATCTGGGAAGGAGTCGGGAGATAGTAAGTACCAAATCGGGAGGCGAAGACGTTGTCGAAGGGAAGCGTTGAGTCGAAATTCCGGGAGTCTAATCACAAGTTTAGGGGGATAGGAAACGTACGAATACGCAGCTCAGGGAGGAGACCTCAATCATGAGCAAGGAAAGGAATACGAGTGAGGGTTTAAATAGTGCTGAGAAGATGCGTGAACAGTTAGGGAGAGAAGAGCTTGTGGGAATGTAGAAGCGCTTACATGCCCGAGTGCGATTCGTGACAGCAAGCCTCTCTCGGGGCACATACACAGACAGTCACACACAAGCACCTAAGGCCAACTTTTGCGGAAGCCAGTTCACCAACCAGTTCTTTCGTTGGAAGATGGGAGGAAACCAGAGCACCAGTATGGATCTCGTGCAAACACAGGAACAACATACAAACTCCGTGCAGACAGCACCCCAGGTCCGGAACTGCACCCAGGTCCCCAGCTCTGCAAGGCAGCAGTGTTGAATACTGCGTCTCCATGTTGCCCGTACTAATAAAGATGATGATACTTTTTTGCTGGAAAGGTCTGAAAAATGTGCTTCTTGAAAGTAAATTTGCCCCGGGATTTCATTCTCTCACTTTGGGATTCATCGCTCGCCTGTTTCTCTCAGTTTCTTTTTCATGCCTCCTATTGCTTGACAGTATATTGCACTTTCCAATTCTGGTGTGTGTCTGATTAGTTAGGTTCTGGAGAGATTGGTTCTTTCTCTTAAAAATTTGGCTTCACTGGCCTAAAGGTGTACAGAATTGTTGCTGAAATTTATTGCATTGAAGGAAAGGTAAAATCATCTTGTCTTACTCTATTTTTATTTTTTTAAACCTTTTGTATTTTCAAGATTTCAGTCATAATGGAAATGAGTATTTTAATATAGACAAGAAAGGGGTTCTGCCGTTAGCATAGAGGTTTTCAGTGAAATCAGTCCCAAGTAAATCATCTAGTATATTCAAATTTTCTCATGCAATATTTAATCCAATTTCTGTTTAATCTAACCTTTAGAAGTGTGTAATTATTGGGTATGGGAATTTATTCAAGTACTTTTATGCAGTCTTTTGACGTCTCTTTGAATTACCAATTTATTTAATCCAGATTTTTATCACTTATGAATTCTGTACTTTACTATTTTGCAACTTCATTATACAACAGGTTTTTAAGAAACTGCTTCATATGAATTACTGCTTTTGCATAGCAAAGCAGAAGGTAAACTATGTCACCATATGTTATGTTATGGCCTATTGATTATACTTCCATTAACCAATAGCAGAAATATACTGTAAGTAACAAAGATACTGCTAAATAGTCTTTATAAACATTAAACTATTTTGAGTATGCCAGAATTAATTATCCACTTTAAATTCAAAATCTTTCTTGCTATTTTGTATTTATCTTTGACATTCATTAACACAAAATGCACTGTTAGAAATAGAGTATGGATGAATTGTGTAACAAAATGGAAATACTATAAAAATCTTCTTGAAATTGGAAGTCTTATTTACAGGCAAATGTACCCTTGTTTTATAATAGCCATTATGATATTCCTTGATTAAAAATTGGGGACTCCAGCTGAACTTCCTACTAACACACTAGTAAAGTATACATAACCTCCATACTACATGTACTAATTATAAAGCAGAAATTAAAATGGATAGAATCACAGTTGTGTGTGAAATAAGATGTCTAGTGTCTTTTTAAAGGATTTCTCAAAATGTAGATTTAAGAGAGTTGGAATACAATTTTCAGTTTTAGAATTTTTTTCTTATATTTATATACTGTATATAAACATGATCTGAACATGATTTTCATTAATGTTTATCTGTCCTTAATTTTTTGTTGAACCTTGAAAAACTCACAATATAATATATATGGTATCTACTCTTACACATAATCATACTGTAGATGTTGCATCTGAAACGTGCTATATCCAGGCATGGTTTGAGGATGCATCACAACCTGTGATCAAAATTTTAATTGATGAAATGTATTAGTAGTGTAAAAGTAAGGACATCTTTCAGAATTCTCAAAAGCTTTACTTTGATCATTGATGCAGAAAATTTGACTTTGCTAGAATCTGCAGTGTAAGCACATCCAACGTACTAAATCCAAAACTGCTGATATAACAAAACATATTCACCCCTGCAATTTAGAAATTAGAAAAGGCACATGAAGAGTTTTTGACGTACAAACGCTAATTAACCAAGATTGGGACTGACCTGCAGCAAAGTGATCAGTAACCCTTGCAAAAATATTTGAACACTGGAAGAAATTCCTGCTCGGTCAGGAAGAAAGAGTGCGATAGGCTGAGATTGTTGCCAAGTTATGAAATGTCCTTAAAAAGGTCTGCGACTTTGAATCAATCTTCAAAACAAGAGCAATAGACAACAAGAAAGAGGCAAGCTCCTCATTCGCAGCTCCATCCTCTCACTGTGACTCTCATCTTCCACATCTTCACTGTGACTCTCTCGTCTTCTCTTATTACACTCATTTTGCCTTCCACCTTAACCACCCCTTAATTCCCACTCTCTCCTCATTCCCCCACACACCTGAAGAAGGCTCCTCCGAGAGAACATTGAGTTTTTCCATCTGATTTTTTATTTATTTTTCAGTGCAGAACTTAGCCTCTACTTGCTCCTCTGCAGCTTGAAAGCTGACATGCATCAAATCAGGGAAACCAAAAAATGAAAAAAAGTCCAGGTATCTTATATCATCACTTCAGTAAGTTAACCTATTACAAATGTAGAGAGACTTAATGGTTTGAATTTACTCAGACAATTAAAAAGCAAGATTTGATTTGGAAAGAAATAGCATATATGATATTTCTGTAACCATCCTTCATCTGAACTAAGAAACGGTATGTACTGTAGATAAACAGGTTCATTTCTGTGACTTTGGAGCCCAGGACTATTTCCGTCAGGAACTGTTGTCCCTCAAGAACTAGCTGTCTTGTAGTGTTTGAAAGAGCAAAAAAACATGAGAACTGTGAAAAGTTTACTACACCCACCAATCATAAGCAATAGTCAGTGGAGATGTTACGCACAGTACCATAACACTGTATTGCCCTAATTGCTTGTGGAATATCCAAGTAAAGGTTGTGTTTTTTATACACATTGTGAGTTTGGGGGGACCTTTCAGTTGCATATTGTCTACTGACAATGAAACAATGACGTTTGGAAAACCTTTGAAAGAAAATAAAGACTAATTAATTAAAACCTCAGCAGTGATCTCAAGTGTTATGCAAGCCACTGTGGAAGGAATAGATGGTAAAAGAGATACCAAAGGAGCATGGGCTCATGAAAATGAAATATTAAGTGGAAACACTTTAAGCTGCAATAAACTCTGGAAGGTCTGTTATGCATCAACTTTGTGGTATGCCACTAGAATGCAATCCTTTCTGATCATATTTACTTTCAATTATTATTTCATTACATATGGTAAATAAATAAATACCATTATCTACAATAAATTACATTAGCAATTAACAAAATGGAATGTGGCTTTAAGACATGAAAAGAAAAACAGTACTGTAGATCCACAGGCTAAGGTAGGCTTTATCTTGCCTTAGCATGATTTATATGTTAAGGTCATCATTTTAACTGACTTCTAACAGTTGTATGTTACTAGACTGTTTTCTTTGGTGGAAAACTATATTTGCCTTACGGGCTGTCTCCAGCTTCTTCCTGAGCTATTTCTCAAAATATTGTTATCTAGCACGAGAAAACTAACCACACAAATGTGTAGCAACGGTTTAATTAGCTCAATGGCAAGATCAGCAAAATAAAGTCTGTGTTCATTTACAAGCTCTCAGAATGTTCTATGTCCTCTAATTTTCCCTAAAAACCCTCCCCAAATAAAAAGACCAAAGCCTCTGTTTGCCAATCTCTTTTATACTTGGAGAGGGAAACTAAACATCGATAGGGGAGTCTCATTACTCAGCTAATCAGTGTTTACTTTTTTTAAATACTGTATACTGGAGTTTCCTCATTGGAACTGGGCAGTGAAGGCTAGAATTAACCAGCAGGCTTATTGTAGGTAGAGATGTTTCAGCCCAATACATATTCCCTCTGTTACCCTGCCCCACATTCTATCACAGCCTTGTAATGTGGATTGATAGGCTAGACTGGGGTATTTGTGTCTTTAAACTGGAACTGACTATTCTTCTGAAGTAAATCTGAAAACAAACTGCAAATTAAAAATACTGTAAAAATAACCAGGTTCACATCACTTCAAAGTATTTGTTAAACATTTGAAAATTTAAGGTGTTACAACATTAGGCATTAGACACCATTTTCACATTGAATTTATAATTTCTTATTTTCAAATTACCTTGAAATTTTCAAATTATTAAAAATTATTTTCTTAGCTCTGTGTGCCTTAAACCTTTATACTGTAGACGACTGCCTATTACAGTAAAGCTATCTAGACAAACAAAAGTGTGCAAATAAAGTCATTGTTCTTCTCTTGTTGCATTCTTAATGTGAAGATTAATTTGAAGAGTTATTTTTAAATGAGTTTGTATGGCAATGACAAGGTTATGGAATTCATTTAAACTGTTAAACTGTGAATGTGTTGAATGAAATTATTTACGGAGAAGAAACACATTTTCTTTTTTCAAGTATAATTTTATCATGGATTCTGGACATCTCTAAATCAATATAGTTTCTGTTTGTGAATCTGTGTGTTAACTTAAATAAGGCAAAATGTTTTTTTTCTAACTCATAAACCTGTTTAAACATAAAAATGTTTTCTCTTACAGATATAACTACAGTATGTACTCAGGTTTTAAAATTTCAGAATGAGGATTACTCCCTTTGCAAAGCAGAAATTCTTTTCACATAGCATTGCCAACAAGCCCCTCATTAACACCAGGATATTTCGTTTTCTAGTCTTATTTCCCAGAGGGCATTGTATAACATAAAAACAGTGGAAGGAAGTTTTAATGATCCACTTTTGGTAGTCTAACTGGAATTAGTTGAAATGCCCTTTAATATTATAATACGCAAGAAAATTAGATAAATAGTTGAGAAAAGGGTTATACAAGTGAGCCAGTACCTAGACATTCAAGCACAAGATAGATACCATACAGACTAAACATCAAAGGATACTGTACTTCCCGATTTACTAAAATCTTTTTATTCCCAAATAGACAATAATATGCTCCTTAAAAATATATCATAGATAGGCTCATCAATAGACTTTAATTAATCAATGTTCAGACAGATCACATACTTGTGTTCTCTTGTCTGGCACTTAAAAATCACTTTCATATCTCAAGGTTTTCTTGCATGGCTTCTCCAGAACAGGGGTTTCTGCTTCCATGAGTTTAGAGATCGGTCTAATAAATATTAGACTAATAAAAGAATCAAATGCAAACAAGAAAACAGGTGGCATATTTTCACTTTAAAGTGTTATAGTTGTGTGTATATGAAGCTGGCAATGTCTTTACACCACATCAATATATCTAAAATCAAAATATCTAAAAGATGATTTATTGGATTAGTGATGAGTAGCTTTCATTAAAATAAATTACTTATACTATTCCTTTTCGCGCCAAATACCTAGCTATAACCTTTGGTATAAAAATGTCAGATTTCTTGTTTGCCTTAGTGAAGCTGCAACAGTATTCTAAATCCAGATGATGCAACTGGTTTTCCTACTCAATTCATTATTTCTATTGCAAAAAGGGAGGCGATCACTATTTAACAAACAAAGAACTACAAGACAAGCTTTCAACGGAAGAACCTTTGGTCATGCATATCTTGATATTTACAATACCAGGGGACACTCTGTGCATTAAACCTCAGCAGATAGGAAACAGCATGACTGACAGCACCACAAAGAACATTAATTTTTTCTTCACTGTGATGAAAACTAGGAGCCTTGCTTCCCAGCCAATTTATATTGTATTTAAACAATTCTGACAACACTGGGATTTCTCACATTTATTATACAAACACGGAGGGAGAAGAGCTGCATTTCTTAGGCTGGTTGAACATCTTACTGTTTTATTTAAAAACCGGAGTAAACCAGGTCGTATTTCTACAGATAGTAAGAGTTTATTTTCAATGTTACGGCAAGTCTGCTCAACCTTTTTCTCTCTTGTTGTCCTGTAATGGAAAAAAAAAACTTACTTTAATTGCTCTGAGGGAAAGCAATTTCTATCAATCATACTGTTGAAGGCAACACCATAGCTTTTTTCAAGAAATGGCTGAATGGGATTCTCAGATCAATTAGCTTCTATCAAATGGACAAAAAAATGCTGAATAGCTTTGCTTCCATTTATAATGATTTTTATGTTCTATAGTTAGAATAGCCGAACGTGATATTCTGAAAACCAATAACATACACACTTTCAGAGACTAATATTAAGGTCAATAAAACACATTACTGTTATGCAGTTAATGACGTATATGCTGTAGGTAGTTCAAATAACAGTCTAAATGTGTTATGGATGATCATTTTTTTCCTAAGAACAAATGTTTTAATTTAATGAAGGTGAATGTACTGTGGTACAAAGGTTCAAGGAGGGCCTTGTGCAAAACTACAGAATATTCAGAAGTACTAACTGAGCTTTTTAGTGACATTCATACTGAAAATTCAGAAAGACAAATGAAAGTCTCATCTACCTCAGTTTTGTTCATGGGTCTCTAAAGTACTCTAAAAAAGCATGTGAACTTTAATGAAAAAATAAAACAGCATTAAGCCCTCGTTCTAAAACTCCAATACCTTCTCAGAGTTTACCCTTGCCCCAGATGTGAGATTTTTAATAATAAACTCTACATTTACAAAGTGCTTTTCTGGACACTCCACTCAAAGCACTTTGCAGGTGATGGGTATTCCCCTCCACCACCACCAATGTGCAGCCCCACCTGCACCGAAGTGCACTAGTACACTCACCACGCACCAGCTATCAGTGATGAAGGCCATTCATAGATGGAGATTATTAGGAGGCCATGATTGGTAAAGACCAGGGGGAAATTTGGCCAGGACACAGGGGTAGCACCCCTACTCTTTTTGAGAAATGTCCTGGGATTTTTAATGACCACTGAGTGTCAGGACCCTGGTTTTACATCTCAGCTGAAGGATGACACCTTTTTTATAGCACAGTGTCCCCATCACTATACTGGGGCATTAAGACCCACACAGACCTCAGGATTTCCAGCAGCAACCTTAGGTTTCCCAGGAGGGTCTACCATCCAGGTACTGGTCAGGCTGACACCTGCTGAGCTTCAGTGGGTGGACAGTTGTAAGTTGCAGAGTAATATAGCTTTCTATTTTTGCATTTTCTTTAAACAAAAAAAAATCTAACAATTCCTCAGAAACAGGGCACTGACAATCCGCAGCCATAAAGCAAAATATCTCTAAGAAGACGAACACTAAAGCTGTTACAAGCGATTTTATTGTTTCAAAACCTGTCCATTCTTGTAAAATAAGCTAAGCATAAATTTAAAATCCCATGCTGTACATCTTTGAAAAACGAAATCTGAACTTGAGATCAGAGGACACTTTTCAAAATCTCTGGCCTGTGCTGTATATAACTGTTTAATATGCCCAAATGCTTCATTGATGCTTCCTTGTCTCTTCAAGGGAGGTGAATCATAGTGATTTGTCTTTTTTTTAAATGCAAACATTTCCTTGTAATTTCTTGAAAACTGTGTTGCATGTGACATCGTATTCACTCCATTTGTCAAAGAGTATTCTGTTTATACACAGCTGATTCTTCGGTTGAATATTTTTTAATGTGATTTTAATGTGAAATAAAAAAAATCATATTCAAATACTAAAAGAAAGTAGGTATTAATTATCTTCAAACACATTTCAGATGCATGTATTAAGCCAATAATCTGGATCTTATATTATATGGAAAACATTCTTAGACACCACTTTCCACCCGTTTGCTTTCTGTAACTTGTCACTATTTTCGACACGAGTAGCTAATTCTTGAATGGCACTTAAAAATTCAAACAGAACCAATCAGAATCACTTGACTCCAGCTTAGATATTAAAGGAAACAATGTGTTTCCAAAAGTTTATATCTAATTAGAATAAACTTTACAAGGGACAACCAGTATTTAATTTACATTTATTCAATAAATCGTGGACTTTGCTTAGCCTCATTTGAGTCTGAAACTTGAAATTCCCATTCCCCATTATGTTCCTGTGCCTTCCAATGTATTCCAGGAGGGTTCAGCTAGTTAGATGAAGCAGTGTTATGACTGTGTAGTGTATTTTAGCTCCCAACGTAATAAGAATCAAAGATGAGGAAGGGATGTCAATGGTGGGAAATGATGTTCTAATTTTAGACCAGATGATAGACACTGAACTCTCTTGTGGGACAGTGCATATCAAAGTGAATATCTACTGACATTGTTTCCATGGTGAAAATAATTCATCCTGGGTGGACCCTAATTGGAGAGCAAATATGAAAAATGTATTAAAGGCGCTGATAAAAATCCAAAGTCCTGCTCCTTTTCATTGTATTGATCAGCGTGAGATGCAAGAAATACTTCAGAGGGCCCAGATTTAAGAAGGCTGTAATGAGGATCAATGGTGAAGCCAGCACTTAAATGATTGTTCAGGATAAACAAGACACCAGAAAGAAGGAGATGCTGAGCTCTAAATGGCACAGCATGTTTTCCATTGAATAAATTGAAAGCACTGGAAGAAATTATTCTCCTGTAACAGAGTCAATGTTATGTGGAGTTGTATATTAGAAATACTCCAGTATAAAACATTTTTACATGCAAATGAAAGATCAAGTACGCATTCAAGTTTATATATATGGTTTATAGTCACAATAAGCAGAAGCACTGGGGATTTACCCTTTGTAGCAGATATTGCTTAGCTACAAAGCAATCTGAATAACATTAAACAAGAATCTTCTATGACAGGGCACTAAGAGAGAAAAATGCAGAGAACATTAGCGAAACACAAGGAGAAGAGGAAGTAAAAGTAGAAGAACAATTAGGAAGTCAAAAAGCAGATTCTCAATACTGGGTTCTAGATTATAAATGTAAGGTTGTTGGTTCCAATTCCACCAATTAACATCGCTGTTGAATCCTTAAGCAAGGTACTTCACCCAAATTACTCCCATAAAATATCCTGCTTTATGGTTGTACATGTAAATTGCTTTGGATAAAAATATAAGACAAATAAATAAGGAACAAGTAATAGGTTTATTCCATGCTGAAGAAAGAAAGGCTCTATGGCCGAAACATTGTGTTTTCTTTCTTCCCTTTTCAGCATGGAATAAACCTATTACTTGTTCCTTTGCAGCCTACGCATGCTGATGTAGCTACCTACCTGAACTACTACAGACAATTAGGTAATAATTATTATTAGGTAATAATTTCCTGACAATAAACCATTACGACATATTAATTAAGTCATAATTGTAAGTTGTACATCTAAAAATTTAATTTAGTAAATCATTGTTAAGCTGATAAAAACACTGTTCTTACATGTAAAAGAATAATGGAGGTGTGCTTGTGATGTCCACAGTCACATGTTTCTGAACAATGTGGTACAGTAAGCAGTATCATCTGCTGATCTGTGGAGAAAACAGATTTCTATTAATAGACTTTTTCCTTGTTTAGAGCAAAGGATGAGTTTTTAAATTTCCCTTAAACTAAAAGAAATTAATGCATAATGAAGGTATTACTGCTTTCTTAAATCAATAATGCTGCTTAATGATCATGGGCAGTAAACTCATAATACTGATTAGCTGTTGCAAGTACAAGAAGCACTTAAGATAAACAAATCTCTAGGGCAAAATGTTACTCTACCAGTTGTACTTAAGGGAACGTTATTTATAGACCATTAATAAAACTCTTTCAATAGTCCTTGAAGAAGGAGGTAATATCCATTGACTGGAAAATTGCTAATGCAGCACTGATTCACAAAAAGGGTGAAGAAGCTGGACCAGGCAATTATAGGTCATTAATTCTTATGTCTATTACATGTAAGGTTATAGAAACGGTAATTATGACTAAACTAGATGAGCATCTGTATGGAAACAAGATTTTACGGGACAGTCAACATGAATTTAAAAAGGTAGGTCTTGCAAATTGAGTAGTTTCCCATTACTGTATAAAAGCCCCTAGCTACAGAACCCAATCAAATAAACCAAATATCATGGCTCACAGAAGATAGAGAGCATGTAAATGCAGTTATTGCAGCGAATGATGAAAGCCATACTGTACCTAAGTCATTTGCTCAATGTTTGAAATTCTTATGGCCACAAACAGTACATCCATCTTCACCTGGAATGTATGCACTCTATACATAATCAGAGAGACAGACAGAAATGAAATTGACTCTGAATTTGGATGAAGGAAAGATAACATCAGTGGAGAAAACTATTATACATTCAGATGGTGGCACACGGGATAGACACATACAGTAGGGATTTTTATGAGCAAAACTGCCAAGAAGTCCCTAATAAATGAATGTTAACACATAACGGCAATGGATCTTCTTCAATTTTGTGCTGACAGGCTCTGGGTTTGAAACTTTCATAACACGACTTGGGATTTCCAAGATGGCTGAATACAGAACTAGAGTAATTGTGTCAGTGTGATGAGCAGCAGCTTGCTTGGTGACTATAATCATATAGAAACTAAAATCATATACAGTAGGTAGAATTTATTTTTCTTTTGTCTTGGTCATTCTTGTAAATGTATTCATACAGTTGTGCTCTTATCTTGTGAGGTGGTTGGGAGTGTCTTGCCTGAAATCAGTCTCTGTTGTTGATTTTGCAGATGTGGCTGTTTCGTAGTGCTTCTGCTTGAACCATATTGTAAGGGAGGAAGTGTGTAATGACCTGGGTCATTAATTTCGGAAATGGTTCCTAATATTTGTCTTGCAGATGTGCGTTTGATTCAATTTGTGCCGGTATCTGTATAATTGATTTTTGATCTTCTTACTGAAAAATGGAAATTTATTTCTATTAGTTATTGCTAAGGATCCATTGCCTTGCAGTGTGGGGGATTAGAGGATTTAAATTCATCGAGGGGGGAATGTTGGCTGAGGAGAAGGAGAATCGAACACCATCATCTTAAATGTTTCTTAGCAGAGAAGATTTACGAGCTGAGCTCTGGCACCTTTCCAACTTATTTGTTAGCGTCAGATAAGGTTAAACCAAAGTTTATTTTTGGCATTATGTTTCTGAAAGTGAGCTAAGAATATTTGTGAATTTTGTCTTAACCTTATTTCAAAGCCTTGGTTGACTTTCATTTTTTGAACAATAAAGGGGTAATTTTGCTCTTAAAACATTGTTGCACTCATATGTATTTTTAGGAAAATCAGGGGCACAGGGGCATTTTCTTCTGTGACCATCCCTCTTGACCATCTTTGAGGGATTAGCAGCATCACAGACTGTATTAGTCAGTGGTGGAAACCCTCAGTTACACACACAAGAGAACTCAAAGGAGCAGATGTGAGGTGTGATGTTACAGGCAGGTATAAGGTTAATCTTCAAAAAACCTTAAGATAGCAGAAAGCTGCCCAATACTATGATACAAAATAAGTCTTGGATAGAATTCAGGAACAGATCTACGTCTTTAAATATTTTTAAAGAAAATAAAGTGGAGAATTACTGCAATCCAGGTGTGATGGGAGCAATGGAAAAGCAATCGGCAGAAGAGAGGAAGTATAAAAAATAAAAATGGATCCCAGAAGACACATGGAAGCTTTTCAACATACAGTAAGAAGAGAACAACATACAGGAAGTGACAGAGCTGAATCAGAACAAAATTAAAGAAATCTTGACAAATAAGTAGAGGAATTACAAAACAAAAGCTGCTGATGGCAGCAAGCAAGGGAAGAGAAATGACCCAAAAAGCCTACACCGCTCTGAAGCACTGAGCTGGTTCCAGGTTTAAAGCTGGTGAAAGTCCAGTAAAAGGAAAAGGGGAATTTCTTAACATTTCCATTTCTCACAGAAAAACGGGTGGGTAGAATACTTCAAAGAAGTGAAAATAACAACACTTGAAAATCGCTAACAACTGAAACCCCAGATCTAAATACCAATGTATCCGAAATAGAAATTAAATTAGTCACTGAAGCACTATGAAAGCTTAAAAATAAAGTGTCATTGTGAAATGCTCAGTTATGGTGATGAAAACAAAATAGAAACAATCACCTTGTTGAACACCAAGGGGGGAAGGAAAAGAGCACCTAAAGAAAGCACTCTGTGGCACAAACTGCCTCATAGGATATTTAATTAACCACTTAAGCTGTAAGCTATAGGGAAGTGACACTTTTTTTCATATGGGTAAAGTATTAGACCATATTATTGTAAGTATCAGATGTTCTTTTAAACGTAATGAGGTGAAATGTGGAGAGCAAACTTCATGAGCAAAAATTTGGTTTCAGACAACGAAGTTCATGCACAGATACAGTGCCTTGCGAAAGTATTCGGCCCCCTTGAACTTTTCAACCTTTTGCCACATTTCAGGCTTCAAACATAAAGATATAAATTTTTTATTTTATGTGAAGAATCACCAACAAGTGGGACACAATTGTGAAGTGGAACGAAATCTATTGGATTTTTGAAACTTTTTTAACTAATAAAAAAATGAAAAGTAGGGCGTGCAAAATTATTCGGCCCCCTTGCGTTAATACTTTGTAGAGCCACCTTTTGCTGCGATTACAGCTGCAAGTCGCTTGGGGTATGTCTCTATCAGTTTTGCACATCGAGAGACTGAAATTCTTGCCCATTCTTCCTTGCAAAACAGCTCGAGCTCAGTGAGGTTGGATGGAGAGCGTTTGTGAACAGCAGTTTTCAGCTCTTTCCACAGATTCTCGATTGGATTCAGGTCTGGACTTTGACTTGGCCATTCAAACACCTGGATACGTTTATTTGTGAACCATTCCTTTGTAGATTTTGCTGTATGTTTGGGATCATTGTCTTGTTGGAAGATAAATCTCCGTCCCAGTTTCAGGTCTTTTGCAGACTCCAACAGGTTTTCATCCAGAATGGTCCTGTATTTGGCTGCATCCATCTTCCCCTCAATTTTAACCATCTTCCCTGTCCCTGCTGAAGAAAAGCAGGCCCAAACCATGATGCTGCCACCACCATGTTTGACAGTGGGGATGGTGTGTTGAGGGTGATGAGCTGTGTTGCTTTTACGCCAAACATATCGTTTTGCATTGTGGCCAAAAAGTTCGATTTTGGTTTCATCTGACCAGAGCACCTTCTTCCACATGTTTGGGGTGTCTCCCAGGTGGCTTGTGGCAAACTTTAGACGAGACTTTTTATGGATATCTTTGAGAAATGGCTTTCTTCTTGCCACTCTTCCATAAAGGCCAGATTTGTGCAGTGTAAGACTGATTGTTGTCCTATGGACAGACTCTCCCACCTCAGCTGTAGTTCTCTGCAGTTCATCCAGAGTGATCATGGGCCTCTTGGCTGCATCTCTGATCAGTCTTCTCCTTGTCTGAGCTGAAAGTTTAGAGGGACGGCCAGGTCTTGGTAGATTTGCAGTGGTCTGATACTCCTTCCATTTCAAGATGATCGCTTGCACAGTGCTCCTTGGGATGTTTGAAGCTTGGGAAATCTTTTTGTATCCAAATCCGGCTTTAAACTTCTCTACAACAGTATTACGGACCTGCCTGGTGTGTTCCTTGGTCTTCATGATGCTCTCTGCGCTTTCAACAGAACCTTGAGACTATCACAGAGCAGGTGCATTTATACAGAGACTTGATTACACACAGGTAGATTCTATTTATCACCATCAGTCATTTAGGACAACATTGGATCATTCAGAGATCCTCGCTGAACTTCTGGAGTGAGTTTGCTGCACTGAAAGTAAAGGGGCCGAATAATTTTGCACGCCCCACTTTTCATTTTTTTATTAGTTAAAAAAGTTTCAAAAATTCAATAGATTTCGTTCCACTTCACAATTGTGTCCCACTTGTTGGTGATTCTTCACATAAAATAAAAAATTTATATCTTTATGTTTGAAGCCTGAAATGTGGCAAAAGGTTGAAAAGTTCAAGGGGGCCGAATACTTTCGCAAGGCACTGTATGACTTTCACATTGAATTAGTCACAATACAGTCAAATGTATTGACTTAAAAAAAATACATTTGTGTGAATTGAGAACTAATGTGGAAAATTGTCATGTAAAATAGAATCTTAAATCTAGTCAACATTATGAAAGCTTTTTACATCAATTCAAAATACTGTATCAAAACAGGTTATGACATGAGCAAAGTCAGCAAACCATTTGAAACTAAGACAGGTGTGAGACAGGGATAAACCTTGTACTTCTTTCAGTTGTGGGCTCAGGCAATCTAAAACAATAAGTACAGCCTGGAATGGGATGAATCCTGACAATTCAACCTTAATATTGCAATAAAAGTTAAAATTAATAAGATTCTTTCAGAACTACAACAGCAAAAGAAAAATACAGGATTAGGCAAAACTGCATCCAGGACAATAAAGGAAAACATCTAGACAATTCGAAGCACATGGTTGATCTCCAAATGATCATTTACTCAGGTGTTTACTAAGGACGAAATCAACAACATGTCTCAGGAAATAGAAGAACAAAGTTCCCCAAGCCATGTTGGTACTGTATCTTATTGTCTTACTCCTATTGTAATAAAAAAAAATCAGGAAACAAGAAATGTAATTTATCAGATGTTCTGCAAGTTGTACAACGTACCAGTAAGACATAATTTAGAACCCAGCAGACTTCTTCAGAATAAACAATGAAACATGAACCAGGGCGGAGCAAGGCCCTTAAGCAAGGCCCCTGAGCAAGGCCCTTAACCCCAACTGCTCCAGGGGTGCTGTACAATGGCTGACCCTGCGCTCTGACCCCAAGCTTCTCTCCCTGTCTGTGTCTCATGGAGAGCAAGCTGGGGTATGCGAAAAGACAAATTCCTAATGCAAGAAATTGTATATGGCCAATAAAGTGATGTTATAGAAACCAAGTGGAAACTACATCGAAGTGAGTCACTTATTCACTGTTGCAAGAGTTGCAAGAGGATTGAACAACCACATTGTTGAAGACAAGATTCTGGCTTTTACAGTACCGAGAAACCAGTAGATGAAATCCGTGGATCAATTAATTAATAAATATCAAGCAAACTAGACAGCCCGAAAGGCATTGCCTCACCGATGGTTCTTGTTCCACTGAGAACAAGAAACGCAAAGGCAAATGTTGCTTTTGAAAAACGGAAAAATATTAGGCAAGATAAAACATCTCCTGACAAAACTGAATGTGTATAAAGCGATCATTGTTGCCATATCTACATTGCATCTTACCAAGACATACTGAGAGACTACTGCAGGTGCATCTCACCAAAAATGCCTTGGAAGAGTATTAGGAATTACTGATAAGACCCAAAAGACTAATAGTTAAATTAGAAATAGCTTTGAACATGGTGCACCTGCAAAATTGATTTGTAAGAGAACACCTCAACAGCCTGAAAGGAAGGGATTCAAAACAATGACAGAGGGCAGTCTACAATTACTAGGAATTGGTTAAAATGGAATGGAATGAACGGAAGAACCAAGGTATGTGTTACAGCCCCAAGTGTCTTTGGGTAAAGGGGTGTAACATTTAGGATGATTTGGATGCAGGTGGGTTTTTTGGTGAGGGACAAAGGAAGCGTGACAACAAGTTTTGGTGCAATAGGGATTTTAAAGTGAACAAAGTGACTGGTAGGTATACAGGACACAGTAACACCCAGGGAAAGGGAACTAGAGTGGTGCCATACAGTAGAAAAGAAAATAAACAAAATGGAGCTGGCTAATAAAGTGAGGGAAAGCTGACCTAACTACCAAAACAAAACCCGAAACACTTGGTCTTCGGCGACTGACGCCCTGGCGAACCTTCACTAACTACCGAAAAAGCCATACAAGACAAAAGGCACTCACCCATCCTAAACTAGTGTTACTAATACAGAGACCAACTATGTGTGCAGGATGTATCTGACTACCTAAACTAACCCAATACACAAAAGTTCACACAAATACACAAGTGAACTACAAATACAAATAAGGGAAAACGAGAGTAGACACAAGGAATAGGGTACAAAAAAACACAGAGGTTGATACAATATGTCTGGGCAAGGTAATGGCAAAGTACAGGTTAACACAAACAAATGCAAGTACAAGGAGATGAACACAAACCAACAAAGCCGAAGCTATATAGAAACACACGAAAACGAAGCTGAGCCGAGCAGAACCAAAGTCAAGCAAAAGGCCCTTCATTCTGATAACCTCCAAGCTACAGTATATACTGAATAAGCCGAGTTCTGATTGGTCGAGAGTTAATTGACGATGACGTAATATGGAAACAATGGTGTAATGATGGACCAATGGGGGAGGGAGAACAATCAAAGTCAGGAAGTGTGGAACATAGCAACAAAAAATATCAATAATAGAGAAAAAAAGAGCATTGATATACTGTAGTATGGTCTGACTTTTAGAAGGATCCTGAAAAAGTACCAGAAAAGGGGAATTCTTTAATTATAGGAGGCAGGAATTCAAGAAAACGTACAGAACTCTGCAAAAGTATTAACTCCCTTCCAATATTGTCCCATTTAGTTGAATTAAAACTGAATACACTTTTTTTCACAGTGAATATTTGTAATCAAACTGAACACTTTTAAGAGTGAAGGAGGTTAAATGTCAGCTAAAACTGCAGAGAAAAAATCAAAAATGAAAATACGTTGATTGTGTATATACTCACCCCCTGTGCTATGGCAAACCTAAATTAGTTCAGGTGCACATAATTACTTTGACAAGTTAATAATAGCAATTAACAGCGGCAATTAACAAAAGCAATAATGGTGGCACAGACAGAAACAAATGCAGCTGTCTCTGTAACAACCAGTCAGGTAGCAAATTTCAAGCAAACACTCAAGATGTTTCTTTAAAACAAATAAGGGATAAAGATGTAGAAAGGCACAGATCAGTAAAAAGGTATGCTCAATTTGAAAAGACACGGAATATACCTTTCAGCATGTAGAAGTCAATAATTATGATTTGAAAAGGGTAACTACACAGACACTATGAGGGGACCTGACTGAATTAATGTAAGTCTACGAAGGAACTGATGAGCTCAACCCAACAGATGTCTTCAGAATTGTGGGAGTCTGGAAAGCTGATATCCTGACTTATTTCAATTAATAATTGGATGAGAATCTCGGATCAAATAGTTACTAGAAAGAAGTATAACAAGATAGGCTAAATAGTTTCATCAGCTTTGTAGCCTTCGTTATGTTTTCATTCACTATTCACTATTCACTATTCCTATCATCTATCGGACAAAGATAATAATAATAATGTTTCTTTATTAGCCCTATACAATTTCTTGCATTAGGAATTTGTCTTTTCACATACCCCAGCTTTTCTCCATGGAGACACAGACACAGAGAGAAGCTTGGGGTCAGAGCACAGGGTCTGCCATTGTACAGTGCCCCTGGAGCAGCTGGGGTTAAGGGCCTTGCTCAGGGGCCCAATGGAGGAGGATTTCTCTGCCAGCCATGGGATTTGAACTGGCAACCTTCCAGTCAAAGGTGCAGATCCTTAGCCACAGCACCGCTCCAAAACATTATTATTTTTTTTTATAATAGATCACAGAGTAAACAGCGGATCAATGTTATGGATTTCTTCAGGGAAGTCACTGCAAGTTTGTATAATTTATATATACTATAAGTAACAGCAGCGGAACAGTGACATTCTCCTTTCAGCAATTTCCAAACACAAACAGCACCAATATGAATAAACATGAACATTTACAATCGAGAGATCCTTAATCAACACTCAATTATCATTATTCTTATTCCATGGTGTAATTAAGCAGAATAACAATTAATTAGTGTTTTGGGGTTTAAAAAAGCAATTCCATTTAATGGCAATGTAAAATGTTGTCTTCTCTCAAACTGCCCCAGTGAACACGGAGACCTTATTTTTTAAAATAATATCCTCAGATGTTATACTGCATGGCACACTTCCAAGGAAAAAATGCTGATCACTATATATTACAGCTCCCTGTACATCAATAGTTTAGGGCTTTCAACCAGCAGGAATTGTCCTGTATTCACAATTTCATCACGTAGTTTGATGGACCAGAGAAGTCACAACACATTTACATCTTCTGTAATTATTGCAGAGAATCTGTCAGATATGGTCCAACAATTTTCCTGGAGGGAATAGCAGGCACGGCAATTTTTACTCTGCTTATCATTATTCAGCACTGAAACCACCGGTAAAAATCTATATTTAATTCCAAAAATGAAGTTATTAAAATACCTGTAACAAAGGCAATAAACTTGTTTTCTGATTCTATAACTGCTGGTAGCAATGACAACGTTTGGTTCTCTTTTATTCATTTGTAAACATGCCAGGTTGAAAAGGCTAGAAGCACTAGTCCAGTAAATCTGTGAAGCTGAATGTGAATTGTAGGCATACCTGCTGAGATTCATCTGTTTAGATCTCCCGTTTTGCTCCTAAAGATCAAAGAGCCATTTTTTTCCTAATTAAGCGCCCTCCAAGATGATAGCTGTAGACCAGTTCTTCTAATTGTTCGGATCCTAAGCCAGAGGTAATCACTTTGGCTCTTTCAAGATTCACATTGAATCTTCCAATACATTTCTACTTTACATCGTAATTACATATTACAGAATTGATCCCTAACTAAGGGTGACACAGTGGCGCAGTAGTTAAAATTGCTGTCTCAACCCTGATTTCTGGGGTGCTATTTATGTGGATTTTGTATGTTCTCCCCATATTTGCAAGGGACTCTTCTCATAGTCCAAAAACATACATTTTTGGTTAATTGGCTTATGGGAAAACTGGGAAAGCACTATGAACATATACCCGAAGAACGTTTCACAGCAGCTGATGCACTGACCTACTTGAACTACGTCTGGGGAAAACTGGCCCAGTGTGAGTGTGTGTCTGTGTCTGTCTTTCAATGTACTGGCATCCCATCAAGGGAAATATCCTGCTTCCACCCATTGCTTGCCAGGATAGTCTCTGGCTCCCAAGTACACCCTGTACTGGATAAAGCAGTTAGAAAATGGAAGGATCTCTAACTGTTTGATTAACCCAGATGCTAAAGAACAATTTGTTAATTAATGACTACAGTAGCCTGAGTATTGACTTGCAATGGAACGGAAGGTTAACGATTGCCGTCGCTGCATCCCTGTAGTGGGCTGTATTCATGGCTCCCATAAAAACATTTAGAGCTGCCATTACATGACCTGTACTGAGCTCTATGTTTTGAGTTTCACATTAAACATAATTTGCCCACAGATTGACAAGACTTCTGGAATGGGTGAGGAAAGTAAACAAAATTCTTCAAAACTACTACTGTAAGTACTGTATGTACGATAGATTATTACAATTTCTATTAGTGTACTGTACATATAGCTTTATTAGTGCCTTATGTGTATGCAGTATCTTGCAAACACATGCACAGTACAGTCAATAACATACAATTAAAACATATTAAGTAAAAAATGCCTTTTCAAGGTAATTGCTAAATGCTTTCTTAATTATATACCGTCCCAGGTTACCCTCCCCATTAAACATGACTATTTTACTCTAATTGTGTCACGGTCTCCACTAATCAGACACAAGCCCCTGCTTCTTTCCACAGACACCAACGCACATCCTAATTATCCAACCACGTCCCTAGTCCTGCACCACACCTTCCGACCACCCACTTCTTAAGGGCTCCTCACCTGCACCTCCTTGCTCAGTATAAAATTTGTACTTATAGAGCTCCCCTTTGTTATATACGCCTCTTCTGAGAGAACCATCATCCTGTGAAAACCCGGCTTCTAGACCTACACATCCTCCTGACCACGACTTTTGGCAACGTGACTCGGCTAAGTACACCTGGCATCTGCTCTCCATATAATTTCCTTAACATACAGTGGGGTCAAATCCCCTTGCTGGACCTTCTGGCTTGTTACAAATATGTCACGAAGCGTACTTTCAGGACCCTATGCAGACAGCACAATCCGGAGAGGAGTGAGAAAACACACGGTAAAAAGACAAGGAAAGGGGCCTGTAAGAGGCCTGGTTTTTGTGTTGTCAACAATTGAAAGCAGCATTGCCAAAATCATTAACTGTTACATTAATTGTGAAACCTCATGGGGAGAATAAGAAGCTTATTTTTACCCACAGTTTTGACTTTTCTAATACAAGAATAAGAGTTATGAATGTGATAAAGCAATTCATCCTTTACAACAATGCTATTCAATACTAACATTGAAGTCTTCATAAATGATCTTGTTATGTAATTGGAAAAAAAAATGCTTTCCATGTTTTCCTTTGTGATGTGATATTCATTCTTATTTAAAAGACCCTAGAAGAGTCACGCTTCCATTTCACAAATTAAAAAGAAAGAATTAATAATTCATTTGATTCATTAGTACAAACTGACATTCTTAACATTTCATCCTAGATCCTTTTTCTAAAAATGGCCTTAAGAATATATCCAAATCACACTATCACCCCCCACCCTTCATAATTCATCTTGGATGGGTGCAAAAAAGGAAAAATGAATAACTCCCGATCTTTAATCATGAGGTTAAATGTGCTGTTTCTTCTTCTTAATCATGTCCATCTACATTTCTACATTATCCAGGAGACAAAATGGCTGGGTTTACATATAGTATATAGATATCACGCACAGCTCAGGTGAAGGGAGTAAACTAAATTTATTATAAGAGGGTGTAAATCCATTTTTTTTGCTGTTTAAAGATGAACAGAGCAACTACAAACCACAAATTTTGTGCATAGTAACAACCACAAGTCATGACCACAGTACTCAAACATTACTCTGCTTCCAAGAAACAATGCTTAAGATCAGGACAGATTTGGGCCAAACTTTACACCATGCAGTAATGTACTCTTTGCATACATAAATATTTCAATTGAACTAAAATTGACTAAGTAATATCTGACAGAACAGATATTTAGCAAACAGGATGACTTGAGGCGGTACCATCAGTATACAGCTTTATTTCTAGAAAGTTACAGTTCATCTCTGTGAAAGTATCAACCTTATATTTGCTAATTTAGTGAAAACTGTGCTTCTAGCCATTAACTACACTTATGCAATGCTTTTTGCCAGATTTTAATGATCAAACTTCCTGCATATTCATATTCTATAGTCATTCAGCTGATGCATTACGGTTTTTCAATGCCTAACATGTTCGACTTCACAGGAAATAATTTCAATTTTTCATATTTAATCCAACAGATACAAAGGATAATAATTATCACCAAAACATCTGCTGATGCCTTCAGAGGACTATACGAGATATGTTTTATGGGAAGGACATTTTGACACCATTAGAGTACACCCTTGATCCAAATATCACTAAATCATCCTGTACTAATTGATAGTTACTTGTTAGTAATTACTGCAAAGAATTCAATATGATGCATTATATGCCTTAGCTTGTCCCATTCCTCTTTTGTTGTTGAAAAGAAGCTGTTTTGAAAAGGGCAACATGCTTATTTCCACAAAACTACAATATAAATTTACTGGCACTGCATTCCTTGTCTGTTTCCCATTCTACAAGGCCATATTGTCAGGGCAGCTTATTAAAGGATGTGGCATTATATAATGCCTATATCCAATCTTCCTGTTTCCTAAGAAAAGAAGGTGCATAAAAGATGAATATAGTAAAAAATAAATGGCTGGTCTGGAGACCATAAATTTAGATTTAAGTTTCAGAGAAGATGAAGCAGTTTTGTGCTCACAGTGATTTAGGTTTTACTGTGCCTTTGCACAGATTTTATTAACCTTACATGTTTCACCAAATTTAGATCTTGTACTTTGTAGAAGGAATACCAGATGACAATGCTGTGGAAAGAACATGTAAGGAAAGGTCTTCACTGTTTTTATGGCCTTATTTCTCACCTTCATTTTTTGGGTTCCTGAGGGTGATTTACAAACTACCTGTTCCACCGCTACAATACACACGATTGCTTTTTACACAGTTAATATGCAATTCTACTCTCATATTCTCAAATACACTAAACAACATTTAGTTAGGATCTGTGCCTGTGGCTGGAAGGTTGCTGGTTCGTATCCCGCCGCCAGCAGAGGAATCCTACTCCGTTGGGCCCCTGAGCAGGGCCCTTAACCCCAACTGCTCCAACTAAATGGCTGACCCTGCGCTCTGACCCCATGTTTCTCTCCTTGTCTGTGTGTCTCACCGAGAGCGAGTTGGGGTATGTGAAAAGACAAATTCCTAATGCAAGAAATTGTATATGGCCCATAAAGTTTGCAAGATAGAATGAGATGCCTGTCCATAGCAGGGCAGACATAGATATGCAGGCATCTACATCTGAAACCGTGGGATCTGAAACCAGAGGACCTGGAGGAAACCCCTACAAACATAGGAAGAACATACAAACTCCACGCAGACAGCACCTCAGGAATTGGACCCAGGGCCCTAGTGCTGAGGGCCAGTGATGCTAGCCACTGTGCCACCTGCAATATATTACACTCTGAGTAATACTGTACGCATTCGTAAAATGAGAAACATGGTATAGAGAAAACAGTAATTATACATGCACTGATGAACTAGACAAAATTCTTCATTATCACAATTAAACAAGTGCACTATGCAAAAAGCCATTTTGGTTTTGTTCTTTGAACTTCAAAAGAAGTAAAATCAAAGAGCTCTCCAGTAAATTTCCTTTCCCATAAATGCAAGTGCCTCAATTAGCCTTTTCCTTGACTTAGTCATTCATGGATTTGATGCTTGATTTTTATGTTTTATTCAATGAATATCCATGAAGTGGACTCTTCAATATTATTGTTTTCCCATTACCAGGACATCTTCTCAACCCACTCCACAGTTTGGAATGAGTTGATCCTCCTACTAGAAAACCACTTTCTGGGTTTAAGTGCTTTGATGCCACAATGAATGGCTGACTTATTTTCCTAACCTCTTTTCAAAACGATCAGCGCTGCACTTAATGGTAACAGAAGGGCATGGGTTGGTCGGCAATTTATTATTTTAAAATCTAAGCAAAAACTGTAATTGTACACTGCCTCTTTCACCTATTTTCTTTGCGACACAGATTTCCTCCCACAAGCAATAAGTCATAAGATGTTATCATTCTGCAATCTCTAGTATCATCATTCTGCTCTGGTTTCACAGCTCAGAAAGAGTCCACAGTAGCTGTATCAGTTTAAAGGACATCATTAGGCAATGATGGAAACCTATATGGGAGGCTAGAAGGAGGATTAGATAGACATTTCCCTTGGCAAAAGGGGTATTATTGTAACTTTCTTGAGCTAACTTTGAAAGAAAGATATAAGAGCAATTCATATAATGAGAAATAATATGGTATTTATCAGAATAAAACTGTAAATGTCATTTAGAGAGGAAAAGCCAGAACAGTTCTTTTCCTTTGCCACCTTCAAATAGAATAATTTTTCCCTGCAAAGAACTCGTGCACAGCAAAGACTACTATTTAGCTAAATTAAATGACTTCTGACAATTAAGTAAGGCCATCTTTAAGGCTGTGCTGCACATATAATAGATGCTTTGAGATAGTTTCCTTTAATCATTTTTCTATCCTTCCATTACAGGAAACCCGCTATTCCTTGATCACAGTAACCTGGAGCCTATCCTGGAAGCACAGGGTGCAAATCAGGACTTGTCTCGGACAGGACACCAATTCATCACAGGACACACACAAGCACACAGGAAGAATTCAGAAACACCTATTCAAACCACCCATGCATGACCTTTGGAGGTTAGAAGAAACCAGAGCATTGGAGTGAACAGGAAACATGACAGTAACATGCAGACTCCACATAGAAGGTACCTCTGCCTGGAATCAAACCCTGGACCCATGAGCTGTGAGGTAGCAGTGCTGACCACCATACAAGTGTGCCATATTTCCCAGGAGCAATACATTTCAATTCAAAGAGGGTTATGCCATGAAATTGCATAATTATGTTCTGTTGCATTTTATTATCTCTTGATATTTTTTTTTAACTCAGGTGGGTAGCACCTGAAGAAGGCTCCACGGCCGAAACGTTGTGTTCTCTTTCTTCTTTTTTTCAGCATGGAATAAACCTATTACTTGTTTTTTTTTTAACTGCTGTAAATGTAAGTTCAGTTCTTTTAAACTGCAGAGTGATAGGCGGATATGTTTCCATGCAATTCATTTTCACAAACATTTGATATCTTGGCACAAATACATAGGTCATAATAGACATCAGCAGGCACTAGAGAGAGCATGCTGGCCATGATTTTTTATATCACTGGCAGTTATATGCAGTATTCAGTCATGAGATTTAATGAAAACATAAAGATTTAAAATCCGAGTACTGCTCTGCTTCTGCCATTACACAGCTGTTTAAATAGCTAAGTGTCCCTTACAATCACGATTTATCTATTTCTTTTGGGATTTAAAGGTTTTGAACTCATCAAGGTAAATCTTCCTATCTATTCTATTGTAAAACTAACTGATTAAATACCTGCCTACTGCAGATTATAATATATATTAAAACTCGTTATTGTCCAGTTTAAAAGTTAAGGGCTCTTGGAGTCAGGAAACAAAGATCTATAATGTTTGTAAAAACAAAAGAGTTCTGCTGTAAACAGTGCTTATAGTGATCAATAATGTAAAGTATTAGTTCAGTTCAGTTAATCCACTGCTTCATTAATATTCAGGATAGTGAATAGTTGTTAATTGACATCAAGCTCTTTCTTTACCCAGTGTCATTAATTTAAGATAAAACAGTCTATACATTCCAATTTGAGCAGTTAGGTAACACAAATATATTTTAACTTTCTTAAGGAATAACAAAATAAACAACACAAGGTTTATTAATTCTGTCATCCATGCACGAGTGATCTTGTGTGTGAAGAGTATAAATATAACATCACAAATGCTTATACAAATATGAAATTTAAACTAAAAAAAACTCAAACCTTGTTAATGGTTCCGTTATACTGAGGTCACAAATTTACAACTGCTGTACTTCCACCTGACTACAAACATGCACTGTGAATGTGGCTGGCTGCGGATTTCTGTACGGAAAAAAACAGCCTCAGAACGGTCTTCTTATGAATTAGCGCCCCCTACTGATCATTTGTTAATCTAGATTTTACTTCAATACGACAAAGCAGGCGACCTTGGGACCTTCCCTACCATTACAACGGTGTTTTCGGCTTTCCATTCACGCTCTCTTAAATAAATTTTATTTGAGACTTTATTTGAAGTTTAGCTCAATGTAATGTCAACTGTTTTAGCTATAAAATAAGACATGATTAGAAATTATCAGGAACCTTGAGATGCAACACTATGTTTCTTACCTTTAAGATTACTAAGTGACCTGTTGAAATTTAATGAGTATATACAGTATATCACTAAGAACGCTTATCAGGACAGTGTCGACACAGGTGTCACCCCATTTCTTTACCTCAATAAACCATAACCAATTCGTTATGTAGAAAACTACAGAGGAACAAGTTTAGTGATCTGCCTGCTTCATTTCTTAGAAATATAAAACGACCACAAAGAACTAGGCACGTGTTAAAGTAAAACAGCTGATTCATTGATTAATTTAAGATTTCAAACATTTTAATTAACAATAAACAGAACATAAACCAAATGACATGGGACTCCTCTAAAGTCCATAGTGAAAAACAGTGCATCAGAACAATTCTTTTAGAATAACAAATCATTTCCATGCAACAAGGAATGTGCAACTTTTTTTTAAAGAAAAGCTTCCAGCTTCCAGTTTTTAAATACCACAGAATTACCCTTGCCATAGCTCTTCAGCCATGCAGCATGACGTTTTGTGAAAACCCATTTAATGTGAAAAGATTAAACTCCCCTTACTGAGGAAGTCACTTTTAATTTGATGAATAAGCAGTTACATGTCTTATCATAAATATCCCTCTCCGAGCAACCTGCTGCTTCACTTTAAATTCCTCTTTCTCATCAGAAAAGAGGTTCTTTTACCCCCCTGTGAGGCTGAAAAATTAGGCGAAGCTGCTGGTACATATAATTAAAACAACAGATATAAACATAAGTTCTCTAGATACAATGGGCCTTGATGTGCATTATGGCTTGTATTGAATTTAAATTGCTGATAGCAAATTACATGCATGCCACTTAATTGGGATTGTTACAGTTTTCTGATGTCTATCCAATGGCAAGCTGCCACAAATAATTGTTCTGGAATCTGTCGGCGAAGCTTGGTCAAACCTGTATTTTCATCAAATCGTGGGCTCGTATCTTCTGACTTTTGTTCAGGTTGATAATGGGTTTGAGAATGCGTACAGCAGTAGCTCTCAATCCCTGTCTGGGAGGAACTCAGATCTGTAAACTAATCATTGGCTTAGTTTGGGCAATTTAACAGATGTTCCCAAGTTTAAAGAGACCTAAGCAGGCAGCTGGAATACGCTGTTCCAGGACTGGAGTCGACGACCTGTCTTAAACATTGCAGACTTTACAAATAATCTGAGATTGACGACATTTACAAATCTGAAACCACATTACTAAAGGATTACTTAATAAAACAAATCGAGTAACTGAAAGCTTACATGGCATGAGAAAAAACCCCACTGTGCTCAAGGCTTGAAAAAACCCAGCGGAGAACAAACTGGCACAATGGAGATCCTCTGCCGGCTGCGGGATTTGAACCAGCAACCTTCCAGCCACAGCCACAGATCCTTAGCCACAGAGCCACTGTTCCCCCCGAATCTGTTTTTCTACTAAATTGCATGTTCAATATCGTAATCTAAAATAATTGTCCTTTGTTCAGAGCTTTGGCTATTAAAGTGATGTGGTATTTGTAAATAATCCCCTATCATCACCTTCTTCATACAGTTCAGACATGCTCACTGTCTCTAATACCTTATATTCAGTAACTGGATACCTTCACATAAACAAGTTCTTTTGTTCTACCAACTGAATAATACAGAAAATGAATCGAAATCTAAATTTAAACTGTACATTACCCCAGAAAAAAAAACAGACAAACCTGAATTAATGATTTAGTATGAAGTCAAAAGTTACTTGCTTTGATCACGATAGGTTTTAAGAAACACCGAAGCTACAGTAACAATATTTGAATTTCAACTTGCATAGCTTACATAGGTGGGAGTAGAGGGACACAATAAGACAGGGCAACGAAGGCAGGTTTAAAACTGAAATGGATTCAAACACGAGCGCTTGCTTTTCCATCGAAAAATGCCAGCTACATCTGTCTTTAAAATTCTAACTATTTCATGAGTCAACAGAGACAAACGTTTTAGATGCTGGCAAAACACAGCGTTGCGTTAGTGCCCCCGAATCCAAAGGAATTGGAGAGGGCGATTCGTCTCCCTTCAGTCTTCCAATCCTGAGCTGCGCAGGGAACGTAGTTGAGGTCAAACTCGGGGTCGGTTCTATCAAGATTCAGGGTCGGAGGCAACACACTGTGGTGACAGGCCAGGACAGTTATGGCTGCCTCCAACGCCCCAGCTGCTCCCAGCAGGTGTCCTGTTGCCCCTTTTGTGGAGGAGACAGCCAAAGAATAGGCATGCTTCCGGAAGAGCCTCTTGATGGCGGTGTTCTCAGCAGCGTCCCCCAGTGGTGTTGAGGTGGCATGCGCATTAACGTAGGTCACATCTTCCGGCTTTATACCAGCATCCTTTATAGCGGCAGACATGCACCTGCAAATATAACACAGTACGTTAATAAAAATCCCCCCCAAATCACAGCAGTGTCCTTTCTCATGAGGCTTGGTGCCAACAATCCTGCTTTTTCTATCGGTAGCAGAGATTTATACAGTAGCGCCAAGAGTGAACAGATTATATACTGTAGTAGCTCAGGTGGGTAGCTGCGTCCGGATGCGTAGGCTGCAAAGGAACGAAGGTTTATTCCATGCTGAAAAAAAGAAGAAAGAAAACACAACGTTTCAGCCGTGGAGCCTTCTTCAGGTGTGAGGAAGACAAGGCAGTAGGCAAAGGTAAGGTAGCATAGGAGAACAAAGGCTGGGAGAGAGGAGGAGCGAGAGGCGGGAGCAGGGGACAGAAAGAGAGGCCAATCAAGAGGTGTGAAGTCAGAACAGGTGTACAGAGGTGTGAAATGAGTGGAGAAAATTTAGAAGAAAAGTAGTCTGTCGTTAAGAGAAGGGGGAAGGTGTGATCCTAGCTGCAGGACAATTTTGGTTTCTGTAGTCTGAGTTCGGAAAACCATCTTTGAGAACAGAGATTAGAGTGGTGTACTGTATACCTTATATACTGTATACCCATCGTGTAGAAGAAGAAACACATTTCAGACGCTAGACACTGAGAAGAGATGAGCAGAAGCCAGGCAGTACCTGAACGCCCCGTCTCCATCAGTGGTAGGAGCAGTTATGTGACTGGCGTCACCGGAGAGTCCATAGCCAAGCACCTCTGCGTACAGCCTGGCTCCCCGGTCTATGGCGTGGTTATATTCCTCCAGCACCAGCACGGCAGCCCCCTCCCCCATCACGAACCCCTCCCTTTCGGGGTGGAAGGGCCGCGAGGCGAGTTTCGGGGCTGCGTTCCAGCTGGTGCTCAGCGCGCGAGCCCGGGCGAACCCGGAGATGGACAGGGGGCCGATACAGGCTTCGGTGCCTCCCGCGACCATCACCGCGGCATCCCCGTGGCAAATAAACCGGGCCGCGTCCCCAATGGCATGGGCCCCCGTGGTGCATGCTGTGGACACTGCATGGTTGGGACCTTTCATCTTGTATTTGATGCTGATGTGTCCCGCTGCCATATTGACCAGGATCCTGGGAACAAAGAACGGGCTGACCTTCCCGTAGCCCTTGGTTTCAAACAGCACAGCAGTTCTTGCTATCTCGTCCAGTGGGACCATCCCCATCCCCACCGCCACGCCGGTGGTAAACTGTTCCTGGGTGCTTAACGGGTACCAGCCCGAGTCTTTCATGGCCAGTTCTGTTGCCCCCAGGGCCATGACAGTCGCCAGAGACATGCTGTTCATCTCCCCCTTGGACACAAACATCTCCTCCTTGAATTGCCCTTCTCCTTCTCCTCTGGGCACGCAAGCTGCCACTTTGCACGGAACATTTTTATAGGCTTCTGAGTCCAAGCTAATGATTCCGCTTTCAGCTCGTATCAAGCGCTCCCAAGGCAAGGAGCTTCCTATTCCGAGGGGAGAAACAAGTCCTATTCCGGTAACCACAACCCGCCTGCGAGTCTCTGGTGGATAAGCAGTGCCGTAGTATCTCAAGCGGGGACTTGCACAGTAGATACAGTTTCTTAGGCAGAAGAGATTACATTTCGTTGATTTCTTTAACAGTTTTGGCAAGTTTAACATTTTGGGAACTGATGTATTTATTTGACTTTCAAATACTGTGGGAAACACGACAACCACAACCGATTCACCTTACAAGAAAAAAAAATCCAATTTACAGTCCTCCAAACGTCTACGATCTCAACAGTTTAAGCAAATAATACGTATAATCAATCATTCTTTATTATAGTTTTTTATATAAAAATGAGGCTAGAAATATTAATAATGTTGTCAGGACAAATTCAAGTCTTATCTAAAAAGAGCTCAATATATTAGAAAAACGCAATTACATTCGAGCTCTTGTTAAAAAAAAGTGACTTTACTGTTTCTTAATAAGTCGTTCTATTGAAAAAAAATAGCTATTAAAATTCTTAACGATAAGACTTCACCCAGTCCACAAAAAAAACATAGAAACTTTGACACTACTCTTATACACGTCTTTAAAATACATGACAAACCACGACCTTAATTATTGCAAAGCCCGATCCTTTCTGCGCCATGTGCCTACACTTGCTGTTATTACAGCTGTCTAACTTATGGGCACTGAACAGCGTGCCTGACTCTGCGATGTTTCGCAGCTCCGTTATTGTGTATAGTTTTTCAAATAGCATTATTCCGCAACGAACACATAAATAATGTGAGAGGCAGGGTTGAAATTAAAACGCCATCTTAGAAGAATCATAGGAGCGAAACCCAGCATTTCGGTCAGGCACAGCCGAGGCAGCTCCTGAAGTGGAGTACTGCTGCAGTTTCAATGTGAGGAACCCGAAAGTGGAATTGGGGCAGCAGGAGATCATGGCCGGATCGCAGGGGGTGAATGCTTTATGTGAAAATCCTAATGATGTCTTTTTGGATGTCTCCAAGTTGTTGCTGACATATGCCGATAATATACTCAGGTAAGCGTGCAATATTATACGGAAAGTTAAACCAACAGTGCGCTGGTCATTGCTCGTTGTGTTGTGCGCAGTCATCATTCGTAAGCAAGCAGGTAAATGATTTGTTTTTTACAAATAAAAATATCATTTTGAGTGGTGTACTTATAAAATGACGCGTTGATAAATGTGTCTTAAGACACGCGGACAGCTGAAGACTGAGTCTGAAATCTTAGCTTCTTAATGTTTCAAGTCAGTCGACTTTTAAGGAAGCTTTTTTAAATTAATGCTAGTTATCGCTTGAAAGCGAATCCCTTCGACCAAAGTTGTTACTAATTTGAAGTAACTACGCCAGGACACTCAGATTATATTTTACATGATGTATGACTGCCGTATGTAATTCAGTTTGTTTCTTAGTATTGCACAATTAAGTACATTAAGTAACTCTTCCCTAACATGGTGTATGCATAGATTGTACTATACGTTGTATCTGCTGTATTAATCAACAGGTTTGTAAAGTAAGAGTAATCTATTGTTAATATAAAATATAAATACTAATGATAATATATAGCATTTTATAGTATAACACTATAATATATTTTAAATACTTTAATATAGTTACTGAACTATATTAAAGTACCGCCGAAGTGTCATACCGCAGTCCTGAATTTTCTTTATTATGTGATCCGATCAGAAATCCAAGTGAGGACAAGTACAGATCAATCCGAATTGGAAATCCAACGTTTTCTACCAGACTTTTGCCCATCAAGGGAGCTGTGGAATGCCTTTTTGAGATGGGCTTTCAGGAGGTAAAGTTCACTTTTAATTCATAAATGTGTCTGTACATTCAGCTACACAACCTCCTTCAATAAGGCTTATAAGAGTGTCATAATTGTGAACTTTACATGCTTTATTATGGATTTTTCGTGAAGCTATCCCATCCATCAATCCATCGATTTTCTGACCACTTCAGTTTAGTGTTACAAAGATAATAATCATCCTTACACTAATATCGTGCTTTTCTGGCTGCCTGTCCAAGCAATCACCGGCCACAAGCTGGGACACACCTGGGATGGGACGCCAGTCCATCAGAGGGAACACACAGACATTGACACACTCACACCAGGATCCATTTTTTTTACAGAAGCCAATTAACCTACCAGTATGTGATTGCACTGTAGGAGGAAATCAGAGGGGGAACCGCAATCTCTATTTCTCAGCCCGGCTATTTAATCTCACTAGCTCAATAAATCAATTGATATAAAAAAAATGACAAATTTTGAAGTGAGCAAAAAATTCTGAATTTTGGGCAAGTGCTCGTCGCCATTTTGTTGGAAACTCGCCTTCAAGTTCCCCCGAATTGCGCCGTGATGCGGCCCTTCCTGCTCACTAGTCACTGTAGTGACCAGTGTGATCTGATGCACGAGCGAAGAAATGCAGGTTGTGGAAGCAGACATTTCACCTCAGAAATGTTCCCATGTGATCTGCAGGCAGAGTTAACTAGTAAGTAGTATGTGTTGGCAAAACGTCTCGAAATTGAAAGCAATATTTCTGTTGGATTAAAGGAGATGTACAGTATTCACAAGCCTGCTAGTTTACAATGTCACAGTGCCCATCATGTCACCGGAAGTTTTGTTGCCTTGTTCTGAATCATGTTTCTGGAACTTCTGTCTATTTTGTGATGTAAATGGGAGTTTTTACGCGTGACTGTGTACATTTGACTTTTATTGCAGTTTGAAGCGTACTCATCACTGCTGATTCTTTCTAACCCCGCAATGTGAAAAACGCGTCGCGGTTCCCCCTTCAGACGCCGACCTTGCGTGCTTGTTTCACAAAGCATGCTTTGCTGTCGGGTTCCAGGCAGAGACGCACCTGGTCTTTCCGAAAAGCGCGTCCGTGGAGCAGCTGAGGCGGATCCGAGAGACGATCGCCACGGAGAGGGACATGAGACTCCGGGGCCCGCTGCCGGTGTCGGTTCCGGCTCCAGGTCCCAGCAGCACTCGCGGCCAGCCAGCAGGCGCCCCTGGCTCCGGCGAAACCCCGGCACCTCCGTCCGCCCCGCTCCCCGCCCCTGCTTCGCAGCCCACGCCTACGGTAAACTGTCGCGATGTTATTTTGGGGGGGTTATTTTTGCTGTTCCCCTCCCCCAATTACTGCTTCCTGTTATTTTTATTAACTTTCAACAAAGTTCACATGCGGTCATTAAAGAGCAGTACGATTAAGGGAGCAAAAGACCACTGTTAAAGAAAATAGAAAGATACAGATGCAAAAAGAATATTCTCTGCGCTTCAATTCCCTAGTTGCATCCGTCCTGACTCCTCTCCAAATCCAGCATAACTCCTCTCCTTCCCTACTCTGTGGAACCCCTCAGGGGACCCTCCACCCTTAAGCAGCAATTCTGTTAACCTCACTTGCAGATGCTCTATAAGAAGTGACCATAATTTAAGGAAATGAATTACTGCTTAATAATAATAATACTGCAGTATGAAAAAGTGTGTATTCAGTTTCAGGTAAGCCAGAGGTAGGCCAAAGTATCAAAATCCATCCACCCATCTTCTAATCGCTTCTTCCAATTTGGGATCAGGGAGGAGCTGGTGCTTTTCCCACTAAGCAATGGGTACAAGGCAGAATACACCCTGGATGGGACGCCAGTCCATTGCAGGGCACTCACTCACACCAGTGCCACTTTTTCCAGTAGTCAATTAACCTATTATGTTTTTAGACTGTGGGAGGAAACCCATTTGAACAATTTAAATGCCAATTGGTAGTGTGGCATAGTGGTTACTGTGGACTTGTGAGTTTAATTTCGGGGTGGGGCACTGCTAATTTTACCCTTGAACAGGTACTTGCTTCGGTTAAAAAAAAACAACGTGTTTGGCATGCTCAGGTGTATCACTTGTCATCTTTTGTTTTTTTACAAGTGAGTTGAAATTTGTGATTGTAGAGAAATAGAGATGGAGGGGGAGTATTTCTGTGGCTGTGTAGAAAACTGTGCCAGGGCGAACAGCTGTATAGCTCTCCCTCATGATTGCGAAGCTGTATGACTGGAGGTAGAAGGAGGTGAATTCCGAGTCATCTGAGTCATTTTACTACAGTTGTCATGTGATCAGAAAACGCAGTTGAGGAAGTAAACCACTGCTGTGGGTTGTGTATTAACATGTCTCCTTGACTTAATTGTTTTGATTCTTTTTCTTTTTTTTTTACTTATAAGGATTCCAGAATGACGTTTTTTAGGACCCTGCAGTCAAATTTCCAGCACGTCATGTTGTACGAGGATGTCACGCTTCAGCAAAAGGCTCTCGCCCACATACCAGCTGAGCGGCTCTGGACGGCGGCGAAGGAGAAGCTGCAAGAAGCTCAGAAAGCGGACCCAGGCAAAACAAACTTGTTTATTATTTGTACTTTGAAAGAGAAGGTTGATGTTTCTGCTGATTAAGTAAAGAATGTAACAAGATGTGTTTTCTGAAAAACGCAATCAAGTAGTTCTTAGTATTAAATAGTGATTTCTGGATGCACATGCCTTAAAGGCACAGAACACGGAGAACCCCTGATGATCGATAAGCTCAGCTGAAGCCTATTCTTTTTTTTTATTGACATGTCATTAGTTCATATTGTGAAATGGAAGAAAAAGAACAGCAGTCGAGAGAGATGTATGGAGCTGAGGAATGCAGTGTGTCAATTTGCTAGTACCTGATTAAATGATACAAGTTTCTGCATTCAGCAGCTTGGTAGACTTATTGTCAAAAAACAATAAGTCAACTGTTCTTGAAGTATGTTTGTTGAACTAGAACTTCGATTTAAAAGTCTCAGTTACATTAGTAATGAGAAATCAAAATCGCTTATACATTTCATTTTGAGGTGGCAGACACTCTTATAATTTGTTGAAAAAAACGTATTTGCTCAATAGTCAAGCAATCCTTGAATTATTCAGGCATCCGATAGGGAGTTCTTGGGCTGTGTCCAGGCTTTTACTTGAGCAGAGACATTCCTCGTTCTCTGTAGCTGCTCTCTTTTTACGCTTGATTGCTCCTGTTACAGGGAAACTGAATGCGGAGGACCTGTTGTTGCTGGAGTTGCTCCGCTGGTTCAAGAGCGAGTTCTTCTCCTGGGTCAACAGCCTGCCCTGCAGCAGATGTGGTGGCCCAACCCAGGCTTCAGGCCAGCTGCCTCCTTCCACAGACGACCTGCGCTGGGATGCCCATAGAGTGGAGAATCACTTCTGCACAGAGTGCCAGCTGGTCAATAGGTTCCCAAGGTACCACACACCCCTGAATATCACCGAGTTGTGATAAAATAAGTAGAAATAATTTTCTTGCTCTACAGCTAAAAGGAGAATCCTAAGCATTGTTCATAAAGACGTTTGCTAGAAGTGTCAATGGAGATATGTAGGTGTACGAATTGGAGACTATACAATTCCTTTCTCATCTTTATCGTATTTCTTGACTGCATTGTACTGACTTCTTTCACTGTATTTTAAGTAGTGCCTAGACATCATAAGCTTTAGATCTTAATTACTTGACACAACCGAGTTATGGTTTCCACCAAGCAAAATCAGTGGCTGGCGTTGACTGTGGGTGTTTCTGACCAAACTTCCAGGTACAATAACCCAGAGAAGCTGCTCGAGACGAGACGCGGGCGGTGTGGGGAGTGGGCCAACTGTTTCACATTGTGCTGTAGAGCAATGGGACTGGAAGCGAGGTACATCTGGGACAGCACAGGTACAGCTTCATGTAGTGTTGACCATCTTGAGCCAAAAACAAAATGGTCTTGAGTTCTTAACCGTAGCAATTCAACGGTGGAAGATCTTTATGGGTTTATTGCCGTGTCTTAATGAATATTTGAGGATGTGATTACAGCAGTTCCATTTGTCCTTCCTTTGATGTTGACCATTGTGGATGATCTATTTCCTGATTTGATACACCTCTCACAATGTTTATTATTTAGTGCAGTGGTTCTCAAACTTTTTGGACCAAGTACCACCCCTAATCCAACTAAAGCATCCAGGTACCACCTACAAGTCATCTTCTCATAGGAACCCCAGAAATTCTCAATGACCAACATGAGCGTGCGTGCACACACACTCACACATACATATAATAAATATTATATAAATAAACTTTATTTGATATAGTGCCTTTAAAGGTGGCTTCTCAAAGTGTTTTACAGAAAAAAAACAGTAACAACAACTAATAAAAAAGCACCATTTCAGTGAGAGGGGTGAGCCTGTTTAGTCGAGCAAAGCAGAGGTGAATTAATTTTTCGAGCCTTGATACAATTCACAACAGAGTCTAACAGATTTTAAATCGTCAGGCATTTTCTTGACGGCAAAGGTCTCGCGGTGGATGTTGCAATGCGTCCATTAATTTCTGAAGCAACCTCTCTAATTTGTACAACTACACCGTTATGTCGGCTTGTCATTGCTCTAGCACCGTCTGTACAAACTCTGACGCGTTTTATCCAGTCGATGCCATTCTCTTCGATAAATTCATTCAGAAGCTGAAACGTGCTCTGCTGTAGTTCCTGTTGGTAGCGGTTTACAGAACAGAAAGTCCTAACGGGACGTGCCCTCAAACTCGTATCTAACGTAACCAAACGAACCGGCCAAATCGACTACAGACTCATCTAATTGCAGAGAGAAGCATCGGCTCATCTGAACGCGCTCTATCAGCGTACTTTTGACATCATCCGCCATTTCAATAATTCTGTGAGTGACTGTGTTTCAGAGGGGGCTGTTTAGCAGCTTTTTCTCCACACATAATACGTGTCAGCTCTTTTGCCAACGGCAAATAAGGTTCTTCAAAAATAGTGCTTTAGCAATCCGCAAGCTTGCATTTTTCTGCGTTTCCGTTTTTATTTCATGCGCATGGGAGCAAAACACAGAGACGCTCGGTGTATTTTTCTCAAATTAATTTAAAACAGTTCTTAAATATTTTTCTGTTATCTATCACGCTTTCCTGTGCTCACAAGATCACCAGCGTTCGTAGCACGCATTTCTATGCATTCCTGTGTTTACAAAGTTGGCATTGTTCCAAATTCACGCACATTCTCCTTCCTCCCTATTTGCTGGAGATACAGTAGCTTTTTTTAAATACAATTAGTCACTTGCGTCCATAGCACGCATTCCTATAGAGTGGTATAGAATTACAGAGTATCTCTTGTGTCCACTGAAGTATTATCGCGCACTGTATCGTAGTACGTAGGCCGCGTATTCGACACGTATTAAAATACAAAATATGAAAACCCGTCCCGATTTTTCAGTGCACAGGACACAGTTCCAGGGTCATTTGGCGTACCCCCTGGCAGCACTCCACGTACCACTGCCGGTCCGCGTACCACAGTTTTCACAGTAGTTTGAGAACCACTGATTTAGTGCATTGATTCTTAGAAGTGCTCTCTCAGAAGCAGCTGCACTACTGCTTTATTAAGTTTTGAGTTATGTTACTAAGTCGAGAGAAAATATAGCAGTAAAAATCAGTTGTGAATTTGTGAAATCTGTTTTCAAGTATGAAATGATTTTTTTGAGAGTTTTTCATTTCAAAACAAAAGTATGGACAATGTGAGATAAAAGGAAGATATGCAGAATTATTTGGTAACGTAACCACACATTTTAGACCAAACTTCATATCGTAAGAATAAAATCTCAGGGCATGAAGTATAGGCTAAGCATTTCTTGTTTTAGCGGCTCTTTTTTTTTTCTGTGTGATCCAGATCACGTCTGGACAGAAGTTTATTCTACCTCTCAGAGCAGATGGCTGCATTGTGACCCGTGTGAAAATGTCTGCGACAAGCCTCTCTTGTATGAGATTGGCTGGGGAAAGAAACTCTCATACATCATTGCTTTTTCCAAAGATGAGGTAAATGAAGAGTCATTTTTCATGGTTTCATGGTTTCATGGTGGTTGATGGAGTCTGATGGAGTTGAGCACAGTCGATTGCATCTTATCACCAGAAACCTCTGACTTGCCTTGTGTTGTGAGTTTAAACTTGTTAGAGATACAATGTTTAAGCAATCTTTTATACCTAGGTTGTTGATGTCACCTGGAGGTATTCTTGTAAGCATGAAGAAGTTCTTTCCAGGCGGACAAAAGTCCAGGAGGACTGGCTGCGTCAAACGATCAATGGGCAGAGTGCTGCGGTAAGAGATCTCATTAAGAATTTAAAAAAGTCCATAAAACAGGGCTGACGAGTGGGGTTGATCCCCTAACAGCTTCTGTTTCAGGGGGCAGAAGGACTGTATCCTGGAGATTTCTCTGAATCCACGTTTCTGTGATCACGACTAGAGCCTCTGGAGTTCTGCTATTACTGGTAAGGGTGGAGCTGGCTGGTGGATTCTTGCCTTCCTGTGCACCAGTGAGTCCTGTTGCTAGCCACCTGCTGGCTGTTTGTGCACGTCTCGGGGGGGGAATGATGTGTTATTGTTGTCTCTCATATTGCGGTTGATGGTTGCACCAGCAGTGTCACGTTCAAGAACAGCTGACTATTCCAATGTAGGAGTATAAAATAAAGAACAGTTCACTTTTATATTTGTGTAACGCGTTGGCACAAACAGACTAGCAATTTCATTTTACAGCACGGTGTTCACTGGCACATGACAAAGTAAATAGAGGATAAAGTGCGCTGACCTTCTTGTATATTTTTAGGTGCTTGTGGGTACCTTTTGATGAAGAAATAGTTGTATACTTCTTCTTATGCTTTCTGATTCCAGTCCCTTTGTGGCAAGTATTCCATCCACTACCGTCCATCACTTCGGTTCTAAGCTGCACACTGTGTTTTCACAGAGGCAGCAGTCCCTCACAGCAGAGAGAAGGAATGAGCTCATGGAGAGACTGCTGGTGGAGCTTGTGGAGTTTATTTCTCCAAAGACCCCTAAACCGGGGGAGCTTGGAGGGCGGACTTCTGGCTCCTTGGCCTGGCGTGTGGCAAGGGGGGAAAGTGGCATCCAGCTGTTGGTAAGACTTGGTGTAATATTGCTCATAGACCTGCAGTGTTATAACCTATTTTCAGATTGATCACTTTTAGTATCTGCAATATATTGTGCAGAATAATACCTTAGATTTTCTTTCTGTGTAGTTCAAGAAACAGATTTGAACAAATGAAGGCTCTACTGTGGTATTGCCTTTTCTACTTTATTCTACACCCCCGTCTGGGTGAGCCAAACATAAATGAACCAAAATATATGATCTCTCTGGCGTCTAAACTGGTCCCTACTCGATCCTCCCTTCAGGCCTGGATGGAGATGTGTGTTGCAAAGGGCGTTTTTTTCCTCCTTTAAATTCTGGCGCGGTGTAATGCTTTTTCATCTTCAATACCTCTGATTTCTGCATTTACAGAACCCTGGGTTTGTTTTCATTCCTTCTGAAGGTGAAAAGAAGGAAAAAAATTTCCATCTTCAATATAATCCAGCAAAAGATCAGTATTGTCGGATTTCGAACAAATCTGAGACAATACAAGGTTGGGAGAATGGTGTCTGGAAGAAGGAATCAATTTTCAGAAAAGTTGAGAATGACTGGCAAATGGTATGTACTTTTTTACTTAATTTTATTTGGTTTCAATTAATGTTTATATTATATAAGGTGTTTCATGGTGAACCCTTAAAGTCTGATTATAGTGAGGCCTAGTACTGGTATACTGTACGAAAGTGTCTAGTACTGAGTCTGTTTGAGACAAACAGTTTGAGAAGTTTTATAATATAAGTAATATAGGAAATGTTCAAGAATATCAATAGCAAACACAAACAGTAAAGATTATTACTTTAATAATGAAGATGTTTTATATTAATCTGAATGTTACCTGTTGGTGGAAATCATTAAAACCTTTTCAGAGGGTAGGCTGAACATTTTATATACTTTTTTTTTGCTCTTTCCTTGCTCTCGTATTAAATGTTAAAAATGAAAAATATTTGGCTATCACTATTTCCTGTTTAGGTTTATATTGCTTGTACAGAGGGTTCATCGTCAGGGAATATAAGCTGGAAATTTGACTGCGGGCCTGTCGGCTTGAAAATAAGAAGTGTTTCTGTGAGAGTAAGCAGTAAGACTTTTCACTCGGGGAAAGTGAGTTGGAGAATAAACCTGAAGCAAGAAACCATTGATGTTTTAGGAGGTATGTGTATTTACAGTTGAAGTTGAAAGAAAGAGTGGCCACAGGCTTTTTTTTGTCACTTTTGTTATTTTAAATTTCACCATTTCCTGAATCCTATTGTACTGTATTTTATATAAACCTGTGTTGTTAAAGTAGTCCCCTGTTACTTGGACATAAATGACAAAGGTGTTACATGTCTGCAGGTACATTGTACTTTTTTAGGGGACATTTGACATCGTATTGGCACAGAAAGATATGGTACCCGTGTATTTGGAAAATACATGAAGTGTGAGGAAATGGTCGTATTGAGTATATTGCAATGTGCTTGTTTCATTTGTACTTAGGCACCTTGGTGTGACAAATTACAAAATGCACTCACTGGAGATATACTGTGGGTAATTTAGAGGATATGTGCGATATTGTATCTTACAATCATTAAGTAACTTGCCTCCCCTGTTGCTTAAATGGACTGTACTTTGCCATTCATGAATATTTTAAACTTGTATATCTCTTACAGAGTTTTTGTTACTGTATTTTGCTTAATGGTCTGTACTGTTATAACCACAGCCGACAAAATCATTTTATGAACTTGAGACCTTTTTCTCTTGTCAGGAGTATGTGCTTTAACATTTGTTGACATTTTTACAGTTGTTAAAAAACCTTTAAAAAGATTTGTTAAAATGTAATTATTTCAGTGCAACTGTGATCAGAAAGTGTTTACTGCCCTTCAGTTCTCGCAATAAGATTGTTTCTGTTGTGACTTGGGATTGTAACACTTAAATGTTGTTAAAAGAGTAAAAGCTAAAGTTATTCATCTCATTTTCTTTACAGATAATACACTTCATTCATTCCCAAACTTGTCAGATACTACAGAACTTGTTTTGGAAGCTGATTTAAGTGGTGGAGAAAGCGAGACGTCGTGGCAACATGCACAGCTGTTTAGACAAAGCCTGAAAGAAGCAGAAGAAACCTCATTAGAAATCATTATTCACATGGAGGATGCTTGATATCTTCTAGTGATATGAAGCTGGAAATGGGAAAAGGGATCCTTTTAAAGACCCAAATATTTTTTGTCATGGGATCTTTAGAAGACTTTCTTTGATACAGAACTATTTGGTATATAAACAGTCTGTTTTTGCAATAAACACTGAATCAAGCCAGCTGTTCCCCATACTTAGAAAAGCTTTCCTAGCAGGGAAAACAACTTTGGTGCTATATTTAATGGTCACAACTTTGAAACTTAAATGTCCCAACAATAACTTAGGGGCTTACATTTGTGAAATTGTGAACTGTAACCTCTGTGAAATAATGCCCTCACATTTGTTTTTGTAATGTTAAAGCCAGTGACATTTTACAAAGAAAAAGATGAAATGATACCAAAGTAAGATGTACCTTTTTTTGCTTCTTCTTGAAAGTGCTGGAATATTCCAACGGAATATTTCTGCAACAGGTAGTTATCAACCACATCTTCACTAAGAACCCAAAACTTGCTGGGGATCATTAAATATCATATAACCTTTGCATTACACGTTGGAACTTTTAAATTGATGCAGGGAAATGATCACGAAAGCTTCCTTTGCTGAAATGTATTTTACATTGTACAGAAGTGTTGCGAGAGGGGGTTCGGAGAGAGAGCCAACCGTTACTGGGAAAACTTGTAGAATGAGAATGATTGAATAACTAGCACTCCGAAAGAGTGGCCAATTCCACAGAGCCCAACCCAAACAACTCCTTTCCCTCGTGTGGGAATTCACTCTCTCCGGCTGCTAATTATTCAGTCAGCCCAGGTGTGCCTCATTCTGCAGGTTTTCTCATTAACAGGTGGTTCTCTCTCAAGCCACCTCGCAAGAAAACAATGCGTTTTAAATTGTCCAACTGGGACTTTGGAGTAATATATTGCTTTCGCCTATGGAAAATAGTGTCCCAGAATGTTGTTTTTATTTTTAATTATGCAGTTTTGGGGTGAATGCAAGAACAGCATGAAAGTCTTCGTTAAAGATGTCAACATATCTAGAGATGCATGAATCCTATAACAGGAAGATAAATTGATTGCAGTGTCAATAAAATGTAGATTAAACCAATAAAGAAATGGGTGAAGAACATCATTTTCCTTTTAATTTTGATGGACAGGAGCAACAAAGCAGAGTGAAAGGAAATAATTTGTTGAAAAGTATGTTTCTTTCACTTGTTATTATAGTCTTTATATCTACGCTTAATGTCTTGTTGCAGTAAAATCTCGAGATGTGTAAGGGTAAAATAGTCATTTAGCTGTTTTTTAAACCATTTTTAATGTAAATGCATAACTGATTCCATTATATGTTGTGTATGTTATTGTGAAATTTGATGTTCTTGTATGCTTCTATTATAGCATCACAAATGTAAGTATTGACGCCCTCTTGTTTTTGACAGTTTTGTTCAAATACACTTCAAATATTAAACTGATTTTCAAAGTGTTGAACAATCGCTTATAATACTATTACTGTTTCTAGTATCTAGTATTTCGGGTGAATTTTATACCTGTAGTCTATGGAATTAAGCAATTATGTAGAAATGATTATGTGCTTAGTAGAGTAGGCCATTACTTGTCAACAAATATGCTTTGATTACAGAAATAATATGATTACCTGAATACCACAGTGATGTGTACAGACTTTGTTTCCATTACAAAAACAAAAGTAAAATATTGAACTTGTTAAATGTCATAATTTTGATTATAAGGGGGACATAAATATAAAAGATTTTGAGGTGCAGAATCACAGAGTGCAGTTTTTCTTTCAGGGATTACGTTTTTATTTTTCTATTTTTTCTATTATCACATGTCTCAGGATTTAACTTTTAAAAATTAAATGATTTAAACAATGTATTTACCCATTGCCATGCGACAATGTAGTTACCTTAAATCTAAAATTTGTATCCAGATGTCACCTACAGCCAGACGGTAGTTGTTGCTAAGGGTGTGTACGTCACGGGGTGCTCTTGATTTTTCCTATTGGGTGATATTCCGGCTCGGGGCGCTGTGTTCCCGGATTGGTCAACTCTTCTGGAAGGGGCTCTTTGCCGTATGTATGGTGGTGCCGGACGGAGGAAGCGGCGGTGTTATTGTTTCCGAAGGAAAACCGAAGCGTGGAAAGAGTTAATGTTGTACAGATATTTTATGTAGACGTTGTTGAATTTCTTTCTTTTTCTACTTCATTAAAATATTCTAAAATTATTAAATTGATTTTTATACTGTATTTATAAATGTTTTAACAAACAACAAGATTTTTTTTTTTTGGTAGGCCTCACGCAGCCTCCGTTAGTCGATTTTAACAATAACCGAGGCACACGCGCATCATCCCGGCCAACTGTTTTGGATTGCGTCCGACATTTTAAAAATTGCAAAGAGGAGACCCGTGAAAGGAAAGGGCGCGGTTTGCTATCCGATGGGGCCGCCTTTTTAATGTTTTTATGCACCTTTTTCTAAAACAATAACTGGAGTGAATTTTTCCAAATTCAGCCAGAGTATTTTGGAAAACACAAAAGGAAGATGTCTAACGGAGGAGCAGGAAGCGGGGGTTTGACTTGGGTGGTAAGTTCGAAAAAGGACAGCTCGACTGTAGGTTTAAAATGTATTTTCACGCCTAATTGCGGTTATTGTGATGACAGTTGCGGGTTGTAGGTCTTTGCTCCGCCGGTACAGTATTACGCTGCTTCTCGGGTGTGCGGACAGTCTAGACGGGCTTGTAACACCGTCAGACTTAATCATGACAGAAACAAAACGATCCGCTTTAGCTTGTAAGTTTATGCTCGTTTTCTTGCGTTTCCCCCGAAGAGCAGGCAGTGAAAGAACGCCAAAAAACAACTTTAAAAAAAATACAGAAAAAGTGCTCGTAAAGTGTAAATGCTGCATGCTCTCCCAGCTGCAGTGCCGTCGGGGTGTATAGATTTCATCTAGCACCCCTAAAAAAGTTATTAGGGGATCGCGGATCGCGTATTTATTATCCATTTCTGCGCGACACCGAAAGGCAAGAGGGCTTTTGCGCGGTCCGTAAGTTGGGGCATTTAAATTTTAAAGCGATCGTGATGATTTCATTCATCCCGTCTCGGAAAGTAGCAAGACGCAGCCTCGAAAGCGTTACTTGCCGCTGGCGAGAGAGAGGGGTGGGTAAACAATAGAGCATCTGGTTTGGAGACGCGTAATGTGCCCAAGAGGTCAGGCCGGGATTTTGGTCGGTGACCCGACACTTGTTGAAACGGGCTGCATGTGAAAGGAGACATTAGTTACCGACAAAGCACAGCGGCCCGAATGAAACTGCGGGTGGCAGACTCTAGGTACCAGATCTTTCACCTGTGAGGTGTTTGATCGCCAAGCACGTTTTTCACACTCCTGTCGGAACTTTTAACATTTTACTTTTCACTTTCCAAGAGTAGGAAGTGGAGACATGCTCGACTAAAATATGTTGGCAGAAGTCGATTATGGGTGGAATAATGAGAACTGTAAATTTTAAGTGACGCGATATGTATTGCAGTTCATTTTACAGCATTTTTAAGACCTAACTAAATACTTTTTCGACAACTGTTTGGGACATTATTTAATATAATGGTTTGAGGTCCTAGGGTATGTTTTTAATTGGGGGGGCGAGGACATGAAAATGTCAACATAATTTGAATTTATGTACATTTAGCTTCAGAGTTAATGCTACCCCCCCCTACAATTTGATTAAGTCTATTCAGTTAATGTCCTTGCAAGTCAAGAGTCTTATTATGTTCTAGGAAGTCAGTGAATATTATACTGTACTGTCTTTTCCTCTGTACTCTTCCCTACTAGAAAGTCAGACCTACTAGAGAGAAAAAGACCTTTGACATTTTAAACAGCATATATAGTTAAGAATGCATATTTTTTGTTCATTTACTTTTTTCACATGACTCATTAATTTTAACATTCTTTTACTTATGTATGAAACGGTTCACATAAGGCAATGATTGATCTTCTCTGTTTACCCAAAGCAAGGATATATAGTTACCAAATAATTTTCTAAGATTTAATACTTTCCTAATCATTTTGCTAACAACTTTTTTTTCTAAAACAAAAAAAAACTGGCATCACTTTTACATATAAGATCAGCAAATTGTTATGCTCTAAAGAGAATCATCTTTCTATACTTGACCTTGTTAGTGTGCAGCAATATTTTTTTTAGTCATTTGATTAGATGCCACACCAACACTGAGTTGGTGCACCTACATGTTGCCTATAGAAAGTCTACATACCCTTTCCAAAGTAACACATTCTGTGGCCTAAAAGCCTGGAATCAAGACCCATTAAATCTGTTTTACCTTTATGTACGTATTATAACACACATCCTCTGAATGAAACACAAATGCTCCAACATTCTGAAAAATAATGAGAAATTAAGCCCTGTAATAAATGGGATGGATAAGTATACACATCTTTAAGTAATGGCAGTTGTCAGGTAGCTCTGGTGTAACAAATTGCCTTCTAAATCAAACTACCAAGCGAATTATCCTCCACACATATTCAGTTGTAGTGATTGTGATGATTTCAGAAATCTGCTGTTCCTGTAGTTTTCCCCTGCTGGGTGGTGCATCTCAAAGAAAAAAAAGTCAACTGTGGACAAGCAGCAATCAGAAGACAAGATTCAAAAGGCCTTAAATATCCTGTGGAACACAGTCAGGACTGTCAGTAAGAAGTGGGAGGTGGATGGCACCACCAAGACCAGGGCCTTGCCTTGATTGGGTTGTCCCTCCAGAATACATGACTGAGCAAAGTCATCAGGGATCTGACTGGGGAGGCCACCAAGAATCCAGTGGCAACTTTGAAGAACTTGCAGGCCTTCATGTTAAAGACTAGTCATTGTGTACATATCACAACAGTATGAAAGGGTGGCAAGAAGAAAACTGCTATTCAGAAAAGCCCACATTGAGACATTTCGTTAGAGGTATGCAAAACAGCACTGTGGAGATTCTAAAGCCATGTGGCAAAAATGTTTTGTGGTTTGATAAAACCAGGATAGAACCTTTTGGTCACAATGGAAAATGTTAAATTTGGTGAAAACATTTAGATATCCTAAATGCATCACCCACAGAACCCCATCCCTACTATAAAGCACGTTGGAGACAGTACTCTGTTATGGGGGTATTTCTCTGCAGCAGGAACTGGAGCACTGGTCAGGATTGAAAAGAGAAACATGAAGGAGCAAAATACAAATGGGTTCTTGAAGAAAACCTGCTGCCCTGTTCAATGAAGCTAAAATTGGGAGGGAAATTTCCTTTTCCAAGTGACAAGGACCATAAGCACACATTCAAAACAACAGTGGATTTACTCAAGAACTAAAAGGTATAAGTCCTTGAGGGGCCTAGTCAGAGCCCTGACCTCCATTCAATGGAAAACCTGTGTAATGACTTGAAGGTTGAACAGTTCTTTAAGGTGGAGTGGGCAGACATTGCCAAATGTAGGTGTACTACCTTGGTACAGACCTATCCGAACAGAATTATGATTGTAATTCAAGTAAAAGTTGCTTTCACCAAGGACTACTGAGGGGTGTGTACCCTTTTCCAACCCATTTTTCTGTCTTTCCATGGCTAATTACTTTTCAGAATGTTTGAACATTTGATATTCACTTGAAAGTTGTATGTTACGATGTGTAAATAAAATTAAAATAACTTTTATTTTGTTGATTTCCTGCTGTTGGGCCACGAAATGTGCTACTTTGGAAAGGGTGTGTAGACTTTCTATTTGTATATGCAACGTACTCAATGTGGTAATTAATCAAAAGACTTAAAATTATATTGTGTGTATTAATATTTATGCTCTATATAGATATATGTACGTATGTGCATATCTATTAAGCACAATATAAAGCTTTGAAAGGGGACAAGAATATTAATTTATGTATTTGACACTCAACTCTTATATTTACCAGATTTCTTGGGGACATTGATTGAGAATTAGGCTAAATAGTATATTAGAAGTAGAAAAGCAAGGTATATGAGAGAGTTATTTAATAGGCTGTTTGGGAAAATGTTCCCATTCTCTTTAAAAGTTATCAGGTTTTATGACTGAACAGCACATAGTGCTATAATAGTGTGCCTTATGCAGTATCCAAATTATACATTCAGTGCTCAAAAGAATGATAGCTTTGTTTTACCAAGCGTCTTTTCATGAATAAAACAGTTGAAAGCACAATATAGATTTAATACAAAATGTAATGAGCTGTAAGATGCTAAGAGGATAGAAATGTCTATGGGAATGAATTCTCTAAAATTAGATCTGATCTATTGTGTTGCAACTATTGCCACTTCAGAAAGGTGTACATTATTGAAACAGCAAAATGTGGAATTTTGGTTTAGAAGAATATTATAAGGAATGCTCAAATTATAGTACCCTGATTTTGGAGCTGATTAGCATTGCTAGTCATTCAGTTTCTTATCTATTTTCAGTTTTTGTCAGATATTTTATAAAGAATGTCCTCAGCCAATAAACACGGCTCAAATAGTAATTGCAGTTGCTTTCTAAAAATGTCCCTTACTTGGATGTTAGCCACCTTAACCACTTCCATCCATGTTTTGTTTCTAACAATATTGTATTTAAGCACTCTAGATCTATCTTAAATATTTTTTAACATGGTTTCAGACCCGGAGAGCAAAAGCAAGATATGATATTTTTGGTCCCTTCGAACTTTTGTTACCTTAACATTGTTCAAATTTCATTGAGGTGGCTGGAAGTGGATGAAGGTTATTTCTTGTTTCTTGCTCACTGCAAGCCATGGCTTTCTCCTGTAGTGTTCATTGGAACCAGGTAACCAGCTAGCATGGCACACACTGGTGAAACAAAAATCACACAAGGGACTTGTTAGTAGAAATATACTATATAGTAGAAATATATAAAGAAATGAGATTTCTTTATATGCTTAATTCTGTATATGCTTATCTTCGTAGTATCTGTTTTGCTAAAAAAAGTTCATACACTTTTAGTATACAAACTGCACTTAGCTTTGCTGAAACTCTGAAATTGCAGTAATATAAGGACAGATACACTTATGTTAGTGCAGTTACACTTCTCTTGCTCTTTATAACCTTTTACTTTCAAGTGCTGCTTGTTTTTATAAACCCTCTCCCACCCCCTCCACCACCCCAATTCCAAACTAAATCGTGTACTGCCTGAACCTTTTTAAACTTTTATGTAATGTACTATAAAACTGAAAAGTGAGCAAAACAGAAATTAGATTTGAACACCATTAAAATATGTGGACCTCCTTAATGGTCAGTTTTTTTGGGGTGCAAACTTGGGATGCTGTGAGGCATTTATGAATTTGAACACCACACCATTTTACAGATGTGATTAGGATGTCAGAAAGAGACGAACTTCCCATCTGCATGAAATCCTAATTTGGAAAAGAATACTGTGAGACTTGTTTAGCAGGGTTCTTTTTTTTTATCGACACATTCCTTGATGCGCATGGACACCCAAAACTTTCAGGAATTCGGGAATGCCTTATGGTGGTAAAATTAAAATGGTGCAAAGTCAGTATCATCATGTGTTCTCAGTCTTTACAAATGCCTGTTAACAGACCCTCTTTGACAAGAACAATGCTGCCAAAAAGGAAGAAGCAAATGCCAAGAATGATGGTGCCAAGAATGAGGTTTCCAAGAAGGAGAGCTCCAAGAAGATGTCAGTGGAGCGTGTTTATCAGAAGAAAACCCAGCTGGAGCACATCCTACTCCGTCCAGATACTTACATAGGTTCTGTGGAACCTGTAACCCAGGTTAGTCTGATTATATTGTAATGTGGACGTGGCTGAAATCTCTGTTGAGATACTGATGTGGAAAAAACGGATTTATCACACGACCACGAAAATGTTTAGTATTTTCAGCTTGTGTATTTGATGTAGTCCAGTAGCTCATAAGGAATTCTTTTGTATTCCGTTTGCAAACTGAGACCACACATGCAGCACTTCATACCATAGTGTTGTTAACTTAATGACTAGTAGATAAGGTCTGGAGTTGTTAAAGTATTTGTTAAGGTTAATTCCTCAGTGCTCACGGAGTTTTTGGAGTATTGACATATCTAAGTTTGTTTATTGTGATTTCTGCATTAGTTGGATTTCATTTATTTTCCTTCATTCATTACATCATATTTTTGTGGCAGTATCTTGGTTAGATATTTACATTAGAAATGTATTTATTTGATTAAAAAAGACTGATTTCCATGTTTCGGTGAATTCCTTTTTTTTAGCAAATGTGGGTGTTTGATGAGGAGACTGGAATGAATTTAAGAGAAATAACATATGTCCCAGGCTTGTACAAAATTTTTGATGAAATTCTTGGTAAGTTTTTTTAATGAACACTTTAACCTTATTTAGTTATGCTGGGCCCTTTCCAAGAGGCGTTTAGAAACATGTTTTTTACTTTTAAGAGGGTTAAAACTTCAGCACAATAATATTTCTGTCAGGTGAACTGATATATTAAAATGTATGTGTGATAATAAGTATGTGGATAATAATTTTGAATTAGCATTCAGAATATTTTTGGTGCTGTATATCTTCCATATTGTTTTCTACATCTTAATACTGTAATAAAAATTGTATGCATATTCTCCTCACAGTTACACTTCATAGTAAAATATTAATTTAAAATAGCTTGCATATAATTATATGACGCCTTAAAATATGTGTTGGAGTTACACGTTTTAATTATAATACAGAAATATACCAGAGAGGATGCTTTATCATTTGTTCAGAAGTTTTTGGGTTGACGCATGCTAACTGCAAAATGTGGGAATTCTGCCTGCCTAGCTAACTGCGGCATCTGTACAAACATTTTAATTTTTCAGAAGAATATTATGTGATCAATCAGGAACACCCTTAGTGTCTCAGAATCCTAAGTGTATACCAGTGAGTTCCATGCAGTTATAAAATGGTGCAGGAGAAAAGTGATGTTAGACATTAAATCAAGATTTTTTCTTAAACTTTTGCAGTTCAGTTTTAGGCACCATCCACTTCATTGCAATAGAAATCAATGCATAGGCGTACATTCTTGGTATGTGAAATAATCACCTTTAGCATAAAAAGAAAATTACCAAGCACAATAACAAGTTAGTAAGTAAGAAATAAAAGAAAGTGAAAGAAAAACATAAAATATGAAACTCACTTTTTTTCATGTATTGGAGACAATTAGAATGTTTTGTGGAACTGAACGTCTTATCTGTTTTTCTCTCCAAACCATTTTTTCTTGTAACTTTTTTCTTTTAGTCAATGCTGCTGACAATAAACAGAGGGATAAGAACATGTCTTGTATTAAAATAACCATTGACCCGTAAGTTTATTTTTTCTTACGTTTACAATTACTTTGCTCATAATTTGCAGAGGATTGGAAAATATACTTCTAGTATCTCAATCACTGGAGTTAGCTGGATTTTCTCCCAATTTATTCTGCAATTAACTGTTATTTAATAATGTTTTTTCATTGGAATTTACTAAGAGCTGGTTCCTACAATCAACAGTATGTAGTAATGATTAGAAGTTTAAACTTTTAAAGTTGAGATCCCAGTTGGTGCACTGCTGTTGACCGATTGAGGAAGGTATGTCACATAGATTGCTTCAGTTAATATACCCATCTGTTTAAATGGGAGCAAATGTAAGTCACTTTGTATAAAAGCATAAGACAAATTAATAGCAATTTGTAATTGTTGGCTGCCCTATTAGGTTAAAAATGGGATGAGAGAGAAAGTCTTATTATAATTAAAAGGTGTCAGTGTTATTTATTATGAGGCTGTTAGTGTGTTCAAAGTTCTAAGTGAAGCCCTTTGTATGTTGTTTCACATTTAATGTGTAGTGATAGAATTTAATTTATGTACTTTTTTAAAGCAATGGGAAAACTCAAGGGAAATGAATAGGATTAACAGAAAATGATGAGGCAGGTAATGCAAAGCTCATGGCTCTTCTTCAATGTAGGATGTGATTTTAAGATGCTGCAGGAGTTGCCAATAAATACTTCCTATGTGATGGTTTTAGAAGTAACTCCTTTTTTTTCTTCATTGCTTATGCTTTCTCTTCCTGGTAACCAGGCTCAATGTAATGTATAACCTTGGTGTGTATTGGTGTGCATCGTTTTTCAGGGAAGCAAATCTCATCAGCATATGGAACAATGGCAAGGGAATTCCAGTGGTGGAGCACAAAGATGAGAAAATGTATGTTCCAGCTTTAATCTTTGGGCAGCTCTTAACATCAAGTAATTATGATGATGAGGAGAAGAAAGTTACAGGTAAGCAGACCTTAAGATTTTTTTTTACCTTGCGCCTGTAGAAATATGGGGATTTCTGTGGAATTAAATATTGTTTCCTCTTTTCAGGTGGTAGGAATGGTTATGGTGCTAAACTCTGCAATATTTTCAGCACAAAATTCACAGTTGAAACTGCATGCAAGGAATACAAACACAGCTTCAAACAGGTAAACGTTATGGACTAAAGTGTTGGCACAGATATTGTTCCCTGCATAATTGTTTTCTTTGCATTTCAGAATTTGTACAAAACTATTTTAAAATTGAATTCATCATGCTGGTGTGCATTTTAACGGAAGAGTCACTTGTCTGAAGTTATTTAAAATTTCACGAAGAAGGGTTCCTGTGCTCCACATCCTAGGTCCCATGAGTTTCGATTTCCGACTTGTTTAGAACATTCTATTTCTGTAATTTAACATGTTGTGAAAGTACTTAAGTTGTGATTATTAGAAAATTCATTTGTTGTTAATAACATTTAAGTCTTTAAAACTTTTAATGATAACTTGTGGTCCAACACTGTTCTTACCTTTAGTTTATAATATCATACACATTGCTACATTAAACTAGTGTCTACAAAACAAGCATGATTATTTGCATGATAGAAGAATGTGGGCGCTTACATTTTATATAATACATGTTACTGCCAGCATGACCCTTTCTTTTTGTAGGTTTTTTTAGCACTTGCAAATGGAAGCCTGCTTGATCATTTTTTAAATATGCAATGTTTTTTTCTGTTTTCTCTGTTGACAGAAAAATATTTAAATTAGTTTACATTTGTTTAGATTACATTAGTGGGTTTCTAGAATTACGTAAATCTCTCAAGTTACGTTAAAGTGTTAAGTCCACAATTTCTTTAAATATTTGCTGTTAGAAAACTGTAATCAATCGTATTTTAATGTGTTTTTGCAGACTTGGATGAACAACATGACAAAAACAAGTGACCCCAAAATTAAATACTTTGATGGGGAAGATTTCACGTGCATAACATTCCAGCCAGACTTGGCAAAGTTCAAAATGGAAAAGCTGGACAAGGACATTGTTGCCCTTCTTACAAGGAGGGCTTATGATGTTGCTGGGTCATGCAAAGGGGTCAAAGTCATGCTTAATGGAAAGAAGCTGCCAGTGAGTTAACCTTCAAATTGTCTCCAGTACCAATAATTATGTTTCCCAGGCCTTGTTACGTAAAATTTACTTCTAAAAAAATGCTTTAAAGACTTTTATTATAGCTTATTACGTAATTAATCTAACTTGCAGTCACTATGCCTAAAGTGTGTAACAGAATTGATGCATCTGAAATATTTTTTTAATGCTTATAAGCAAGATTTATTCCATCAGTTCTCGTCCAAGGTTTTACTTGCCATGTGAAAGTGTCTAGAGTCATATAATTTACTGAAGCTGCTTGGCATGTATTCTGATTTACTGTCCATTTATTGTTCTTTTCAGGTTAATGGATTCCGCAGCTACGTAGATCTATACGTAAAGGACAAGCTGGATGAAACTGGTGTTGCACTGAAGGTTGTTAATGAGACTGTGAATGACAGATGGGAAGTTTGTCTCACAATGAGTGAGAAAGGCTTTCAGCAGATCAGCTTTGTGAATAGTATTGCCACTACAAAGGTAAGGACAATTGATGTGTGCCAGATCTGTTTTTCAAACTGGACATTTTTAAACATACACCTGACCAGATTTTTAACATTTATTTTTTAAACCTTCTTTTTTTTAGGGTGGCAGACACATTGATTATGTGGTTGATCAGATAGTTAGTAAGCTGATTGAAGTGGTGAAAAAGAAGAACAAAGCAGGAGTTTCTGTGAAACCTTTTCAGGTTTGCTGCCTCTTATTTGTTATTTGTAAGGTTTAAGAAACATTTATAGGCTTTATGTTTACGATGTTGGTAGTATAAATACAAAATCCTGTTCTAAGCTAGTTAATTTGTTTCTTTTATGTCTTACCTCTTTTTGCTGTCTTTTGAATTTCTCATATTGCATATTTTAATCAGTTTGTAATCTTTCTCAGGTTAAGAATCATATCTGGGTTTTTGTTAATTGCCTAATTGAGAATCCAACCTTTGATTCCCAAACAAAGGAAAACATGACACTCCAAACTAAAAGCTTTGGATCCAAATGTGTGTTTTCAGAGAAATTCATTAGAGGGGTAAGTGACTGTCCTGTGTAATTATCCCTATATAAAAAATAATAAACAAAACAACCTAACTTGTAATTTTAACTTTTTAGGCCACTAATTGTGGTGTTGTGGAAAGCATACTCAATTGGGTAAAATTCAAGGCTCAGACACAACTGAACAAAAAATGTTCATCGGTGAAGTACAGCAAAATTAAGGGCATTCCAAAGCTGGACGATGCCAATGATGCTGGTAAGGTTTAATGTCACTTATTTCATGGCTTTTGGTGTACTTATGCCTGCCTACTGAGACTTACTGAGTTACAGTGAAACTTATGGTGTGTGCAAAAGCTTTGGAAATTGAATTTTAAAACTAAACTGACTACATTGAGCTTTTGGGACAGTGACACTTAAAACATCATTCACACCACACAAGTTTGACCTAAAGGGGTTTTTTTTTTTGTACTGCTTTTGTGCATGCCCTGCTTTTTCACTGAAAGTATTAAATGTAATGTCAGCACATACTTTATTTGAATATATTTTACAGGTGGTAAACATTCCTCTGAGTGCACACTCATTTTGACTGAAGGGGATTCTGCCAAATCTTTGGCAGTATCAGGTCTCGGTGTCATTGGTCGTGATCGATATGGAGTCTTTCCACTTAGAGGTAAAATCCTCAATGTGCGAGAAGCATCGCACAAACAGGTATGCTTCTAATTTAACTAATGCTTCCTTATTTAGCCATACTATTCATAGCTTATTTTTTTCACCAATTACTTGATAAGGACTGGAAGAGTGCTCCCCTTGTGATCGTATGGTTTGTGATTTTCTTCACATCCCATCAATGCTAGTACCTGTTTGTAAAGATAAGTGGACTACAGCAGTTCTAGAGACTAGTTTGTTTGACTAGTTCCTCCCCACTGATAGCTGGTGTGTGGTGAGCGTTCTGGCGCACTATGGCTGCCGTTGCATCATCCAGGTGGGGCTGCACATTGGTGGTGGTGGAAGGGAGTCCCCATTACCTGTAAAGCGCTTTGAGTGGTGTGTCCAGAAAAGCGCTATATAAGTGTAAGCTATTATTATTATCATTATTATTATTATTATTATTATTATTATTATTATTATTATTATTATTATTAACGGTATACCATAGGTGTTTGCAATAGGGGCTTGGAACCTCTGGCCCTCTGAATCCAGAGCCCTAAAAGCCAATCCACTCTGTCTGCTCTTAAAATGCTTTGTTTTCCCTTGTTTCTGTTAACCCAGGACAACCACGGATTAAATTACTGAAGGCCACACAGAGCCATCCATTTAGCAAATATTTAAAAAATCATTTAGAATGTATTTTTATTAAATCGATAAGATTTTCTTATTGATAAATACCATTAAAGCCCTTTTCATTTTCAAAAAAACATGTTCTTTATCGCTACAGAAGTGCCGTCTCTCTTTTTGAAAGGATTGCAAAAACAGAATACCATTTACCTGTCTCAGTGACCCTGAGTTTTGAGCTTGGATCATGTCAGGATCTTCCAAACAGCAGCACAGACTGTAGCTGGCTTCACATAGGAAAGGGTTGGGATTATTGTCAGCTGAGGCTTTTTTTCTTTTCCTGCCAAACAAGGACTAGTGAGGTTTTCCACGCACCCACAGATGGCAAAACACTTATCCAATTGATGCTGAAATTCCTGTACATAACTGCAGGGCTAGCAGTGTGTCAGACATGAATGATTAGATAACAGAACAGATCATGTCAGCCCATACTCTTTCTGACATAACATAAGGTCATTACATAGAGAAGAGACATAAAGACACAACTGGTGATTCCAGATTGGGTGGGCATGTAATAAAAAAATAATACATGATTCTAATCTAATTTAAAAAAAAAACAGTTTTTACTAACTGCTGTAGATAGTAGCTCACCTAAAATTGTATTAATGAAATAGAAGTGAAGAATCAAAACATTTCACTGAAAATTAGTCAGAAATATATCTGGGTACTAATTATTTCTTTTTTTCCACCAATTAAGATTATGGAAAATGCGGAAATCAACAACATCATCAAAATAGTTGGGCTGCAGTACAAGAAAAGCTATGATGACGCTGAGTCTCTTAGATCTCTTCGCTATGGAAAGATTATGATAATGACTGACCAGGTGAGACTGCTGTTTTTTTATTGAGCGCTTGTTTATATCTTGGAAGTATTACATCTTAAAGTTTCTTTCTACACAACTGCTTATATTCTTTTTAATCCAATCTTAGGATCAGGATGGGTCCCACATTAAAGGTTTACTTATCAACTTTTTTCATCACAACTGGCCATCTCTTTTAAGGCACAGCTTCCTGGAAGAGTTCATCACTCCTATTGTAAAGGTAAGGTGCTTTGGAATTCACCTATAACAGTAAAGTAACATTGGAGTAAATAATTTTACCTGCTTTGAATGAGAAGTTTTTGTCATCGTATTGTTAAAGATCAGCACGACTCCTCTCTTGTCTTCCATAGACTTTTTCTTTATGTTTAGTATTTAGTGTGCAATTTCAGTGTTTATTTTTCAGGCACTTGATGTCCCGTTAAATTAACCTTTGGCTGATTTTGCCTACTGGTTAAAAACTGTTTTGCCTCTTCACTGTCTCCAGCACAATTTATAACTCACGTAGGATTTTTTTAATTAATCAGTTTATGCAATTGATGGTATTTGTGATTATCTGATCACTAATCACAGAGCTGGATTAAGTCACAATTCTGTTTTACAGATTGCCAATAAATATATTGTGGTTGTATGATTGTTTTAGTTAATTTTTGAAACATACATATACAGTACTGTTTTCAACAGAATGGAGCTGCATACTAAGCTAATATGACAGCTATAACAACTACATTATTTCAAATAATATATTAATGATGCTAAAAAAATTCCCGTAGTCAGAGGGCAATGAAGAAGCTAATGGCTGCAGTCTGGCTTGCCAACTATGTTTTGCTGACTTTTGTCAATGTGTCATGTCACAAATACCATCAATTGCATAAACTGATTAATTAAAAAAATCCTACATGAGTTATAATTGAAATATCAAAACTATATTAAGATGTACCTTTTGCAAATGTTGTATCTTTTTTCAGGCTAGCAAGAACAAACAAGAATTGTCATTTTACAGTATACCAGAGTTTGATGAATGGAAGAAGCAAACTGAAAACTTCAAAACCTGGCACATAAAGTACTACAAAGGTGTGTTATCGGTTTAATTTCAGAGATTGATGTAATGATTGTTGTGCTTAGAATGGGAAACCCATTTTGTAGTCCATTTTCTTATATACATCCACTTTTATAGTTACCTACGTATACATACCTTTGTTTTGATTACTTATTACAGGTTTAGGTACCAGTACAAGCAAAGAGGCAAAAGAGTATTTTGCTGATATGGAGAGACACAGAATCATGTTTAAATATGCTGGTTCAGAAGATGATGCTGCCATTACTCTGGTATGTAAATGTCTTTTGTTTTGTTGCTTTTACAGTATATGACTATCATGGCTTATGTATTCAGCCTTTTTGAGTATTTGTACTTAATTAAGTATCATAGTTCTAAATATAATGTTTTATGAGAAACACAATCTTTTAGGCTTGATTTTGAAGTTTTACTTTTTATATGGCTTGGAGGGAAATTAAAAACTCCCCAAAAATGAATCAGGGTGGGAATGTGCTGAATTTTGCAGCTCCGTGTTGCAAATGACATCGGTGATCATTCACTGATCTAATATAATTGCTATCAGTTTAATCATTGTACATTTGCAGGTATTGAATTTGTATTATGCCATGAAAATATACAGTAATATTTCACATGATCAGGTCATAAGCATAAAATATCCTTTTGAATGCTGCCATATTCATAAAACTGCTACTGAAAAGTGCTACTGTTCTTAATTGGTGATAGGCCTTCAGTAAAAAGAAAACTGATGACAGAAAAGAATGGCTGACAAACTTCATGGAAGACAGGCGACAACGAAGAATGCATGGCTTACCAGAGGTCAGAGAGAAAAGTTGGAACTGAAATTTAAAACCACAGTGATGCTCATTTTTTAATTTTTGTATACTTTTGGAAAGATTTTGAGGAAAGATTCTACATTAATGTGATTTTGTAAAGATCATTACATGGATATGTGCAAAGTGACAGTGTTGTAGAACTCTTTAATGTGTACATGCCCTTTCATTTCCATCTGTGTAGCACAGTGTGTTTTCAGAATTATGTTTTTTTTGCCTGATGGTGAGGGTAGATTTACAGTAACATATTTTTACAAACTGAAGGAAAGTACTTTCTGTGTTCTTGTAGCAATACCTTTATGGCACACAAACAAAGCAGCTGACCTACAATGACTTCATTAACAAGGAGCTGATACTTTTTTCAAACTCGGATAATGAAAGATCCATTCCATCTCTTGTTGATGGTAAGTTGGATGTTTTGGTGTCTTTCAGAATAGAATTAAAAGCTCAATAATATTTCCTTTAATAATTGAAATATGGTTAATGATTACAGTATTAAAAAGCGATATTGCTGCTTTAAATCTGTCGGTACCTGTGTTGATAATATTTTACATATTTTAAACATAAGAGTAAAATCTAAAAGAAGATTAATTTATCATTAATTAATTTTAAAATAATGCATTTCAAAGGATTGAAGCCTGGTCAGAGGAAGGTCCTTTTCACCTGCTTGAAGAGAAATGACAAACGAGAAGTCAAGGTTGCTCAGCTGGCTGGATCTGTGGCTGAAATGTCTGCATATCACCATGGTGAGGTGAGTATAACTTTGAGCTGTCATTTCCTGGTACAGATAAAATCTTTAAAGATTTAGTGAACTCATAACTTCTATTTATTTTTCAATCTAGCAAGCATTGATGATGACCATTGTGAACTTGGCTCAGAACTTTGTGGGAAGCAACAACATCAACATTCTCCAACCACTTGGCCAGTTTGGTACCAGAATTAATGGGGGAAAGGATGCTGCCAGTCCCCGTTACATCTTCACACTGCTCAGGTGACCCGATATCTTCAGAGCTTGGTGTTTAGCATTATGTTAGTCAGACTGAACGATCTCTGGATTTTGTACTTTAAAGTGCTAAACAAAACAAATTCTAGTAAGTATGAGTTAATTTCATAATTAACTATGAATTAATTTCATTCTTTGAAACAGAAAATTGTTTTCTGTGCTGTGTTTTGTAAGAAGATGGATATTTCCTAAGCAGAAAGAAGAAGTAGGGGTTCATTCCGTAGTTTAAAGTACAAGAAAGTGAAGTGCACAGTGTAGTGATAGGATCTTCTTGATGTATGCAGAGGAGAGCGGGAGAGCAGAAATATAAGGCAAAAGGGTGGGCTGGCGAAATAAAGGTGACAATGACTAAAAAATTGGCACAGTGTTGAGTAGAGTGTATTTAGTATATAGATGCAATAAGGCCCAAGGAGCTGGTTTTAAGGCACTAAAGCTGTCACAAGTCACTGCAGTTTAACTCTAGCGATTGTGTGGGCTACGCTTGTTCTTTCCACACAAAAATCATTTACACTATTCCTATGGCTAGTCTGACATAGGGATCTAAAATAAGTGCTTTTAAAAGCAGATGACTTTCCATATAAATGAATGTTTTGTATGTATGTTTTTTTATGTAGTCCTTTGGCAAAGATGCTGTTTCCAGCAGTGGATTCCAATTTGCTGAAGTTCCTGTATGATGATAACCAAAAGGTTGAGCCGGAGTGGTACATTCCTATTATTCCACTGGTTCTTGTAAATGGAGCAGAAGGTATTGGAACAGGATGGGCTTGTAAAATTCCAAACTATGACCCAAGAGAGATTGTGAACAACATTAATCGACTGCTTGATAACCAGGATCCACTGCCCATGGTAATTTTTTTTTTCTTCTAACAATAGCCATTAATGTTTCCTCTATAAGAAGAAACAGTATTTAAAGACAGCATTAAGAAAAATAGTCATCTATAGTAGTGAATATTTTAGAACGCAGTATAAGCTTTTCATCATTCTACCATCTTAGAGATTTACATTGATATGCATATTAGATTACCCTTATTTGTATTATTTTGACTTGTGTTTTTCTTCACAACATAATTTCTTTATAGTGATTACAAAAGATGTTAATCTATCATTTTATTGTGCCCTGAATAGCTTCCTAGTTACAAAAACTTCAAAGGTACCATCCACGAGCTGGGTCAGAATCAGTACCTTGTCAGTGGGGAGGTCTCTGTCCTGGACAAAAACACAATAGAGATCACAGAGCTTCCAGTCAGGACATGGACACAGGCAAGTTTACTCTCTCCACTCTCTGGCCTGTTGGGTGCCTGTATTGTATTAAATTTAAATATAGACATTTTGGTGGAAAAAACATTAGACTGCTCAAACAAGACTATACGTAAATATAACTGAAGGAACCTCATTCTTTCCAACAGGACTGCTGAAACAATTATATCTATATTTCACTGTATTTTTTATGAAAGTGTTATTTTCTTGCATATTTATGAATAAATTATAAACAAAAGGAGTCTGAAACTTTGTCGCTAATATCTGTTCCTCAAAAAGGAAAAGGAAAACAGTTATTTTAATTTTAATATTGTCTCACCTTAAAATAACCATTCTATATCATCTTGGTACATTAATTCTAGTATAATGTAAATTGTTGGTTAATTAAAACATTTATGAAAGCAACCTTTTTTCTTGTGTACCCTTATAATTGTATAAAATTCAACTTCTGCAGAGTTATAACATGTATATATCCATATTAAAGCACTGCTTCTCTTTTTAGACAAATCTTTGAAGAATAAAAACCTGTATTCCATGTTGGTATAAATTAATAGAAATTGACTTTGTTTTGATATACAGATCAAATAAACCTTTCCAAACAAAATCTAGTCATTTCATCATAATCTCTGTTTTTCTTATAGTTGTGTGTTGTTTGTTTTCTTTAGGCTTACAAAGAGCAAGTTCTTGAGCCCATGCTTACAGGAACAGAGAAAACACCTGCTTTGATAACAGACTATAAGGAGTATCACACTGATACAACAGTGAAGTTTGTAGTAAGAATGACAGAGGAAAAGCTGGCACAAGCAGAAGCAGCTGGACTACATAAAGTCTTCAAGTTACAGTCAAGTCTGACTTGCAACTCCATGGTAAATATTATGTGCTATTGGTCAAAACAGGCTTCAGCTCCTTGGTAGGAAAATTGTTCTAATCTATTTGCATTTCCAAACTGATGTTTTAAACAGTGAAGATTTCCTTTGATTGGGTGTTATTACTTGGACATATCTCGAAGCTGCAAAAATGGACGGTCCCTTTACAAATGAGACAAGATAATGACAATGTGTGTACAACATTTGGTTCCTAACAGCCAATTAATCCATGGATCTTGTCCAGCCTTTTGGTTTAGGGAGGTATGAGTTTTGACGACATGGCTAGTTGCCTTGTTCTATACGCCTACATACCTTTGTGTGAAAATGAATTTACTTCCCTTTTAGGTTCCGCATGTTTCACTGTTACATTTGAAGTCTGCTTAAAAGTTTCTTTGCTTTTTCTTTACAGGTTCTTTTTGACCACATGGGGTGTCTGAAGAAATATGAAGCTGTGCAAGACATTCTGAAAGAATTCTTTGAACTTAGGTTGCATTATTATAAACTGCGGAAAGACTGGCTCGTTGGTATGCTAGGAGCGGAGTCCGCCAAACTTTCTAATCAGGCACGGTTCGTCCTGGAGAAGATAGAGGGAAAAATATCTATTGGTAAAATCAAGTTTTTTGTAACAATACTGAACATTTTTGTGTATACCGTAACATAAATCTTTATGCACATATTTAGAGAAGCATATTTTGCTTTTGGCACAAATTTAGAGAGGGTTTTATAGTTATATAAACTTAAACTGATTTTTTTTCTTTAATCAAAGTTTTATAAAGTTCCTAAATTCCCTTTTTAAGGCAGACATTTTATGTCATTATGGCATATTCTGGAATCAGTTGTTATATTCCTGGTATTAGTTTTGTGTTTTGTTTTTGTGTAGAGAATAAATCTAAGAGAGATCTGATTAGAATGCTTGTCCAGAGAGGATATGAATCTGATCCAGTAGCTGCCTGGAACAAGGCTCAAGAGAAGGTATTTTTGTATTTCTGTTTTTATTGCTTTGAAATGTACTGCGACCCTTGTTCTCGGGAATGAATAAGTGGTAACTTCACATCACATCACTTTCAATAACCTCTTATCTAATTCAGGGTCATGGTGGCCCAGCATTGGGGCTAGGGTGGGATACACCCTGGATGGGATACCAGGCCAGCAGTAGGGCACACACAGACACAAATATACACACACTCACACTAGGGCTAATTTTACACCAGCCCATTAAACTACCAGTAAGTCTTTGGACTGTGGGAGGAAACTGGCGCACCTGGAAAAAACCCACATGAACACGGAGAGAACATGAAAACTTCACCCAGAAAAAACCTCAGTAATTGAACTCAGTGCTGCGAGGCAGCAACGCTAACCTGTGCCACTGCCCGAAGTGGTAACCTGATGCTCTTAAATTAATACCTGGCTTTTTTATCTATTCTAACTGAACAGATGCTGGAAGAGGATGACATGGATGACAATGATGATGCTAGCTCCGTTGACTCTGGCTCAGCCAGTGGACCTAATTTTAATTACATTTTAGGCATGTCTTTGTGGTGCCTAACTAAAGAGAAAGTTGAAGAGCTCTTAAAACAAAGAGATGTGAAGGTAAAGCTTTGAGTTAACATTGATTATTTGTTGCATTTATGAAGGAAAAGAGATTACTGGCAGATGAGAGTTGCTGTCTTTATTACATTTTTGCACAGGAACAGAATTTAATTTCTTTGTTGTGCCAGTGTTTTGTACCAAATTAGTACATGAAAAAAACTTTAAATTTTCTCATTAGAACTAGAGGATTTTGACATGTGAAGTATGTCCATATAAGACGAGATGTCCACCCACCAACTCCTCATAACTTTGTGCTATAAGGTACTCTGAAAGCTACCCAATAATTTATCTAACCTTTTGTATAATCACAATTCTCTGTTACAGAAAAGTGAAGTCAACGATCTCCAAAGAAAATCCCCAGTAGATCTCTGGAGAGAAGACCTGGCAGTATTCATTGAGGAGCTTGATGTAAGTTCTATCCATTTTGAACAGTTTTGTAGATATTTAAGTTTTTTTTTATTTTACTTTTATAGCCTCCTGCACATCATGACCCTCAAATAATAAAATGGTTACTAAAAGTGAATGATTTTTAAATGTCAATGATATATTTAATTTTGGGTAATTCCATGAATGCATTTGATTATACTAAAACATACTTTATATTATAAAGTGCCTATAGAAATCTACACTTGGACTTTTTCACATTTTATTGTGTTACCATGATGTATTTAATTGAGGATTTTTGCCACTCATCAACACAAAGTACTCTATAATGTCAAAGTAAAAAAAAATCCAGACATTTTACTAAATCAATCAAAAATTAAAAACTAAATAATTTAATGCATAAGTATGCACCCCCTTGCTTTGACACACCTAAATGACCTCTGAAGTAACCAACTGTCTTCTTCAAGTCACATCATTACTTGACTGAAGTCCACCTGTGTGTAGTTGAGGTGTTTCACATGATTTCAGAATAAATACACTTGTGTCTGGGAGCTTCCCCACTTAGTGCATTTCCAAGGAAACACTACACCATGAAGACCAAGGAACATTCCAAGCAGATCCGAGACAAGGTTCTTGAAAAATACCAGATAGGGCAAGGATATAAGAAAATTTCCAAGGCATTGAATATACCTCGAAGCACAGTGAAGTCCATCATTAAAAAGGTGAGAAAACTTGGAACAACTGTGAATCTGCCCAGAACTGGCCGTCCCACAAAACTGAGTGTCCGAGCAAGAAGAGCCGTAGTAAGGGAGGCCACCAAGAGGCCTACAGCAACTCTAAAGGAGTTACAGTCCTCCCTGACAGAGATGGGAGAAACTGTGCATGAGACAACAATAGCGTGCACACTTCATAAAACTGGCTTGTATGGAAGGGTTGGAAGAAGAAAAGTTTTGTTGAAAAAAAACTCGTATCACATCTCGGCTGGAGTTTGTCCAAAGGCATGTGAGAGACTCAACAATTTGGAGGAAGATTCTATGGTCTCATGAGACCAAAATTGAACTATGTTTGCCACAAACCTAACACAGCACATCACACTGAGAACACCATCCCTATAGTGAAGCATGGTGGCGGCAGCATCACCATTGAGTTTGTTCCTCTGCGGCAGGAACTGGAAAACTCATAAAGATAGAAAGAAAAATGGATGGAGCTAAGTACAGAAAAATCCCGGAAGAAAACGTGCTGCAGTCCGCAAGAGCACTGGGACTTGGAAGACGATTCATCTTCCAACAGGACAGTGACCTAAAACATATAGCAAAAGCTACACTGGAGTGGCTTAAAACCAAAAAAGTTAATGTCCTGGAGTGGCCCTGTTAAAGCCCAGACCTCAATCCAATTGAGCATCTGTGGAATGACTGTGGAAAATTGCTGTTCATAAACGGTCCCCATCCAACTTGATGGAGTTTGAGCAATTTTGCCAAGAAGAATGGACAAAAATTCCAGTGTCAAAGTGTGCAACGCTGATACTTACCCAAAGAGACTCACAGCTGTAATTGCTGCCAAATGTGGTCCTACCAAGTATTAACTCTGAACTTTCTTCATAAATACTTATGCATTCAGTTATTTTCTGTTTTTTTTATTTTTAATTAATTTCGTAAAATGTCTGGTTTTGTTTCTCATTCTGACGTTATAGAGTAATTTGTGTCGATGATTGGCAAACATTCTCAGTTATACATCATGGTTCCATGCTGTAACACAGGGATTCCCAACCGGGGGTTTGGTTCCCAAACTGTATTGCAGGGGGTTCGTGAGATTGTGATGGAAACGTCAATGTCAAATTAAATAGTCCTATTAATAAATAATGACGTAATAACAAGAGTCAGAAAAACAATAGTAGCAATATTAAAATTTTACAAAGTGAAAAGAAACATGTTTAGAGGGCTGCTGTAGCATTTATCTAGATTTATTGAAAGGTTTGATGTAGTGAAAATCTCAAGGGGGTACTTGAGGGTAATAATTAAGGTTGAAGGGGTTCAGCTGACAAAAGAGGTTGGGAACCCCTTCTGTAACAATAAAATGTGAAAAGCCCAGGAGGGTGTAGACCGTAAGTATTTGGTAAATTTCAAAGCATAAAAGTCAGTGTTTGGCTGTGTGGTGAAGCATCACATAATAAGAACACAAAACATAATAACGCAACAAGAAAGATTACAAACGAGCAGTCTAGCCCAGTTGGTAGTTAGTAGTTAATTGATCCAAGGATTTCATCCACCAGTTTCTTGAAAGAAACTTTTTCTCGACTTCAAACAGCATGTCTGAGTGGCCTGTTCCATACTCCCACAACCCTTTGCTTAAAGAAATATCTCCTTTTCTTGATTTTATATGCACATCCAGGTGGTTTTCACTTGTGGCCTCTGGTTCGTGGGAGAATGCATGCAATTGCCCAAAAATAAAATACGTATTGTGTCTGTCTCATAATAATCACAAGATCACAAAATTACTTTTTGAAAGCAAAAGTAAATCTTGACATTGCTGCCCGAATACTTTTTGAGGGTACTGTATGAACACTCATAACTCTTAGCATAACACAACTTTATGGTTTCTATGAAGAAATCGTTACAGCGGGTTATATTAACATGTGTTTATTAACTCTGATAGGATTGAATCTTACTTTATTTTTCTGTTTAGAGAGTGGAAGCTCAAGAAAAGGAGGACATGCTGGCAGGAAAATCGACCAGGCTCATTAAGGGCAAAATTGGCAAGCCTAAAGTGAAGAAGATGCATCTAGAGGAGACCTTGCCTTCACCATTTGGACGAAGAATTGTTCCACAAATCACTCAAGCAATGAAAGCAGATGCTTCCAAAAAGTTGACTAAAAAGAAAAAGGTTGGTTTGTATACTTGTAAAAACAATTCCCAAAATGAGTGGAGTATAATTTTTAAAATTAATTTTCAATATTGTATATGAACTTTTGTCTGTCTTTTTCTTTTTCAAAATGTTTTTATCTCTCTTATGATCTCATTGTGATCAAAACCAGTTTACTGAAGGGTTTCTTTATGCAGGGAGATGGAGATTTGGTTGTGAAAAGTGAGTTTGAAGAGGAGCTGGTGACATTGACAGAAGAAGCAGCTGGAGAAAACTCTATAAATTCACCAGCGGTCAAAGTGAAAGCCCCCCGTGTAAAAAAAGAGAAAAAAGAACCAGGTGTGTGTTGTGAACATTTTCGCGGTTAAAAGCGGAATTCTTTTTCAGGTTAGGTGTGAATTTGGCACCATCCCAGATCGTAAGTTTGTAAAATCGTGTCACCCTTTCAAAAGTGAGTCACCCTGATTGTTTTTCAGATAAGAGGCTGAAACTATTTCTCAGTTTCGTCCCTCCTCTCTCTACAAAGCTGACTTCATAGCCTCGTGTAACAGGGAATCCTCTCTTGGTCACGAATTAAGTTATTGGCTGAAACACTTTTGCGTTGCAGGAATGGACCAAAGTAGTCATATATAGATATATTAGTTGGTAAACACCAGTATGTTTTGTTTTATATTCATTTTGAGCGTGTTTTTAATAAGAAGATATTTTTGTACTAATGCCATGAACAAATTATTCAGCATAGTAAAAATGAAAAATTCTGTTATTTTGAAACCATGCATGTTTCAAAACTTGTGCATGTACTTATTCCATTTTGTTTATACTTACAGAACAAGAAACATGATTTTCAATGGCTTTTTCCCTTATTTATACTTTTAATGCTTAATCCAAAGTTGATGCTGTAATCTCTGCTGACATTACATTTTTCTCAGTCCCCTTAAGACCTGTTTAGCCCTTACACATATTTAGCAGTAGAGATAAATGTTAAAATATATATCATTTAAACTTGTTTGCAGGCACTCCTAGAGCACGAAAAACACCTGTGCCGAAAGGTAGTGCAAAAAAAGTGAAGAAAAGGAACCCGTGGTCAGAGGATGATTCCAAATCAGAAAGTGACTTGGAGGACAGTGAGCCTGTGGTTATCCCGCGAGACACAAAATCTCAAAGAGCTTCAGGTTTGTATTTTAGATTTTTTATATATGCTTTTGAAGTTAATTTTATGTATTTTTTATATGTAGACATTGAAATGAGGAACAAAAAACCTATTAACTCTGCCAGGATTGTGCACAGAAGCAATTCAGACACTACAGGCGATTCTTCAAAGGTGTGGGCAGCTGGGATCTGTAGTCTCTCATGTAGTACTGAAGATTAGCTGAACATCCTACCACTGTGTTTTAGTTTTGGTTGGCTATGTTAGATATCAGTTTTTAATTTTTCAAGCTTAGGAAGAAGCGTGTTGTTAAATTAAATTAGTGCTGATTGTAATTTTTTATCCGGATTCTAAAACTTTTAGCTTTCTTTAGAAAATTATTTTTAGCAAAGGTTTTCTCAAGTATAGCAGACTTTGCCAAGGAAACATGAAAGCCGCTGCAATACTTACAGCTGTAATTGACACAAATGCTTGAATTTCTTCTGAAAGCTGTTAATAGAAAACCAAAGTAATGTGTAAAGTTGGATTTTGTTATGGAAAAAGAAGTGTTTATCATTGTTTTGAGTCATTGTTATTTGTTTAAATAGCAATGCTGGTCCCTACACTGTATGTGCAGCCAGAAAACTGACATTAATATGGTAATGATTATAGGAAAACAGTGGATAGCAGGGTTCACTATTCCTTTTCAATGGAGTAGTGAAATTTTAATGAAATTTTGGAAGTGCAGAGAGATGCATTAAACAAAATGGTCTTTGGGAAATTTTAAATAATGTGCGTGACTTTCTTCAAGTGTGTGATTTTGGCTTTATTTCTCGGGAATGTGCTAAAACATAAGTTTTCAGATACCATCTGAAGTTCATTAACTTTAAAAAAACAATTGTGATTTTTATTTTCCCTTCCCCGTTACAAAACATCAAGAAACCAATTTTTCTTCTGTAATATACACCTAACTATCTTACCTTGTTTTCTGAGAAAATGTTCATTGATAAATTTTGAGTATTTGATATCTAGGCTCTGAAGATAATCGCCTCTAAGCTGTTTAAGATATAATCAATATTGATAAAATAAGTTAAAAAATATTTATTTGTAAAGTGTTTTGTTTTATTACAACACTGAAATCTTTGTAAACACAAGTTAACTGCTATGATCTAGACATCGCTGGTTTGAGCTCAGGTCATGTCACTAGTTTTAGCACCAGGATTCTGCAAATGGTAGTACATAGTTGGCTTAGCTCATCCTAGGGTAGGCTTCATATCGGTGAGCTCACAGTAAAACTGCAACCCCAGGTGCTAGCAGGCTTGCAGTGATGTCAGTCAGGAACACATCTCTCCTCCTATTGGACTGAACCCTCCTGTATGTCAGTGTGGATTTTGTAGCATGTGAAAAGACGCATGCCTGTCTAAACTTAATTCAGTGAAGATATAGATGCAGATGTCCTTGCTTTGCTCTGCAGTTGGAAAGCCGAAGTACATCTTTGATTTCTCAGAAGAAGAGGAGGATGATCACGAGGAGGAGGAAGAGGATGATGGAGCAATTGTATCTTCACCAGTTAGGAGTTTTAAAGATGACTTCAATGCATCTGAAGGCACAGATAAATATGAGGATGATGAATTCAGTACTGCTAAATCAACATCTGTAGCAGTGTAAGTAGTTTTTTTTTTCCTACCAAACATTTGGTGAATTTTTATATTAAATCATAGTACAGTCATGTTCGCTGATCTTTGGATATACTTAAGTTTTGATTTTCAGAAGCCTTATATTACATTTTAATGTAGCAGAGGATGTATTTTATGCACAACTTGCAGTTTTTGGTTTTGTTCCTTAGCTTGAATGTGTTTCCTGCTGCTCATCTTTGTAAATGGTATAGTCCATGTTTAGATGCAAATAATGAAAATGATTTTTTTAATAGATTACTTTAGTAATATTCACTTTGCTATGAGGTAGAGTGTTAGGATTTTATTTGTAATTTTACTTTGTGATTTTAATGTCCATTTCACATTTGATTCCAGAGTTAGCCCCCTCAGTAAACTCAATCTGTCACCACAAAGACTTCTAGAGTAAATATGTAAAGGTTACTGTAAATTAGATTGTAATTACATTATTTCTTTGCTTTTAAAGGTCCTTTTCACCAGAAAAGAAAAAACAGGAGCCTGAAAATTTGTTTTCTCCAAAATCATTATACTCAGAGAAGAGCAATGACAGTGGTATGTTACCCTCGTTTACTGTGATAATGTGACTTAAAAGTAGAATCATATAATGCCTTTTTGTATAAGATGGCTCAGTGCATTTCTTGTCTTCATTTTTCATTTTCAGATGGATTGAAGTTTGACAGTGACGAGGATGACCGTGAGCCTGTCTTCTCATCGTTATCCAGCACCACAGTTTTTGATAAACCAGCCCAAACAAAGAAAGCTAGTACGTTTTTTTATTTGGTGTATTCAGTTCTTGCTTTTCCAGTGTTTGTTCCAGCTTTGTAAAGTTTACAAAGTGGTAGAGGCCATTAAGTCCGTTTTGGAGTTTAGTAGTGTCTAATTGATCTGAAGATCTCTTCAAGCCTTTTCTTGTAAGAGTGATGGTGTTGGCTGGGTAGTTTGTGCTAGATTCCCACAATCTTGTCTCTAAGCAAGTGCCTCGTGTTCTTAGTTTTAAATGTGTTTCCCCTCAGTTTCCATTATGTTTTTAGGTTGATTTTAGTGTCTTTGAGGATTTTCTCTACTTGGATCAATTCCCTTCATAGTCTTCTCTGTTTGAGACTTAAAAGATTTGCAAATTTCTTTGAGCCTGGACACTCTTCACTGGTGTGATTCCAGAGAAGCAGGATCTATTTGTATTGTGATATTCTAAATTGTACACAGTATTCTAAATGGGGTCTTACTAGTGCATTGTGTAACTTAAGGATTGTATTTAACCATTTTAGTGTCAGCCATTGAACACAACAAACTGCATTGTTCTAACATGGGTAAATTTATGCAAAATAATACCTAGAAACAAAATCCCCAAATGTGTAGTTTTTTCTTACTATTCATTTGATCTAAAATACAAATTCCATTAGCATACAGCAAAAATGACAAATTTAACTTCACTATCTCAGTACTTATTGCTTTTCACTGTCTGCACCTTGTATTGCTCACAGCAATGGCCTTGCGTGCCATTATCCTGTGAATTTAATAGTTTTGGCACTTTGTATCGGCATTATACTTAGGTAGCTAAGACTGACTTAAGTTTCTAGTATTCATTTTTTCTGCTTTGTTTTATAACATTTCTTTGGATAACAATGGTGATGTAATTTAACTTTGAAAAGGTACTGCATAACATAGGACTTACTAGTGTAGGGGAATGTGGTTATTATGAAAGTATATTTATAGACAATGGGGTCTGTTATTTTGTTTCTTTTTACAGCAAAGAAACCCTCAGAAGGAACTCCAAAGCCTAAAAAGCCTCCAAAGCCCAAGAAAGCTGAGACAATAGTTTGGGATTCAGATTCAGAGTTTGGTACTCCAAAGAAAACTGCTACACCCAAAGGTATATCACTGGCTTTTAAAAACCAAAATTCAGTTGGTTTTCTTTTTTTTTGTAGTAGCTAGAATATCATTTGGTTATATAATTAAATTCATATTGTATGAATATTTTGAAAAAGGAAAGTTTTCTGAAATATCTAATTTCACCAGTGACTTTCAGACATTCACAGTTATGCGTTCTTTTGTACTGAATGTGAAGAAACAGTCTTATTATTTTGGCAGTTCGGGAGATTCCTAATCACTCTTTGAAAATTGTAATATCATATAATATGTGCAATCCTATTACAGTTCTGAAATATCTGTAATGAGACCCCAATAAGGAATAAAGTAAATTGATTATTTTCTATGGTTTTGATTAAATAGTTCAGGTATTTGTATATGTTTTGCATTAAGTTAATATAACCTGAAACATTTCTATTTATCTATTTTAAATGTTTCAAATTTCAGAGAGGAATGTACAATAACTAATAAGTATTAGGTAGAACAGTGCCAATAAAATGTATTTTATTAGCATTATTTTTAAGTTAGCAAATACCCTTATTACCCTTATCCAGAATATTTAAAGAATTTGAATTAAGTGTACCAGATAGTATTATATGCTAGTATTGGCTATAAAAAAGTTGTTCATTTAACATCTGCCCAGGAAATTGATCTTCACAAGTTTGTTAAAGCCTTTCACAACTGATCTTGTACAATAGCTGCAAATCCCCACAACTTTCTTGTCACAAGTCCAGACTTTGCACATTTGTTTATGATTGAGCCGAACAACTGGACATTTATTTCTCAGGTAAAGGCAGAGGAAGAAAAAGAAAGATGTCAGGCTCCGAGGATGAAGATGAATACAATCCCGTGAAAAAAACTGGAAGGTCTTCTGCAAACAAGGTGTGTTCTGCAGTGTAACAATACAACACAACAAAAAATGTAAACACTAATAATATAACAGACCAAAAACAGTTTGGTCTTCAGTCATGTTTTATTAGATGCTGTTTTTCTTTTTTTTTATTTTAAGCTTTCAAAATGTTCAGTGTTATTAAGTTGTGCGAGTTAGTTTTCCGCTGAGACATTTCTAATTACTAAAGCATTTGTAAACACGAAAATAGACAATCAATTTTGCTTTGGTTTATCTTGCCTATAAAGATTGTGTGTGAAGGATTGTTGTATTGCAGATCTTTGGGGCAAGTGGCAGTGAATCATTTTAATTGATTTTTTTTTCTGTTAGAAATCAAAGAAAGCAGCTTCAGAAGAAGAGGACTTTGACACGAACAACTTCGGCAGATCAGAAACCTCTTCGAGAGAGAGGCCAGGCCGGGCCAAGAAAGAAGTAAAATATTTTGCCGAGTCAGATGATGATGAAGATGAATATGATATCTATTAGTAGGTGTTAGAAGCACCACAGCATTTTTCAACACATTCTCTTGTGAAATATCCCCCTGTCCTTTGTCTTGCAGACTTTTGTACATTTTGCTTTTATGCTTATTTTGTGATGATGGTCAATGGTTTTTAATGTGTAGGTGTTTTACACTTTTTATTATACATATACAGTTTTTTTTTATCATTGAAATGTTATGTATTTGTCAAAGCAGCTTTTAGAAATTTAGATTGCTGTGCTGAAGCACATTTTAATTGTTAAAATAAAATGTAAACCTTTTTTGAAATGAACTCGAAGTAAACATTAAGAAATGTCAAACATTTGAACTTTTTATTTCTTGAAGTGCAGTATTTCCACTTTTTGCAATTTGGATGCAAATGAGACATTTGGGTTTAATTACCCCTGATTCCAGGCAAGACTGATTTTCATGGCAGTGTAAAACAAAATCTGGTTTTGAAAATATATCACCAATTTTCAGATAAAGGTTTTGTCAGTATGAACTCTTGACATTGCAATGAGTTCTTTTTTGTTGGCCAGATTGTTCAAGCCCAGCTTGGTATTTTAGCCAGGGATAATCCCCCCGTGAGCTTATTTTTAATGACCAACTAGTCAGGACCTGTTTGAATATCTCCTCCTAGAGCACGGTGTCCTGTATTACCATACTAGAGCATAAGTTTGGAAATTTTGGGCCAGAATGAAGAGTTCCAGTTTCTGTTTCACAAATACCATTTACAACAGCAATGAACACCTTTTGAAAAACAAATCTAGTTTTTCTAGTGGGTGATTTAAAGGCCAGTGCTCAGTGTGATAAGAATGATTCTGTAAGTCATATCTGAAAAGTTAGAACTGGCTACCTTCAGCAAAAATCAAAGCTCTGCCAGGATCTTTTATTACTATAAGCACACAGCTGTTGAAGACTTCTGTTGATCACCAGTTAACACAATTCTATTGTAGCTTCATTGTATACTATTAATTAGTCTTATTTTTTCAATAGATGCTGAAACATTCATCTTTGGATTGTTTGCTAATAGTAGTATTGAGGCTCTGCTCCTACACCCCCAATGACATTAGGATTAGGTTTGATTTGGCTGTTCTGAATTGACCCCTTTTTATAACTTAACAAAGGATCCCATCCAGGGAAGTAAAGAGTCGTGTGGTCCCATTCCCAGGACAGGCTGCAGTTTACATCTGTTCTAATCATGATAAGTGGTTTTCTGATAATGGATGCGTCCTTACAGTTATGTATTGGTCTTGAAAATTACGACACTTTACATGCTATTAACAGTAGAGTGCTAATAAATGGCTGTCTTTTGTGGCTGATTTGAATATTTTCGCTCTTTAAAATTTACACAGGAAAGTTGACTAGTAAAATGGTCTTTGTTGCTACACATTTCAACAATCCAAGATAGCTCAATGAGGTGATGTAATTTCCGGTTTTATATTTGTCTAATGTACTTTTTTACCCTTAAATATCAGACCGTGTGCAGGGTGTAGAAGGCAGGGCGAACAGCAAGGGCATTTTAGATCTCTGTTTCGGTGAATGTGTAGTCCAGAGGTTTTGTGAACATTTCGAAAAGCACATGAGCTGTTCATACTGTAGATTTCAGAGCAAGGATGAGGGCAAGGAGTAGTTACTATTCGTATTTTTGGTTTTGCATGAATCATCTTAAAGCAACAGCACAAACATATTAGCAAATGTTGACTTCTCATTAGACTCTTGTTCCTTTATATCCAGAGCAGTGGAATAAATTCAGTGCATCATGCTGCCCATTAAAGCTGCAGATTATTATTCTCCTCTGTTTACTGATAAATCATGTAAAACATGGTCACTGCTAGTTTTCAATTCTAATCTTTCAGAGTCACCTATGTTTGCAGTAAATATAAGGTAAGTTGACTAATCATGGATGACATCAGTGATATTCATGCAACTGAGAGAGGAGGTGTAACTGCTCTTACATCTAGGGTGTTGTGCTAGCCTTTATGTGATTTCTGATATATTGGTGCATACCTTTTCATCTTAAATGTTCACTACTTCTTTCACTGATCTTGGATGGTTGACCTGAACTTTATATGCCTAAAATACCGTATGCAAGAAACTCCTTTTAGATTAACTCTTTCGTTTGGAAGCATACCTAGTCATCGTCAATCCTGTGTGCGTGAAGGTGATCATAATGTTCCGTAGAGCTGTTGGCTTGTACACTGTACAGTCCACTTTAGTGGCATGGTATCACATTTTACATGAAACCATAAATGTGACAAATGGTATACATTTCAAATGGACTATTTAATCAATGATAAGATGGTTTCTTAATTCCCTTTTCTATCTTTTTTTCTTAAAATACAGTAGCATCGTAGGTCATTTTACCAAACCATGTACTTACCATTAAATTAACATACCTTAGTATTTTAAAATAAATATATTTTATTATTTTGCCAGGAGATTCCATGGTAAAGGTAAACAGTATATGAACATAAAAAGCTTGTTAATGTACAAACAAGAGCCAGTGAAAATACATTACAGATATAGCAAATACAAAAGAATATTCCAACAGCAGGGCTTTGAATGAATGGGCTCAGTCACTGTTTCTGCGTGAATCAAATTAATAAGCAGAGATCTTTAGTATAGTTTTCTCATGTAATTGTTGCCCCTGCATTAGTGTTTTAAATTAATCCTAAAGTAATAGATTTTTAATGTATCTATGAACACAATTCTACAACACTGCTGTATCGTGATTTACTGCTTCAGCCAATTTACATACATTTCCTAACTGGCTCAAAATGACACGGGAAAACAGAACAACACTGTCACACTGTGTTTTGCCTTGGAGGCTATCTTTGCTGCCAAACGGGTGAGATCAGAGATACACAGAGTGTTTGATATGTTTTACAAATAACTGAAGGAGACTATTTCAATACTTCCTGTGGTGCGAGTTGTGTTGTAACATTCACAAGTGTACAGAATGGCTCTCAGCATTATGGATCCCAATCCTCTTGGAATTCATAATCTTCGGTTTGAAACTTTTGATGCATTTAATGTGCATAGACAAACTAGAATACAATGATAAAAAAAAATCAATTTGGAGAAATGGAACCAAAAGGCATCTCAAAGCGCACGCTATTACATTCAATACTCTTGCTCACTTTCCCCTCTTCTTCCTAGGGGGAAACTTTTGTGTGCAGTAAGATTCAATTAAGCGTAGAGTCACTGCTTAGAAGCAGTTTTTTTTAATAACACCACTTTGTAATGACCTAGTTCTTGTAAATGTCTAAGAATTAAAAACCTTTTGAAAAAATAAAATCCCACTTTATGTATACCTTTTACTACATGGTATAAAAATATATTTAAAATCCTAATTGACTTGTAGAAAAAAAAAGTAGGAATCATCCAGTCTTGGTATTTGACTATTACCGTTATTTTAATCTCCATTGTTCTGCAGATGTGTAACTCCCTTGCCAACATACTGTATGTTGCATGTCTGCATCTGTTGGCAAATCAATGAAATGCAAATATACCACAGGGAAATTAAAGCATACCATTATGACAATGGATACATTTAAGACAGGATTTATGTGCATCTCAAGCAACAAGCAACTGCTTTGGAGACTACATTTTTTAAAATAGGTGAATCACACCCTGTCCCCCAGTGTTTTGGGACCAGAAATTGATGTCCAGCTGAGCTACAGCAGTACCCTGTCAGGGCCCACCATATGTGTAAAATCCCCAACTATCATTTCATATGTGGTTGAATTACAGGTTTTTTATAGCTTCAACATTAGAAGTGGCTAAGTGTTGTTAATAATGAATGACCATGGTGCTTCGCTGCTACTCTGCATGCAAGTATTTATAGTGGATATATTACATTTTCTAGGTACGTACAGTTATATAAATGTAATGTATTCAGAAAAGAATACTAGGTATCCAGCTGGCACAAACAAAGCAGGCTGTGTTGGCCAAACAATGAATGATGATATCATGGAACTGGTGCAATGCCAGAAGACTTTCTCTTGCTTTAGAGGGATTTTGGGAAATGTATTGTATAACAAGTACCAGAATCAGCACGGTTTAGGCTCCAAAAGTTTAGACTAGTGAAGGTTATCCTATACCCCTTCCCCCGTCCCCAACCTTTGGTTCCAAAACATGATCTTGCAAGCATGAGCTTCTACCTACTCCAAGTGCAGCCTTTGGCCGCCTGTGAATGTGTGTTTGAGAGTTGCAACATCAAGACAAAACTGCAGTCTTCTGTGTATTCATTATTCCTATTTTTCTGTATGGGTTGAAACATGGACAACAGGAGACACTAAAAAGGCCTGGAGTCAAAACACCAACTTTTTGAGAGGTTTTAATGCCTCTCAGTACATTTCAGACACATAATCTTGATGTTCATGTTTGTGTATGAACTTTTGGAGTTTTCAGAGATTTGTACATTGTACGTCCTGAGAGAGAGAGATGCATGTCATGTATGTTAGACTCCCATTGAATTATTTACCTATTTCAATTAGGGACTCAGGACCAAAAATGTAATAAGACCATTATAAGCATTCAGATCATCTGCAATATATCCCGACAGTGCATTTCAAGAGAACAGGATGCATCTGCTGTAAACGTGGTTAAAAACCGAAGTTCACAAACAGTAAGCCATAGAAGGTTTGACTTGTGTGGGCTTTTTTGTTTTCACTTCATATATGTTCAAAGGATTATTTTTAAAACTAACATAATTAAAATAGAATTAGTTTAACAATCACAGATTTCAGAAATCCCAGTTTAGGTCCTTAGGAACTATGATGTCATTGCAGAACCTGGAGACAACTGAAGTGAGAAAAGGAGACAAATGCACAATTGGAAGTGATTAAAAAAGATTCCAGCAAAATTGAAAATAAGCCAGTTTAGCTTTACATTGAGCATGTCCGGTGATGCACAAAGCAAAATGTGTTGTGTGCAGGTATCTTCTACCCACACTGGATTCTTGATAGAAGACACAGCACCTTAATATCTAAACCCAAACACGAAATGGGTCAACAGGACATGGCTGAACAGGACCAAACAGTTGAAGTACACAGCACATTTAAAATGAAGGCTACAGAAGCTTACATGTAGCGCTTCGCATTGGCAAATCTGGTCAGTCACACAACGGGGAGAAAGTCTCCTGCAAAGGATAAGCGCTTGATGAAGACAGAAGTGAAGTCTAGTAGCATAGCTAGGCGAGGTCCTGCTTTAAAACACTTGCCAAATTGGAGAGATGGGCAGTGATGTAAAAGAACAGCTCCACAAAAGTGTCTCAGTTCAGACAGATGAGGTGACCGATTACATTCAGTGGTGCACAACTAGAGACTCATTTTACATCAGGCAGCCATCAGAATTAAAGGTGAAGTGCTTTTGAAACCTTTAAGTGGCAATGCACAAGACACTGGTATTGACTGGGGATGATGGTCCGTGGGCCATGGTGATGCAAGGTCTATGACCGAAGAGCACAGTGGCCTTGTGACAAGGATGCAAGCAGGAATCCCCAAGGCAACCTGGAGTCATTGTTTCATGTCAGGCAGACAATGGCTGTTGGCTCAAGATGCCACAGGTTCACAGCAATGGGCTTTCCAATGCAAATCATGCACTTGCCAAAGTTGCGCTCAGTTAATTTATTGATTTTTGCCATTTTACGCAAAGAGATGGGGGCAAGCCTCAGCCTGTCATTACACAGAGAGGCCTTATGTCTGTCTAGGGCCAAGGTGTGGACGACTCAAGACTGCGTGAGCTTTGCAAGGAAGCCTGCATTTTTCTTGCTGACCAAACGTCTCCACGTGTACAGCAAGTCAGGGACACTCATTGGATATCCTTGTTGTGATATCCATCTGCCATATTTGAGTGACTAAATGTGTCACTTCAGGGTCGGGATTCAAACGTTTTAATGTCAAGTGACAGGATAGCCGCATTCATTAATAAAGGTGAATACGGGTCTTTATATGTGCAGCAGGGATCAATTCACATGTCTTTGACACAGGAGTATCTTATGGATCAGTGTGTTAATCATTCAGTTGACAGTATGAAGGACATAACTGTTCTACATTTACATGGCCTACAGGAACAATTCAGTGAATATTTCATGGATGTGGGAAATGACAAATGTAGTCACCTTTAAGATGAAGCACACAGATACCTTCAGAGTAAGAGAAAAGAAAGCCTTATCAACCTGTCAAGCAGCAGGGATTTTATAAAATGCCAGTCAGAGCCTTTTGGTTACCAGTAGGATTTGAGCTTCACATGTTAACAGACTGGTCCCTTAAAGCCTTCATTCTGTTTTTGTCCAGTTCCCTACTAAAGGTCTGTCAGGCCTCTCAGCATTAACTGAAATAAAAGAAAAGTATGTCCCCCAGATTAAAACTGAACAAGACTCGTGTCTCCTCCTTTCTATTTTTCACCCCCAAAACCCTTACTGTGTGTGACAAAGAAACCTTAGGTTTTTAAAATATTTGGTGTTATTTTGAATTCGTTCCGTTTTTACTGTTTTGAACTTTGAGTTTAAGATACTCCTAAGACTAATACTGATATACATGTAGACCAAATCCCATACACTTTGTATTCATAATTTTGCTGCAATTCTGTCATATTATGTTAGTGAATGGGGAGTTTTCTGAGAACCTACTGTAGACATGAAATACTTTGTTTTAAAACAAGTTAACATGATGAAATTCTCGATATCATCTCTGTCCTTGACATGTTGGTCTTTATGAAAATTGAAAATCTTCAATAGCTACAAGCTCAGATAAAAAATGTATAGAGTTCAGAAAGCTCAGAGTACACTGAGACTCTACAGGACTAGGTGTATAGATCACTACTTTACATTAGTTGCAGGCGTTGAATTTGGATAAGTGCTATGATACTTGCTTAGACTGGTTAGATAATTGGTTTCAAAGATAATGGTGCATTTTTGTATGCAATTATATGAGTTGGGATGAAATTTTTTAAAATTTTTTGTTCATGTATTTTCATAACTAGTCCAGCTACTAGTATATCCTTCCCGAGAGTCAAACTCATAAGCAACTCCAGCTCAGAGACACAAAGCAACCCTTCAACGCAGCAGCGAATTCCACTATGCTAAAAGGCTGGGCCTCCCACTGTGGGAGAATTTAGTGCTATCCAGATTCCAATGGGGTGATGTCACTTTCTGTAACAGGCCCAGTGCCAAAATGCTATACTTTAATCAGGTGAAGAAAACCGCACAATGCTTTAGCCAAAAATGTAGACTCATTGCTGAAACTCTCTGGAATACCCTCTTTAAAATAAGCATATTGCCTATGGAAAACATTAAATCTTTGACAATTCAGACTCATTTTGTGAAACAACTAAAATCTCTATCCAGATTGCACTGCTATGAGTCTGTTCTGCACTGATATTTTAAACATTCAACTTTCTGGAAAGAAAATATAATTGACAGCATTTTCCCTACTTTTTTCTGCCAAAAGACACTGATAAAGCAGCAATAAAATGTGAAATGTGATTTTGATTACATTGGCCCTTTCAAATCCTCTCAGAATTACTGTGCAAAGCCAGCTGGAAGTAACTGAAATGGTCTCCTTATTGAAATTTCTTCCCTTGACAGCATCAAAACTTGTTGAACAGAATTAACAGATTGTACAGATACCAAGGGATATGGCGAATTCTGCCACTTTTGTAGAGTCTATCATCTTGTTGAATGTTGAAATAAGAGTAAAAAAATCTTTAAATATATAAACAGATATAAAATAGACTTCCATCCTACCTAAGCCAGAACATTCTATATAACCATTTTAAGGACTTAATAAGCCCATTTTATCTTGATGTATCGCCTTAAACATGATCATATTTAAGACAATGGAAAAGCACCACAAAGTCATTATAGAAACATAGGTTTAACCATACAATGGTATGTACAATGTATGCCAACAAGAAGTATAGAATAAAACCACTTACCAAGCTTTGAGACCATCATGCAACGATGAAATTTACATAATGGAAACCTGAAGTTTTAAACCGTCGTTACTGTTATTGTCATTCTTTTTTTGGCGTCTGGCCAAAGGGAGCTTTGAAATTCAAGGGTACAGTTTCAAGTCCTCCCCCCCCCCCCCACCCAAATAAGAGCTTAATAACAATTATACACAAAGCATTGGTCCTTTTAGGCCTTAGTGTTGTAAAAAAAAGCAAAGCAAAGACAAAGCATCACTGAAAATGCTTCTGGCTTTGCGCGTCCCCCTGTATTGTGCAAAGGAATGTCTAATAAAGTTCTCAATGGTCCTATTTCTCTTCAGCCAGCTGTGCGGCAGGGCCACTCTCCTCTGACGTGGGGCTGTCCTGGGGTTTGTCTGGACTTTCCTCAGGTCTCTGTCCATCTTGTCCTTCTGAGTTTTCCAGCATTTCCTGGATTAGCGGAGGCATTGATCCTGGAATTTCCATTTTGAGGGTAATAACACGTTCTGCACCTGTGGAAACACAGAGACAGACGCTTTTGAAGTACTCTATCTGACAACTACAGCCCATTCCATTTCAATCATGATTACTTCCTCATGTCCAATGAATATGCGCAGCATACGCAGTGTGAGGAAATAAAATAATTCAGAACAGCAAAAATACCTAATAAAGTGACAAGATACACAGAAAAATAATGCATTAGACTTGATAAGAAGCTATAAAAATCTGAATATTAAAAAAAAAGTGAAAGGTGAAAACAGACTTTAAACTTACAGTATATTTCTATATACAGTACAGACAGGCTCTTTCATTGTTTTAAATATATAAATGTAGGTAGGCAGGGTAACAGGGAATGTGTTGAGCACGCAGCAGAATAGAAATCAGTTTTCTCAGAATACTAAAACAAATCCTAAATGTAATTCATTATTATACCTGATTTGGCAATTCACCTAATTTGATTTGTTTCAGAGTAGATTTCATTGTCACTCTACACAGGAGGTTAGCAACAAAGATAATTTGCTCACATCATTCCCAGCTGAGCTAACAGGCAAAACAAGAAAGCATATAACAAGAAAGCAACATCCTGGCCAGGGGATTCTGAATGATCTGGATCTGACACACTGACCATGGTGGTGCTGATATTCACTAGTACAACACTGAAAATGCAACATCACACTTGATTAAGCCATGAACCCAAATATTCATGAAAATCTCAATATCCTGGAGTTTTCTTTTTGTCTTCTGTCTTATACCATGACAAACTGCCATGTCATTCCCCCCTTTAGATTCTTTATATGTGGATTTAAGTCAGGGTTTCTTACCTTTCGCACTGATGCTGCGCAGATCTGTGATTTTCATTAAAATCTTTGGAAACATATGTGGTTTACTAGGTCTCCGCTTTCTTATATAGATCTTTAATGCCTCTAGCAGTGGTTCCTGTAGCTTGTCAACTTTTGCTGGTTCCTCAAGGTCTTGTCGGTCTGTCAATGAGAGTATTACATCGTCTTTACAAAGAGCACATTTTCATTATTATGTGTTTCAAAGCAGATGCTTGCTTAGGCCAAGCACCTTTGAAAAAGGCAGAAGTCACTCACAATTAAATAAAATACTGAAACCTGTTTAGGAATTGTCAGACATATTTTTTTCCATTAATAAAACTTGCTTGGTTCCTTGGATCTGCCAGAGCCTGTCTTGGCAAGCAATGGACACCAGTCTACTGCAGGACAGATATACAGACCCAAACACATACGCTCACACCAGGGTCGATTTTATAGAAGCCAATTAACCTACCAGTATGTCTCTGGACTGTGGGAAGAAACTGGAGTACCCAGAGAAAACTCACTTGAACATAACATCACATCACTTTATTAGCCCTATACAATTTCTTGCATGAGGAATTTGTCTTTTCGCGTACCCCAGCTTGCTCTCCATGAGACACACAGGCACACAGAAAGGGAGAGAGCACAGGGTCAGCCATTGTACAGCACCCCTGGAGCAGCTGGGGTTAAGGGCCTTGCTCAGGGGCCCAACAGAGTAGGACTCCTCTGCCAGCTGTGGGATTTGAACTGACAACCTTCCAGCCACAGGCGCAGATCTTTAGCCACAGAACAACCACTCCGCCCCACACACAAGGAGATCATACAAACGCCACACAGATAGCACCCCAGAAATAAAACTAAGGTCCCCGGACTGCCAGGCAGCAATGCTAACAGCTTTGTCACCATTAAATAACTGTCAGAGGAACCAAAATAGAACAATATAGTGGTTCGACAACAGCAGTGTGTGTGAGAGCTAACTAAAGTCAAATTGGAGAGCTGCAGTATTCAACATTGCCATATGATGGCAGTATGTATATATTAAACTGCTGTTTTCTAGGAAATGCTTCCTGTCAAGCCCATTTATAGAGTTTTACGATAGTGGCTGCACTGTGTGATCCTATTTTGGCATGTTGTAGAGGCTGTAAACAGTTGATGCAGAATGTGCTCAATACAACTTAATTATATGGGTGCTATTGTACAAAGCCTTAGAATAAATTTGTTCGTAAATAAAAATGTATTATTATGAGACATTAAATGGTTGCTAAAACATAAAATCTCACGGAATCTAAACACTGGAAAAAAGCCAATGAAATAAATGTTTCTGCATCACTCATTTAAGGACTGTTTTCAATTTCATGTTAATTGTGTATGTTTATATACAGTACTCAAGTGGAAAATAAAAGTCTATTTAGACGGTCCTTTCTAGAATTGTGAAATGGCAAGAGTTAATTAATGTTTATTGTTTTAATTTACTGTATAACTTCTTCTTTGAAAGACACTATAATCTAAAGAGCTGCTCCATGTAAGACCTATACAAAGAGTACATCTTGTCCTTTCAAGACCAGGGAGTTTTGGCTAATCTCACGGCGTTAGATCATTGATGCTCCAGATCTTAGATCAGAGTTTAACAGCAAGGATTAAATGTACTTGTAATCAACTTCTTCCTTCTGGCAAACGTTTTAGGGTTCCAGAAGTGAAACAGATACAAACATTCCTTCGTTCCACTATCCATTAAAGATGTCAACGCAAATGTCAAGGATAAACAAAATTGTGATTCTTACAACCCACTTGAATGCAATATGTTTTGTGATGCGTTATAAATGTTACATGTTGTTATGTATTATACATGTGCAATAGAGTGATGTGCAATGTTTTTCTTATTTTTTGTAACAGAATAATGTGCAATGTTTTTCTTTTCTTTTTTTTGTTTGCATTCAATTTAAATGTACAGGAGTACTGTGTGTTCATAAAAAATTACCCTCAGGGGACAATAAAAATCTTATCTTATATGTATGAAAGTAATGTACATAAACATAAAACAATTTATTGTATGATAACCAAAAAACCCCACAAATTTAATATACAGAATACTTTGCATTATCATTATCATATTACACTATCACAGAAATGTATTTTTTAGTTTTAGAAAGTGTTCTTTCACAATTCTGGTCACATAACTGTATTTGTATTGCACTTGTGAACTAAATGTATAAAGACAAATGCAAAATGGTTGCTGCCTGTTGATCACAGCTGCTTCTTATGGTGCACACTGAGCATGGATCTGTATGTATATGGGCACTGTATACAACTCTTGCTTGATGTCTAGTTACGATCTCTAAGACATTTTAGCAATTGCTGGAAATGAAAGTTAAAAGAAGGCCAAAAAAGATGAGCATAGTCAAAACCTAACAAAAACAAACTGAAATCCCTCTTAGCGACTTTAAATGTATGTATGTATATGAACATACATCACAGACAACGAATCTGAAATCCTGTTTATTGTAAATTAAAAGCTTTGAGCTTTAGTGAACAGAAAATTAAGAAAATAAGAACAGAGATTAAGAAAAGAAGTTCAGGTGGGTAGCTGCGTCAGCGTGCATAGGCTGCAAAGGAACAATTATTCCATGCTGAAAAAATGAAAAGAAAGAAAACACAACTTTTCGCCTGTACTGGAATAAACCTATTACTTGTTCCATTCAGAAAATAATACAGCAAACCAATACATGGACCAGTGATAAAAGAACAAAGGAAAGGTGATTGTCAATTTAAATTGTGCACTTGTAATTATAGAGCCTAGTTTTCTAGTGATAATGGCTTGTGTTGTAGGGATCTGCAAAAATTAGTTTTTTTCTTTCTTCCTCCCCTTGTTCAGATGCTCCTTTCCGGTCCATTTTCCTACAACCTGCAGTGATGAGCACTGCGCACCATGTGGAGATACGCACCTCCAGAAATGAGACAGATGGCACTGAGGAGGCCTGTCTCCGTGTCATCCATCTCTAAAGGCAGGAGCTGATTGGCAAACGTGAAGACGAGGTCGGTGAGAGGGCCAAATCCTGCGTTGTGCATTTGCGTTCTGTTCAGCGTAAGGCCGTCCGAGAAGGTCATTGTGTCCTGGTCTGGTGTGTATCTTGTACAGATCCGGAGAATCTAGATTTGGGAACCAGAGAAAACCAGCTATAACCAGTTGAAACAAGTTGAAACCAGTACTTCAATAAAACTCGTGCTCTAGATCAAACAATTACATTAAAGCTTATATATAATTTCCATGCATACATATTAAATACAAAAAGAGAAAATATCTAATAAAACCACTCGTAAGACCGAGAACAATTTTCTCTCTCGGAAATGAGCGCGCACACACGGACAGCACTGGAAGAATGCTGTACGTAATGAAAACTGCATTTACTTTTCAAAGCATTTTGTGATCATTATATGCAGCCTAAAGGTCCTAGCCTATTTTTCTGAGCAGCAGACCAACTAGGCCTAATCTTTTGGCACTGTTTCACTTTCATCACTGCCAGGCAACAGGCTTCAAGATGAGTGGGAGGCAAATGCATCTCTCTTGCAAATTAACTGCGGTAACAGGCACATTCAGCTTCCTTTGAAGACGGCAACCTACATAGTCACTGATACAACAATAGTGTTAGCAGTGTTTTTAAAAGGTATTGGAGGCAAACAATGATGGCTGCCCCTGTCTGACATTCCCAGTAAAGATCTGAAAACAGTGCTGGAAAAAATAACATACGCTTAAAAATGCATAAATTACAAAAAAAACTTCGGAACAGGGGAGCTGACTAGAGCATTTGGAAAGTAAAAACTATGCGAACACAGGAAGAAAAAAGCAAGGTCACCAAAGACGATACCTTAGCCCATATTCGAACCCAGGACACTAAAAGTGCAAGGAAGCTACACTAACTGCTACATCACCATGACCTCTGTATGGATCAACTGATATATTAATATACAAGTAGGATATATACCAATAACTAATTTGTGATTTTAAATGCAGGATAGTAAAACATACTCTAGTTTTAGTCTTATATTAGCGATTGACTGAAACAGTTGTTGAGTCTAGTTCAAGTTTAAACTCTTTATTGCCAAAACACTTACACTGTAGAAACACAGTGCCCAACAGTTTTAAACCAAGACTTCTGAAGTTTTAAATATTCAGAGATAACACTGCCTTTGTGTAATGTGACTTCCAGGGTGACTTGATTCAATTTGTCAATTTCATAGCTTAGTCTCTGCTGAACTAATAATTAAAATAGATAAGAACATATATAAAAGCACACATTTGTTTCATTTTTTAATTATATTGTGTTCAGGATGCAGGTAATATTCCCCTTTAGTAATAATTATTTAAACGATTAAGTACCTTCAGCTACATCATTGGTTATTGGTATCTAAGAAATTGAAAAAGAAATTTAATTAACTGTGAAATGGAATATTACTCATTCCACAGTAATATTTTAGTAATTAGATCCCATAAAGCATTAAGGAACTATTTTATGCTAACTTTGAATTCACATGTAGGCTTAATTGAAATTGTACCCCATTGATAATATAGTCTTTTTCCAGATGACACCTTTTGAGGTTGGCTTTGACAATGAATTGAAAAACAACAGAATTATTAAAGAGAATAAAACATGTTCAACATGACTCATGCAGGCGTTGCTGAGAAATATTATTTGTTTGATCTTTCTTTGGAGTCCGCAATGGGATTTTCAGTCAACACCATAATGGAAGAAAGTAGTTCTGAGAATATACAGTATGAAGTATACAGTATGTGGTTATCCAGTAAAGCTCTCCTCTTACAGAAATCCCAAAGGGTTTAACTGAACTCAGAGGTTATGCAGTGGAGCAGAAACCTAAATGTTCAACCTGCTTTGTACTTTTAATGAGTAAAATTTACATAGCACCATATTTGTAGGTGTCTAGGAGTTTCACTGCTGTCAGCCTTTAAAACTCATCAAGAAAGTTCTCACATTGCACAACCTCAAATAAATGGTTTGTAATTAACTTTACTCATTTTGGACAATGTTATGGTCTGTTTTAGTTCTTGTATTCAAATAAAGATATGTAGTCATGAAAAACAGATAAACGGTTTCACAAATTGTTCAATTCTTAATTTAATTTCCTTTATTTCCCTTTCATCTGCAATTTTTAACAGGATAGTCAGCTTTTTAGGATAAATACAAAAATGCACAAGGACTTCAAACATGTTCAAACCTGTACAGTTCAGTCGGTGCACAAATAAAATATATATTTTTTACGTAAGATTAGAACACTTATTAATATCTGTAGGTATTTACAGTCTTTCGTAGATAAACAGAAATAATATTAGTGCATGACCCTAACAAATCCTGTATGCAGGTTGTTTATTTTTCAGGAAACTGAACTACCAGTGGAAATTAAATAGGATGTAATGTATAGTGTTTTGGCAGTAGTATCAAATTCTTGAGATATTTTACAAAATGGTTAAACAAAAACAATAATGTCTACCCCCCCTGCTGAGAGGCACTGCTGACCCGTTGCTTTGGAAAGTTGTGAAATACAGTAACATGGTGGCAGAAATTCTACTTTGCATAACACAGATGTCCTATTAGGATTCGCTACTTTTAAGCAGGCTCAGCTAAGTCCTAGCTCAGGTGAACAAAGCACGTGATCCTCAGTTATTCAGTTACCGGCACTGCTTTTGGATTTGGACCAATTCTACCCTCCAGGGTATTTCTACATGTAATATTCCTTAAGACACATACTGTACTGTAGCTCAATGGAGCAATGTTTGGGAACATTTCACTGTTGATGTACAGTATTTTGGGGGCACAATAAATTCATTTTTACACCACATATAAAGCACAATACTGTTAAAGGGATAACACTGTTGCAAAAAATAAAGTACCTGTTTACTTTATAGCCATCATTTGTAAAACAATAACTTATTTCAAAACCATTTGCAAGAAAACAGTTAGAAATGATCCATCGTGAGAATTGATGCTGCCGTAGGAAAGAATCGAATGATTCTTCTTGAACACCACAACCGAGCGATTGTTCACTTTTTAAAGTCCTGTACATCATAATGGGTTTCATCCCTTTGTGTGGAAGACTTAGTCAAGTGTTGCTTATCAGAACGCTGGTAACATTGACAGGCCTGTAATTAGTTATAAATTGGTTCTGTGTTAGAAAGGAGACCACACACCCGAAAACATCCACATTTGTGCTCTGAAAAGGGGAACAGTAAAAATGGTTTCCTGGGGGGGAAAAAAGAGGCAAGCTTTCATTTAAACATTTTTGTTCTATAGGAATGTTTGATACTGTACTGTATGTTTCTAGATACAAGGAAATCGTTTTGAATTGTGCTCCAAATACATACCATACATAGTGCAAATATTTTATTAGAAAGTTTGTCAGTGATATATTTTCAAAGTATGATTTTGCATATACTGATTTCAAGACAAAGGTTCTTCCTGATGCATAGTTCAGGTCAGTGTTATAGATTAAGTTGAGCAATACTGTGATCTATTAATTGCTGTTTTGTTTATCCCGTTTCTTAAGGGGGGTCTGTAAAGAAAAATCCTTTTTGTCTTTGGTAACAGAAATTCTCAATTGTTCCAAACTGTTTACATTTTATTACATTTTATAGAATTCTACTTACTTTGCTGAAACAAATTATTATTTCTTTAATGAAGAAAAAACTATAACACAAATCTCTTAACATCCTTATGTAAACTCTCTCATTTGATATTTGCCTGACTGTACATAAAAGAAATTAAACCAAATCCTGAAAAACTCAAAGATACTGCCAGGGCAGAATAAGCTTACTCTGACAGTGCAGTTCTCCACAGAGTTAAGGAGTTCTGCTCAGCTGCAGGTTTTTTTAGCTGTTAGTCCACGTGAAGTAACTAATTCTGAGGAACTGTCAAAGCCACGAGCTATGATTTAGAGTAGTCACGGACTGATGAGTGCGAGGAAGCAGTACAGTCGGGAAAGTGCAGGACCTGAAAAAAGTTTGCTGTAAAGATTGCACTTTTATTAATGTTTTATTATTATCCCTACAAAGAGTTCAGTGTGGAAATTGATTAGAAATCCTTCCAATCCAAATGAACAGGTAATCTTCAATGTTTATACTGGTATCATTAACTGTGTTAAGTAGTAAAACCATTCAAAACACTTACCAGAATGTCTAGACAGGCAGCTTTGAGAAGAGTGATTTGGTCAGCGATAGTCAATCCTGTGAAACCAGGCACTCTTTTTGCAAATTCCACTATCTTGATAATGCACTTTGTGGCCAGCTCACTGAATTTGTCCCATAATCCGAGGTCTAGCCGCACACGGTGATCTGCACTGGAATTCTGTAGAGAAAAACGACAGAAAGGGTAAGACAAACACCTTTTCGTCAGTTTCCAACGACACTCTAGTGTGAAAAGGAGTGGAAAACTACATCTTTGATTAAACAATCCAAGGAAATTGTTACAGAACTGCATTTCACATTTGCTTTGCTCAATTTTAAAGATATGAAATTCATTACTTTGGAGAACTTCTAAGAGTTGTACGGGGGTTAATACACCTGTGTCTTCTTATTATATTATATAACTCAGTTAAAATTAACACATCACAGTATGTCAAGGCACAGATTTCTTAGTTTTTCTAGTGTCAGTCTTTACTTTGCTGATTCAAGATACTGTACAGTATGTGGAAGCAATTCAGCAAAATTATTACGCCCCTTACAGAAACACAGTGTCCTAAAGTCTATAACATGCTGAGTTCAACTTTATATCACCTCTCCTTCACAGTCTTTTCAGAACAATTTTTATTTTTTTACAAAAGTTGCCAGTTATTTGCTAACATCTTTGCTCACAATATTAAACTCCTGTACCTAGGGAGGGAGAATGAGGAGGTGCAGACCGGCTCTTCCAATCGGCCATCTCACAGAGGTATTCACTCGGATATGCTACAGTCTCCACAGTCACTTACTGGAGGACTGCAGGAGAGGCACATACTTTATTGACACCACTGCAAACCTACCCCAGGAAGTCACAGGGTTACTGATTCCCTGGGAACCAAGAGAGCCCTGGACAGCTAATGACAACCCTACTCCTGGCGACACTGAGCTAAATGTACACCACTTACCCTTGTGACTCCTGTTCATAGTCAGTTATGCGATTTTTAAAATGTAATAGATATGGAACGTGGCCAACAGAAATCAAAGCAGAAATATCAGAACATAATGTAGAATCTTGCAATCAAGCAGGAAAATGAATAAAGGCGGATACAAATTAGTCCTCCAGTTCTCTTCCTTACAGGTTAATTTGCATAAACAATGTCAAAGTGACAGTTCAAAATTCACGCTGCCTTTTTTTAAAGTCATCGCTGCATAAAAGAAGCATAAATCTGCACCAAGTACAAATGTAGCTGGTTTAAGTTTAAAAGGTTAGCTTCAAAACTAGAAGATTCATGCCACATTTCCTTAAATATATCAATGTAAACTCTGTGATGAAATGTCGTTGCTGACAGGTAAATAGGATAACTTTGATGTCAGCTCATTAAGAAACTGGATGCATTCAAAGAGAGGCTCCCTGTATGAACAGTGATAAAATCATCTCTCACGCTACAAGGAAGCCTGTGATCATCTTCTAAAAGAAGGAACATCCATAAAAAACAGACTCACTTAAGGAGAACAGAAGTGTACATAAACATTCTTTTCATTCGATCAAGGTCTCCTTTTAATCATCTAAGCCAGCAGTACCAATATCTAGTTCATTCAACTGGTTTGCTTGAAAATTAAAGTGGAATGCAAAAATGTCTAAACACCTTAGGAGACCAAATCAGAATTAATTAGTCAGGAGCAGGAACATGCAAAGAACATGCAAACATGTTCCATTCACGTTACAGTAAAACACAATCCAATGTAGAATTACGACATGCTTTTTTTTTCAGAGGTTTTACTAGGTTGGAGAAAATGATTTGTAACTTCCGACGTGAATAATTCGCTCGTTTTAGCTCGTGGTGTCAGGAGAAATAACTTTTACTCCAGCGCTCATGAGGTCCACAGGGAAGTAATCATTCAACATGCTGGGATGAGGCCCTACACAGATCCCAGGGAAATTCAATCTGCTTGCAAGCATTTATTAAGTGCTCTAACGAAGAGCTTTTCAGTCTAAACGGAACCAATCCCTATTTAACTTTATATCAAGGTACAGCTCAACAACACTGTGAACCTCCTACTATTAATCCATCCAGCATTAGAAAAACATTAGTGTTTCTAGCCATGTTACACAGAAGTAGATGAAAATGACCAGTGTTCTCTATCAATACAAGTACAAGCAGTACTATAGACTGCTAAAGTACGTGGGTAAGGTCATGTTTTTGTTTCTCTTCTTGCTCAAGAGCTTTTTAACAAAGGAGATAAAAGTACAGAAGCACCACACATTCCTGTTATCCAGAGCCATTGCTTATTATAACTCAATTAGGGAATGGATAACACAAGTGCCCAGATTAAACACTCCACCTTTGTGGCTCTAAGCCTGGGTTGTGAAAGTGCTCTGCCAATTGTCAGGAAGGCTGTTCCACTCCATGCAATCTAAAGTGTACTTCACCAACTGCCTGGAGGTCTTCAATTAACAACTCAAGACTTCACTTCACAGAGACAACTGCATTTTTTAAAACAGAGCCATTTGTGAATCAGCAGGACACTGTTTATACGCTGTTATGTATAAACTTTATAATATATACTCTTACACACACATATGCAAGCAGATCCTGCAAATAACACACTTTAGAATCATTATGTTTTTAGCGGACGTCTCTGCAAAGCCTTTATCAGTTCTGGTTTCTAATACAGTGTGATGGCCAGAATAAACATAAATAAACATAAGCATTACTAATTTCTCTGCAAGACACTTTTGGAGTGTTCCATGGAACTGCATTTTAATTTCTTCCAATGACATGTCTAGAATATATGTGCAAGAACAATTAGGATTTGGGGATCTCTGTAATGCTAAAAGTATACAAAGAGAAGGAAGCTTTAAGAAAAAAACATTTTTAGACACTTTAAAACATTGGTTTTAACATTGAACATTTAATGTTAGTTTTAGAACAGTTTAAATAGCCCATATGCAATGCCTCATTTAACTTCCTCTGGGATGCTCAAAGTATTTTAATTCACAGCTGTGTCAGATACGCACATGGAGTTGATGTGTATAGCTCCAAGCCAGGTTACACAAGTGTGACTGGCTTCAGATTTTGAATTTATTTTCTGAATTTCTATTGTAGCCTCTTCTGAATCTGTAAGCTTTTCTGAAGAAGGTGGGAGATTAACAATATTTTAAAATATGTTTTTAGTGAGTGCATACCGGTCTGTTAGAGTGCATCATTTTACATATACTGTATCTACATTTTGCTATTTAGATGTACCGACCTGGAGCTCATCCAGTAAAGATTCTCTCTCTGAGCACGAGCTGAGCTCCATGACTCAGAAGCTGGAAGCTCAATCCTGGTTCATTTTACTAACCGACAAGGACTGAGTTTCCCCAAGTGGTGATGCCCACCACTGGATGAGTGCCACCAGGGGTAAGTTTGGGATAAATCGGGGGCTTTTCGACTCCCAGTGAAACAGTATTCACCGTGACTTCCCAAGTGCATACAGGCACATAGTGAAGTTCTACAGCTTGTAGTGTGTGAATGGTTCAATGAGTGAGTGTGTTGGAAGAACATAGGAAAGCGTGATTGGTAATCAGTAGCTAATCTGGCCCTTCTTGAAAGAAAACAGGTACAACTGGCTTCAACAACACGGCTGGGTAGCTTGTTCCTCACTCCCACAACTCCTAAGAGTCTGTCTGCTCTTCCTCATTCAGCCCATGTGAGTGCAATTCTCTTGCTAATAGCCAAGAGGAAAAAGACAATTGACAATTCCAAATTGGGTGGGTGTCTAATAAAAACACTTGGAAATTTACATCTAAATTTTAAAAAGAGACGCACTGACTTAAGTCCCTCTTTTCCTCATGGAAGTCCCCATTATTCAATTCAGTTTATTTGCCATGTGCACAAGCACAATGAAATCCTTATTTCCAATACAGGGGAAACACCAAACTTAAACACAGAACAGCAGCAGCAACAACGACAAAGTAGAATGAAATGCAATTTAAATAAAAGTCAGCACAGGCAATGTGCAAAACAAAAACATCCGTGTGAGTGAGTGTTAGAGGTAGAATTCAATAGTCGGACAGCTTGCAGGAAGAAATTGTCTCTGACTCTGGAGGTTCATGCCTTTATGCTCCTATAATGCTTACCAGAGGGCAGGGGAGAGAAAAGTGAGAAACCAGGATGATTGTTAACCTTATTAATACTCCCCACCTTCCTGAGACAGCGAGTTATGAAAATGTCCACAATAGAGAGGAGCTGTACTCCAGTAATGGACTGGGCTGACCTGATTACCCCCCCATAATGCCTTTCAGTCAGAAATCGAGCTGCTGCCAAACCACACTGTAATATCACACGTGAGCACACTCTCAATAGTACACCTGTAGAATGTAGTAAGGATAGTTGAAGATGGACCAAATGTTTTCAACTGTCTGAGGAAGTTCTTTGTAGCTTCTGTTACATGCTGGGACCATGTTAAATCATTGGTAATGAAGGTACCCAGGAACTTGAAGCTGCTAACCATCGCTGCAGCCACCCCATTGATAAGAATAGGGGTGTGGTCCCCACCTTGCTCTCTAAAATCGACATTAATGTTTATGTATGTTGAATAAATGTCTCCGTTTTCTTTCTTTTAAATTCCCTAGACCACCTCTTGGCCTCATATTTGTACTCTTGCCCTCATTGTCCCTCATAGGCAAAGAAAAGGGAAACACTGAGATTTTCTTCCTCCTTTTTACTTTAATATAGAATCAACCTCTAAGTTTTCCTATATATTTTATATATTAATAACTTGCTTGATTGGTAAAAAGTGGTACTGAAGGGGCAAGAGTGTCTTCTATTCAGTTATTGTTGGTTGGTTACCACATTTAAGGAAGGAGAAGGAAAATTAACAGTATCAGCTACACAGAGAAAAATAATAAATGAGCACAATGAGTTTAAGAATAGTTCAAACTGTGTCCATGTAGATTTTAAAAGAAAAATCAAAAGGCAGGATCTCTGAAAACCTTTGACTATGGTTCGTGCATCTAACTCACTTTAAGAACCTTGAATCCATGCATTATAGAGAACATAATTTTCTTAAACTACAAAAAAACAGTTTAATGATTGAATTAAATATCACTTGTATTCTAAGTTCTTTGGCTGCAAATAGAATGTTGGATCACAGGCGCTCTTACTTTAAAATAAACAATCGTACTACATGCCAATGTGGTCCTTGTAATTGCTCATTATTGGTGTAGATATTGTTGTAAAAATACCATAGTCTACAGAATGAACTCCTACTGAACAGTTTGAACAACAATTCCTGTGTTTGACTGGGAAAACTATAAGTTATCGTAGAGTGTATTCCAAATTTTCCTTTCTTAATGTACATCATACTGTTTCGTGAGGCTAAGAAACAGGACCGGCCCTAGCTTCTTGGGAGTCCTAGGCAAGACCTTGGAAAGGGTTCCCTCCAGATCACAATTTGCACATACAATACTATTATCAGCTCCCAACACAACCTTATTTTACTAATTAGAGCATTTATATACATTAATGATATACTAGTAATATTCACATGTGACGCCATAGTGAATAAAGCCAACTGCTATTGGTTTATGGCACTGATCAAATGATGCTCTGTGTTGATTGGTAGGTGTGGCGATGGGATTCATGTAAGTTAAATACCACAGGGTAGAGCTCTCATGGGTTAACATGTTTGGAGTTATATTATGGAATAAAATGTCTGGTTCTTGAGCAGCACTTTTGTTGACCCAGGTCATTTTTAATATGCAGAGTGTGCAAAAGAAAAGAAGACAATAACCAGGAAACTTATTAACCAGCTTTGAAAGACCACATAAAAAATAAGTGACAAGCAAGAACAAGAAGCACCAATTTTACGAGATGAACATGTATTTTAACACTGAAAGTAATAAAAGGGAACATTATTAACAATAAACAGCGATAAACAGAAGCTGTTACTTCAAAATTGTAGTACATAATATTTTACAGATTAACTTTACAGTTACATTGAAACCTTCGTTGAAAGGAAGTGTAGAAATAAAGATGTAATTCAGTAAGAAATAAGGGCACTCAATACGAAAGGGAGGTGAGATCAGTAAGGCTGAACAGATGGGAAAGTTTTATAAAAAAACGTCCATAAAACCAATTCGGCTAGATTTTTCGGAGGCAAAATCATACATTACATCTTCATAGATTTATAATAATTGCTTTCACTTATATACTGTAGCGCTTTTCTGGACACTCCACTCAAAGCGCTTTACAGGTAATGGGGACTCCCCTCCACAGCATCCACCTGGATGATGCGACGGCAGCCATAGTGCGCCAGAACGCTTACCACACATCAGCGATCAGTGGGGAGGAGAGCAGAGTAATTAAGCCAATTTATAGAGGGGGATTGTTAGGAGGCCATGATTGATAAAGGCCGATGGGAAATTTGGCCAGGACACCAGGGTACACCCCTACTCTTTTCAGAAACACCCTGGGATTTTTAATGACCACATAGAGTCAGGACCTCGGTTTTATGTCTCATCTGAAGGTCAGCGCCTGTTTACAGTATAGTGTCCCCGTCACTACACTGGGGCATTAGGACCCACATGAGCCGCAGGGTTAACGCCCCCTGCTGGCCACACTAACGCCAGCAGCAACCTTGGTTTTTCCCAGGAGGTCTCCCATCCAGGTACTGACCAGGCTCACACCTGCTTAGCTTCAGTTGGCTGCCAGTTGTGAGTTGCAGGGTGATATGGCTGCTAGATCTGTAGTCAGCACACTGTGTGATTGATACTCATGATGGGCCAGTCCACTGAAACGGTCTTCTGCCAAGGTATGTTTTAATCAACCTGAACTCTGCTCCTGCCACTGTCACTGGGAGAGCGACTGCAATCCGAAGAGCTACAAACCCTAATTTAATGAAATACAGGAGAAGCTGCAAGGAAAACAGTGCCTTTTAATGCCAATTGCGTATAACTGCTAATTATTCTTTGGTACCGTTCATTCACTTTCACAGTTTTGTTTGGCTACCTACAATCTGTTAACTTCTGATAAAACACCTCTAATAGTCTATGTGCCTCGCTTGAAAATGTGTCAGCTCTACTGTTCGTTAGTTACATGGATCTGACAGACACAAACACAAATGAAACACATTTGTAATAATATGCATTATTACAGTGACTTCACCTGTTCTGAGATCGCTTATCCCCCTCTTCTTTCCTGCGCTTCAGAAACATATTCCGTACTCGATTATGACAGGGCCTCTATTAGGATCATTTACAGCAGCAACAGGAAGAATCTCTGTAGGGAATTTTTCGCACACATTTAAACTTGCTGATTAAAAACATGTTGTATTGCACATTGAGGGGGGCCACTGGTGGTCTCGGGACCCTAGGCAGTTGCCTAGTTCAACTGTGCCCAATGCCAGTCTGGCTAAGATATAAAATGTTCTTCTTCCATAATTACATTTTAATGTACATAATGCAACTCTGAAAGCCAGATGTTATAATGACGCTATTGCCTCAGCGATTAGCTCCTCCAGAGCAATAAACTCTGGTAGATTGTTATTCAGCAGTTCTGGGGTGATTTAGAATGGCATTTCATTCATTTTAAGTTAATAAAAAATGAACAAATATCTCAATCACAGCAGCTGTCTAATATATGGTTTAAAGGCTTAGTCACAACAAAAGGCAAATAAACTTCAAGTCAAGAATGTTTCCATGGCAAATGTTTATTTTAAAGATTGCCGTCAGTGTCTAAAAACAGCAGCCATCATACACAAAAATGAAGAAACTTTTTTCTTGCTATAAGGAAAAAAAATTGAGTCTAGTATTATCCTTTATTTCTGAGACTAGGGGATGCTTATTTTAAACTTTATTTTACATCTGTAGCTAAACCTAACTTTTGTTCAGAAAAGCTTTTCACGTTTTTCAAGTAGCAAAATTCTGTTCACGGCTACAATTCACACAGTTGTAAATGAAGTTACATCACATATTACTAAGTTGCACTTCCAAGAGACATTACAGAGGCTGGCACCTGAACATCTTTCATTACAAACCGGTTTTATAGCAGTAAGAAAATCTTAATTTGATCTTTCATCAATGCTGGAAAGTGAAAGTGCACATAATTTTACCAGCACACTGTTTAAATGTTGTTTATAATTCCTTTGAGATATGTGCCTCAGTACATTGACACAGGTCACTATACAAGCAAAACCACAGGCTTGGTTCTTATTATTATTGTTAGCACTTAGTATGGATGCAGTAGAGGGGATCTATTGCTGGTCACAAGAGAGCAGTATGTGGATGAAACTCGAAACATTATCTTCAGTTAAGTGAACAACATTTTATAGCCACTCTTATATCACTATGAATGAGGTTTGCAAGCAACTATGTAGTGCTTTATAGGATTTGTTTCCAATAGCCTGAAAGAACAAATACAAACTTCCCTTATTTATGGAATATAGATTTAGACATGAAAAACAGTCTTAATCATTGAAGAAATGTTTAATGCCTCAGAGTAATTGTATGCCATTACCTTATATCAGATCTTGACAAGGCAAACAATTATTGTCATTGTCATTAAATAAAATTGTATGTTAGTTTTGCTAGGATGTGTTCCTGAAATATTGCTTGTCCAGAGCAAAAACAAATCCCTTGAGGGATAATAATAAAGTTGGAGTTTTGAGTGGAGGATTTGAGGCACACACTAATTTTTACATAGACATACCTGTATAAAGAGCATGACTGCTGCTAACAACTAAAACATTTTGGAAACATTTTTTTTTACTTCAACTTTTATTACCTATGTCTACTCATTCATCCATTTGACTACAGCAAAAGGGCTGGTTTCTCAAGGTAAACTACAGGCACAGTTTTTGAAATAGTATTTCCCAACTAAAAATAATTAAATGTATATTTATCAAAGGAGTTTTTTTGACAGATTTTAAGTGAACAGTTGGACTTGTCCAGATAGGAGGAGAAGATACTGTATAACCATATCTACATCATCTTTAAGCAAGACCTGGCCTCATCAGTACGTCCAGGTTGCCACTGCAAGTGGTGTTGATGAAACATAGTGTTGATGGTAGAACTCTTCTAAACTTTTCCAAACCAGTGCCCCCAATATAGTGACAGGTTTCCATCAATTTGGATGAGATGTTAAACTGAGGTCCTTTTTATTTGGTATGTTAACAATTTCATAGCACTTTCAGAAAGAGTAAAAATCTACTCTATGTATATACAAACTGGCCTTCCTAAAGTTCCCCCTAATTTAATTGGTGAAGCAATTTCTCATTTCTCTGTGTAGTAGGGCTGCAAATAATTTTTCCAAGTTTAAATGTGTGAAGATCTTTGGAGAATCAGCACATAACTAAGCCAAACAAGCCCTTCAAAATAAAACTGCCATATGGAAGCTCTATGACTCCAACCTAGCAACACAAAGGCATTTCTAAATTCCTAACATTTCTAAATGGTGTCTTCACAAAGGATTGGTGCTTTTACAAGCTCATACAGTCGCCACACAACACACACACCAGAATAACAACTACTGCTGAAAGATTAATCATTCCAAAAACTGCACACTGGTTTATGCAAAGGATTGACCAATGGAATGTCTGCACTTTACAAAAGGTTATGTTATGGTTCGATTATAATTCTCTCCAGAATGCAAGATGATGTTGATAATGTAACTATATTGAATACAATCTCAGTGAGAATATAAGTCTCTCTGCATGGGTGTATTCCATAAAATTGGTCTTAAAAACCACTTCAAGCTAATTAAATGTTAATATTGTGACCATTTCAAACATGTTAATTTTTCTCTACATAAACTGTAGGAAACAAAACTATCAGTTTCAATTTGTGAGCTCATGTCCTTGCAGGTTTTCCTAGTTATTTATGTTTTTACTTTCTCTGTCTCTCTGGTATGTAATTCATTGAAGACAGGTCTTTTTTGGGATTACCAGATGTCTTTTCTTGCCAAAGATAGACTTACAAATCACTTCAGACTGGGATTTAGATACTTTATAATAGTATACTGGTGTCTTAAATTAATCTGAAGAAAGTTAAACTCCTCTCATTTTAAACATAATTTAAAAGGCATTTCAACAAGATATAGAATAAATATATTTTATATATATTAGAAGGAAGCATGGTTGTGCAGTGATTAGCATTGCTGCCTTGCTGCCTTGCAGTTCTGGGGTTCTGGGTTCAAGTCTGAACCTGGAATGCTATCAGTGTGGAAACCCACACAGGGAGAACATACACAGTCCAAAAAACATACTTGTAGATTAACTGGCTTCTGGGAAATTGGCATGGTGTGAATGTGTCTGCCCTGTGATGAAGTAGTGTCCTGTCTGGGGTGTATCCTGCCTTGTGCCCAGTGCGTGCCAGGACTGGCTCAGACTTCCCTTTGACCCTGAATTGGAAGATGCAGTTAGAATATGAATGGATGGATTTTTCTGAAATGACAGAGTATTCTCTGGACAGAAGATCACGGATGGTTGGCTAATGCTAATTAGACACACTCAAGCCTTGTGATTTAGTTTAATTCTTATACATGTGTAGGTCTAGAGATGTATAGAGTGATACATTCTGTTAACTGATAACAGCACTTCAACTAAGGAAGCTGAATTTGCTTTAAACATAGGATGTTTCTGCAGAAAACATGAAAATGGGACATTTCACTTTTCATTTTATCCAGTTCCCCTTTTCCCAAATTATTTTTTTTTACGTTTAAAAATGGATGGTATACTGTGTTTCATTTACAGCAGTACTGAGAGTAAAATAGATGTTCACAGAAATGTATTTAGTCATTCAAGTCATATTAAAACTGCTCTACCTGACCAAATAACAGCTCTGGACATATGATTCAGACTAGAATCTTGTTAAATTGACTAATTATTTTGACACTTAGCATTTAGCTTGCTGTGTTTTGCATTTCAAGTCTCCTAATACAGCTTTCTAAATGACAGTCTTGGTCCAAATAACCTTAAAGCTCTAGAGCATCTGCTCAACTGGCCTTCTTAAACAAGCAATGTAATACTGTTGAAACATTGCTAGCTCAATCAGAAAAACAAGTATCATTTCTAATCCTGACTTAAATTAGTTTGACTTTTGACCTGAAATGCATTGTGAGTCAATGCTTAAGTAAACTGCACTTTCATTCTGTCTTGTAAGGTAAATCAATTATTTTATCAGAAATTAAAAAAGAGTGTGATATTCTGATATTCCCCTCAAGGTATAGTGGTGATTATTATCTAAACAAGTGTCAAAATCAGCCCACTGACTCTGGCTCTTAAAACATTAAATTAAAAATATGTAATACTCAACAGAAGTCCGAATTCTGTAATACTATTTCACTAAACTACATTTAAACAACTGCTATTGTGCATTGATTAAAGAACAAGAAGAGGTTAATTGCATGCTGGAAAGTAGAAAGAAGTACAAAATACTATGTTTTGGTTCCAGAGCCTTCTTCAGGTGTGAGCTCTTCAGACTACTTGAACTACCAAGTATGATGGCGATGACACTCCAACCTCTTAATGACAAAAGAGTTCATGTAATTACAGGATTAAATATTACTTCTACAAACACTTGTTATACAATGGATAGGCTATCACTTTTACAAACCACCCATTATCAGATTGTCATATGAATAGTGACAAATTATCATAATCTAATTTTTACTCAAAAATGCACAGTAAGCAATTATTATACCGTGCAAGTAAGTGTGATATAAAGGAAACTTAAGTGTAGAAAATTATCGAGACTGAAATGAGACCTGTTGCTCACAGGCTTACTGAATGTAGTTTCAAATTCAGCACAGCAAGGGGATCTGAGGCCCAGAGTCATGTTACTCATGGAATTTCGAAGGAGGAAAGGGATTAAAAAGCCACAGTGATCTCCTGGTCTGAATCCAAGCTGAATGCAGTAAGAAGATCTGAAGGAAGTCAGAGCTGTAAGGAAACCCACCAACCCAAACAGAATTAGAAAGCCTTGCTTTGAACTGGGGACATTTTACAGCTGCCAACATCATGTAGAGAAACATTCACAGCGTGACAGAAGCCAACAAAACAAGCACACAAAGAACTCATTTTCAGTTAATCTAAAAGTACTACACTGGTGTATCCTGCTTTAATTGTACTATAAGAAAGTGAATTTTACATTATTTACATTGCATATTCCTTATAGTGCATAGCTTAAGTACTGTAGGCGAATAGGAGAATGAATATTTTTGGTTTTGGCTATAGATAAGGCCATGAAAAAGAACTTATGTAGTGATTCATTCTGGCAACACATCTGTCCATCAGAGAGCCACAATTAACTTGTTTAAGTTATATAAATGCCAATAATGTTTTTAACCACGATATTTATTTAAATAAGAGACGTGTCTATCCCTTTTTCCCTCAGACGGTTCTAAACTATTTTAATTATGAGAGAAGAATTAGCAAAGTGGCCATTTGTTTATATCTTGTCAATAAGAAAACTAAGTTTGAGTCTGAGGTCAAATATTTACTTCTTTTCCTTCCTTGTTTTTTTATTGGTGTGCGCATCTAGCAAATCACCAATGTACAAGCTCTGATTACAGGTGGTCTGATATAAAGCTTGTTTTAGAAAATAATTATCCATTAGGTAAAAACTACACACTTTAGCATTAAAGCTAATCTTCTACTCATTAAATTGCACACATAAATCTTCCTAACTTAAAATGAGTATTTTAATTCAAAATGAGATTATTGTTAATTCAGGCTAAACACGACTCTAACATGAATAAAAATACATTAATAAAAGTACATTGCTATATGCATTTTAAGAATGCATGCTGATGTATGTGTAAGGAAAAGAGATAATGAAGCAAATTGTGTCACCTACATTTCTTTTTTTGGTTTTCGACATGTCGGAAAACAATGTACTGAAGCGGAGGCCATTATCAATTAATTATTATCACATCTAAAAAACAAAGTTCATTGTATATGATTGCAGCTGCTGCCATGTGCTAAACTGTAGTTTAAGACATTTGATTTGTTATTTTCTGGATATATGAACACCAATACATCTCTGCATTTCCTGGACTCAAGAATGTGCGATGCTGAGGTTTCAATCATTAAAGGTATAATAATTAAAGGCAAGGAATGGACCAGACCCTGCTACTAACCCTTCAAATTTTAAATTGAGGCTTTAAAATCAATTAGTGACACATGTAAAGGTGAATTTCATATAGTCTTCGCTTACAACAATTAGAAAGCCGAGAAAAATTAAATCTTTTACCTTTCCAAAATGCTAGCAATCACATCATTCAAACCACTACAGTATTAGGATAGTGACTCCATATGAGGAAGAAAAAAAACTCTGAAATCAATTGTTCTGTAGACAGGTAATTGGGTTCTGAAGTAATGCTCTACATCCACAAATGTCAGGGTCTTTACCGCGAAGATTCAGAGAGAAGCCCAGTGGGCACAGAGCACTGAAGAGCAGTTTTTGGTCCTGTCACCAGAAGGCTGTTAGCAGACCCACGGCCCAGCCTGCTGCAGCCTCCAGGGATTGAAACGTGTTTGGCTGCAACAGCAATTCCTGTTATTTAGGAGATGCTCACACTGAATTGGTTTGACTGCATCTAACAAGGGCAGGAATAAAGAGCTACTGCCCTAGGAGCACATAGCAGCTCAGGTTTCTCTAATACCTCGCACTGATAATAATAATAATGTGATAATGTTGCTTTATTAGCCCTATACAATTTCTTGCATTAGGAATTTGTCTTTTCGCATACCCCAGCTTTTCTCCATGAGACACAGACACACAGACAGGGAGAGAAGCTTGGGGTCAGAGTGCAGGGTCAGCCATTGTACAGCGCCCCTGGAGCAGTTGGGGTTAAGGGCCTTGCTCAGGGGCCCAACAGAGTAGGATTCCTCTGCCGGCTGCGGGATTTGAACCGGCAACCTTCCAGTCACAGGCGCAGATCCTTAGCCACAGAGCCACCGCTCCGCCCACCGTAAGGTTATCGATTGTAAAAATCACTGATCAAATCCGACATTCAAAGCAAACAGATTAAAGCCAGTCCATATCCATTTCTGGTGCTGAGATGTCACAGAAGCAGGATCAAACACTGCATACAATTAGAGCTATTATGGCGCAAACTGCACCTGGGTGCACGCTGTAAATTTAAATTCTGCTGTGTGTTCTGACCACTTCCTGGAGCAATGACTACCGCTTCTTATGGAGAATCAACACAAGAACTTTCTCCTTCCACCCCAAGGGGGTGATCCACTGTAAGCAGACAGGCATTGTCCCTGGTTGTGAAGACATGATTCCATCTGGCATAAACGTTGTCTGAGGGCATCTGCAAGCCACACCTGTATCTTGGGGAGGTGCACTAACCTTCACATGCCTTGTGCACTATTGTCTATGCTGATGCGTGAAGACAAAACAACACATTTTCAGCTTCATTTAATGCTGTTATAGAGAAAGACTTTGAAATAAGTAAACATGAAGCCCCGTATGTAGAAAGTTAAAAATAAATAACTTTGTCCCGGAACATTTCAGCATCCACATTTGTTGTTAAATGTGCTCATGTGCTAAGTTTAAGAACTGCTTAATGTGGAATTATTTAAATTCTCTCAAAAAATGAGATACATTGGATGGGTTTTATTACATTGACATATATTTAAAAATGGTGATGCATTTTACATGTTATTATTTTAAACTGATAGAGTACAATTAAATAGAAGCCCTGATAAAATTAAAACAAACAGAAGGATAGAAAACGGATACTTGCTGAGATTACTAAAGCTCATTTATATTCATAAACATGATTCACGGCATTCTACTTTTTGGAAAAAAACAACTCCAACCATGGACCTTAAGTCTCCTTCAAAATTACATTTATATCTCTGCGATGTCTCTAATGATCCCTAACCATGGCATAACAGCTGACTGTGTAATCACATGAAGGTGAATTAAAAGGTTTTAGGTCATGGCACCATCTGTAAATTAAAGCAGTTACTGAACTGACTCAGGTCCATTTATGTTCATGCCCATAAAGCATCATTGTAAAGGGGTCATCTTCCCCACACACTCCCTAAACAGCAATGAAATCCATTCCACCGAAAGACAAAGTCTGCCATTGGAGAATTCTACACTTAAGGCTTAAGGTGGTGACATCACCCGTAATAGGATATTGTATTTGAGCCCTGGTACAATAGCAGCCTATTTTCTTTGAAAAAACACACCCATCATACACCCCCCTCCACAAATCTTTTAATTGAGAACATCCAGAGTTCACCATCATATCCACATTAGTGATGGAACCTAATCCTCTGTGGTCAAAGCAAAGCAAATATCCACATTTGCAGCCAATATCTGCTGTTAAGTTTTCACTGAGTCACAGTACATGTGTCCCTTAATGAGTCAGCCAAAAAGGTTTGCTTGACTTGGCAGCATCTGTATATCATCACAGGGAGTTGTGTACAGACTGACAGCTGTAATATTAGTTAAGTATGTTCCTTTTCCATTAAAAGGTGCTTTATCTTATTTTTGACTTTCCTTGATTATTGTAACACATTTAACATTTGTTGTTTTTGCATAGTTAACAGCAATTGAACCATCAAGACTGGATTCCCTGCCTCGGTCGGCCTACAAACGTATCAAAGCAGAAAACGAGCAGTTTTACTTTAGAGGAAAAATATATGCTTTGCCTAACAAACAGGGGGAATGATAACTGTAAGATTTTTTAGCCTGCTACTACTATTTATAATATTCACCCACTGGACGAGTATCATTAATGTCACAAAACTTTAATAAATTAAAAATTAAATGAATACTTTTTGGGCTTCAGTGGGTTTACTCTACGTTGAACTCCATGGTGGGTAGAAATCTACTTGTTTTGACCCTAAGACACATTATAAAATAATAATAATACAATATAAAGAAATTAGGTAAAAAATCACAATACAAAAGAATGGAGGAATTTATCAGAGTCCCTTGAGATTCCTAAATTTATGGCCTTTATGGTGTCACCTCAATACTCAATTGTGTGAATTTCTAATTGGTGGTTCCAAAGTCTGTATTTTGTTGCGGTTTCTTAAGAAAAATTGACTGGAAAACACTTCTTCTGAGACTTTGTTTGAAGGAGCTCCATTTATTTACATGATCATGATTTAACTATTAGTGGAACATACACCTGTAACTTATACTGAGCTCTTGGGTATGAAAGGGCATATTTATTATATGCCATATTAAGGGCATATTTATTTATTATATGCCATATTTTATCCCAAGAACCATGTTTTGAAAATTACTTCTAATAGGAAGGCCCAGACACTGTTTGGTTCTTGAATGGTTGTGTGACATCAGACCATCGTAGTGTCTCATCTTGGGGCTGAAACAAATACCTTTATTGGGCTGAATTGTGTTACTGGTTCACTGGGTTTTGAGTAGGAACATGTTCTTAGATGTAAACAAAATTAACGGAATAATACTTTACTTTTGACCAACTATGTTCAAGGCTGCTGTAATCGAACAAAATATTTCTCAGTGTGATTTAGAAAGACGCCTGTTGCAATAGTCATATTTTTATCACTTTTTTAGAATTGATTTTCTTACTAATATATTTTGGGGAGAATGTACAATAATCCATGAAAATATTTTTAAACACACTTTAAAAATACAAATAATCCACTACAGGATATGTATCTTCACCACATTTTACTCTTTCTTGGTTGGCTGAAGGCACCAGAATATATTTGATGTCTCACATCACACATGATTTCCTGTAAAGTAAATACTCTGTCACAGATTATGGATTAAATAACATAAAACAGGGTCAAGTATTAACTCCTACTAATGAATAACACTGCACAAAAACTGACTCATACTGAAACTGTTTCCATAAAAAGTTAGCCTTTCCTTAAGGCAACATAAAGATCATATGATTTCATTTGTGCTTGTCCATTCAGGACATGATGTTCAGACTTAAATGTTGTATATACTGTAAACCATGAATCATATTAGCTAACAAATATAATTGAGTAAATGTATTGATCCCATTTCATGAAAACTGCTTTTCAGAAAAAGCAGCTGGAAAAGAGCTCGATTTAACTGGAATAACTGAACAGGGCAATAAAGCAATAAAGACTAACAGGATATTATGTTCATGTCTTAACATTCTGCTTAATTCACAACGGAATGGCTGAAACTTGATTACATAAACCATTATGATTACTGAGGACATTTTATAAATGACAAAAAAAAACCAAGAAATAACTCAAATGAAAAGTTTACTTTATTTCTTTTTTAAGTTCAACTGGCAAACCAGAGGGTAAAGGATGTCATCTGTGCCGCATACCCCGGGGTACAGCAGCTCAGAAAGGTAAAGATAACAGAGCAGAGCAGTGTTTCAGACGGGCACTTACTGTAGTGTATTTGCCCAGCTGGCAAAGGGAAGGAAAGGTTTCCTGATGAGCCTTGCGGATCTTTGCAATAAGGTCCTCTAACTCTGCTGTCAGCTCGTAGCTCTCTGTGCATTCTGCCTTTGGAACTTCTTTCTTCTTTTTATTCCGGTCATTTCTAACAGCTGAAACCACAAGGTAAGCAGATTCAATAAAAATAGAAAACATGCAAAATAACAATACTGTCCCCCCACCTATGGTAATAATACCTCTCTTGGATGACAGATGTAGAATTGACCGTTTTTCACCATACAGATGCAGCCATTCAAAATGGGTGAGGTATTTCGCGGCATACCACGCGGTATCACGTGTGTCACGTGTGTCACGTGACTAACTATCCGGCGTCGCCTTGTAAAACCGCCAGGGGGAGCTTAACCTCTCATGTACAGCATTTGAGCCTTTAATTTTGAACTGTGTATTACAGCATGTTAATCATCAGTCATTAAAATGTTGGTATATATTATGAAAGCAAGATTGCTCAGTTGGACAAAAGTACACAACCTACCTTCATCAGAAATATTTATGCATCAAAGCCTTTACTGAAGATATTACTAATAGTATTGATAATGGATGACTTTGGACAAGCTGTCTACTCAAAGTATAATTTCTTTAGCACATTTGTACAAGCACTTGGAATCTGTCCAAGCCATACTTTGTCAGGCATTTTGTTTTACTTCAACGGGGCATAAAAACTTCCTTGCTTTTAACAGGGCGTTTCATAATTTCTAGCTACGAAAATGATTTAAAATGCGACACCTATCATTCAACTAGAGCTTAAAATATCACAAGGAAAAATACACACCGGTATTCCATTTCTCCCTAAACATTGTAAGCTTCGAAGTCTTTAACTAACGTGATACCGGAGTCAACAAGCATACTTTTAGAATTTGATTAAAAGGGAATATAATATGGAATCGCGTATCTAAAGAATTTAATAACGGTATGATTATATCCGTGTACTGTGGCAGGGCTGTGTAAGGCTGTTTCGCCTGCCTGATCATGCGAGCTCTCTTGTAGCCTACTGGTCTAGGTGCGTGACTACCAGCTGGCAGGTTGTGTGTTCGAATCCAGCTGGTGCTGGACTTTTCATTTTTATTTATTTATTTTTTAATCGCGTAACATAAACATATTACCGTATGCAAACTGTACTGTATACAGTATGTATATGTATATTTAATGTCTTAACTGTGCCCGTTTAATTGAATTTAAAAAAAATATTTAACACGAACATTAAGCTGTTTACATGTTCCGCCTGAGAACAGTCACCCGTTGCTACCCAACGCAGAATGGTGATTGGCTGACACCATCTGACACCCCTCTGATTGGAGAAAAAAGACGTGCTGGTGTGCTATACCAGGAAGAGGATTTCTTTCAATTCTAAACGTGTATTTTAAAAGTTTAAGAAGTAAAAACCTTACAGCGTACACAGATTTCTAAACTGATCAGGATCGTTATCTTTGTCTCATGCATAATAATGTTCACCGCTCTGTCCAGCAAATTAATAATAAACTTTATTTTATATAGCTTTTTAAACGAATAAGTAATTAGATTGCTCATAAACCTAATCACTTGCTTTTTCTTTTTATTTATGCTCAGATTTCAACTATAGATCGTATTATTAATAACCATAATAACAACCAACCAACAAAAACAACCATATAAACATAATGGTGGTGCTGGACCTTCCAGTTTTATTTATTTATTTTTTAATCGCGTAACATAAACATACTACCGTATGCAAACTGTACTGTATACAATATGTATATGTATATTTAATGTCTTAACTGTGCCCGTTTAAGTATTGAATATTCATATCTAATTTTACCACTGAAGGGAAATCTTAACATAAACATACAGTATATGGCTGGTCTCGGTACTTTAAAGAAAAAAATACGCACCAGTATTCCATTTCTCCCTAAACATTGTAAGCTTCGAATGAAACCACTTAATAAAGACATAAATATAGAAATCTTAAGATTTGTTTTATTTAATGTTGGTAGCAGGATGAACTGTCAGAGTGTATATTTTGTCGCAAAGTTGCTACAAGATGTTAACAGTGAAAAACGTATTTAGAAATGAGTTATTTCAAGATGAAAAAGAAAACATACACGAAACATGGTTTCATTACGACCAGAATCGGTCTTGAGATATTTTTAACTTGATTTACAGTATTTGAGAGGTATGTCTTAACACCGATACTACAGTGCTTAAGTACTGCTCACGTATATGTTTCTAGGTTTATATTATGCATTTCATACGGTCAAATTACTTTTGAACAACTAATAAGAAGCGCCAAACGGTATGCGTTTTAGTTTCGTTTTGTGCTGGAACCCGTGGATTGATTAGAGATATCAAGTACATACAAGTCATTTTTTAAATGTTGTAGTTCGTCTTGAAAAAATGTTACGAGTACATCATCTATCAACAATTACACAGGTTCTGTTTCCATATTGCGGATTTTGGTTAGGTACAGTATTATCAAATCCAGTGGCGCTGTGTGTTACTTTACTGAGTCCCAATCTGTGATTGAAACCTGTAAAACCGGTTTAATTCGTCACAGCCAGCACTCTTCAGGTGTGAGGGTCTTCTGCTCATAATGAAACGCTAAAATGTTTGTGTATATTCTAATGGTAGTGGGGGCAGGGTGTGTGGGAACAGGTTTGTTCTTCACACCTGAAACATTTTCTCTGAAAGGATTTTCTTCGAAGTTTAACCGATCTTGTTACAGCATGTTACAGTTTACTATTATTAACCATATTAATTTTAAGTGCTTAATGTAAAATCTTGTAAAAATATATTTTCATTGTTCAAATATACATTAATATACATTAAGTCTGACTATCATATAATAATAATAATAATAATAATAATAATAAACTTTATTTTATATAGCGCCTTTAAAGGTGGCTTCTCAAAGCGCTTTACAGGATGACAATAACAATAAATAAGAAGACTACAACAATAAATAAGAAAAATTTCACAAGACAGGACACAATTATAATTACAGCAATACAACAATAACAATAGAGGAGACCGTGGAAGATGGTATTAAGAAGAGCAGAGGGGTGAAGAATGGAACCAGTTAAGTAAAGGCTTTTCTGAAAAGGAGGGTTTTGAGTCTGGATTTGAAGGAGTTTAGAGAAGGTGACTCTCTAATATCCTTGGGCAAGGAGTTCCAGAGCTTGGGGGCATAGCAGGAGAAGGCCCTGTCGCCCATACAATGTAGACGGGCTTGGGGGACAGTAAGGAGGGCAGAATTTGAAGAGCGGAGGTTGCGAGGTGGGGAGTAGGGCGATAAAAGTTCAGACAGGTATTGAGGTGCCAAGCCATGTAAAGCCTTGTAGGTGAGTTAAATATAATAAGTTAAATACAAAACTAAAGAAAAAATAGGGTTAAATATAATTCAAAATATTTTGCTAACAATGTTAACTGTTTATGAATAATAAAATGTATTAACTAAGGAGTAGGATGGCACAGTTGTTAGTATGTTTTTTGTTTTGTTTCTTTTTCATAAATACAACAGTAGTACCTGATGTCTCAGTGGCTTTCAAAATTAAATTATGCATGCAAACCTGTGAACTAGAAAGATAACTAAGATTTTAATACTAATTAAATGACCGCGGGCACTTCCCACCCCCCCCCCCTACATTCTCAGAGTAGAACAGACTAACCTTCTAATGAAAGACGGTCCACCCCCCACGGACAGGAAAAGTGCCCACAGGCACTTAAACTTAATATGGTCAGTAACGGTAAACAGTAACATGGTAAGAAGGAGCACGTACAAACGTTTTCGAAATAACCACATGTAAGACTCTGATCCTAAAAATGTTTAGGGAGAAAGTGGAATACTGGTGTGCTTCCAGAAGAATCAGTATGGCTCAGAGATTAAATAAAACTTCACAGACATTAACGAAGAGCATAACGCGTGTACTGTATACACTGCAAGTACTGTACAACCCAACTCTCTGCAGGAGTGCTGGCTGTGACGAATTGAACCGGTTTCACGGGTATTTTCAAAGTAGGAGGCGAGATTTCCAGCGAAAGACACCCCCCCTCAAAAACCCAGTAAATACAGTACTTACTAGTTAAAGGCTAGGCTCCCGACTACGGCGAAAGGAACCCTTCTTTCATTAGAAGACAATGAACATATTTTAGCCCTGAATGAATTAATAGCAAACATGGTTTACATAAAAGACATTTTTCCAAGAAAGTTTAGCCTTTGTCACTAATGAAACCACTAAATAAAGACATAAATAGAAAAATCTTAAGATTTTTAAAATACATGACTTTGCTAAAATTTATTTGAAAATAAAAACAATTACAACCGCCAGGGGAGAGAGAGAACAGGGGAGGGATGTTGGTTTTGCATAAGGGGCGGGGCTATGGAAAGTAGGTATGTTTGGGAATGTGTAGTTACATGTTCTGGCTGTTTGTGAATTATCGTTGTTGAGTATGGAGTGTTGAGGTATTGATTTTGTGTAATGCTTTATGTTGAAAATTGAGGTGGATTTTGTTTATGATAAACAGGATAAACTGGGATGGGAGGAAGGTTTGGTTTTGCATAAGGGGCGGGATTATGATAATTGGAGGACTTTGCGAGTGTAAAATGGTTTGATTATTTGATTTTGTATTGTGGTTGTTATCTATGTTTTTGGTTGGTATTATGTTTATATGGTTGTTTTTGTTGGTTGGTTGTTATTATGGTTATTAATAATATGATCTGTAGTTGAAATCTGAGCCTAAATAAAAAGAAAAAGCAAGTGATTAGGTTTATGAGCAATCTAATTACTTATTCGTTTAAAAAGCTATATAAAATAAAGTTTATTATTAATTTGCTGGACAGAGCGGTGAACATTATTATGCATGAGACAAAGATAACGATCCTGATCAGTTTAGAAATCTGTGTACGCTGTAAGGTTTTTACTTCTTAAACTTTTAAAATACACGTTTAGAATTGAAAGAAATCCTCTTCCTGGTATAGCAAACCAGCACGTCTTTTTTCTCCAATCAGAGGGGTGTCAGATGGTGTCAGCCAATCACCATTCTGCGTTGGGTAGCAACGGGTGACTGTTCTCAGGCGGAACATGTAAACAGCTTAATGTTCGTGTTAAATATTTTTTTTAAATTCAATTAAACGGGCACAGTTAAGACATTAAATATACATATACATACTGTATACAGTACAGTTTGCATACGGTAATATGTTTATGTTACGCGATTAAAAAATAAATAAATAAAAATGAAAAGTCCAGCACCAGCTGGATTCGAACACACAACCTGCCAGCTGGTAGTCACGCACCTAGACCAGTAGGCTACAAGAGAGCTCGCATGATCAGGCAGGCGAAACAGCCTTAGACAGCTCTGCCGCAGTACACGGATATAATCATACCGTTATTAAATTCTTTAGATACGCGATTCCATATTATATTCCCTTTTAATCAAATTCTAAAAGTATGCTTGTTGACTCCGGTATCACGTTAGTTAAAGACTTCGAAGCTTACAATGTTTAGGGAGAAATGGAATACTGGTGCGTATTTTTTTCTTTAAAGTACCAAGACCAGCCATATACTGTATGTTTACGTTCCAAAATTAATATCGTTTATGGCCTTCACACGCGTTACAGTATGCTCCTATTCTTTTTATGCTCAGCTACTAAGATTTCCCTTCAGTGGTAAAATTCAATATCTACAACGGGCACAGTAAAGACGTTTACAGTACAGTAAGTCTTTCTACGACAGACCAACGGACCACGAGTGCCCCTGTCGGTCAACCAATCACGTACCGCGGTATCGCGTGTCATCTTACCTGCGGTATCTGTACTGCGGTGTCTTTACCGCGCACTTTGAATGGCTGCATCTGTACACAGTGAGATACAGTACTGAACAAGTTCTTCTCTGTTGCTTTACATGTGATTGCTTTACAACGGTTTGAAGAATTGCTTATGAAACAACTTACTGAAATATCAGGCTGGTGTGTCCCTTACAAGCTTTATTTCACTGCTAACAATTGATGTGGCTGTAAAATGACATTTTCATCATCAGTCTGGTATTCAGTTGTGACTGATTTACAACTAATGAAATCTTAATCTTATAAAAAGCCTTGTGATTCCACTTTCTTGTTGGCAAGACAACCCTAAAGGCTTCTATATCAATGATGTTCTATGCAGGACAGTAGACCGCCTTGTTCATGGAACAAAGCAAGATGCCAGTAGCTTTTATAAGAAAACATTATTGTGTTATTTACCTTATTTAAATAAGTAAGGGCAATCACGATCTCACATACAGAATCCTGTGATTTACACAAACAAAACATAATAGAGATATCAATGTACTATTACAGGCCACACCTAAAACTTAGGAGAAAATAAACAAGGATCAGCCTTCAATAGTCTGCTTCCTCATCACAAACATAGATCATATGATGAACCTCCAGAGAGCTTGGTAGTGTTTGGTGTTTTGTGGCTTTTTATATGACAACATCACAGGAGAATTGCAGCTCTAAAATTGAGAAAAATATTAATTCAATCCCAAAATATGGCTCCTAGTTTACATAAAATGGCCCTCCTACGGAAAACTATGCACATTTAATTAATTCTAGAATGGCACTCTCATAGCAGCTTATTATCAGTACAGCACATCTTAAAATAATTTCTCAAACTCCCTGTTGGCCTGTACAGACTCCATTATTTTCTGTTGAGGGAAGTCATATACTTTTACCAAAGTAATTAAGTTTGAAGTAATAGTCATTTGCTTTTTAAAGAACCATTAAAAGATTAACCATATGCATTTCAGTAAAACGCCACAGAAAATATTTGGACTTCATAAAAACTCTAATTTGGTGCCATGCTCTGAATGAGTTTCTTAATCCATCTCTGAGAAACTCTCACAATTATTGCAAAAAAGGAAGTTTTTTTGAAAGCTCAAAAGTACTATACCTTTTTTTGTTAAAGTAAATATTATCACTGACTTTGACATGTTTTGCTAACACATTTATCAGGCTCTAGATGATGCTGTATGAATTACATTACATAAACAAAAACTGTATGTTAATGACAGCATTTTTATAAAGGATCAACATACATTCAGTAAGTACAATATGAGGACTGGTTTTGTCTGTATCTATAGACGCTTCATCAGTGTTGTCCTTAATTACTTCCCATTTACAATCAGCACTACCAATAACTGGTAGTAATTTGATCAATGCTAGAACATCTACCATACCTTTACACATGCACCCATCTAAATGTCCGCAAGTAAAAATAAGCAATTTTTTTCTATTTCTCCATTTTACCAGGTGGATAATTTGAAAACAACCCCCCATTTAAAATTATGACCTGGAGACCCATTTACATTGCAAGGCGTTTACTGGAGCATTTTAAGTGAAGTTACATACAGAAAGCCTTACGTCTGGAGTCCAGAGGCCTAACTGTTATGCCCAGACTAGCAGCGACTCAACATCAGCTCAAAACTGCCCCGGGAAGAGCCGCAACATTCCCTCGCATTTCTCCCAGGGCTTCAATTCTAACGCACTCCGGACGTCTTTTGGTTTGGCCTTCCCCATACCAAGCCAGCACACAATCATCGAATTCATTATTCCAGATTCCCCATTTAATTCCAGAAATGCCACAGGAAAGGTGCTCTGTCATTGAGCCAAGTGTACCAGCACAGCACTCTGTTCTGCTACATTACTACTGTATGACCATACAAACCAGCGAACCTGATGCCTCCAAGTTATCCCAAGCCCCGAGACCTGAGACCTGAATCCTGCCTGCCTCTCATTCACCCAGCATCATTCCTATGGCCTCTTCCCAAGCTTGTTCCTGTCTACCCCAGTTCCTATTCTTCTCCCGGTCTCCCATTCTTGCTTCTCCTCAGCTAACTCCGCCAGCCTGCAGGAAATGCCGAGGGCCTGCCATTGGATCCCCTTCCTGCCTGTGAGACACAGCTGTCAGTGACAGCATCCCACATCACAACACTGACAACCACTCTACAGTCCTGCTCAAAAGCTGTGTAAGGTTTATATACAATATCAACTGTAGCGCTAACAATAAAGATAATAATATATCTTGCTTTAAATCAATTCAAAACACTTTATTCATCCCCAGGGGGGGCAATTTAAGAATTGGTCATTCATCCAATACAGGCAGAGCCAAAGCCAAGCAATTGGAGCAAGGCAGGATACACCCTGGATGGAACACCAGTCTATTGCAGGGCACACAGAGACACAGACATGCGCAATCCCTCACACTAGGGCCAAAATTCTCAGAAGCCAATTAACCTACCAGGATGTCTTTGGACTGTGGGGGGAAACAAGAGTACCTGGGTGGAAAACGTATAAAAAACACAGGGAGAACACATTAACTCCACATAGACAAAACCCCAGGAACTAACCACTGTGCACTACTGTGCTGCCAAAAAGTAATAATAAGAAAAAGAAGAACAAATAAAAAGCTAAAATGTAAGGTGTTTTCAGTTGGTGTCAACAACTTGACCTCACCTTAATCCATTATCTGCTTAAAAAATGATTCCAATATTTTGAAGGTGAATCATCCTGTATATGAATAATGTTGAGTACAGAGTGAAGAAGCCAGTTCATAGATGGGGATTATTAGAAGGCCATGATTGGTAAGGGCCAATGGGAAATTTCAGGGTTACACCCCTCCTCTTTTCGAGAAACGCCCTGGGATTTTTAATGACCACATAGAGACCAGGACCTCAGTTTTATATCTCAGATGGCCCCTTTTTTTAAACAGTATAGTGCCCCCATCACTATACTGGCGCATTAGGACCCACACAGATCGCAGAATGAGCGCCCCCTACTGCTCCCACTAACACCTCTTCCGGCAGCAACCTCAGCTTTCCCAGGAGGTCTCCCATTTAGGTACTGACCAGGCTCACACCTGCTTAGCTTTAGTAGGTTGCCAGTTGTGAGCTGCAGGGTGATGTGGCTGCTGGCATAATACTAGAGATGTTGAGACCAATAGTACAAGAGTGTAACACCAGTCTGACATGCCAGTCATCAAACAGAACTGCCAGCCTTACTGATGTAGTGCGGAATCAGGCCAGCTTACATATTTAATACATACTGTATAGTCTGATGTCTTTCCATTACAGCATTACATGCCTACTGTCTTGCTCAAGCTATTTCACCTCACTCCCACAAAACATGGCCACACCATGCTGCCACCTTTAAGGACACTACAAATTAAAATGAAACTCTGTAAATAAAGGAAACAGGAAAAGGAAAGGAAAAAGAAAAATACATGTCTTTAACGTCTAATAGGAAAATTAATTTATTTTTAAGACACAATCCCCTTTAAATGGAAAAACTGACAATTACATGAACTTTTACATGAACTTTTTTGTATTTTCTGGAGGAAGTTAAATTGTAATAATAAAAATTTAGATTAATTGAAGAATTACATCGTATTCCAGCATGTTGTATACGCCTACAATAAATTCCAAGTGTGCATTGTTTACAGTTATTTTCCTGGTAAATCTTTATGCGAATAAAGAAAATCAAAGTGGCTTTTACAAACACATAACTAAACAAACATTACTATTTAGACTTATTTAATATATTCCACTATATTTCTTTTTTAAAAACAGAATAATTTTAATTCAATCATATACTATTTTCACAACTGGTTATCCCCTGCAATGTGAATTCGAAAGGGCAATAGAACTCAAAGCCGGACACAGACTGAAGGCTTATTAAGTTTTGAGTTACAAAAGACATATTGTAAGGTAACTAGTTAACATAGGCTGAATGTAACTCACCAAACCATGTTTAGTGCATTAACATTAAATAGATAAAAAGTTAATACTGTAGCTAAAGAGACTATGCAATTTCAGTCATTTACTCCAAAGGACAATACAAATAAAGACACCAATGTTTGTGGGAGGGTGGCACAGTGGTAACCATTGCTGCGCTGGAGCCCTGGGTTCAATTCCAGACCTGGGTTACTATCTGCATGGAGTTAGTATGTTCTCCCTGTGTCTGTGTGACTTTCCTCTGGGTGCTCCAGTTTGCTTCCACCGTCCAAACACCTGGTCGCTTCATTGGAAAATTCCAGGAAAAGTGGCCCTGACGTGAGTTTGGGTGTGTCTGTGTGTGCCCTGCAATGGACTTGTGTCATGTCCGGAATGTACAGTATTCTGCTTTGCACCGAGTGGTCAGCTCTGGCAGAAGGCTCTGTCTTCTCTGTGACCCTAAATTGGATGAAGTGGTTAGAAAATGGAATAGAATATGTTTGCACAATAGCATAATTTACTAGTAAATTGATAGAATTTCAATCTAAAGGTTAACCTAACAAAGTATATGCTCTGAAAACGAATTTACAAAAGATCAAATGTTGAAGATTGTTCTACTTTTTGAAGCATTTTATTTTTTTATTACATTGCACAGTACACATAGGAAGCCATTAATCCTCAGTTTACTGTGTTCTCTACATCTTTAATATACTGTACACTCCGTGCTTTGTGAATTTAGATTGCACTTTGAAATCTCTTCTGATTTCAAATAGAGTTTTGAAATCAGAAGGCCACAGAGTTTTAATGAACTTTAGTCAGGGACTCCACTTCAGAAGCACTAAGTAATCTCAAAAGGGGATATTGGGCCTTTCTCCACTTAAATACATTTGTGCAGGAATCTTTTCTGAGCTTAACCATCTGGCTCTGAAAAGATGCACTGAATTATCACCCCACATATGAAAATATTGACCTTTTTTTATTCTGTATGTTAAGCGTGTTTTTATTTTTTTTTGCCACACCTAAACATTGTGTTACTATTTGCATGAAGACTTAATATAGAAAATGCAGTATGAGGAACATTTAACAGATATGTTTGCTTCCAAACACATCTAAATTCACTGCATTCAAAATTCTAATAGTTAAGTGGCTTTCATAAAAAAGAAGTTCTGAGGTCACTTTGGTACAAACATGCCAGTATGTGCTGTCTGAAAAATATGGAAGTTTGCATACAGTATATCAAATACTGTATTTGTAAGCTGAGTCTTGTGTTGCTCTACAACTGCTTAAAAATGTCCACATTCTAAAATATACAGAGAAATATTTTAGAATATAGAATAAAAGTTCAGATACTTTTAAAACCCTGTGTTTAAAACTCTTTAGCTGGAAACATTTAGCCAGAAATCCTGATCATATGCATTACTGAAGGCAATGTTTTAGCTTTCTGAAGACATGAAACACCACAGGCAGTGGCATATGCAAAGTTAAATAAGTATATTTCTCTGGCTAACAACCCACTTTGTCAATCCTCTATCAAACTTGCTGTCATCAAATTATATATTCCTTAAAATAAGTGAAAACTATATTTTTAAAGTCCCAGGGTGCGTGTAATTCAGCTAGACCTGGGGGCCATTATATAACTACTAAGTATTACCTCTCACATTTCAAAATGTATTTTTAATGAACAGAATCGTACTCCTACTATACATAAGTCACTTGAGAAAGTGAGCTTTGAACTCATATTTTAAGGATGACATTTTCCTCTGAGTGTCTTTCACAAATGTCATTCAATTCTATTACAGTGACTGATTTTTGGCCCTAGGGCCAAAAAGGAGCAGTACTCTAACCTAGCCAGCAAAACCTATAATCTCGCTTCCACGTCCCTTCAACAAACGCATCTGTCTTTGTTTTCAACATTCAAAAACATATTTAATAGAGATGACATATCTGCTAAGATTAAAATACAAAAGCTTTAGAAAATCAAAGGAATCAAAGCAATCTGATTACCAAGCAAATATTGTGCCCTTTATGAGATAATTGCAGTTCTACACAACAGCACAAAATACACACCAGGCATTTTAAGAATAAAGCCAGCACTGATCATCCTAATTAACTGTATTTTTAGGGTAGATTTATGAAAAATGTGAGGATTTTTTTTTGTTGCTGTTGTGCAGGCGGCTTGCCAAATTAAACAACTCACAGAAAACAAGAAGTCCATTATGAAATTTGTTTCTGATTTTCCACATTAGACTTACATCACCCAGCTTTCACTCAGAAATGATCTATATGCCAAACACAAGCTGATCAGAGCTTTAACTGTGACAATTGTGACATTTTTAAGAAAAGAAATAAAATACCAACAAACTGAATAGATGCTGTGTTCAGAATATTAACGTAGTGTTGCATATTTTCCCATAACACAGCCCAAATGGATGTGTGCTTTATATTTATGAGAGGGGCGATTCTCAGTCAGAATTTTACTTGCCCTCAGGCTCATTCATGTGTAATTCTGGGTAAATGACGAAGAAGCAGTTCATAAATGTGTTCTACAGTGACTAATGTACTGTGCGTGCATGCTGTGTTTTCTTCTATTATTAAGGTAAGCAGAACATATTTTTAAGACAGGCCAAACAGAGACGACTAAAAAATGTCCAAATTGGTGAAAGACATAATAGAGACACTGACCAGAGTTTTGAGGAATTGAGATGTATGCTGATCTCACATTTCAGACTAAATATGCATGAACTCTGATTGCTAATTGCTTATTGAATGATAACGGTACGTTCAGAGAGCAATTAATACCTTTTAAAAAGCAATCTATGCTTTCAATTCCTCAACGTTCTCCAAAAACAGAAAAGTCGATGTATATCACTGCAGTGTGTTGACACAAGCTTTTGAATTGCCCTTCAGCAGCTGACAGCAAAAGCCTAAGTGTGGTCTACAGAGGGTCGACATCTTTGCTAACATCTTTATAAATATACACTACTCCCATGCCCTGCCTTGATGATGATAAAGAGATCAACATGGATTAACCCTGTAGTCCTTATCTCTGGTTTAAGAATTTGCAAATTTACACAATAAAAGACATTTGCCAACAAGCATACAAGGCATTTTTCTTGGATCTTTTAAGGAGATCAATTGAATCATCAGACAAAGGTAAAAATCAATAAAAAAGTGTATTTTTTGTATTTTATACATATATAACGGGAGCAATTTGTAGTGTTGCACAGTGTGTCAATTCCATTGTCTTTCAAATAAACTGTATCTAGTTAAATACAAAAAGATTTTAATATACTGATTCATAGGAAGGTGGAATGGTTTTACTGCTGTAGATTGGTGTATGGGTATTACACATCATCTACTGTATCTCCAGATTAGTAATTCATGGTATGTATCCTTTCAGAGACTGCACAGTCAAATTATAATTATTTAACAGGTTATCTGTTTTGGTTTAAAGCTCTTTGCAGTGTCCATATGGCCTCTCATTGGCTTCACATATCCTTGATTGCTCATTTTCAGAAAGTAGGTCTGAATTGTGACTTCCTTCTTATTGCAACGTTAAGCAAACAGGACAAGGAGATTCATCTTGTCTACACAGCTTGGGTGGCATTTACATAAAGATCACATCCAGTTATTTCTTGAAGCATCCCACAGTAACTAATCAACACGGCTCAGTAACTTGTTCCAGGTACCCTGCACTCTTTATGTACAGTAAATAATTATAAAGAAGAAACAGTACATCTTATTTTCCATTTGTGTGCTGTGCTCACCTAAACCTAAACCCAAAAGATGTATTTATTATTTGTATTTCACATGACAATAAAGAGTCAATGGCATCAAAGCATGGAATCTATTTGCAGTGCAACGGTTAGCACTGCTGTCTCGCAGTGCTGGGGCCTTGGCTGTAAGTTCTGGGGTGCTAAGGAGTTTGTATGTTCTACTCGTGTTCACTTGGGTCTCCTCCAGGGGCTCTGGTTTCCTCCCACAGTCCAAAGACATGTTTCTGGTAAAACTGGCCCTGTTGTGAATGTGTGTGTTTGTGTCTGTGTGTGCCCTGTAATGGACCGGTGTCCCATTTAGGGTGAATCACACCTTCCATGCATTGCTTGCCAAGATAAGCTCCAGCTCCTCTGCTCTCCTGAATTGGATGAAGTGGTTAGAAATTGGATGGATGGACATAACAAGGTTAATGATCTTCCTTCATTAGACCTGAAATCACTGCCTACCTGGAATTAATACATTAATACCTGGAAACATCCCTATTAAATGGCACATAATAAAACTTAGTTAAAATGAGCTAAAAGCTTTTTTAAGCTCTCTGATCTACACGGTCATATACTTTTACAGCACTTTAACAAAGAGACTTCAAGTTCAATTTTGCGATCTTTTAAGATAAAAAAGTAGATTAAAAATAGATTGAGGGGCTGAAAAAAATGCCTTTGAATATGCCTGCTACAGTATATATATGTGCTTTACAATTCTAATGGGTACTGTCGCAGACAAAATTAGATTTTGACATTATAGTTGCTTGATATCCAACAAATCGTCTTTTACTTTCAGTTTTTCATTGACAGTCTGTTTGAAGAAGAACATAACTGTGATAATCTTTTATGTAATGGTAAAATTCATAACAATTAAGGAGAAGAAGACAGAAAACAAAGAGAAGGAGCCATAGACATTAAGGCGGACATTGAGCTCTACAGTTTCTCCAAATTTGGAATTCAACACAGGTTTGTAAAGCTTTTGTTTGGTTTTGTGCTTTCGAGTCTACAAAACCCTGATTTTGTGAAAGAAATTCAACACAAATGCCTTGGAATACTCTTCTTATGTCAGATTTAAGAATTATATATCCATCCTTGCTTTCTTCAAATTTAATCAAGCAAACGGACATTAACACATTCCTGGGATTCGTTTTTTTATAGCATCAGATAAATCTCATGCCATTTTCAATAACTTATTATTAAAATGGATCTTAAATCCAGTGTTCATAAAAGGTGCAGTAAAATGACATGGGCCGCAGTTGAAAGTAGAGTCCAAAGTCACTGTAACCATTCAGTAATTCTGTAAAGTCCTTTCCCTGATGCTCATTACACTCAGCTCTGGATCTCATCCAAAACTGTGGTGACATTTTACATTCTTTCCTAAATGAGTGTTGCAAGCATACTATGTAGGTTAGTATTTTCTAGGTGTTACACTGAGATTAAATAATTTATTGTGAAATACCTGAATTTGAACTGTACTAAAAGAAACTACAGCATTTCTTCTTGTCTTGTACCTCCGTTTCTACTCTATTTCTTTTTTTCTCAATTAAGTGCTAAACATGCAGGACTGCAGTGCTGTTTCATTTCTACTGTATTTTAAATTCTAACTGTCAACTGACAGTTGATCTCTATGCTTTTAAATTCCAACAAAACAATCTACTGTACATTGCAACATTAAAATCAGCTTGCATTTCATCAAAAGCACATTTTATTCCATAAACCTGTTAAGATGCACAAAACAAAAATAGGGAAAGAGACACGTATTTTACAAAATGCAGGCTTTATGCAGTTAACCAGCGAAACACCAGAGAAATACTTGCTGCAGGTATTTTTGTAATCATTTTAGATTACTGTTATAAAGATTTAAAACAACATTTAGGCTGCTGTCTTTACATCAGCTGATGTCAGTCTACTGCAGATAGAAACTAGGTCAGAGTGTTTCTCTTATGCTGATGAAACATCTCAGAATCCATTAGAATTGTCTGTCACATGACGAGCAAAGCCTGTAATCTGATGTAAGTGCTGGCATGTGTTGAGCACCACTGTGCACCAAGGGGGGGGGGGGCAGAATTCAATAGGGATTCAACTAATAATGACATCAGAATATTAATTGAAAAGGCTCCAACTCTCTAAAACCACAAATTCTAGTCTTTCCAAACGTGCAGGATCTTGCCTCGTGTGTTATATAACCACTCCAGAAGGCATTTATACCATCAAAGCCTTAGCCTCCACAGAAAGCCTGAGTTTCATCCCCCTTAGGCACAGCTTTCGGGAGTGCTGGAAACAACTCTCTCTCTCTCTCTCTCTCTCTCTCTCTCTCCATCTAGTCACTTACACAGCCATATGCTTTATAAATGAGCATCAGAATTTTTACTATATTAAAACGCATATTAAATGGGCCTCATGCATATTCGGTAAATTTCTTATCTTGGGGGGAAAAAAGATAAAGAAAAGGGAACCGTAATAAAAAAAGGCTTATTAAGCTATCTTGAAAATGAACGAGAATGGGTGGGATAAATGGCCTCATGTCAGCTGCTCAGTGGCTTCCTTTTCTTCAGTATAATACTGTCGCGAGATGGAAGACAGCACAGACTGTTCGCCCAGCGAACTCCAACTTCAACACAATGAGTAAGGTGCGGAAGTTTAGGACATTTTGGTCCTGCACATTATACTTGATAAGAAAATCTAATTTGAGTAACATTCAAGAAAATGAATTGTCAAGCATTAATAAAAGGGGCTAATCTTAAACCCATTTAAAGGTAGTAAAACATTATTTTTAATTAAGCTACAGATATTGAATATTGATGGCCATAGGTGGTCTACTCGTTTAATGAATAGCGGCTTTGGATAGCTCTGTCGGCAAGGACAACATTTATGGAAATCTTTCGGTTTAATTTAGTTATATCTTTGAACCTTAAACTAAGAAAGTAGAAAAAACGCATTACATAAATGTAACATACTCTGCAATGGTGTTTTGTACTTGATTATATACGACATTCCCACATTCTCAATGACTGCTTCCTGATAGATGCTATTCCTGTCACAAGGCATGAGTTATGTGGTGACATTTCTTTTAATCTGATTTTATGAGGGAAAACAATGATGTTATTTAAGATCTTGTATTGGACACTATTCACAGTGGGGACTCTTAAAGAGAGGAGTACAATTCACGCATTTTACATGTAAGAAGCCTATCAAATGTATGAAGGGATAAGCTTCTTTTGATGCAAAGTATATACTTATACTTAAAATAATTGAATAAAGATGGAAGGCTACTATAATTGAAAGGGCTTAGTGTTTATCATGCAGTAACAACTTTTTGTTTTGAGCAGTTATCTAAATCTATGTGTGAAAAGTAAAATAATAAATAATTAACCCTCTGACAGAAAACAGATTCCAAAGGGTTAATTACTGTATTGAATCTTTAGATATAAGTGCTGGCACGTCCTAATTTCCAGGAGTAAATATCTTTTTGTACATCAGAGATTGGAAAATTTATAGGTTGGATGAAATAAAGGCAGATTGACAGCTTACCAAATGACTGTGAATACAAGACCACAGGAAAGCTTACAAACAAGGAGAAGCTACTTGACACATTTAGTGCATTTTAGGTGCTTGTAGCTACTGTAGTTGATCCAAGTATCTCATTTCACAGAATGAATGGCTACTTTGTACTAGGCCGCCACCACTCTCTGCGTCATTTATTGCCTTCTCTTTTCAACTTCATATGTGCTTTATCTCAGTTTCAACCATATAAGAATTTGAAAAGTGAAAGGCTACAAATAACATGTATTTTTTTTTCAATAACCCAGTCGGTGTTTATGCTACCAAAGTAAAAGCAAAGAAAAGGATGATTATTTTACATCACCTCTGCATGAGCTGCCACAACTTAAGACTATAATTATTATTAAGGTCCCTGAAGTGAACTGTCTCAATGGTAGTATGTATCATTTCAACCAGAAGAGTAACTGGTGCAAAAAAGCTTGATGATATGCTGGAACATTCTGAATATCTATAGCACTATTTTGCAGGCTAGTAAATACTCACAGAGGAAAAGAGTCCTATTCCTCTGCACCTCGACCTGTCATGCCGCTTATAAATATAAGATTGCAACTGAAAGATTTACAGTATGGATATGAATGATGAACCTCAAGACAGGTTGAAGATCACAGGCAGAATCTTAGCACTTCATAAACAGTGTTCAGAAGGTCATGGTTATTCTGGAATACAAGTGTCAGCTTGACCACTAATGATCACTGCTTGTGTTTTTTTTTCTTCTTTCCAATTCAAAGTTAAAGAAATGATAAACATCTACTCAACTTAACCAAATATTTCTCATTATCTGAGTGTTTTGTTTCACCTGGACCTAGATGTATTTTCATCCATTATCTGACTCATTTGTTTAAAGCCTAGAAAGCCTGCCTGCTCAAGTTCTATCATTTTAATTGTTTAAAACAGCGCTCTACTGAAGCGCCACTTCATCTTAAAAGTGATACAAAACCTAGAAAGATAAATGTGCAGTATATTTGTAAAAAGTAATTGGAAAAGTGAATTCTGTGATTCATATTGGGTGCAGGGGGATGTGGTGGTTAGCGTTTCTGTTTTTCATCGTGGATTCTAGGTTTGATTCCTGTGTATGCATGGGTTTTCTCTGGTTCTTTAGCTTCTTCTCTCCTCCTCTAGACATGCTGGTAAGGTTCATTGATGCTATGAGCTGGGTGGAGCTTGTGGTTCTGGGATAAGCCCTAGGTAACTGTCTCCGTTACCAGGAATGTGCAGATTTTGGATCATGAATGGATGGAATTCAGTGATGACTACCCACTGAGAAACACATACTGTACAATAGAGCAGGAGTTCTATAAAGCTTCTTACCCACAACAGCTTTTCACCACTGTGAACAAATTGGGAAAGCTCAAAAGACATGGAGCTAAAATTAAAGACTAGTTTGTAAGAACACACCAGAGTAAGAATACAATTCAGCAATATTTAGCATTTTCAAAGTAATTGTTCTTCTTTAAGAGTCAATGCTTTGTCAAGAAATGTTCAACATGAACATGGCTATATTGTCTTACAAGATCGAAGCAGAAGGAAAAAGTGTCCCCCACTTGTGCCCCAAACCTTAAAGCAGACTGAAGCAGATGGTAAAATATTTAGATTCAGTCAACGGTTTGGCTTCTACCAATGTCATCCACTGGTGAACACAAAAACAAGTCTTTGGAAATTCAATATATTATTAAACAGCGTCATATATTCATTGCCAATGTGCCAAGAGCCAATATTTCATTATTATGTCATTTATACTTAATGAGACATATCAAAAGCTGGCTATAGGCATAGTTTGAAGACATAAGTACAATTCCATTTGCTGGGAACATCTTTATCATTGGAAATTTCCTCTTCAGTTGTGCTTTCCACCAGGGAATCACTCAGAAGATAGCCCAACCGCTGCAGGAAAATAAAAACTTAGCAACAGCACTGTCAACTGAAGTCAACATATCACTCAACGTCTTTAATATGATTTAATGCAGTAAGTATTAACATTTAATTTCCCCAACGTTTTGTGTCATTCCCAAAGAGGGTCAATACATTGAGTATCCTACTTGAAATATGAGAACATTCAAAACTGTTAAAGAAAGTTAAGAAATATAAGAAAGTAAGAGTTAAATAAATGGAAGGATTCCTCTGTCTTCTTTTGTTTTTAAGTTGTTTACTTGAACCAAGGTACAGAACATACTTTCTAACAATGTACCCTGCCAAGTGATCAGATGGCTGATAAGAACACATGAATGGCTAGACTACAGCAAAGTGGATTTCCCAGCATGGTGTCTGAGATCTGGATTTTAGCTAAATGATACCAAGCAAAGACACAACACAGAGGATAGCAAAACAGTAAAAGTTACATGATTAATGGCAAGCCATTTATGTTCTGAGATATAAATAACAATTATACCAGACTTGATTAAACAGTTTAGTTTATTTGAAGCAGCAGCTAAAAACTTTATTTAAATGATAGGTTCATTGCACTGGAAATATCACTTGCGTAATAAAAAAAAAGCTGAATATTTATACACTCGTCCTTCATTAAACAAGCACTTTACTTATGAGTACTCACTAAAATCAGCAAACAAATAATACTTGTTCTTGAGAGATGAGTGAAATTCCCCTGCTAATACAAGCTCCATTAGGAGTCGGTTATTTTTCCATTTTTATTTTTCATTTCTTTCAGCGATTGCTGTCTTAACTATCTTACTAGAAATTCAAGGGGTATGAGACTACTTATGGTGTAGAATAATATTTTGAAGGGTTAGAGTCACTGTGCTCCAGAGCCTATCCCAGGAAGCACTGCACACAGAGTGGGATACAAACTGGACAGGACACCGGTCCATTGCAGAGCACACACAAATACAGACACACAACCCAGAGGAAACCCAAGCTAATATGGGGGAACATGCAAACTCCACTCAGACAGCACCCCAGGAACTGACCCCAGGGCCCAAGAGCTGCAAGGCTATGCTAACTGCTGTGCCAACATGCTGATTTTTAAGGTATAATTTACAAAAATAATACTGATTCAATTTTTTAAAAACATTTTATACAATGACATTTTTTATCTTTAGTTATTAAATTATCACTGAATTTCTCAATGCAACTGACAGTCCTCTCAGATCTGTTAAAAATTACAGCAATTTAAAATTGTTCTATAGATCAACATGTTGAAGAGCCTAGACAAAAGGCAAAACCACACTGGTCTACAGTGGTCTGACATTAAGAAAATTATTCAAATTATTCCATAGACGAAGGAAGACAGCACAAAAAAAGCAGAGTACAGTGTGGTATTAACATGTTTTTTTTTCTGTTATAATTATTCATTTAAATTAAAGCAAGCAAAAGCTGTAATTTCCTTTCAATTAAAATAACGTAAAATATAAAAATGTGTTCCATTAAGCTGAATTAAACATTTTTACTTACATAGCATAGTAAATTCATTTATTCAGTTTATTTTTTTGACTGGAAGGATTTCCATTTAGCAATTGCCCTTGCTTAAAACAAAGCCCTCATGTACTATGAACCTTACTCTTTAGATTCCTAATGTTGCCTGATAATCAGTTTTGCAAAAGAGCCTGCTGGGTTGACAATCAGAGTCTTTGTGTTTTCACTTAATTAATTTCACCATTAAAGAGATTTCAGCTTCCTAGCACGATTTAATGACATAAACGAAAAGCATTTTAAACATATATCCCAAAAACATTCCAGTACCAAAACCTGAAAAAAAAATTCTGATCTAAACTTCAATTTCAGCTTGCGATACGTAACTGTGCCATGCAGATTATACTATCGAATTTTGTTACACGCTGTATTTCTTAGAGCAATGTCTTTGTATCACCTTTTTTGTTGAAAAACCAATTAATCTATTAAGACCAATTAAGCATTTTGTATCTTCATGGATAATCCACTTATCTATACTGTCGGTTTGGAATTAATGAATTCATGCAAATTACAACTGAATAAAAGTACATATTAAATGTATGGTTTAACCATTTTGAAACCTCAACCTTAAACTGAAGAGTGAATTTAGGTATTAAATTAACTACATAAGGTTGAGGAGTGATGAAGTTACAACAGCACAGAAGTGAAGTTTGAGGCATGAGTACTGTAGATATAGACCATAAAAAAAGATAATGAATTGTTACTTTTTTGTGGTTTGTGGGTGTGCTCATCACCTTGCAATTTTGTTTTTCATTTTCTTGCCACCTACTAACAACACTTTTAAATTAGACTTAAAAATTAGCAATTTGATTAAATTAAAAAGAGTATATAGAATATAAACAGGAAAGATTAACAAATAAATTATTCTTAGTTGAATACATATTCAGCCCCATTGCTACTAGAAATCAGCTCAGGAGCAAATTGATTGTTTTTGAAGGGTTTAGCCTGTGTGTTATCAAAGTGTAATAATTTGGGGATATTCTTAATCATGTAAGTGATTTTTAATCATGTATATTTTAATCATGTAAATAAAGACTTTTATGGGGTAATGTATATACTGATAAAAAAAGTAACCATGAAGCTTAAGGAGCCCAGTGAAGCAGAGAGGTAAAGGAAAACATCAGCCATTGATAATCCATCTCAGTACCATGAAGTCCATCTTTAAGAACTAAATGGTTTATCATGCCACCTAGACACTACTGAGATCAATTAACCCTCCCAAAATGAGCAGCCAGGAAAGCAGGAAACTGGGTATGGATAGCCACCATTAAGCCTTAAGGTAAACCACCAATGTCCTGGAAATGTCTGTCATTAACAATAAGCTAGTCCCTAACAAATCTGGCAAGTATCAACAGACAATGAGCTAGAAAAAATCCTTTAAAATCTATGAGATGCACTGCATACTGTACATGCGACAGAAGGTTTTGTGTTCAGACTAGGGCTGGGCGATAATTCGCTAACGATAATTATCGCGATATAATTTTCCTCGATATAATTTTAACAAAAGTTAGATAAATGTTTGATATATATGTTTATGCTTTGCGCAAAAATACTGCGCGAGTGTGCGTGCGTGTTGCAGACCGGGCAGCTAACATGATGTTGTTGATCCACACGGTGGTGGCTGACAGGACTGTAGTCAGAGTGGAGAAATGAGCGACACTGAAGCAAATGTAGAGCTGCCAACAACCAGCTCAAAGGACGATGACATCGTCGACAGAAAAGGTCATTCAACTTCGGTAATTTGGAGATATTTTGGCTTTTTACGATCAGACATAAAACAGAGCACTTTAAACTTTGCAGTCTGTCTGAGCCATCTTCTATGTACAATATGTTTTATCACACTGCAGTATTTAATTTTTCTATTTAGATATTTATTTTGTAAAATATACTCATGCATATTTTGACGTAAAAAAGACTTGAATACTCTCTACCTCAGATTTGTTTAATGCTTCTGCTGTTTGGCAAGTGTTTATTGTGTTCTTAAAATAAAGAGTTGTTTAATTTACCAATTAACTGTCTGGTTTCTTCAACTTTCACTCAGGAGAAAAAATCTACCTTTAAACTTGAAAGAAATAATGATTTGACATTTATCGTGAAAATTATCGATATCGACTGATATGAAAATTTCTATCGTGATAATATTTTTGGCCATATCGCCCAGCCCTAGTTCAGACAATTCAAAATGTGTTTTTTTTTTGTTGTTCTAAATCCAAAATGCTCCGTCTGGCACAAGGCCAACACAGCACATCACTCAGTCAACACCATCTGAAGTGTCAAACATGGTGGGGGAGGTATCATGTAAAGGCAGTGCCGTCACCATCGGGGAGCAGACGGTTCTTAGGACTGAGGTGGAAACTGATGGTGCAGACAGCACACACAAATCCTGGTAGAAAACCTACTTAAATCAGCCAAGGATCTTTGAATTGTGGGATGAAACTGGAGCACCTGGAAGAAGGCCAGGCAAAACGGTGGGATAAAAACAAAAGTGAGGTGAACATGACCTGAAGCACAAGGCCAGAGACACTGCAGTGGTCTGAGAAGAAGAGTGGATGTTTTTCTGTGTCCAAGTCAAAGCCCTGACTTCAATCTCAAAAAGGCTTGATTGGGTGGCTTGGTGGTGCAGTTTTTTAGCATTGTTGCCTGTTGAAACGTGGGTTTCCTTCAGATGCTCCAGCTTCCTCCCACAGTAAATATTGGTGGTTAATAGGCTTCCGTAAAATTGGCCCTCGTGTATGGGGGGGGGGGGGCTGGTGTCCTATCCAGGCTGTATCCTACCTTGGACGCATTGCTTGCCGGGCTAGGCTCTGGCTCCCGAGACCCCACACTGGATAAATCGGCTTTGGAAATCGATGGATGGGCTTGAAGATTGCAATCCATCAGCTATCCCCAAGACGCTTGTCAGAACTGTACTAATTATGCCAAGACAAACAGGCAAAATTTACAGAAAATCCTACTGTGGAAAGGTGGGAAAGGTGATGAAGGCATCCAAAAATACTGACAGTAGCAACTGCTGCCAAAAGTGCTTCTACCAAATACTGACCTATTGGGCTGAATACTTATGCAATGTGTAAAGTAAACTTAATGTCTTCTTTGAATGTCCTGTGTTGATATTTAACCTCCTCCTCTTCAGCACTTATTGTAACCACTAACACTTTTAATAAGAATAGCTCTTTTTAATAACATAAATCCTTGTTAAAAAGTGTGATCTTGTAAGTAGGGTGTAAATTCTTCTGTACACAATTGTTTATTGCAGCGTAGCGCATGCACGATAAATCCTGCTTATTTCTAAATTACCAAAATATAAAGAAACAGCAAGATCCTTTTCATGCTACAACATTCTGCTAAACAGCGTACAACGCTCTTGTGTGCAAACGCTTCAGAAGTGGAGAGCGTTGGAAAAATGTTACAGAAATAAAAAGCAACTGCTTTTGATGAATTATTTCTCAATTGCGTTCCAGGCACACTATCTGCTGTTTAGTGATGAACGAAAATAGGCAATATTCATGTTTGAAAAAGTAATTCTTAAAATGGATCTTTGCTTGGAGGAAACATTGATGGGGAAAACTCATTAAGCTTGTGAGTCACTTGTTCTTCAAAAACAAATTAATAAACAAGAACATCAGAATGCCTTATATTATCCTTGCTTTCAGGCATCAATTTGACGGTGTCTCATAGTCTATAGCCACCACTTGACAGATATGAATATATGCTTTTATTCCCCAGTGATAGTACCTTCAGGTAGTCAAACTGCCATCATTGTTTTATAAAGTGCTTCCCTGAAAGCACTGAATTCTCAGTATTCTTACCAAAAGACACAAATAAGACAGTTTGTAATATAACTGAATGCCAGGTTATTTCTCCTTTATTGTCCCTTTATTGTCGGCTATAAATACGTGTTTCAAAACATACCTGTAATATGAAATATACACTAGTGTGCATACTAAAGAAATACTGTATACTGTATGTAGTATTGGAAAAAAAACATTTAATTTGATTAATGCAGCAAAGGACAATACAAGATAACTATTGATATAGATAAATATTGAGTAGCACTTTTTGACTGATTAAAAAAATACAGTACACAGGCATTAAATAGACTGGGTTTTGGAGGTTGAAAAGCAGAAACAAATTACAGATCTTTTACAATTAGCTTAATTTGGTTACATACTTGTTTAAATGTTTTTGAATATTATGATGAACCACTCTAGTTCATAATTGTCTATAGTCTCCAAAATATTTTTCAAATGGTGCTCAAAAAATCCTACACCACTGCCAAGACTGTACAATTTCCGCTCATTTTTCTTTGCAAATGTGTTCAAGCTCTGTCAAGTTGGTTTCAATTGATGTTGGACAACAGTTTTCAAGAAGTGCCACGTATTCAAGTCAAGACTTTAATCAGGCCATTCAAGGGCATTTACTTTTTTCTTTCTAAGCCACTACAGTGCAGCTTTCTCTTTGTGATTTAGGTCATTATTCCACCAAAAGGTGAATTTTTATCCCAGTTTTAGGTCTTTAGCAGACTGTATCAGGTTTTGCTCTAATTTTTGCCTGCACTTTGCTCCATTAATTTTCCCCTCAGTGTTGATTATTTTCCCAGTCCTGGCTGATAAGAAGCAGCCCCATGACATAATACATATCACAATTTCAGAATTTTATTTTTGCTACATTTTCACAAGATGGTGCCTACCTTACCTACTCTCACTTGTCAGCGTGCTAGATAACACCTTTTCAAATTGTCTCAACATTTGTTTTTCACTTGAAGGTTGCGTGTTACAATCTGTAAATATTAGTAAAATAAATTATGACGTTATGTTTCTTGATTTCAGGCCACATAATATGTTACTTTGGAAATTATGTGTGAACTCTCTATTAGCACTGAATATTGGCAGAATATACAGTATCTACGGGTAATGCAATTGGACAGCGGTAAAAAAAAAACATTGATAAAATGTGAGCTTTAAATTCTTTTCACATTAAATCAATATCATTCATTTGATAACAACAAGAGCTGCATGTGATTAAAGTAATGTCAAACCAAAAAAGACTGAATTAAGGCACTAGCACTCAAAGCAAAGTGCCTGACACATGAATACTACATTGGTACCAAGACTATGACAGGGACCACAATTAATTGAGATAGAGCTAAAGCTGGCTGTCCAGGCACGCCACAACATGTTCAGTAATATTTGCTGCTTTAAAATACAAAACTACAGACTTGTAACCAACAATTACATTACTTCTTAGCTGAAGTTAACTCTAACTTCCTAGAACGGGCTGGAAAATCAGAAAGTAAAACTGTTCATGTCATTGTTATGGTCAAGCATCTGGAGACTTTTTAAAAATAATATATCCAAGACCGTTTCAATCCACCCATCCATTTTCTAACCACTTTATCCAGTACAGGATCACAGGGGAGATGGAGACTAACTTGGCACACAATGGGCACAAGGCAGGATACACCCTGGACAGGAAGCTCATACATCACAGGACATACACAGACACAAACACGCCAGAGAAACATTTCATAGAAGCTAATTAACCTAGCAGCATGTCTTTGTACTGTGGGAGGAAACCAGAGCACCTGGAGGATACCCATGCCAACGCAGGGAGAATATAGAAATAGTACTCCAGGAACTGAATCCAGGGCCACGTCATGTAGAGACAGCAATGCTAACCACTGTGCCGCTCAGCTATAATGTTGTTTCTCCTTTACAGAGAAATGAAGGAGTAAACAGAAGGGTTCCAGATCCAAATTATGCATCTCAAAATGGGGAACAATATCTGCTCTGACCTTGCGTTTCTTCCGTGCAATGCAGGTACACCGCCATCCTGAACCTGCACTATAATACTGCTGTAAGCAAAGCAGGTTGAAACATTTTTAAGAAAAAAGGGCATTTAATCTTATGCAAATTTGAGTATACAAGCCACAGAGATTGAACTTACATTCTTTGGACATTCCCACTTCAAAGCACCTCTGCAGCCGACAGTACTGGCATCGATTCCTTGTGACTTTATTGATGACACAGTTTTTCTCTCTGTGACACGTGTAAACCATGTTCTTCTGAATGCTTCTGCGGAAAAAGCCCTGAAATATAAGAAAAGAGAGAGGAGAAACCAATAAACTTTGCCGTGTTTGTATTCCATTTCAAATCTAAGAAGATTGTTTGATTTCTGTTGTTACAAAGACTATTTGTTTTGATATATTTTTTTGCCAGAATATGGTTGGAGCCAGCGATGTACTCCAGAGACATTCCAAAAAGAACATCAAATAAACCTTGTGTTACAGGCCAAAAAGTTGCCTGCAGCCATAGTGAATGTGTAATAACAAAATGGATAAAACACTTTGTACGAAGTGCTGAGTTGTCTTTTAACTTGAGCCATAAGCTACATAGCATTCCAAACCTTTCCACAACAGCAACGGCAGATTAATCAAAGAGCATTCAGAACTTTTAGCGAAGAACTGAAAATGCAACTCCCTTTCTTTTCATTAAAACATCATACAGCTAAAACAAATGGTATTTCCTAATTGATATACAGTGAGCGTGCAAACACGTGTATATAGAAAATAAATCAAGGAGCAGACTGGAAAAAAATCCACAACAGATTAAACCACCACCATAATACATTGACACGTACATTTAACAAGTAACGGTATATACTGTATAATATGCTGATGCTTCAGTGTATGTAAAAAGAAATAATACATTCAAATTAAACACTATCTACTGTAAGTTCTCACTGGTATAAGAAAACAGAAGGCTTTGAGTAGAGTAATGTGCTAGTTCTTTGAAACCTCCATGTACAGGTTGATAGCAGTAGGCAGGCATTTGTTAAAAGAAGATAACACACAGACAAGGGGCTTCTTGTATTGTACTGTACATGCTATGAAACAATTAATCCCTGTTGGAGTGATCTACGTACCACCTCATAGTTCATCAACTCAGACCACATCTTAAACAAGGCAAAGCCACACAAGACTGAGTATTATTTTGATGCTTCATATATTTCTAAATATCTCTAAAGGATGCACTTTAGTGGAAATGCGGCATATGTTTTGATTTTTTCCAAACAAATCTCTTCAGACAGGAATAATAATGCTTACTATGTATGTTCAAAAACCGTTCTTTGAGTTTTCAAAACACTTATTCTGAAAAGTCTTTCTAAGAACTTTCTAGAAAATGTTGAAAATACTTATTTTTAGAGGAGCTGTACAGCTGTCCCAACTGGTGAGACATGAAATAAATTGACAATGAGTACATGGTGTTTTTGTTTGGAACAAAAAAACGACAACAACAGCAACAATTATTTCAGCACCAAAGCAGAGACATTAATTTTATTTCTGGTTGCTTTATTTGATTGAGGATTCAGTGTAGGCCGCAGTATACGGTAGCAAAGGTCTTCTCCTCAGCCTCAGACAAATTATTCTATATACCTGGCTGAAACTGAGTACCACTAAACAGCTCCCCCCTGTGAACAGTTGTAGGCGACCCAGTGTTTTTTTTAATTTCCTTTAACACAACGCACAAACTGAAGAGTAAAACAGGACTCCACATGTTGGATAGCAGGATCCTCACAAAGGTCATTTTCTCCTTTTTAAAACTTCATTATCAAACTGAAGTGTCAGCCCACATGTATAAGGATCCAAATTGAAACAATAAGTACCAGTGCAGCATGAGCAGGAATATTTTGTTTTTCATTTTACCAATGAACCTATTTTATGGAACAGAACTGCCACTGGCCATAATAAAATGAATATCAGACAATATTTTGGGAGTCACAATTCAATAAAAACACATTTTGCACATACTGTAGTCACTATAATGTAACATAATTACATTTTAACTATCGCAATTTTCACAGTGTGCTTATAAGTATGTGCTGCATATTTTTCATTTCCTAGTTATTTAATCTGAAAGCACTGTCTGCATTTGCTAGAGGAGACACTATCTCCTTTTAAAACAGAAAATACCTAAACAGCTTAATGCTTCTGAGACAACATGAATACCTCTTCTTCATCTTCAGGTGCTAAGATCCATGTAAATACAAGGCAGGGAGACATATTTTACGAACCAATGAGAGCTTGGAAGGGCAAGTTGTTCATACCTGCTTCACACTTCCTGGTTAGATTTAATCCTGGAGCACCTTCTGTGTGGAGTCTGCACGTTCACCCAGTGACTGTGTGGGTTTGGACTGGGTGCTCCAGTTCCTCCCACAGTCCAAAGACACACTGTCTCCATTAACTGGCATTTCTAAATTTTCTCCTTGTGTTTAGATCAGACATGTTCCCATTGGGGGCAGCATGGTGGCACAGTGATGAGCACTGCTGCCTTACCATGATGGGGACCCGAGTTCAATTTCTTGGGTGCTGTTTGTATGGAGTTGGTATAATCTTCATGTGTTCGCAAGGGTTTCCTTTGGGTGCCTCCATTTCTTACCACAGTACAAAAATATACTGTACTGGTAGGTTAACAAGCCTCTGGGAAAATTGCCCTTGGTGTGAGTGACCACTTGTCTGTGTCTGTGTGTGCCTTTTGATGGACTGGCATCCTGTCCAGGATGTATCCTGCTTTGTGCCTGTTGGTTAGGTTATGCTCAGTCTCCCCCTCAACAATGGTTAGAAAATGGATGGAAATCTTGCGCCCCAGATTGCAGATGAGCCCATAGTTAGTGAAACTGGTGTTAATAGTATGGGTGTGTTTGTATTTGTTTGTGCCCCAAGATGCCTAATGGGCATTGCTTGCTGGTATAGACTCAGGCTCCCCTATCACCCTGTATTAGATAAAGCGGTAAGAAAATTGATGGATGATCTTTCCAATTAGTTTGTGAGTAATATAAATGGTGTTGTTCTTGCATTATTCTAGTAATTCACTAGTCATTCATACAATACTCCTTATGTGTTGCAACACAGTGGAGCTGCCAGAGCCTCCAACAACACTATAGATTCTAATGGAAATGTATAAGAAGTTCATGAGTGAAAGACATTTCCATCAGGCTGCTCATGACCTGAGAGTAATGGATGTCTGTCTCACTTCCCAATTAACACAACCTTCCATCTGAGGGCTTGCATAAGAGCAGGTAATATTTCTGCAGCTATAAATGGAACATGTCTTGCCATTAAACAGACATGAATCACTCAGCTGTTTCAAATCATACAAACTGAAAGTACACCTTTGGAAAAGGACCACTCCTGGTTAGAGTAAAGAAAAAGCTGGATGGCACAACTGCTCATTTCATAATCACAGAGCAAGCAAAGTGTAAGATCTGCTTTGTACGTACATGATGTTCTGGCACAAAGGAACATTTTCAATGTATGAAAGCAAAGGGACATCAAAGTGAACTGTAAGCACAAAACCACTAAAGTACACTTGAAAAGCACAAAGATGATGAATCAGGTCTTTTATGAGCAGTTTGTTTTTATTTAAATATTTGTATTAACGCAAAAATGTTCTGGTGAGACGGGCTGTTTCTCCAGGAAGTACTGAGCAAATAGCTTTTTAAAATAAAACTAACAATAATTTTATTACTGTATGTGATTCTATGTCCTGTAACAAATGTTTAGTGAGGAGTCTTATGACAACTGCATTTACAGAATACATTCACGCACTGTTAGTGCCATAACAGAAATTAAGCTTGAGAGGAAAGTGCTAATGAAACAGAGTATGAAAGGTAAAAACTACATATTAAGACAGGCTTATCTGCAGAATTCTAAGTATTCAAAACTGTGACAGACAATGTGAGAATATACCAGGAACCCAAGGAATTAAGTAATGGTTATGGCCATAAGACCTTAGAATTACTGCAGCCTCAAAGGGGGCACCAGCTACACACACAGTAATTGTCTAAACAAGATGTAAAATCTGGTTAGCGCTGTTTAAGTCAGTGACAAATCCTGCCATCCTATGGATTTCAATACCAGCCTTGTGTAACACCCTGTCAGCAAAGTGATGTCTTTTGCAGCTCAATTCTTGATGATGAGAATCTGGACCGATCACACCTGTGATAAACATACTAAACTATACAGTTGAAACAGCTGCTGTTAGCTGTTAGCATAACAGAAGCATCACATTTTCACATACATTTGTGAGTCTGTTAGGTAAGGCCTTCCACATTTCCAACCAACGTGCTGCAAGCCGAATTTGGATTTTGTGAATAACACAACAATCTACTTAGAGTATGATGCAGTTTTGAAGTGTGTTGGATTTATTTAACTCTGCCTTGAAAAAAAACACTGTAAACTGAATCACTTTCTCTCAAAAGCTAGAAATCCTTTTTTCAGACAATAATTCTTTCCAAAAATTATTTTCTTTTAAAAAAAAAAAACTAGGCCACTGCAGTGGGACTTCTGTCCAAAGCAGCACCTTTTATTTTGTAACCCTGTTCCTAGTTATTGTGTGGGAAATCCCAAAAGGTATTCTAAGAAAGAAAGTGGATTGCTCCTCCAATATTTAATGGTCTGTCGTGACATATTATAACAAAGCTGTGCCAAACCAAATTTGGTGTAGCTTAGCTTTGTGAACCTGTGGGCCTGTTCACTACAACAATGCCAAAGGCAAACATTTAATTCAAGGATATGAAGGTACTGGTGGCAAAACCAGACAGTTCTGTCTAATAGCATGGCAATAAAAACATTCGTGTGCCCCTCCTGACAAGCAGTCTGAGATAAATGGCAGTCCGTCAAGAAGTGAATTTTAGTAATGCATTTTGCTTCACAGACCTCATTACACCCACGCACTGTATAAAGCCATGCCAATCCTGTTTGTTTTTTAATCTGTCCAATCTATTTATTTCTTGCCGACAATTTCAGGAGTGTGTTTTCATTATCTGGATTACAGAACAATGAATATTTTGTCAACTTTGCTGGTACAAAGTCTTTTCAGTGAAGAGGCAGTGAAGTTTTAGACCTTCAAGTTCAAGTTCAAGTTTATTGTCATTACACTCATATACATGGTATATGGTATAACGAAATGCTATTTAGCTAGCTCTCGGACATAAGTAGTACAAAGAGAAAAAAACAACAACAACAATACAATTGTGTAGCAAAAGAAAGACAGAGACAACAGGCAGTGTGCAAAAAACAACAACAGACGATGTGCAAAAAAAAAACAACAACAGGCAAGACCTTCCAGTCCACCCTAATTAATTATACAATTTAATCCCACTAATCAGGCAATTATAGAGAATCAATATTTAAGACAAAAGCTTGCATTGGAATGGATTGATGAACCTGACATTTAGTATCTTCTGCTCTCTTTTTTCTCCATTTTACTACTCTGAGCTGGTGGCCTCGAATGCCACCTACACTTCCTGTGGTCATGAGCACAACAGTACTCTCTTGTGAATGGCACCGGACTGTCACTTTTAGCCATAAAATAAATTGAACCCTCTTGCCTTTGAATGGGACCCCTTCCTCCAGCAGAGTTCCCCCCTATAAACAATATCTTAATTGGGATCATTATCTTGCATCTTGTTATCTTAATGGGGAATGGATAGGGTGTCACTCATTGCCATGTCATGTTAGGTGTTCTCATTTACAGATTAAAAAATGAAAGTGCCATCCATAAATTATTCAAATCCCATTGTATCAGGTTGTGTTCTCTGAGCATTCACCACTGGCAGAAAAGGCATCAGATTATTTTTCACTCTTAATTGTGTTGATATCTTATCTCTCCTGTGGAAAGTGGAGAGGGACACACGAAACCCCATAGGATCACAACGAAGAGGAGCAATTAAGCAGCCCTATTATTTACACCTTGAGGTTGCTACAGAGAAGAGGTAATTCTATTACAAGTGGATGAAAAAAAGTTGCTGTTCACTTTTGTATGAGATGTGTATTACTCTGTTGAACATGGGAGAGGTGACTACAAGGTTAGACTGCATTCAAAAGAACTCCCTATACAGAGTAAATAAGAGCCCAAGAAAGAACCAAAGTGCACAAAGAAAGGCTTTGTCGCCGCTGAATGTGAAACCTCTGAAGATAAAACACAAGCAAAAGGCAGCCTGAAAAGGCACTGTTAAATAACTCTTTTTTTCAAACACAAAACAAGATGAACTGCCAGGTCAGGAGCCCTCCTGACTGTTAGGGATCTGCTGATTCTGCGTTTGGCGAACGAGGCAGTTTTTCTGCTTATTTCAGCTGAGATAGCTCGGCACACAGAATGTACCCTGTCACTCTCCAAAAGTGGTGTGTTTCAAAGAAGATTTGGCTTCATAGCAACATGTCTTTGGGTGCTTAATATAAACCAATTAAGGTAACTAAATAATAAGTCATAGGTTTATTCCATGCTGAAAAGAGAAGAAAGAAAACACAACATTTCGGCCGTGGAGCCTTCTTCAGGTGTCACCTGTCACCTGAAGAAGGCTCCACGGCCGAAACGTTGTGTTTTCTTTCTTCTCTTTTCAGTGTGGAATAAACCCATTACTTGTTCCTTTGCAGCCTACGCATGTTGACGCAGCTACTCACCTTAACTAAATGGATACCTATTTATTTTAACTAAATAACTAAATAACTAATTATTATTTTAACTAAATAATATCTGACAATACCGAAGAAGGCTCCACAGCCAAATCATTGTGTTTTCTTTTTTCTCTTTTCAGCATGGAATAAACCTATTACTTGTTCCTTTGCAGCCTACGCATGCTGATGCAGCTACCCACCTGAACCACCACAAGAACTGTATATGACTTCCAAAATATGCTGTGTAAAAATCAGTTCAGAGTTTCAGAAAACATGTACAATAGAAAATAAACTATTAAGTATTTCATATATATATAATGTTTAATCTTAAATCAATCTGGAAAAGGAATTTCTGTAAGTTCTATACAGGTGCAGACAGGTATGTACTGATGGGCCTTTAAAGATTGGCCAATTTCCCTCTTTCCTTCACATCTGAAGAAGGGTACACAGCTGAAACATTCTGTCTCTTTTCTTTTCCTTTCAGCATGGAATAAACCTTTACCAGTTCCTTACTTCTCTTGATGTTTCCAAGAGCACTCCTGAAGTAAAGAATATTAGAAGGACATGCAAGCATTCCGTACCAGATAATACACCGGTCATTATAAGACTAAATTCTGGAATATAATTGATAATTTGGCCATGAACTCTGAGTAATGTCCAGAAGGACAAAACAATGAGGAGAAGCAATGGAAATGAGTTTTCCTTGTGGGGCTGATTCTCCATGACAGGATGACAAACTCAGCTATCCAGGAGAGTCAATTGAGGTGGTATTGGCAACTGGGGTAAGTCTACACCCTTGTATAGATACGTCCATTGGGGCTCAAACCGGGGAAAGATCATGAGGCTGACAAAGACAGACCTGAGGAACTTTCTCTTGGCTAGCCTGGGATACTTGGGAATCCCCCGGTAGTAACTACCTTCCAACTTGCTGACAACATACAGGAAAAATAATGCTTAAAGAACAAAAGAGGATTTCAATAACAGCGAGGTTAATCAAGGACCTCACATCCCCTTACTACACATGACGTGGTTCTAAATTGAAAAAAGAAGGCACTTTACCTTAATGTTCTTTTCTTTAACCTTCTTCTCTAATCTTTCTTTTTAAAGCCTTTAAATCAGCATGCTCAAACTTTATCTCAGTGAGCACTCAGGCACTGGCACTGACTCGAAACCTCCACCAAGTGATGGAAACATTTTCTTCTCCTCTCGCCCATCCTCAGTCTGTGTCCTTAAACATACACAAGGACCAGATGTGTTCACTTGACTTCTGCTTTTTTAGTGGTTAATTAACTTCTTCCCACTGTGACCTCGGTCCAGACCTTCAAAACCCACATTATTTGTCATGAAAATTACAAACACAAAAACGCGAAGCCCCAAGAGGTAGTAAATTTATCCAGTCAGCCAACTATCCAATACATAAGAAAATAAAGAAGCAGTTGGGACAGATTAGAATAATCTTGCTCTGGTCTTCTGCACTGATTTTCTGTGTTAGACAGCTGCATCTGTGCCAAAGCTCAAGACATCTTCCTCTCTGCCTATAAACCTCCATACTTCAAGTTCAAGGTAAAGAGTACCAGAAATATTTTCTAACAATTGATTAAGCACTTCACATAAAACAAATTAATTTATTTCTTAGATCATTATCAGATTTCAAAAGTATTGTCAAGTTTCACTTCAGTCTTGCGACTAACATGAAACTTCATGCTGACGGGGGTATGTGAAACCAATTGGAAAAAATCAGCACAATACGAGAAGTCTAAAAACAACTACTACTAATAATAAATAAGAATAACTTTAATTTATAAAGTGCCTTTCCAAACCCAAGGATGTTGACATAAAACTATGAGTGTATATAAACTATATAAATTATATATTATATTGTATAAACTATTTAAATTACAGCACATTCACACAGAAATTGGGAAATATAAGATTAAGGAGAAAAACATAATGTCCCACGAATTGCGACGTGATGTCAATTCAATTCAATTTATTTTTGTATAGTGCCTTTCATAACAAGGTTCCCCTTAACAAAGCTGTGTGGGAGTACTGTACATGACATTACAGTGGTGTGTAACGTGATGTGGACCTTCCTGCACACTAGTCCCTGTAACGATTAATGTAATGTGACGTACGAGCAAATAAATACAGGTTCTGCAGCAGACATCTCACTGCAGAAATAATCCAACTTGATCTGCATGGGGCAAAACCGTGTTTAAATTGAAAGCAATATTCCAATCGGATTTAAAGAGATATATTCACAACGCTGCTTACATACAATGTCATAGGGCTCCACGTCACCAGAAGTTTTTTCACCTTGTTCTGAAAACATTATCTATTTTGTGTTTTAAATTGGAGTTCTGAAATGCACTCATCAACACTGATTCTTTCTACGCCCGAAACATAACAATAGCGTTGCAGTTTCCCTTTAAGGGGAGTCGCATGGTGGCGCAGTGGGGAACATTCTGGAACATTCTGAAATTCAATTCTGGACAAGGGGCTCTATCTGCATGGAGTTTGTATGTTCATGTGGGTTTCCTCCAAGTGTTCTGCAGTGTTCTACAGTCAAAAGACATACTGGTTGGACTGGTTGGCATTTGGTTCCTGGGAAAATTGGCTCTGGTGTGAGTGTGTGAGTGTTTGTAGTTGTGTGTGCCCTGTGATGGACTGGCATCCCTTCGAGGGCGTATCCTTCCCTGTGCTGGGATGGTCTCCCACTTCCCCGTGACCATGTATTGGATAGAACAGGTAGAAAATGTATGGCTGGTATCCAAGTGTTTAAAGAAGTGAACCATTCTTCAGACCAATATTAAAATAAGCTTAACAGAAAGCTCTGGGTGAAACCCAAAATGCAAACTATAATCCCTTTCGCCCCTTCATGTTTGTGCATCATTTTTAAATCTGCTGCAGGGAACATCACATTGTGCTGTAAGATTTTATTATTTTAAAAGCTTTCAAATAGATGTGGATGTACCTTAAAACATCATGTGTTATTGTTACAAACATTTTTAAAAATGTCGATGTTTTGTGGTCCTTCTAACTTTGAATAACTAACTCAATAAAATTGACACAGTTAACAAGGTTTCATTAAAGTGTGAAAACAAAGAAGGAAAGAATTTAAGTTATAAAGTACAGGAACATTTTGCTGTACGTTGTGATTTATTTAACTCATCTTTGTTAGCTTTCAAATGAGTAATAGGTGAATTCACTGCTAAATTGAGTCAGTCTCACTGTATTCCCCTAACACGTACAGTATCTTTGATGAAATAATCAAAGAAGAAAGAACATTCTTACTGTATGTTATCCTAGCCTACAGACCTTGTACTTCTACAGCAAGCGCTGTAAGGCCTACACAATATTTCATGGGCAAAGACAGACACTACATGGCCCTGGTGTGGATGAAGCAAAGTACCGATATTTAATTAACTCAGTCAGATTTCAGCTTTGAAAACAGGTGCAACAGGATGCAGAGCTAATACTGAAACAACAATGGGATGACTGAGGAGAACAAAAGAATTACCTGAGAAATATGGAATAAAACAGTCATGACTATGGTGGACTCAAAATCCTAGGAGCTACTCTGGCCTGTGAATGACTTTAACAACATATTTAGATACATTAACCTAGCAAGGATATGTATATTTATACAAGCATCTAATTTTTTGTTTTTTCCTGTCATTTCCTGTTGGTTTACTGCCTAGCATTTACAAATCATATTAAAGGCTTACATTTGCAACATCCTTCCTGCAAATTATGTTTTAGGGGATTAGATCAATGTGGGTAACATTCTGTGAATGTTACAAACGTGAAGACTAGGTAGCTTTTCGTTTTAAAAATCTTTTATATGGAAACTCTCATTTAAGAGAATGGTTCACTGTCTCCATGT